>NC_142028.1:83359948-84016823 GCF_982192425.1 Myodes glareolus
AAAAACATCATACTGAGACCCTATGCCCAGACTTCCTGATTCAACTGGTCGAGGGTGAAGCCTAGATGTGAGCAGTTTTTCAAACTTCTGTGATGCAAGCAAGACTTAGGATTGCATGTTATGTGCTTCATTCTAGGAAAGCACGGAGCAGAGGATTACTCAAGGAGGCTCAGAGAGAGTCTGGTGTTTAACTTTTGGCTTGTTGGTTGTTGTTATATATGTATGCGTGGATGTATTTTGGTTTTTAAAGACAGGGTCTCGTGTGGTCCCCCAAATTGGCTTCAAACTCACTGTAGAGCATATGTGGTGGTTTGAATAGGAATGGCTCCCTTAGACTCTTGTGTTTGAATGCTTGGCCCATAGAGAGTGGCACTATTAGAAGGTGTGGCCTTGCTAAAGCAGGTGTGGCCTTGTTGGAGGAAGGTGTGTCACTATGGAGTCAGGTGTTGAGGTCTCATATGTTCACGTTACACCTGATGGGGCACACAGTCCTCTTCTGCTGCCTGTGGATCCAGATGTAGAACTCTCAGCTACCTCTCCAGCACCGTCTGCCTGCATGCTGCCATGTTTCCCGCCATGATGGTAACACACTAAACCTCTGAACCGAAGGTCAGCCCCAATTAGATGTTTTCTCTATAAGAGTTGCCTTCCATGATATTGTGCTCGCTTCGGCAGCACATATACTAAAATTGGAACGATACAGAGAAGATTAGCAGGGCCCCTGCGCAAGGATGACATGCAAATTCGTGAAGCGTTCCATATTTTAAAAAAAAAAAAAAGAAAGAAAGAGTTGCCATGGCCATGGTGTCTCTTACATCAAGAGAAACCCAAACTAAGACAGCATAAAATGATGTAATTTCATTATGTGAATTTTTAGCTGGGGGTAGGTGTCTGAGGTAGCCAAGATGGGCCTTGAACTCCCACATCCACCTCCTAGATGCTGGATTACAAGCAGACAACACCACACTGGACCTTGCATTTATTTGTAGTGCTGGGGTTGGAACTAAAGCTTCATGTGCACCAGGCAAGAGTTTTAGCACTGATCGACACTCTGGCCAGAGGTGGTTTCGAGTGGGGTTCGTATGCTGAATTCCCCTCACTACCTGTCTGAGCGAAAATGAGAACATCACTGCTCCAAGGTATGGTTCAGGAGAAGTTAGAGTTTTTTGTTTGTTTTGTTTTTCAAACAGGGTTTCTCTGTGGAACATTCCTGGCTGTCCTGGAACTCATTTTGTAGACCAGGCTATCCTGGAACTCACAGCGATCCACCTGCCTCTGACTCCTAAGTGCTGTGATTAAAGGGGTACACCACCACCTGGCTGAAGAGAAGGTTTTTATTTTAAATATGAGGAAGAGTACAGTCAGAGCCGTCTGGGAGGATCCAGATTGAACAGAGCCATGAGAGGAGAGATAGGGAGAACAAGAGGGAGAGAAGAGAGGGCCACAAGGACCAAGAGAGCCAAGGTAATCAAAAGGATAGAGAATGTGTGGCCAAAATGGCAGGTTTTTATAGGCGGCTAGCTGGGGGAGGGGAAGTGAACCCTGGGGGTGGGTTGAGAAGTGTGGAGAGCAGTCATGGATACTGAGTGAGGCCAAGCAGTCACTGTGGCGTGCCAATAGGCCCTGCAGTTAGCAGTTTATCCTGAGTTTCTTTGGGACCTGACACTATCTAGTTTACTGACTGACGACATAATCCCTCTGCTGCCTGCCTTTCACTTAGGTTCAAGTCAGAGCAGCCTTGAAGGGGATTAGAGGGGAGAGGGGAGGTTGGAAAATTAGTTTTCTGGTTCCATCCCTGAGTCAGCCCATGATTGACTGTCAGTCTCCTTTATGGTAACTAACTGCACCAATTTTAGGTCAAGTGGTGTTAACAGCTCAGAAAGTTTCCTGAATTAGCCCTGCCCTCTACCTCCATGTTTGAAATTGGTCCCTTTGTAAATAAAGCTCTATCAGATGAGCTTCCTATGTAGGCTCTGACTAACAAACCTGTAAGCAAGGGAGGAGCTTAACGTAAGGGGCGGTGGTGGAGTGAGTGGCATCTTTTCTGTTTTGTTTTGTTTTTCAGAACAGGGTTTCTCCGCGTAGCCCCTGAAGTTCGAGAACTCACTCCGTAGACCAGGCTGGCCTTGAAATTACAGAGACCCACCTGCCTCTGCCTCTGCCTCTGCGCTGGGATTAAAGGCTACAGCTGCTGCCACCACCACCACTGGCCTTTTTCAGTTCTCAGCCTTAATCTTCCTGGATTCATCAGTGGCATTTGACTTTCCACCCTGGAACAAATTTGTTAGTTCCTTGGCCTCCATAACAATGGACTCTGAGCTGTTTTGTTCTCTCTCTGGCTAAATTCCTCAGCCTCTTCCTGTCCCTTCCCATTTCCCTAACATCTTCATCTTCCTGACGCTCAATGCTGAAGTCCCAAAGGCTGTTCCTTACTTCTTTGGTCTGTCTCTACCAACTCTCCATCTTCTTCCAACATCCTGGCTGTAAATATTCTGCATGCTGTCCACATCCAGATTTATAGCTCTGAGTTAGATCTCTTCCAATTCTCTACTCCTAAATTCAACCTCACGGCACTAAAGAATGAGGTCCTGAGCCAGCTTCTAACATCAGATGTTGTTTTTTTGAGGACTTTCGTAAGCCTCTTATTGGTTAATCATAGCCATTACTAAAAATTAAATTATATAAATGGAACAAAGACAACATTCAAAGCCTGAGTTGGGGATACAACTCAGTAATACACACACACACACATGAATTTTCAATAAGGAGTACTGTACATTTTATTATTTGTGTAACATTTCTCACTATCACTAAAGTTACATATATACACACACACCCTATATATACACACACACCCCACATACACATACGTACATGCCATTCTTTTTCCTCAGAAGCTAGCTGTTAAACATTTGCTAACATTCCGTTGCTAGTAGGTAACTTGAAGTTAGTTTGTTCAAAACTGACCTCTTGACCGTCCACTCCCAATCAGCTGCCTCTGTAGACATTCTTTATCTCAATTACAGGGACTTTATCCTTCCAGCTGCTCCACCCAAGAACTCTTGTCATCTCTGACTCTTCTCTCTCAGACTCTAAATCCAACTTACAAGAAATGGTTTCCCGAGCTGGGTGGGTGGGTGGTGGTGCTGCATGCTTGCAATCCCAGCACCCAGGAAGCAGAGGGGCAGGTGGATCTCTGAGTATGAGGATAGCCTGGTCTACAGAGTGATTTCTAGGGCAGCAAGGGCTACACCAAGAAACCCTCTGGAAAATCAAAAAAGAAGAGGAAAATTTCTTTCCCTCAATTCTCTGTTTGCATCCAACCACTCCAGAAGACCCTGCGCCCGGAGAGTGACAGAGTCTCTTAACTAGCTTCTTCAGAGCAACCACAGTGATTCTGCTGACACATTCGAAATTTCACTTCCTGGACTGGGAATGTAGCTCAGTGATAGAGTGCTGTCTACCACACCCAGGCTGTGGGTACAATCCCTAGCACCTAGCGTATACAGAAAGAAGAAATGTCAATTCCCTCTTTAAAAACTATTTAATGGGCTGGGCATGGTGGCACATGCCTTTTATCCCAGTACTTGGGAGGCAGAGGCAGGTGGATCTCCGTGAGTTCGAGGTCAGCCTGGCCTACTATAGCATGAATTCTAATTGGTTTTAATAATAATAAAAAAAAACACGGAGTCAGATATTAGGGGGTGAAAGCTGAACGATCAGAGAAGCAGAGCATCCAGCCGCTAGTTCTTACTTCTCCAAATGCTCAGACAGAATAGGCAGGATCCTGTCTCTGTGAAACCTCAGACTGAATCCTGAGCTCCTGTCTCTTCCTGCCTTATATTCCTCTCTTCACCCAGCCATAACAGTTCCTGTCTTCATCTCCCTAGTGATGGGATTAAAGGTGTGAGCTACCGCTGCTTGACTCTTCTCTTTTAGTCTGATTCGATCTCTTATAGCTCAGGGTGGCCTTGAACTCACAGAGATCCCTCTGCCTCTGTCTCTTGAGTGTTGGGATTAAAGGCATGTGCCACCACCGCCTGACCTCTATGGCTAACTAGTATTGGCTAATTAGTTTGGCTAGCTCCGCACTTTGATCTTCAGACAAACTTTATTTGTTATAACACATATAAAATATCACCATAATCTACAAACTGAGTTTTAGGACAGCCAGGGCAGTTACACAAAGAAACCCTGTCTCAAAAACAAAACAAAACAAAATGCTGGACTGTGGTGGCACACACCTTTAATCCCAGGACTTGGGAGGCAGAGACAAGCGAATCTCTGTGAGTATGAGGCCAGCCTGGTCTACAGAGCGAGTTCCAGGACAGGCTCCAAAACTACAGAAAAACCCTGTCTCAAAACCAAAGCAAAGCAAACAAATAAAACCATAAAACAAAACCCCTTTAATAGATTCTGGTCTCACTTAGAACCCAAGGCCAAGCCTCTACAATAGCTTATATGAAGCTACAGTGTCTAAACATTCCATTACTTCCCTGGCGTCACTCAACTCACTCCTGCTAACTGGCCTCTTAGCTGGGCTTCAAATACATGGCGCATGCTCTCACATCAGGGCCTTTGCACTTGCTGTTTCCACTGTCTGGAATATTCTTCTTCACTTTCTGTTTGCTCTTGTACATTCTTCCAGTCTTTGCTCAAGTACCGTTTTTTTCAATGAGGTTGATGATGACATAAATGATGAGTTGACATAAAACTGCCATCCCCAAAAGATATGAAATTAGGAAACTTCTTAACTTTTTCGTTATTTAGTGTATGCACATGCATGTGTGTCTTTCTCAATTGTTCTTCACTTTTATTTGTTTCTTCTTTAGAGGTCTCACTGATACAACACTGACTTGCCTGGGATTCACTAAGTAGACCAAGACTGGCCTCAAACTCATAGAGGTTCATCTGCCTCTATCATCCAAGTGCTGGGATTCCACCACAGCCCACTTCTCTACTTTAGTTTTGAGACAAGGGTACTCACTGAACCTGGAACTCACTGATGAAGTTAGGCAGGACAACCAGTAAGCCCTAGAGATCCCCCTCCTAATTCCCAGCAGAGGAATTTAGAGTATGTTTTGCTGCTCCCACCCTTTACCTGGGTGCTGGAAACAGGACTCAGCTCTTTTTGCTTACATGTCATGCTCTTTATCCAACTAGCCAACTCTTCAGCCTGAAATAGAGACTTCCCTCTCAGATGAGGGGACCAGTGGGAGTAGAGAGGAAACAAGACAGGGTGAAGGGGACTGAGGATGAACATACACTGTATATTTATATGCAAATGTCATAATAAAACCCATTCCTTTGTACAAATATATTGTGATAGTGTGGTAGTTTAAAATTGGCCACCATAAGTTCATAGTGAATGGCTCTATTGGGAGGTATGGCTTGAAGGTGTAGGAATGACCTTGTTGGAGGAAGTGTGTCACTGTGGAGGCCGGCTTTGAGATGCCATATATGTTCAAGCCACACCCAGAAATTCAGTTCACTTCCTGTTTACTGCATATCAAGATGTAGAATTCTCAGCTACCTCTCCAGCATCATATCTGCCTACATGTTGTCATGTCCCACCATGGTGGTAACAGACCTCTGAACTGTAGGCCACCCAATTAAATGTTCTCCTTTATAAGGGTTGCTATGGTCATGGTGTCTTTTCACAACAATAGAAACCCTAAGTAAGACAAAAGTTGGTACCAGGGACTGGGGTATTGCTGTAATAGGCCTGACCATGTTTTTGTTGGAGGAAGTTAGTCTTTGGTACTTTGGATTAGGAAAGCAGTGGAATGCTTTAAGCACTGCTTAATGGGTCATACTAGTAGGAGCATGGAAGACAACGATGTTGAGAATGATTTGAACTGTGTGTGGGGGTGCTGACTAAAGTGATTTCAGAGGGGAAGAATTTTAGCATGTTGCTTAGAGATCGTTCTTGTGATATTATGGTGAAGAAAGTGGCTGTTTTTGACCTTGTCCAAGCAGTCTACCTGAAGAAAAGTGAAGAGATTTAGATTAATTCCATTGCCAGAGGAAATCTCAAAATAACCAAGTATAAATTCTGTACTGTGGTGTAAACAGAGACTGTACTTTCATTTCCCAGCCACCCAGACCCAAATAATCATACAGAAACTATATTAATTACAACACCATTTGACCAATAGCTTAGGCATATTCCTAGCTAGCTCTTACATCTTAAATTAACCCTATTAATCTATGTATCATGACTAGGCTGTGACTTACCAGTAATGTTCTGGCTTCTTTTTTTTTTTTAAGTAATTTTATTAAATCTGGCTTCTTTTTTCTTTGGCATTTTTCTCCTTTGGCAGCTACATGGCATCTCCTTGACTCTGCTACTCTCTCTATATCTCTGTTCAGATTTCTTGCCTAGCTTTACTCTGCTAAGTCATTGGCCAAAACAGCTTTATTCATCAGCCAATAAAAGCAACACATATACAGAAGGACATTCCACATCACTGTGTTTACTGGTGTTCATGCTTACAAAGATTTAAAGAAGCAAACTGAATAAGGAAAAACACAAAATGAGAAAAAAAAGGAACACCAGAAAGTTAAATGGAGCTAAATTCTGTGTTCAATGATATAAACAGATTAAGAAATAGAATAAAGGGAGTGGTGACCTCAGGGCAAGATTCCCTCCAGTTAAGTTTCCAATTTGTGAAAAGGAATTAAAGAAAATCTTAGAGCAAGATGTGGTGGTGTATGCCTTTAATCACAGCACTCAGAAGGTAGAGGCTGGCAGATCTCTCAGTTTAAGACCAGTATGATCTACAGAGTGAGTTCAAGGATAGCCAAGGTTAGGCAGTGAAAGTAGCCATCAAAAACAGAAAGCTGATGAAGATGTAGTTGAACAAGGAGTCCATGTTCCAGCCTCAGCAAGCAGCAGAACATGGCAACTTTGGTCACATTGTTCTGACTTTAGAGTTAAGGATAGAAGAAAAGAAATGGATGGAACTAAAGAAAACCATTCTGAGTGAGGTAACCCAGACCCAGAAAGACAAACACAGTATGTACTCACTCATAATGTAAAGCAAAGGATAACCAGGCTACAATCCACAGCACCAGAGAAGCAAGACAACTAGGAGGACCCTAAGAGGATTGCCCTGGGAAGGGGAAATACATGAGATCTCTTGGGTAAACTGGGAGGGGGGCTAAAAGAGAGGGGATATGAGATAGGAATATGAGGGATTGGGATGGTTGAGTTGGGGGAGGTAAGGAGAAGGAGAGCAATGAAAGAGATATCTTGATAGAGGGAGCCATTATGGGAACAGGGAGAAACCTGGTGCCAGGGAAACTCCCAGGATTCCACAAAAATGACCCCAGCTAAGACTCCTAGCAATAGTGAAAAAGGTGCCTAAACTGGCCTTCTCTTGTAATCAGATTGGTAACTACCTTAATTGTCATCATAAAACTTTCATCCAGTTTATCTAGTAACTGAGGGGAGCAGATGCAGAGATCCACAACCAACACCAGACTGAGCTCCAGGAAGAAGAGAGGAAGGATGGACTATATGAGCAAGGGGCATCAAGATCACGATGGGGAAACCCACAGAGACAGTTGTCCTGAACTTGTGGGCACTCATGGATTCTAGACCAACAGTTACAAGCCTGCATGGGACCAACCTAGACCCTCTACATGTGGGTGAGAGTTGTGTAGCTTGGCTGTTTTGGGACACCTAGCAGTGGGACCATGACCTGTTCTCAATACATGAGCTGGCTTTTTGGAACCTATTCTCTATAGTAGGATGCAAGGGGGAGGAGCTTGATCCTGCCTCAACTTGATATGCCAGGCTTTGTTGATTTCCATGGAAGGCCTTACCCTTTCTGAATGGAGATGGAGGAAGAGTGGGTGAGGGGGCATAGAAGGGATGAGGAGGGAGGGAACTGGAGGAAAGGATGGAGGGGAAACTGTGGTTGGCATGTAAAATAAATTTTTTAAAAAAAGAAAGGTTTTTTAAAAAGAAGAAGAAGAAGAAGAAAAGAAGAAGAAGAAGAAGAAGAAGAAGAAAAAGAAGAAGAAGAAGAAAAAGAAGAAGAAGAAGAAGAAAAAGAAGAAGAAGAAGAAGAAGAAGAAGAAGAAGAAGAGGAAGAAGAAGAAGAAGAAGAAGAAGAAGAAGAAGAAGAAGAAGAAGAAGAAGAAGAAGAAGAAGAAGAAGAAGAAGAAGAAGAAGAAGAAGAGAAGAAAAGGATTACGGGACTTGCCTCCATAACTAAGGTGTCAGGTATGTCCCTGAATGGAGACCTAGAGAGGTCATTTCATGAAGCTGTGAAGTTGAAACCTGTTCTGCAATGGATATCCCAAGATGTTAGAGATGCCAGAGTCGTGGGATACCTGCTGAGGAAAGATATCCCTGCTGCTAACAGGGAGTGGAACCAGTTCAAGAGAAAGAAGTGTGTTTCAGTCAACAAAGCTGAAAGGAGTTGGAGAGCTGAAGAGAGTTTTGACACCAGACTGGGGATGAAGAGTTTGGAGTTTGCCCAGCTGATTTCCAGTCTTACTTTGGCCCAATATTTTTTCACTATGCCCCCTTCCCTATGGTCTGGAATGATAAAATGTTTATCTTGCACCATTATATGTTGGAAATATGTGATCTGCCTTCTGATTTTGAATTTATAGGGGATTACAGTTAAGAGATTTCATGAATCTCACTCAGAAGATTTGTTTGATTTATGTAAGTGGAAAAAATCTCAAACAAATGAAAGAAAAGCTATATGGGATCGAGGCCAAAGGGCATCTCAGCTCATGAACCAATTCCTGACTTCAGGTGGTTTGCAGGCCCAGAACCCCTGTAACGAAGGGATGGCCAGGTTCCCCTGAGGAAGGACCTTGATAAAATACCTAAGAGTTTTACTGTTAGCCTTTCTCGTCCTTCCCAGAGGGACCTTTGGCGGTTTACTAGGGTAATTGTACACCAGGGGGAAAGGGAACAATCAGCTATTCTGAGTCTGCTGGATTCTGGTTCTGAACTGACACTGATCCCAGGACACTCAAAGAAGTATTGTAGCCAGCCAGTTAAAGTTGGGGCTTATGGAGGCCAGCTGATTGATGGAATTTTGGCTGAAGACTGATTCACGGTAGGTCCAGGGGTCCCTGAGCTCATCCTGTGGTTATTTCCTCAGTTCCAGAATGTACAATTGGGATAGGTACACTTAGAAGTCGGCAGCATTCTCACACTGGTTCCCTAATCTGTGGAGTGAGGGCTATTATGGTTGGAAAGGCTAAACAGAAGCCTTTAGAGCTACCAAGAAAAATAATGACTCAAAAACAGTATTGCATCCTGAAGGAATTGCAGAAATTAGTGTCACCATCAAGGACTTGAAAGATGCAGGGGTGGCGATCCTCACCACAGCTCCCTTTATCTCTCCGATCTGACCAGTACAGAAGACAAATGGATACTGGAGAATGATGGCTGACCATACCCAATCAGGTAGTGACTCCAATTGCAGCTGCTGTGCCAGCTGTGGGTCCCTACTGGAGAAGATTAACACATCTCCTGGTATACGGTCTGCAGCTATTGATGTATCAAATGCCTTCTTCTCAGCACCTTCTCATAAAGACCACCAGACGCAATGTGCTTTCAGTTCTCAAAGGCAGCAGGGCACCTTTTCAGTTTTACCTCAAGGATATATTAACTCTCCTGCTCTGTGTTCTAACGTAGTTCCAAGGGATTTTGATCATCTGTCTCTTCCACAAACTATCACATTGGTGCACGGTATCAATGATGTTATGCTGATTAGACCAAATGAGTAGGAGGTAGCCATCACTTTAGATTTGTTGGGTAACATATATGCACATCAGAGAATGGGAAATAAACCCAACCAAATTTGTAGGACCTTCTAGGGCCCTCTGCCTCAGTGAAATCCTTAGGAGTCCAGGGGTGTGGGACATGCAGAGATATTCCTTCTAAGGTGAAGGAGAAGTTGTTGCACCTGGCCCCTCCCACCACCAAGAAAGAAGGTAGTGGGCCCGTTTGCATTCTGGAGGCAGGCATCACATTCCTCGCCTGGGTGAGTTATTCCAGCCCATTGACCATGTGCCTCAGAAAACTGCTAGCTTTGTGTGGGGCCTGGATCAGGAGAAGGCTCTTCAACAGGTCCAGGTTGCTGCGCAGGCTGCTCTACCACTTGGACCATGTGATCCTGCAGACCTGAT
Organism: Myodes glareolus; assembly: GCF_982192425.1. Lineage (NCBI taxonomy): Eukaryota > Metazoa > Chordata > Mammalia > Rodentia > Cricetidae > Myodes > Myodes glareolus. The sequence continues at coordinate 83,370,113 of NC_142028.1, forward strand.
GGTACTTGAGGTGTTCGTGGCAGAAAGGGATGCTGTTTGGGGTCTTTGGCAGGTCGTCACAGGTGAATCACCAAAGAGACCATAGGGATTTTGGAGCAAGGCCCCGCCATCATTTGCTGGCTACTTTCCCTTTGAGAGACAGCTCTTGGCCTGTTATCGGGCTTTAGTAGAAACTGAACATTTAACAAAGGGCCACCAAGTTACCATGTGACCCAAGCTGCCCATCAGGAGCTGGGTGTTATCTGACCCACAAAGTCATAAAGTAGGACATACGCAGCAGCAACCCATTATCAAATAGAAGTGGTGTATATGTGATCGGGCCTGAGCAGGTCCTGAAGACACAAGCAAGGTACATGAAGTTGCCCGGATGTCTATGGTTTCTAGTCCGGTTACAATGCCATCTGCTGCCAAGCATGCACCTATAGCCTCATAATGTGTGCCCTATGATCGGCTGACTGAGGAAGAGAAGACTAGGGCCTGGTTTACTGATGGTCCTGACGTTATGTAGGCACCACCCAGAAGTGGACAGTTACAGCATAACGACCCTTTTCTAAATCCTAAAAGACACCAGAGAAGGGAAATCTTCACAGGAGGCAGAACTTCAGGCAGTACACATGGTCATACATTTTGCTTGGAAGGAGAACTATGTCATTGTTCACTGATTCGTGGTGGCAGATTGACTACACTGTACCACCTCCTCCCTGGAAAGGACAGGGCTTTGTCCCTACTGGAATAGATCCTTATTCTGGTTATGGGTTTGCCTTTCCTGCACATAATGCTTCTGCCAAAACCACCGTCCATGGACTTACAGAATGCATTATCCATTATCATGATATTCCATATAGTATTACTTCTGATCGAGGGACTCACTTCACAACCAAAGAAATGTGACAGTGAACCCACAGTCATGGAATCCAGTGAACCCACAATCATGGAATCCAGTGAACCCACAATCATGGAATCCACTGGTCTTACCATGTTTGCCATCATCCTAAAGCAGCTTGCATGCTAGAAAGATGAAATAGCCTTTAGAAGACAAACTTGCATCATCAGTGGTAGCACCCTGAAAGGCTGGGGCAGGGTTCTCCACTAGCAGTATATGCTTTGAATCAGCATCCGATATTATGGCACTGTTTCTCCCTCAGCCAGGATCCATAGATCCAGGAATCAAAAGGTGGAAAAGGGAATGGTTCCACTCACTATCACCTCCAGTGACCCATTAGGTAATTTTTGCTTTCTCTTCCAGTAACCTTAAGTTCTGCTGGCCTAAAAGTTTTCGTTACAGAGTGGGAAGTGCTCTTATCAGAAGACACAACAGTGCATTGAACTGGAAGCTCAGAATTTCCCCTGAACACATTGGGCTTCTGATGTCCATAAGTCAACAGTCTGAAAAAAGAAACAACAAGGTTAGAAGGAGTTATTGATTGATATTATCAAGGGAAAATTAGATCACTTCTCCACAGTGGAGGTTATGTCTAGAGTGCAGGAGATCCTTTAGGGCGTCTCTTGGTGTCACCATGTCCTGTGATCAAAGTCAATAGGAAACTTCAACAGCCTGATCCAGGCAGAATGACAAAGGGCACAGACCCATCAGGAATGAAAGTATGGGTTACTCTTCCAGGATGAGCCAAGATCTCATGAGGTGCTTGCTGAGGGTCAAGGAAATACAAAATAGGTAGTAGAGGAATGTAGTTATAGATACTAGCTAAGGCCATGTGACCAAGTTGCAGAAATGAAGATTATAATTGGCATGAGTCTTCTGAAGTATTTTGTTAAGGATATGCTTATACAGATATTTGCTTTCTTTCCTCAATAAATCATAATGATGCTGGGCAGTGGTGGCACATACCTTTAATCCCAGCACTCAGGAGGCAGAGGCAGGAGGACCTCTGTGAGTTCAAGGCCAACCTCGTCTACAAAACAAGTTCCAGGACAGCCAGGACTGTTACCCAGAAAAACTCTGTCTTGAAAAATAAAACAAAACAAAATTTATCATGTAATGTAGCATCAACTAAGAGAATATCTGGTTATCATAGTTACGTTTTGAGATACCAAAAGAATGTCCCTCAAGGAATATTGTCATCTACTCTAAAATTTTAATGTAAAAATTTCAGTTATACAAGAGATAGTTATTTTATATTAGGCATAATTATGACCTGTTTATTGTTTTATTTGGAAATTAAGCCTGACATAAGGAGATCTGATTATCAGGTTGACAAGGTGTGGCCTTGTGATGGCTATTCTTGGTTGTCAACTTGGCCACATCTGGAATTAACTAAAACCCAAGCAGCTGGGTACACCTGTGAGGGGTTATTTCTTACTTAAATTAAGTAAGAAAACCCACTTTTAATCCAGATCATTTGAGGTGGGAAGATCTACCTTTAATCTGGACCACACCTTTTGCTGGCAGCTCTATAAAAGACATGGAAGAAGGAAGTTTGTCCCCTTTGCCTGCTTGCTCTCATTTTCACTAGCAAGTCCATTAGAGCCTACTTCAGGATTCCAACACACGATGACTACTGGATTCTTGGACCATCCATTGGAAGACAGCCATTGTCGGGCTAGCTGGATCACAGCCTGTAAGCCATTATAATACATCGTGTGTGTGTGTGTGTGTGTGTGTGTGTGTACATACACACACATTCATTCATTCAATCAGTTCTGTTCCTCTAGAGAACCCCGACTAATACATATATACACTGAAAATAGAAAAAGAACACGTACTGAAGGGAATGGAAGAAGCCCTCAGCAAGTGAAGTTCTGAGTGACGGTGTATTTTGGCATGAGCAAGTCCTTTTGAGGACTCTGATACCAATTGGCCCATGGGAAACTGGGAAAGTCATTATGAACGAGGCTCAAAAGGGATGGCAGAGCTTTCTTCAGGAGACTGGGTATGAGTGTTTATGAACGAGCGACCAGTATGTGCAAAGACCAGCAACTGCAACTTCCTCCTTTAGGAGGCTGACAGCCTGAGACTGCTCACCTACAGAGACCTTCTAGGAAGACTAACCCAACCCTTCCCCCTGTGCTGTACCCAATAAACATGCCAAGGTTTCGGGTTGCAGTGATAGCAGTGGTGTTAAAAAAGAAAATCATTAGGTGGTGGTGGCGCTCACATTTAATCCCAGCACTCGTGAGTCAGAGACAGTGGATCTCTGGGTTTGAGGCCAGCCTGGTCTACAGAGTGAGTTCTAGGACAGCCAGGGCTACCCAGAGAAACCCTGTCTCAAAAAACAAACAAACAACAACAAAAACAAACAAACAAGCAAAACCCCCAGCATCCAGCTTCATTGTACGTGTGTTTGTATGTCTATCTTTCCTTCCTTCCCTTGCCACCCCGGGCCAAGGTTCTAGGACCCAAACTAAGAGGGACAGGGCACCACACGGTATTGTGATCCCTCTTCTTCCCACATACCCCTCTACCCTATTTCTCACCATCTAAAGTACTATAGGTTTTCTATTACATGGTTTAGTCTTTAGTCCTTTTTCCTCCCACAGGAACATAAATTCAATAATTTTATTTTGTTTGTTCACAATATTAAAAACTCTTCAGATAGCTTCCTATTAGGGATTCAATCTGATGAACAAATATTGTGAGATTCTTAAATATTCATGAATAATGTTGTTGAGCTTATGGTAGGAAAGAGGAGGGCTAGGGATCCTAGAGTGAGTCCCCAACCCTGTCACGTGCTCAGCTGGGGTTTGGTGTCATTTGTCTGTGTCTTCGGGTCTCCTAGCTATGAAATGTACCACTTGGAACAAACTGCGCTCTTCTAAAAATGCCAGGAATAGGCAGCGGACTGAGAATAAGGTGACAGATTACACTCTGTTGGACAAAATCAACAGCATCTCGTATCAGTCACCAGAAGGGTTACAAAAAAATCAACATTTATTGCATACGTAGCATACAAAGATGATCCAGACACAGGCCTTCCTTGGAGGTGTTCCTAGCCTAGTGGGCAAGGCAGACATGGAAACAGACTGTATGCAGCTTCAAGTCTGCTAGTTACAACCTACAGAGTGACACATAGCACACACACAGCCTTTCCCCAGCTGGCCCCTGAAGACTCATCTGCTCCACCCCTTTCTTAGCCCCAAGCAGCCAAACCCTCCCCTTATGCTCTGTGCCTTCAATGACACAGCTCCCCTACTCTGACACCTTTGCTTAGCCTTCCCAACTCTGACAGTCCCATTGCTCTCTCTGCCTCTGCTGTCACCATCTCTGGGCCCCAAAGCTCCAGTTTCCTCTCCCCCAGGATCTATCTGTTCTTGCCTCTTCCTGTCTACACACCACAGGGAAGTCAGAGGGATCTGTCTTCTGTATGTAGGACTTATCATGATGCTTATCCTAGCAGAAACAAAAATAGACCTTCATTCCTTGATTTAAAGCCTGTAATTTTTTTCACAGCTCACCTGGAACTATATAGACCAGGTTGACCTCTAACTCAGGGATCTGCCTGCCTCTGTTCCTCAAATGCTGCAGTTAAAGGCATTGGCTACCATGCACCACAAGCCCATAAACTTTACTATGGCCCACCAAGCTTTGTGATACCCTCCACCCTGCCCCACCCCCACCCCTGCATTGTTCTCTCCACTCCAGCCAAAATACCCTTTCTTGCCCAGGGTATCATGTTTCCCTCTCCCTGGCGACCTCCGCGCATGCTTTCTGCTTTTACTTGAATAACGTCTACTCATTTGTCAGAGTTCAGTTCAAACCTCCTGTCGTTCCCCCAACCCTCCCTCAGCTTTGTCAGGTACTAACTTGCCATAACAGTAGTTTTAGAGTTAACTGTGAACCACTTAGTGCCCTATCTCCATCTGAATAGGGACCACATATCTTGCTCATCACTGCACAAGAGGCGCCTCCAGCTGAATTTGGCATAGAACAGGTACCCCAAATGTGTAACGCACACTTAGTCACCAATAGATGCTCAGCCCCTTGTGGGTATCAAAGAGGTTTGCTGTGCCTGTCCAGATCGCCTGTCACTAAAGACGACATTCCAGCTGCTAGCCATGTTAGTGTCCACAAAAAGCCTTTAGCTGTCAGCTGCTCCAGATATGGAGCCTTCTTGGCTCCTGTTGTGCCTCTTGCCAGGAGACACTAATCAGTGATTGGCAAGACCGCAGTGTATGGGTCTGCTATCTCGGAGTCTCTACAGGGTGAACCCGAAAGCAGTCTCTCCCAAACCTCCTGCATTGCAGGAGTCCAAACCGCTGCAGATTCAAGCTCCTTTGCCTTCTCTAACCTCTCCATCTTAACCTAAAGTTTGTACACATTGTTCAGCTATCCAGGTGTTTCCCATCATTTTTCTATTATAGTTCAGTACTCTTGATTCTATACTATGTGTATTATTCCCGTGAAGAAGTAGGCTCAGAACAGTGAGCGATCTGCCTTAGGCCAAGCACTATCTAGAAGCTAATCTCACACGTAGATTTTTCTCCTTTCTCTCCCTATTAAGTCGCTATATCCTGAGCACGAGCAACCAAATTCATACAAGCGAATTTTGGTCTCAGACTCAAGAAAACGGGATCCTTGGATCTGGAGCCAACCGGCGCTGAACATCTGGGGAAACTGAGGTCCAGAGCCAGGACTCCACGCCTGCAGAGGCGACTGCGAAGGGGGCGCGTCCTGGTCCGTGGGCCGCCTCCTTCCGGGCCCGCACGCCAGGGTCTCCCCTCCCTGTCTTTTCCCTCGCCAAGCCGCCACCTCGGAAGCGAGTCATGGTTGCGACCGTGGCGGCGGCGTGGCTGCTCCTATGGGCCGCGGCCTGCGCGCAATCCGAGCAGGACTTCTACGACTTCAAGGCAGTCAACATCCGGGGCAAGCTGGTGTCGCTGGAGAAATACCGCGGCTCGGTGAGTGACGGTGTCCTACGGGCCTGACTCGGCGGGGGCAGGGCTCGATGGGGGCCCCTAGCCGGGGCTCTTCGGGGGAGGCTCCCTTCGGGTGCATCACAGCTCGGGGATGCTCCCGTTGGGCACCACCCTGGGGATCCCAGCCCCGCGATCCGTCCATCCGGCGCCCCCAGGCACAGACCCGCGGCTACGTGGCACAACCCAGGAACCACAACGCGCTATCTGCGCTCTCAGGGCGCAAGATCTCGCCCTGAAAGAGAATGCCCTCCGCCCCGGCTTTGCCTCTTCTAAGAGTAAAAATAACCCTAGCTTTTGCCCCTCCAGTCTGACTTTTGCGCCTGGAACAGTGAGTGGGTCAACAAATAAAAGTGCAGGGTAGGGAGTGAGCATCTAAGATAGACCTTTGCTTGGTTCTTAGAATGCACACTGAGAACGAAGGCTTGGGCACAGGACCACACAACAGTAGAAAGCAACCAACTCCCATCCCTTTGGTCCTCTCAAGCCCCACCCCTTAGAGGGCAGTTGTGATGGAGCTGTTAGCCATCCAGCATGACAGGCCCCTCCTTGCTAGACTGAATCACAGTAAGGGAGTGTATCAGGATTGGGTCTTAAAAAAAAAAAAAAAAAAAAAAAAAAAAAAAAAAAAAAAAAAAAAAAAAAAAAAAAGACTTGAGCAATGAGCAAGACAGATCAGGACAAGCAGAGCTGGCCAAGTCCAGACACAAGCAAAACTGCCGGGGGGGGGGGTGTTAGAGGGGGTGAGCAGGACCAGGGCTTTCAACAGTGGTACCTGAAGGATACAAACCCCTAGGCTAATGGTGGTAGATGGAACTGATGGGGCCAGGGAGAACCCAGAGGGACTTTGAACTACAAGTTCAGAGACCCAGTGCTATGCTGTTTGTGACAAAGAATCCTCACAAGGTGTTGCAGGCCTTTAATCCCCAGCCCTACACTAGGGAGGAAAAGACAAGCTGGCCCCTGTGGGTTCGAGGCCAACTTGGTGTCCTCTTAGGGAGTTCCAGCCAGCTACTATCTCGGAATAATAATAATAATAATAATTTTTTTTAAAAATCTGTCAAAGAATCTTCTGCCTCTTGAGAGTGGGAGGCCCTGATGTGAAGATGTGTGGTGCTGGACGTTAACGGACCTGGGAGTCCATCATCCAGGCTTGGATGAATCACGAAAGAATGGCTCTCAGTGTGCTTTTCTTGGGAGCAGGGCCATCTTTAGGGACAAAACTGGTTTCAATTGCCTTGACATTATCGATTATGCTGGGAGTCCTTGCTCGGACCAGTGTGAATTTCAAAATGAGGGGACACTGCTCGGACCAGTGTGAATTTCAAAATGAGGGGACACTGTGGAAGCACTTGCTAAGCTTTAGAGTGCCCATGTGTATTGTAGGGACCTCATCCAGGGACCTCATCCAGGACGCCAAAGAATTGCAAAGAGCAGGGTCCATTCCTGTCAGGCCTCCCCTCCCCTCTAACATGGCTGGGCATAGTCCCACCCGAGCATACACCACCCGAGCAGCTCCCCCAGTCATTAATTCATTGTCTATTATTTGGCACCTACTGTACACTAGCTAGAAACCCAAGCCCTGAAGATAAATAGTGACGGGCAAAACAAGTTTATGTTTTAATCAAGCTGATAGGGAGGAAAGACAGTAAATGGGGTACTGAAAACTGAGTCAGGCAATCCCAACAGCGATAAGAGATTAAAAAAAAATAGACAATATTTTTCAGCTCCTGATAGGAATAGTGTGTACAATTAGCCTGGAACATACTTTTAATCCCAGCACTTAGGTGGCAGAAGCAGGCAGATAGCTGTGAGCTCAAAGTCGGTCTGGTCAATATAGCCAGTTCTAGGCCAGCCAAGGCTGCATTAGGTAATGAGATCCTGTCTCAAAATAAAATAAAATAAAATAAAATAAAATAAAAAAGGTAGAGTTAGAGGCCAGTAGGATTGCTCAGTGGGTGTGTCAAGGACCTGAGTTCAATTCTCAGGACTTCTACGGTAAAAGGAGAGAGCCACTTCCTGGAAGTCACTCTCTGATCTCCAAACAGGCACACCACGGTGTGCAGGATCACCCCGCCCCCGGTTTGTTTTGGTTGTTTGAAGAGGGGTAGAGTTAGAATTTGAACCCCAGCGGTACAACTCAAGAGTCTCTGCCCTTAATTGCTAAGCTCAGAAAAAAGAAACCGGGAGCAGTCAGTCCAGGGAGGCTGGTTGACCTGAGCCGGGCCGTTGCTTGGGGCATACCTTCATTTGTCATTAACAAACATTTGCTTCCTCCTACTACATGCCTGATACTGAGTGATAGTCATAAATGTCATGGGTGACAGTCACTGAGTCCATGGCTGGGCAGGAATGTTGAGGAGTGCTTGGGGGAGTGCTTACTTCCTGGGTGGAATGTGTGAGTGGGAGAAGGGTGTGGGTAATGTGTTTTATTGGCTTGTTTCTATGTACACATCTGAATCTATTTCTATGCATGTGTGTGCACATGTGTGGATAAGCTCTTTGGTTTCCTGGATGGAATGAGAAGCAAGATGCTCCCCTTCACAAAACCTAGGGAGACACACATGATACAGGCTTAAAAGAAGCATCTTAAAGTGCACTCAATAAAGGCCCAGTAGGAAAGAAGTAAGGAGAACCTTACTTGGAGGAGAGAATCTAGAGTCCCGACTTCTTACCACCCCAGACAGAGTGTGCGGTGGGTCAGATCAGCTCAATGATTCTCAGCAGGGGTAAACTTTCTCAGAAAGATTTTTTTTTTAAGTTAGCTGGGTGGTGGCGTGCACCTTTAATCTTAGAACTCAGGAGTTAGAGGCAGGGCTACACAAAGAAACCCTGTTTCAAAAATTTAAAAAAAGGGTTTTTTGTTATTACATTTTGTGTGTGTGTGTGTGTATGTTTATGTATGTTTGCTGTTATTACATTGTGTGTGTGTTTATGTGTGCTGCTGTTATTACATTGTGTGTGTGTGTGTGTGTGTTGTGTGTGTGTGTGTGTGTGTGTGTTTATGTGTGCTTGCCTTTCATGGTGTCCAGCTGGGGGCCAGATAACAACTTAGGGAAATCATTTCTTTTCTTCTACTTTGTGGGGCCCTGGGATTGAACTCAGAATGTCAAGTGTGGCAGCAAATGGTTATCTCTCCAGTTTGTTTTGTTGTTTTGTTTTGTTTTGTTTTGAGACATGGTGTGTCTCACTGTGCAGTAGCTGGCCTGGAGCTTGCTAGGTATACCAGGCTGGCCTTGAACTCACAAAGGTTCACTTGCTTCTGTCTCTGCCTCCTAAGTGTGGGGATTAAAGGCATGTGCCATTTTTTTTTCCATTAAAGAGACAGTCTTACTGTGTAGTTTAGGCTTGTCTCCAATTTACAATTCTACTGCCTTAGTGTCCTTAGAGCTGCAATTACAGGTATGTGCCACAGACCCCATTGGGAAACATTTTTGGAGGTCAAGCCTAGACATCGAGTGAGTACAGGCTAGGATGATGCCAGATATTCTACAATAAACAGGACACTCCCCACAACGAAGACCTGTAATTTCAGTACTGCTGAATTTGAGGAGTCTATCTAGTCTGTTCCAGACTGACCCTGGGAAGTGGTCAGTAGCCAGGTGACATTATCCCAGCTTGTCTCAAAACAGCCACGGAGCTAGGACGCCCAGGCAAAGGATGGTAATCTTTCAGGAATACATAGCTAGAAGCTGGAAATGTGGCACTGGTGCCAAAATTCTAATTACATTATAATTCAGTTCCATCTGCTAGCTAGCACTGTATTTATTGCCTAAAGTCTTTAATAAAATTAGGGCTCAGTGATCAAAGTATTTGTTTGCTGGAAGGGAGGAGATAAAAAGGACTGTCCTGGGGGTCATTCTGTCTGTGTACTCATGTACTGGCAGTCCCAACCCGGGAAGGGTACAGGGAGGCTCTTTTGCTTCCTTTTCCTTTAGAGACTTCTGGGAAAGAGGCCGCCTGAATTCCTGGAAGTACCCAGCTGACAGAACCAAATTGAACCCACGTGTGCCTTTCTCCTCCCCAGCATCGCCTACTGATACATGGTCTCTGTGTGCATGCCTGTCTGTGAATGTACTACATGTATTTGTGGATTTGTGTACTACTAGCTAATGTAGGTTTGCATCACAGAGCATGTGCCTATTAATTTAGGTGAATTGTGTGCTTACAGTCACAGATACTCATGTATGTGTGAACATGTGTATAGGCCCCCCCCATGCTTGATTTCATATGTGGGTGTATTTTGTGGGAACATTATACACGTATTTACATATGTTCATAGCATTCTTGCATGTGTGATGTAGACATATCAGAGTAGACACAAGTGCATGCCTCCTCGCTGGATTGTGTATGGTTCTGAGCCTTCTTCTGTTTTGTTTCTACCACGCAGGTTTCTCTGGTGGTGAACGTAGCTAGCGAATGTGGCTTCACAGACGAGAACTACCGAGCCCTGCAGCAGCTGCAGCGGGACCTGGGTCCCTACCATTTTAACGTGCTCGCCTTCCCTTGCAACCAGTTTGGCCAACAGGAACCAGACACCGACAGGGAGATTGAGAACTTTGCCCGCCGTACCTACAGTGTCTCTTTCCCCATGTTCAGCAAGATTGCAGTCATTGGCACTGGTGCCCACCCTGCCTTCAAATACCTGACCCGTGAGTCCTTCTCTTCTCCCCGTCACCTTCCCTCCCTGGCTGTCACCATGACTGCCTGGGCAACAGAAGCTGCTGGCTGGCTGGGTCACCTTTGTCTTCCTGACCCTTGGAGGAAGTGGGCGAGGGTAGGCCTGAGTAGAGGCAGAATCGTGCCCACGCCTCTATACCTGTTGTCTCACCCTAGGACGTCCCCGAGATCTTGTCCCCACTCCCAGGGCCTCCTGGGAGCACACGGATCATCCTGCTTTTGTCAGTGTTCCTCAGCTGAGCTTATAGATGGAGAATCGAGAAACTACGGCACAGCCATGAGATGCCACACCCCTGGAGAAGGGTGACCAAGATGACTGAAAGTCTCTTGTTCTGAGTTAAAGTATATACACTAAAAGGGAAACCTCTCCAAAAGAATCAGCTTAATTGCCATGCCTGGAATACCAGTGGCAGGCACGAGGCGTGGGCTGTGAATGAAAACACCAAGCACGGAAAGGCAGTAGAGTTTGTTAGGTACTCTGTGGTCTAACTGCAACAGACCAGACAGGACAGAAGCTGTGCAGAGATGGTCTAAGGGGAGGGGGTGCCTTTATGTGCATGGGGAGGGAGGCTCTGTGCACAGGCAGACAGTGTTTCATTGTCACTGCTCTCTTTAGGTCTCATCCGGTGGGACTGCTCAGTGCTGGCTCCCTGGAAGGGTAGGCAGGTATCACGTTATTTGGTTGAGGAACACATTTTACAACACAGGTTATCTCTTCTTGGGACTGACTATCTGAGAGGCAGGTTTGGCTCACCAAGGGTCAAACATTGAGTGTTCTGGGCCTGCTCATTAAAAAGTGGGATGCTCCGGGCAATGGTGGCGCGCACCCGTTAATCTCAGCACTTGGGAGGCAGAGTCAGGTGGGTCTCTGTGAGTTCCGTGGTCTACAAAGCAAGTTCCAGGACAGCCAGGACTGTTACACAGAGAAACACTGTCTCAGGGAAATAAATAAATAAAATAAAAAGTAAAAAGTGGGATTCTGGGATTAGAGAGGTGACTCCAAGGTTAAGAACACTGGCTGCTCATCCAGAATCAAACCCAGGTTTGATTCCTGGTGCTCACATGGCAGCTCACAACCATCTGCAACTCCAATCCCAGAGAATCCAATACCCTCTTCTGGCCTCCTCGGGCATTGTACACATATCATGTGCAGACATGCATGCAAGCAAAACACCTATACACATTAAAAATAGAAGAAGAAAAGAAAGATAATCCCAGATGCCTGTCTCAGCTGCAGCCCCTATGAACTCTGGAATCTGGAGAGCTTTGTGTACTTGTTCACATCCTTTTCTCCCCTCCTGTGTGTGTTGTTAGGTTTTCTCCCAGTTCCTACAACTGTAGATCAGTCTGGCCTTGCCTCAGAAGCTCCTGGAAAGATCTTATAATCGTACAAGCCTGAACCCTACTCTATCAGAGCGCAAGAATTTTTCCGAAGGCCCCACTTCCTGACAAGTGATTTGGATTCAGCCAGTACAAGGACTAACCTTTAGAAGCCATTAAGACTTAATTGGAAGCAGGGAATTGTAGTGCAGGCCTACACGTGTGAGTTGGAAGCTAGGAGGATACAGTTTTCCAGATCTTTTTCAGACATGTAGCAAGATGAAGATAGCCTGGGTTACATGGAATCCTGTCTCGAAGCAGAACAGCCTTCGAGGACAGGGTGTGACTGGGGTGATTAGGAGAGGCTGACTGGTAGACAGTACTGAATGGCGTACTTCCCAGGATCCTCTCTCAATCTGGATCCCCCAACTGGACTCTACGGGAGAGCTTTTGAAAAGTGCTGGGAGCTGGGGCTTGTTCTCAGTGCCGCTAATTTAAGAGGTCTGGGTGGGGCCTGGGTGTGAGATAGACCCATGGTGGGATCCAGGAATTGGGCATGGGGAGGCACACTGTTCTTCTGCTTCCTTTTTCTTTAGAGACTTCTGGGAAGGAGCCCACCTGGAACTTCTGGAAGTACCTAGTGGCCCCAGACGGAAAGGTGGTGGGGGCTTGGGATCCAACCGTGCCTGTGCAGGAGATCAAGCCACGGATCACAGAGCAGGTGGCAAAGCTCATTCTTCAGAGACGAGCAGAGTTGTGACCCGGTTCTCTCTTCCCCACCATTCCTGTCCCTCAGCAATCTCAAGTGGTGCTTCACAGGCAGAAAGCCTGGGCTTCTCATCCCTTCGGTCACATAAAGGAAGAAGTCTAAGACTTGGATGATTTGAATCCAAGAGCAAAGAATAGGAACTCCTGGCCAATGAGAGTTCTTAACAGCCAATCAGCGGCCACTAGGCTGATAGCCAAAAGAAACCATGTAGAAGGTATGAAGCAATCATCCCCTAGCCAGACTTCTGTAAAGGGGAGCCAAGTCTTACCTCACAGGAAGGCTATGAGGATTAGCATCTAATACCTGTGAGCGTGCCTGGGGCAGTGCTAGCCAAAGATGAAGCATTGAACACATGTTTTCTGCCTATAAACAAAACAGTACTTGTGATAATAAAACTTGAACTCAACACGGATTTCTAGCCAATGGAAATCTAGGCCAAGCGTGTGTTGTTTTTGTCCTCTGTTCTTGTGTGTATTATTGTTTTATTTAATTACAAAAGATGCCAGTTCTTGGAGTAGAGTGGGAGAAGGGCTCAGAGTTCAAACACTTGCAAGATTCTGGGTTCTGTTCTCAGAAAGAAGGGCACGGAAAGAGAGAGAGAGAGAGAGAGAGAGAGAGAGAGAGAGAGAGAGAGAGAGAGAGAGAGAGAGACTAATAAAAACCCAAACAAGGAACGGAGAGATGGCTCAGCAGTTAAGAGCACTGGCTGCTCTTCCAGAGGACCCCCGTTCAATTCTCAGCACCCACATGTCAGCTCACAACTGTCTGTAACCACAGTTGGAGGAGGCAAGACACTATCACACAGACATGCACACAGGCAAAACACCAATGCACACAAATTGAAAGTAAATAAACTATTTAAAAAATACAGATTAATATAAAATAAAAGTAAACATTCAAGGCTTCCAGCCCTTTTAATTTTTTTCAATCAAGCAGTAATGCTCCTAAAAATGTTCTCATCAAACACACTACAATTTAAAAAAAGTGAAAGATATTGTAATTTAAATGTGAGCTGTCCCCCATAGGCTCTGTACCTGAACCTTTGGGTCCCAGAGAGTGGCACAGCTTTGGTTGAGGGTGGGCGGGTGATGAAACCTATTATATATGGGGCAGATGTATGGCCATACGGGCAGAACTTCAACCAGGGTTCTGGTTGGACCTCAGGCTCTTCTTCCAGACTGCTCTGATAGCAGGACCCCAGCCACCACATACACTGTGACCAGGAATCAATCTTACCGCTATGCCTTCTTGGTTGTGATGGACTGATATTCCCCAAAACTGTGAGCCAGGAGAATTGTTTTCTCCCTGAAATTGCACTGGCCATATCACGGCCAGGAGAAAAGAATGCAGACAGGAATTTGCAGACTCCAGTGGCCAGTAAGGATTCCAGATGTGGCAGCTCCTTTGGGTGGTATGGTCTCAGGGAACACCTGGGGCCAGACTAGGACAAGGCCTTATTTCCTTGTCAAGCTGCACCTAGGGTTTTCAGAATTTATTTATTTTTAGGCAGTGTCTTTCTATGCAGCCCTGACCATCCTGGAATTTTCTATGTAGACCAAGCTGGCCTCAAACTCACAGAGATCCACCTGCCTTCCTTCCAAGTGCTGGGATTAAAGGGATGTGCCATTACACTTGCCTCTAAGAACTTTTAATAAGCAAGATAGAGCCATCATTTAAGGTTTGCTTTTCTTCTCTTATCCCTAATGCAGGAGAAATTTAACTGTTTAATCCACAAGTTTGTGGACATTGCAATACCTATAGAGCACAAAATCTCCTGTGGGAGTCTGGGGCTTGCTGATTAAGTCAGTTGGCAGGCCAGTGGCCCTGGGGATCCTCCTGTCTTTGCCTTCCATGATTCATGCCTGATTTTCTATGCTGGGGACCAAACTCAAGTCTTCACGAACTTTATCAACTGAGCCATTACCCTAGCCCCATTTTGAACCATTTAGGCCCAGTTGACCTCGGACTTATAACCCCCACCTCATAGTCCCTAGCACTAACTCCCCAAATACCGTATAAAAATGCCTGCAGCTTTGATAAACCAAGGTTTTAAATTATTACTTATTTTGCTTTTGCAAAATTTCGAGTGCTAGAGTGATAATACAGATCCTCCTTTTGTCTTTTGAGGAGGAGAATTAGGGGTGGGATATGTTGAAGGCCTGTGTTAGGATGTGATATGTTAAAGGCCTGTATTAGGGGCATGATATGTTGAAGGCCTGTGTTAGGGTATGATGTGTTGAAGACCTGTATTAGGGGTGTGATATGTTGAAGGCCTGTGTTAGGGTGTGATGTGTTGAAGACCTGTATTAGGGGTGTGATATGTTGAAGGCCTATGTTAGGGTTGTGATGTGTTGAAGGCTGTTATGCTGTAGCAATGAATTGGTGTAAGGAATGGAACACACCTTGTATCAGGAGCCTCACAGTTGGGCACAAGTGAAGCATGAGGCGTTGTTGATGAAAGTTTCTGTCCTACCTGGTCCCATAGCCATTCAGTCCCAAATAAACACATAGAGGCTTATATTAATTATAAACTGTTTGGCCTATTGTTCAGGCTTATTACTAATTACCTCTTACAACTGAAATTAACCCATAATTCTTATCTGTGTTTAGCTATGTGGCTTGGTATCTTTTCTCAGTGAGGCATTCTCATCTGGCTTCCTCTGCTCCTGGATGATGATTGTGTCTCTGCCTTTCCTCTTCCCAGAATTCTCCTAGTCTAGCTGCCCCGCCTCCACTTCCTGCCTGGCTACTGGCCAATCAGTGTTTTATTAAACCAATATGAGTGACAAATCCTTACAGTGTACAAGAGCATTATCCCACAGCAAGGGGTTAAAGTTTATTCTGTTTGTCTGAGTTTTGTTGCTCATGCATTTTTGCCTTTTCAAAGAAGAGACAGTTTGCATTATGGAAGGTTTGTGCTCACAGATTTTATTCAAAGGCCTTGGGGCTACAGCTCAAATTTAACCATCCTATTAGGACCAAAGATGTTCTAAAGAAAGACACCATGTCCTTCCCTTTGCCTCTCAGACTACTGGAACAATGGACTCTAAGAAACTGGAATTCTCTCTCAGTCTCATGCTAATAGAGAGATAAGATGGGGACCCTCAGCCAGAGGGGACCCGGTCCCTCAGAAAGAAATGTCACACCGTATGACACTTGTCAGACCACCTTGCAGGAGAGACTAGTGCCCAGGCAATGATGAAGCAGTGATGGGTGGGATCACCCCTTTCCCGGAACTGTTAGTTCTACACACATCTTGCTTTCTATTTAAACCTAAATCTTGCATCAGACCCTGAATGTGAACTTGGGGAAGGGTCACTGGGCTTTGTTCCTTTTCCCAATGTGGCCATATTGGAGGTATCTATATCTATATATCTATATCAAAGATAAAAAAATCATTTCCTCCAAAAGTAGTGAGTCCCACTGACGATTCTATACTTCTCATAGGACATGCATTTCTAGACGTTACTAACTTCCGGTTGGCTCTTGTTCCTTCTAACACACACAAAACTCTTCTTAAGAAAATGACATTTTAAATCTTAATCAGCTCTCACCTTAGCCATTAATTAGCCATTATCTGCCAATATCTAGATTTTCAGTTAAATCCTTTGGCTATCAGTTAACACTTGAGTAATTGATATATGATCAGCTACTAACAGTTTAATTTATCTCCTGACACTGGCTTATCATCAAGATTTATTTCATTAGGCTTTATTACATGACATTTCAGTTACATGCTGAACCTTAATTATTAATCAATAGCTTAGTAACTTGCTTTTAACGTATTACTGATACTTCAGTTCTCTGCCATTAGAGTAGAGTAGTTCTCCCTGTTCACAGAAACAGGAGCACGGGGATAGTTGTGAAGAGAGAAAAAAAATCCCTTCATCCTAGCCTTGGCTGAATGCCAGCACAATTACACTTGTTTAAGGTTTTACTTCTTCCCAGCTAGAAGCCTGCACTTTTCTGGGCATCTCACCAGAAACTTTAAAGGAAAAGGGTATGTCCTAACCTCGTTGTGCTACCTTAGAGACTCCTACTTCTATGTTCTCAGATTGTAATCCATCCAGGCCATCCCAGAGTCCCCCTCTGGATTCCACTTTTCAAATAGAGAAAGACTGGGAGACGGCAAAGCAGTTAAAGGCACTTGGCGACAAACCCGCAGCCTCGGCTCAATCCCAGAGAGTGGAAAGAGAGAAATGACCTCCACAGGTAGTCAGTCTTTGACCTCTGCCCACGTGCTGTGACACGTGTTTGAGTGTGTACCTACACACATCAACATACACACAGACACAGAGGTATAACTCTTTTTTCCTTTTTCTTTCTTTTCTTTCTTTCTTTTCTTTTCTTTTTTTTTTTTTTCTCAGAGGGGGTCTCACTATACAGTCCCAGCTGGCATGGAACTCAGTATTTAGACCAGACTGGCCACAAACTCACAGAGTTCCTTCCTGAGTGCTGGGATTAAAGAGTTGTGCAACTTGCCCGGCAGTGGTGGCAAACGCCTTTAGTCCCAGCACGTGGGATGCAGAGGCAGCAGGCGAATCTGTGGAGGTCAGCCTGGTCTACAGAACAAACTTCAGGACAGCCAGGGCTACACAGAGAAAGCCTATCTTGGGGTTGGGGGAGAGAGAGAGAGAGAGAGAGAGAGACTTGAGAGCCCTGAAGATGGTATATGTAGTTAATGCCAGGACACCTAATTGCAGCTCTCACCAGAGAATGCCATGCCCATGTGGGTCGGTCTTAGTCTTCTCCCAAGCACCTCTTTCTCTTAGCCTTTATACTTAAAATCTGTACTTAAATATCTTTAATAAATCTGGCTTCACACAGGCTAGTCCTGGAATTCTTTTCTGGGTTAAAGCCAAGGACCTGATTTTACCTGAATCAAGGTTCCCAAAAGGTTTTTGGGAATTTCTCAGGCTGCTTCTAGTAACAGTGTGGAGCCATTGTCTCTAGGTTCCTGCCACCACCGTCACTAATGACCACGGTGGATACCTGAAATTGCAGATAGTACCAACCCCTGCATACTCCGTTTTTCCTATGTACACACACCTGAGATAAAGTGTAATTAGCACAGTAAGAGATTAACAGCAATAGCTACTGATAAACCATCATAATATTCTTTGATAGAAGTGTTCTCTCATCCCCCCCCCATCACTAAATAAATAGAATATATAGTATGGACACACTAGTCACATTTGCTTCACACCTGGGAGAGAAGGAACCAGGATTTCATTGTGTAATCACAACAGCAATTTAAAAAATATGACTCCGAGCTTAGCATGATGCCGTATGATTTAATCCCAGCACTCAGAAGGTAGTTGCAGGTGGGATCTATGTGAGCCTGAGGCCAGCCTGGTCAACAGAACAAGTTCCAGGACAGCCAGGGTTCCGTAGTGAGACCATCCCAGGAAAAAAAAAAAAGTTATGAATCAGTTAATTCTGGAAATTTTTCATTCGCATTTTCAGACCATCGATAACCGCAGTTTTGGAACCGACAGCTGCAGATAAGGGCACTGCTGTAGATTACCAACTACGGATTCTGGTTAGTGGGTTTTAGGGTGAGGGGCCACTGATGGCTGCAGCCTTTGTCTTTTGTTGACCCTCCCTTGCAACTCCAGGTGGTTTCCTTGACACATCAATGCATCCTGTGGTCCAGGTTCATCACCACCTGTGATTTTGTCCTCAGGTTGGACAGATGGACGACGAAGGGAGGGAGAGTGGACAGTCAGGGGCTCCCTGAAGATTGATAGAGGTGATAGTCATACATCAACGAAGGTTTTTTTCGGTCTCTGCTTAAGTGTTAGACTCTTGCTATGTTCTTGGGGCAACATCAGTGAACAAAACAGGTAAATGTCCAGCTGTGCAGGATTCACAGAACAGTGGGAAAGACAAACAATTACACTGATTATTTCATAATTACAATTAGGGTAAGCACCAAGAGCAGGTAGTCATGTGTGTGCGTATGATAGTGTTGTCACTTGACCCATTCTGGAGAGGACAGAGAACACCTCCCTGAAAAATGACTTTATAGCTGAGAACTCTAATTTTCTAAAGAACTAGAGATTAAGGTATGGAAGTCCTAAGTGGATGGAGCAGCTTGGGCAAATGCCCTTAGGAAGAAGGATGCTGGCTTTGATGGAGCCAGTAGTACTGCCTGCAGCCAAGTGATAAGAGCCTGGCAAGGTAAGCCAGCCAGTCCAGGAAGGACTGTGTGATCTAAGCGAGCTGATAGTGAGCCGAGTCAGCACGGCAGAGCCTGCCTTCCACAACAGTCCTAATTCAAAACCCTGAAAGTAAACTGTGGGGCAGAGGAAGACATCGCCGGTAAGAGGCTGCTCTGGGGCCTTCTTGGAGCACAGGTAATCCTAGGAACACCAGAAGAAAGAACATCCAGCAGGGCCAACCTAGGCAAAAGACCGAATCCTACAAATCACACCCTTCCTGGGTCCTGATGAAGTGATTATTACACTGGACAGAGTCCAAAGGCTGCATTTTAAGGCAAGCTGTCCAGGGTATAACAAAACAAGTCAAAACAGTAGACGAGTTTCCGCTCTTCCCCATAGCTCCACAGCGCCTGTGTTTGGGCTTCGTTTGCAGTTTCTATGACTTTAAGACAGCACACTCTGCCTGCTCTAAGAGGGACCTAGAAGGGGAGAAGTCGTCTCCTCATCCTTTGCTCTGCTGTTAACTTCATCAGGGGTCCAGCCTGACGACATCTCTAGGATATTGCTATGATCTGCATGGTCCAAGATGGCTGTCTATCTCAACCGTAGTCCTCCTATGCTGTGCTTTATCACACAAAATGCAGTCACCTGGCCACACCCAGCTCTCTAGAACACAAGATGCTTATCTTGTGTGGTCACCCAGTGAAAACTGGGGATTTAAACAAGGCACGATGGCACATGCCTGTCGTTCCCAGCACTTGGGAGGTGCAAGTAGGAGGACCAGGGCTCCCCTCAACCTGGGACACATTAGAACAGAGAAACAGAAAGAAAGAAGGTAGGGGAGAGAAGAAGAGCAAGTAAAAAAAAAAAAAGCAAGGGTTTCATTAAGGCAGAAGGGGAGAGCAGACGTTGAGGGGGCAGGGACAAGAGTCATCTGTACCCCAAACCTTCCCATCCTTCAAATCTCCTCCCCTTTTCTGCCTGCTGCTTCCTGCTTTTATTTGAGACTGTTCACTGTTGGAACAGCAGCTAAATCTGTATCCCAACCAAAGGCAGAAGCCACAGAAGAGGATTAAGATGGAAGGATTAAGAGAGATGTGGGAATCCACCATCCCTGGAGCTCATCTCCTTGGTCTCAACGACTCCCCCAATCCGTCTTCCCCACTGCAAGGCGGATGGTGTTCTAGAAAGCACATCTAGAAAGCACAAGCAGAGCGCCCATCTGCTCCACTGCACTGTGACCCAGATGGCCTGCTGAGCTCTTTCCCAACTTCTTCCCATTGCCTAAGAGGAAATTCTTCTCCTTCTTGCCTTAACATAGCTTTGTCTTATCTCTCAGGGACACCAAGCACAGTAAACATCTGACTCACAGCAGGTGTTCAAAATACACTGGGTTGGGGGACGAGATGGTTCAGCAGATAACCGTGCTTGTCACCAAAGACTTGAAGTCCGTCTGGGACCCACACCATGGAAGCACGGAGCCAACTCTAACCATGCACCATGGCATGCATGAATCCTCCTCACACACAATATATAAATATATGAAATTTAAAAATTTATAAATGCAGCTTCCCCCCCCCCATGGGGTATGGTGGCTCATGCCTGTAATCCTAGCATTCAGGAGCTGAGGCAAGATACTTTCTTTGAATTTAAGGCTGCTTGGGTTATGTAAGTCCGGGGCCAGCCTAGGCAACAAAGTGCCTCAAAACCAAAGAGCAAAGAGCGTTTGTTTGACCAGCTGCCCTTGCTATTATCCATAATTGTTTCTAAATGCCCTTGTACCAGCCATGTTCCCTTAGATCGTCCCAGTGAAGGGTGGAGGGCTCTCGGTCACAGGAGAAAGTTTTGTCAAAGGCCCTTTCCTCTTATTACATTAGACTCTAAGTATTCTCTGGGTCTAAGAGCAACTGTCTAGCATGTGCAAGCCCTGGGCTCGATTCCCAACATCACAAGAAAACAAAAAAGAACCTGAGTAGTCTCCTCTTGCCCATGAGCAGTTGAGATGGCTCACCTTTCTCCAGAGGAAGTCTCAGAAACACAGAAGACCTAGCATTGGTGTGACATTACTTGGTGTATGACATTAAAATGCATTCATAGGAGCCGGGTGGTGATCCCAGCACTTGGGAGGCAGAGATAGGCAGATCTCTGCGAGTTTGAGGCCAGCCTGATCTACAGAGTGAGTTCCAGAACAGCCAGGGTGGTTACACAGAGAAACTTTGTCTCAGAAAAGAAAAAAAAAAGTATTCATAGGTTAATACTAATACTCAGGAGGCCGAGGCAGGAGAATTTCTGAGTCTGAGTCAGCCTGATCTACTTAGTGAACTCTAGTGTATTTGCAGAGGAGCAAACTAACTAACACTGAGCCCTCTCTCCAGCCCCAAAAGCAATTTTCCAAGAGTGTTCACACGCCTGTGTCTCATCCTTACGAGGCAGTACAAATGAGGAGTCCAGAACCACAGGAAGTCAAGTGCCAAGGAGCAATTGGAATCAAAGACCTTGCTTTCCCTCCTGTTCTCGGTTTCCTAGGCTCTGGTGACACTCCAGCAGAGTCAGAGGGGGCGGAGGACTGGAGATGCTGATCTCAAGAGAGGGTCAGTTGCTCACCCTGGGGCCCACCTGGGAGGAAGGTACATAAGTGACTGCACCCGGGCTGAGAAGGAATCAAACAAAACGGCTTCATCACATGGAAAATGCACCACTCAAGGCTGGACCAGAGAAGGAGAGATAAACATACAGGACATTCAGGACACAATCCAGTCCCTGGGATTCCTTCCTGGGTCCCCCAGGAAGGTCCCTCCCTAAGCCTTACTGTCTTTCTTTGTAAATGCCTACTGGGCTGGGGAAAACAACTTGGCACTGAAGGGTGCCCACTGCTCTGAGGAAGACCCAAACTCGTGTCCAGTACCCACACCAGGCTGCTCACAACCGCTTACAATTCCCGCTCCCATGGCTCCAACAACCTCTTCTGGCCTCTGACGGTTACTTTCCAAGGCCAGACTAGCTGACTCAGTCGGGTCCCATAGGAGAAAAGGAGCATTTGCAGAAAACCCAGGATTAGAGGTAGGCGATGGCCCGACAGTTAAGAGCGTGCTCTCGACTCCTCTGCTCTTCCAGAGGATCCCGGTTTGAATGCAGCACCTACATAGTGTCTCACAACCATCTGGAATTACAGCTCTAGGGGAATCCAATTCCCTCTCGGGCCTCTGCTGGCAGCAGCTATGCAAGTGGTACACAGACATATGTGCTTGCAAAACAACCATGTGTTTTAATTTCATTTAAAACATTTAAAAGAAAGAAAACTCAGGGCTCAACAACAAATTTTATTATAAAGATGGCTGGCTGATTAAGATGACTCAGGGCTTGATGAGAAAAGGAGCACAGTGTGAATCTACAGAGGCATAAACTCTACATAGCTGATACCAAGATAGCTACAGAGTGACACCCTGTCTCAAAAAAAAGTGATAGCCAGGTGTGGTGGGGTGCATGCCTTTAATCCCAGCTCTCAGGAGGCAGAGGCAGGTGGAGCTCTGTGAGTCTGAGGCCATGCTGGTCTACGAGAGCTAGTTCTAGGACAGCTAGGCCTGATACACAGAGAAACCCTGTCTCGAAAAAATAAAAAATGAACAAGAATGAAATGATGTTATTTTCAGGGAAATGGATGCAACTGGGGCTCTGTAGCACAAATTCAATTGCTCTTACTAACAAAAAGCTATCGGGGCTGAGAGCTCAGAGAAGCAGTGCAGCCAGGCACTAGAGAGACCTTTTACCTCTACCAAGTCCTCAGACTGAAGGGGCGACCCTGTCCCTATGAATCCTCAGAACGCATGTTCAGACTGCATCCTCAGACCCCATCTGTCTCCACCAAACCTCAGACTGCACTGAGCTCCTGTCTCCTCCTGCCTTATAGTCCTCTCTATACCCAGCCATATTATTCCTGTCTCTACCTCTCTAGTGCTGGGATTAAAGATTAAAGGTGTGGGATCCCAAATGCTGGAATCACCTCTGTGTGAGCTCTGTTTCTCTTTTAGACAGATTCAATCTTGTGTAGCCCAGGGTGACCTTAACTAATGGATTCCTCTGCCTCTCTCTCCCGAAGCCTGAGATTAAAGGTGTGTGCCACCACTCCCTGGCCTCCAGTGGCTTAGCTCTGCACTCTGATCTTCAGGCAAGTTTTATTTGTTAACACAAACAAAAAATATCACTACAGAGATCTGAATTAAATGCAATAATTCAGACACAGAAAGACAAATATTAGGGACTAGAGAGATGGCCCAGTGGTTAAGAGCACTGGCTGCTCTTCCAGAGAACCCAGGTTAAGTTCCCAACACAAATATGGTGTCTCATAAGCATCTACAGCTTCCACAAATCCAGTTCCAAGAAACCCAATACCCTCTTCTGGCTCTGGCTCAACTACATGCAAACATATGCACATACACTCACACATACATGTAAGAAAAAGTTAAGTAAATCTTTTAAAAATAGTATTAATAAAAAATAATTGCTAAAATAAAAATACTGCAGGACTATGGCTTTTAAGAACTATTGGTGAAAAGACAAAACTGTACATCCATTCTAGAAAACAGTTTGGCAATTAAAATCCCAGCACTTGGGAGGCAGAGGCAGGCGGATCTCTGTGAGTTCAAGACCAGTCTGGTCTATGAGCTAGTTCCAGGACAGGCTCCAAAGCTACTGAGCAAACAAAAAACCAAAAGCATCAGTTAAAAAAAAAGAAAGAAAGAAGAGAAAAGAAAGGAAGAGAAAAGAAGAAAATGTTTAGAAGGAACCTAAAAATCCAAGAACTAAACAAATCACCGTGTGAGCAGAGAACAGAAAACTAAACCACAGCAAAAATGGATCAACTAGATACAGCAAAGGCTTCAGCATGAGCAAAGTCCACAGACAAAAGGCTAAGTGGAGAACCAGCGCTGGAGGAATTCTATGACACATTACCCAAAGATTCCAAACAGCATCAGTAAGCGCTCAGGAATCATAGGCTCTGCAGAGTGGTTCCCTCTGGCTATGTGTGGGGAGGTGGAGGAAGGAGACTTTACTCGGAGTCCATCTCTGTACTAGTCTTTTGTCATTTTGGAGTAAAGCAAACAGCAAACCCAAGAAAACCTGAGAAAAGGGTGGAGAAAAACTGGCTGGTTACTGGATCTGGACACTGAGGTCCCACCATGGCTCTGTCCCTTCTCTCGGAAGGAAACAAAGTATCATTTTTGAAGGAAAGGGGAAGCTGGCTCCCTAAGGATTGGTTCACAGTCCCATCCTTCCAGCTGTGTGAACAGCAAGCTGTTTCCCCCACCTGGAGTGGACAGGGTTGGTGCCTGTGTGCTAAACACACACACACACACACACACACACACACACACACACACACACACACACACACACCATACCTGACAGTTTTAACAGTGGAACTGGTAGGTGCTTGCCTGGAGTAAAATTGTCCACTGCTCCAAAACAGAGACAGAAAGTGGCCCAGCTATGTAACCCAGCAGTGACTGGAACTTGTTACTTGTCTATCCTTCAGCAAATTACTAGTCCTGTCTAGGATTTGGTTTTCCTATCCATGAAGTTAAGTTAGTGTGTGATTGGTGAGGGGGGACAGAGGAAGGGGGTGCATGTCCCAAGATGTATGTGGGTATGAGAGAGAGAAAGAGAGGGGCAGGAGGAGACTATCGACCATTTTTTTTAATTATTGACATTTTAAATGTATTATTTTATAACAGATACTTATACATTTTGCTAATGCTGTTTGTTTGGTTTTTGTTGGGGGATGTTTTTGTTTTCCAAGACAGATTTTCTCTGTGTGGTCCTGGCTGTCCTGGTACTTGTTTTGCTATGTAGACCAGGCAAGACTTGAACTCAGAAATCTTCCTACCTTTGCCTCTCAAGTGCTGGGATTAAAAGATTGCACCATCCCTACTACCTTATCCCAGTTCCTGTTATTTTTTTTTAATAAGATAAAGTCTTGCTATGTAACTCTAGCTGGCTTGGAATTTGCTGCAAATCTCCTACCTCTGCCTTCCAAGTGCTGGTCTTATGCGTGCCCACCACTACACTAGCTAATTTTTTTTTGATGAAGAAAATATTATTGTGCAGGTTGTTGTGAGGAGTAAAGAGACAACAGAAAGCATGGGCACAAATATTAGTTTCCAGTTTGTTCTCAGCAGGTGTGAGATCCCCCGCCCCCCTTCTTCTCTATAAGCTCCTCCACGCTGTCTCTTCTGGCAATGAGAGATTTTGGCCCACAGACTTCATCTTGGTAGGGTCAATGGTATAGAACTCTGATGGCCTCGTGGCTTTGGAGAAGTCATGTAGCCTCCTTGAGTCTTAGTCACTTTGTCTGCAAAATGGGAAAATAAGCACCTAACTTGAAAGATGTTTTCAGTTGGCAAGATGGTTCAAAGGTGTGGTGGTCTGAATGTAATTAGCCCGTATAATCTCACAGGGAGTAGCATTAGTAAGAGATGTGGCTTTATTGGAGTGAGTATAACCTTGTTGGAGGACGTGTGTCACTATAGGGCTGGGCTTTGAGGTTTCCTATTTTCAGGCTACCACCCAGTGTCTCAGTTCACTTCCTGTTGCCTGCACATTGTAGGTCTCTTAGCTACATCTCCAGGACCACATCTGCCTGCATCTCCACCATGCTCCCGCTGTGATGGTAATGGACCAAACCTTTGAGACTGTAAGCAAGCTACCCCAAAATAAATTCTTTACTTTATAAGAATTGCCATGTCAGGGTGGTGGTGGAGCACACCTTTAATCCCAGCACTCAGGAGGCAAAGGCAGGTGGAGCTCCATGAGTTTGAGGCCAGCCTGGTCTACAAAGTGAGTTCCAGGACAGTCAGAGCTAAACAGTGAAACCCTATCTTGAAAAACCAAAATGATGATGATGATGATGATGATGATGATGATGATGATGATGATGATAAAAGTTGCCGTGGTCATGGTGTCTCTTCACAGCAATAAATACCCTAATTAAGACAGAGGGCAAAAGTGTTTGCCACCAAAGCTAACAACATGCATTTCAGTCCCAGGATCCATACGATGGGAGGATTGAACAAGTCATGTGCACCATGGCTCAGGAGCATGCTTACACACACACACACACACACACACACACACACACTACCTGGCATACAATAAGTGAGCAATTAATGTCTTCAGAAAAATATTATGAAGGAACATAATGGCTATAACAAAGGAACAAACATTAAGGAAGGAACTAGACCAGAGAAAGATGATTTTTTTTTTTTTTAGCACAAGACCACAAGTGCTTGGAATCTTTGGATGCAGTGAAATGGTCTAACTTGGAGGGGGAAGTCCATCTTTGTTAACACTAGTCCCAACTGGACTTCAGCACTTCCTTCTAGAATACAAATAAGCGGCAAAATGGAGGCAGGAAAGTGCCATCCACGGCTCCATCACTATAGAAATGGCTTCAACATTATAGTGCTTAGTAGACTCAGCAATCTTGTTAACATTTAAACAGCAGGATTAAGTTGCAATTCAATCCATCTGACAGCCTTATGATCCTAAATAAAGTCTCCTCTGCAATTAAAAACATCATTATTAGTAGAGGCCCCTATACTTCATCAAGAATCCAAAGGAACTCCTGGTCAGATAGTCACAGCGCCCACTGCTTGTACTTGGGTCACTGATGGGTGACTGTGTGATGTTATGCTTGTTTCTCTTGGGGGCATAATCCTTTCTCTGGGCTATTAGGAGAAAGAAATAGATTCTTCCCTGGAAAAGGGTTTGGGGAATTGTCTTCCCAGTTCTTCCAGCTGACCTCGTCTCACCGAGGCTTCACTCCTTCCCAAAAGACCCCCCCGCTCCCCCAACCTCCCATTTCCCACCCCTACCCCCACCTTCTTCTGGTAGATGGAGGTCAAAGTGCATCTTCTTCAGTCTTCAGTGACCCCAGCTCAGGAAAGGCTTGTCTGGGAATAATGACAGTTCCTCTTGGCTTTGAGGTACTGATGACAGACTCTGGGGCCTCGTGCATGCTAGGCAGACAATACTCTATGCCAGAGGTAAGTCTTTGCTCACTGTTGAGATGAGCTCTGCATTGGCAGGCTGACCTTAAACTCCTGGGCTCAGGCCATCCTCCTGCCTCAGCCTGCTGAATACCTTGGACTACTGGTACATGCCATCAAGTCTGGCTCCTTTTCTGTTCATTGTTTTTGTTTACGTCACGGTGACCGTCAAAGTCATCCCCCTCTCAAACCCTTCCTCATTCCCTTACATAGAGCCCCTCCACGTCTATAATCCGGGTATCCCCCTGTCTCTGCCTAGTCCTGTGTTGATTCCTCCACTGACCTCTCCATTATGAATTCACTCTGATTCCTCCACCAAACTATTTCTCAAGGGCAGGCCCAGATCTGACCTTTTCAGCTACCCAGGTCAGGGCTTGGAACACAACAGCATCCGCAGAGCTGCCTTAGAAGACAGAAGGAAAAAAGTACAGGGAGAAGCAGAGAAGGAGTCAGCTGAGCATATACCCAGACCCCTTCAGATCCATGATTACAACACACACACGTACACACACACACACACACACACACACACACACACACACCAGAGCAAAGGGGAAGCCCTCACACTGACTATTTCCTACTGTCCACTTCTGTGAACACACACAGCTAAGGCTCTGAGAAACCGGGTAAGTCCTTAGAGATCTTCTGTCAATGTACTTCTCAGGGTACATTGGGGAAACCCAGGCTCTGGAAGCTCCTTCAGACAGGAATGAGAATGCTGCCCTTGTTGTCTGGGAACAAGTTGTGAAGGCTGCAGCCCCTAGTTGAGACAGGGAAAAGGTTTCTTCCCTGTTGTCCTTGGCCAATAGCAGGGAGTGCTAATCGGGACCGTGTCCATGTTGTGGGTGAAGGAGGGACCAGGAGAGGAAAGAAAACACAGGTAAAGAAAGTAGAAATGAAGGCTTTTAAAAATTTAGTAGAGCGTGGTGTGGAAGCACACACCCGGAATCACAGTATTTGGAATTTGGAGGCAACGTCATCAGGACGGCAAGACCAGTGTGGACTACACGAGGCCACTGGAAAAGAGGTTTGCTGAGAACCAGCAAGACAGCAGTAGGGTTGAAATCCCATGAGCTCAGAAGCCTGGGGAAATAAATGACTTGTCTCTGATCCCCACTCAGTTGCCGTCTATACAAGAAAATCCCAGATAAATGGAGTAGTGTATTTCTCAACCCCTGCGGACCCCATCTGCCTGTCTTCTGTGTAGCACACAATCTTCCCGAGAAGGGTCCTGGCGCCCAGGCACGGTGTTACCTCGAATGTCCACCTTGCCTACCCAGCCCTGGCGTGGTGTTTCGGGGGGGGGGGGGCGGGGGCAGGTCTCTCCTCGAACTGGGTCCCCGCGCGCTCCCCTGCCTCCGCGCCCGCGCACCTGTCCACCGGGTCCCCGGGCGCCCCGTCCTCACCGCGCATCCGCGCCTTTCGCTGTGCCTTTCTCTGCGCGCCTCTGCCTGCGCGCTTCCCTGCCTGCCTGGCCTCCACGTCTCTTTCCCGGGAATCCGCTGGGTGTCCCGCAGTCCCTCGCTGGCCTGCCTTCCGTCTGGGGGTCCAAGAAGGCGAGATGAGCGGCGCTTGCTCGAGCTACGTGAGCGCGGAGCAGGAGGTGGTGCGCGGCTTCAGCTGCCCGCTGCCAGGGGGCGAGGCGGCTGCCGTCTTCTGCTGTGGCTTCCGCGACCACAAATACTGCTGCGACGACCCGCACAGCTTCTTCCCATACGAGCACAGCTACATGTGGTGGCTCAGGTACAGGCCCTGACCCTAATCTCACCATGAACCCTAACCCCCTCGCCCACCTTCAGGCTAGCCTCTTGCTAAGCCTCCACTTTCATCTAAGTGCCCATACCGCAAATCATCCTTTCTCTTCGTTGTCAGTACTGACCCTACTCTCACTTTATCACTAACTCATGGCACTCTTGAAGCCCCATCTCAACTCTTCCTTTATCCTGACCCCAACCATTATTTGGAACCATGCTTGAATCTGACCAGCACTGCCCCAAAGCTCTCCTTCTGTTCCTACTCTGAGCTTCTTACTGCCACTACCGCAACCCAATCCCAAATCACAACCCAACTCTTGCCCTAACAGCAAATGCTATCTCAGACATACATACATCCCAACATTAGTCCTCCCACAGATGCCCACCCTTCTGGGGGGCTGTCCCAGATGCCAGCTCCACCCCCATTCCCAGCTTTATAAAGTCCCTAACTGTCACCTGCCCCAGCTTCCCCCTCAAACCTGCCTGCAACCCCCCCCCAACTGTTAAGCCACATATTGACTTCAGTAAGCTTTAGTCTAGACCCACATCCACCACAGCCTCAAACCTTCATCCTCACCTAATGACGCATGCCAACCCCGTCTCAGCCCAGCCTCGGCTTGTTCCCTCCCTCTCACTTTCTCTACTGGACACTTGCATGAGCCTGGAGGTGTACCCTATGCTTGTGCTAAAGCTCCCTACAAGTCCAGTGTGACATAGTGCTGCCATAGCAGAGGCCTGCTCCAGCCATTTCAATATAGAGTATGGTCTGGGTGAACACACTGTAGTTTCTCTGGCTGTTCAGGGACAGGATTGCTTGGCCCAGCTCTGACAACCCTGAGACCTAAGCATGGAGCTGAGGGTCAGTCGGTCTGAATCCCTCTGTGTCTCCAAAGGTTTCATCCACAAAGTAGAGCCTGATCCCCAATCTGCTCCGGGAAAGGGGTAACCGAGAGTTTTCTGTCCCTAGCAGTGTGTGAGCAGAAGACTGTGTGCTTTCTGGGTGGGAGGAGAGCGTCGTTAGCTGCTGAACCGTCTGAGTCTTTCTGTCTCTTTTGCTACCCATGGGGAAAATGACCCATCGCAGTCCTGATTTCTGATTAAGGCAGAGAGAGGCAAGGAACAAGAAAGAGATGAAAGCAACTTGATATATGCCAATTACAACTACAAAGATAGCTTTTTCTAAGGTGTTCAATCTGTAATTCTAAAACATTTTCAGACGACCAGGCTATCATATCCTGCACATTTGGCTGCTGTCTGAAAGCCCAAGGAATCACACTAATAGCCTATTCCTGTATATTTATCCATTCACTGTAATCCTTGCTATAGTGTCTTTGTACAAGGCAATGAGGATAGACAACCAATTATTCCCTGCAAAAGGACCTTCCATTCTTGTTGTGAGAATCAAACCCAGGGCCTTGGGCATATCATAGACAAGTACTCTAACACTGAGTATATCACCAAGCCCCCCAGTGGTTCTCAGCCTTCCTAATGTTGTGGTGACCCTAATCATAAAATGATTTTCATTGCTTCTTCATAACTGCCATTTTGCTACTGTTAGGAATCATATTGTAAATACATGTTTTCTGATGGCCTTAGGTGACCCCTGTGAAAGGGTTACTCGACCCCCAAAGGGGTCAAGACCCACGGGTTGAAAACTTCTGGGTTAGAGCAGAAGAACCTACACCTATGTAAAACAGCACAGTCCCTGCTGAAGTCTCACTGTGGTTAGCACTGCGCTAAGACAGAAGGAAGATGATTGTCTTTGAGGGGCGGGAACGGTGTGGGGCTGTGATCTGTTCAGAACCTGGCACAAACCTTGGTGCTCTCATCCCAGCTTGTGAACTGGAAAAGTCCAAGCACAGTAGTTCACACTTGGAAGCCCAGCACTTGCATAACTTGAGGCAGAGAGAACATGGGTGATGTTGTGGCCAGTTAGGGGTACGTGGTGAGTGCCAGGCCAGCCTCAAGCCCCCAGGAGATCCTGTCTCAATAAGATAATATAAAACGTAGAGCAGTATGAATGCTTGCCTCACAGAAGACAGAGTGCAAGGAAGGAGTGAGGTGGTGTGTGTTGCACGCAAAGGCGCTCAGTGCACTGAGCAGGCACTCAGTAGGAAAGGGTTCCCTTTCTCATCTGTGTGGGATGCGAAGCTCAGAGTTTGAAAGTGAACCCTGTCTTCTAGCACTATGATGGCAGAGATGGGCTTAGGGTGGGTTACACATTCCCGCGTATACATAGCCCTAAGATATCGCTCCATTTTATAAATGGAGAGACTTAAGAGGGGTTATGTTGTTATTGAGAGTATCCCATTGAGAAGTGATCGAGCTGAGATGAATAGTGATAGAACAGGACCCAAACTAGTCCTGTTCAATGACAGTCTGAACCCTTTCTGGCTTCTGACAGACAGCTGATGTCCTCAGCTCTCCCCAAACCATACACTGACTGCTGTGTCTGAATGCTGTGCTGTCCCCTCAGGATACAAAGAAGCACAGCTCCCAAGCCCCCAGCCGGTAATCCTTCCCTCTTCCATCATTCCCTATCTACTCACCTCTGGGGACCTCTCCTGTTGTCTTGGAAACCTTCTCCCAGGGGAATGCTTTAGTTCCTCAAGTTTAGTGACTTAGACAGGTTTCAGGGGAGGGTTGGATAGGGAGCGCTTTAAGGTCAAATTCTGTGTCGGTGTGACCCCTAAAAACAGCTGAAAGTTTCCAGTGTGTGAAGCGACTTCCTGGGGTCTTTCGTTGGGGGATGGGGTTGGGTGTGGGGGTTTTCCGTGTGCCTGTGCCTCTGCACACAGTGCCTGTGGAAGTCAGAAGAGGGCATCAGATCCCCAGAGACTGGAGTCACAGATGGTTGTCAGCTGTCGTGTGAGTGCTGGAGACGGAACGCTGGGTCCTCCAGAAGAGCAGCCAGTGCTCTCAACTGCTGACCCCACTTCCTGGGTTCTAACATATGGTTCATAAACATCAAGACAGTTGCTAAGCATAGAGCGGAGGAGCCTCAGGATGATTAGCGCGCTCTGAACTCTGAACCCCGTGCTTCTGACAGAGCTCACACAGTGACAGAGTCGCTGCGGCATGGAGACATTTGCCTTTTGTTTTGTTCCAAATTTCATTTTGCCTTTTTCATGAAATTTCATTCTTGCAATCATAAGAAAATCTCCAGGTAAACACTGTATCCTTTGAGAGAGTGTGAGGGGAGAGAAAGCCGTCTTTAAAGGCTAATCATCTCAGAAAGAAGACGTCCCGTAGAGAAGCGGCTGGTATAACCGCGCCATCTGGCCCAGTTACTAAAACCTCCTTCCAGCTTCTTTCTGCCAGAGTGTGACAGGAGGCAGGCAGCTGAAGGGCAGAGTTGGTGGCCAGGTACTGCAAACGCTATCTCACAACACGCTTGTGGCCACCTGGTGAGAGAACAACACTCACAAACGGAGATCAGAAAAGCAAAGCTGCATTTTTCCCTGATGCATGGCAGAATCGGGATTCAAACTTTGAAAAGAACTTGATCTTGCAGCTGTCAGGGCTCCTTCAGTGTCTTCTCAGGAGCCACAGTGGGTCTTCATCCTTCAGAGTCAGTGCAGTGAAACCTCCTAAGTCCAGAGGCCTCTGGTTTGGCTTCTGTGCAGAGCAGAGTGTGACTTCACCAAAAGGCAGCTCAGTCTGTCCTGTGAGTATCTTTTCTCAGGAGGAACTCACCCCACTCTGGGGACAGTGTCCCCCTCCCCCCCCCCCCACTAGACAACGCTGATCAGTTTAAGTTCATCTGGTACTGAAACCAGGTTTCCCTTTTGGAGCCTCGTTCCCGTCTCTGTACCCTTAGTCCCCAGACAGAACACCAAGGACAATGCATTTCAGAGACAGCATTTGCTCCCTAACTCACCTCCAGTTAGGGACACATCCTCCAGTCTTCTTATCCATTCCACTGAAGTTCTCTGGAAAGTTCCAGAGGCCACTTCCCCATCCTGGTGCTCGTAGAGTCCACAACTGGCAGCCCCTTGAACAATAAGTGTATCTCAAATGAGAAAATTACTGGAATGTTCTTTTAATGCATGTGTGTCTATGTGTCTGTGTGTATGTGTCTGTGTATGAGTCTGTGTGTGTCTATCTTTGTGTGTGTGTGTGGTTGTATATGCACACTTGTATGTGTGGAGGCCAGCAGTCAACCTCAGGTGTGATTCTCAGGTACACCATCCACCTCCTTTGAGGAAAGTTCTCTCCTTAGCCTTGGGCTCACCAGCTAAGCTAGACTGGCTGCCTCTATCTGTGCAGTGCTTTGGCTTACCAAGTGTGCACCACCGCATGGGTCTGGGTACCGCGCTTGAGTCCTCACACTTGCAAGTCGAGCAAGCACTTCACCAAGTGAGCTACATCCCGGCCTGAGATAACCATTTCAGCATCAGCAAGATGCCATGTAACCAGTGCGGAAAATATGGAAGAAGGCAGAAGAAAGAAATGCAAAAAAGGGAGCTGGCATGTGTTGGCTTGTGCAAAGAGCCAAAGAGGTTTTGCTGCTTGCTTGGTTTGGTTTTTAGACAAAAATCTCTCTGCAGTCCTGGTTATTGCAGAACTCACCATGGCCAGGCTGGCCTTGAAATCACAGAGATCCACCTGCCTCGGCCTCCCAAGAGCTGGGATTAAAGGCGTGCACCATTACACTCAGCTAAGTAGTCTTTTATGGAAAGTGATCTCAGAAAACACTGATAGAGGGTGGGAAAATGAGTCAGAGAGAAAACACCAAGAATAGATTATGTTACCAACAAGTCACACAGTGGTAACCAGCGCTTAGTGTCTGCCAGTCAGCGTTCAATGCACACCTCAGAGTTACGCCCCCAGAGGACACAGGAGCTGGGGATGTACACACCACTGTGGTTGAGGGCATGTCAAGGGAGGGAAGCATTAATTATCCCATACTCCTGACTTGTTCAATGAGCAGAATTTCGTCCTGGGTCTAAGAAAGTCCTCGGACAAAGAGCTACAGATGCTAGCAACTGAAACTGTGTGAGTATTCCACCGTGATAGGACCCAAGGGGATACGACCTGATATCTACAGCCTGCATTATACCCAGAAACAGGTTGGTGGTAGTTTGCTGCATTTCCCTCCAACCGTGTGTTTACCTCTATATTTTAGCTAAGTTTGGGCTAAGTTTTGTGTCTGGTATTGTCTTGCTATTTCCACTTTACACCATCTTGCAAGAATGTATTTGTATGTGTGCATGGGTCAGTGTGTGCACATATAATTGGCTGGAGAGCACAGCCAGGCAGAAGACCCCCACTGATATTCCTCAGATATAGCCGGAAAGTTGAAGCTGATTCCTAGCACTCAGGCTTCTGCTCTCCCAGGCCCCAGCACCCTCTCCCCCTGTGGTCTCTCCCCAGCGTGGGCGCTCTCGTGGGCCTCTCCACAGCAGCCGTGGTCCTTCTGGCCTTCATCGTCACCGCGTGTGTGCTCTGCTATCTGTTCATCAGCTCAAAGCCCCACGCAAAGCTGGACCCGGGCTTAAGCTTGGCGACAACAGGTAAGAGAGAAGCTATAATGGCGCCCTTGGGATGGGCAGGCTCAAACCTTTCTTTGCGGAGGAGGAAGAATGAGAAATGAGATCTAGGGGGCCAGGTACGGGAGTGGGTCCTTTTAATCCCAGCACTTAGGAGGTGGAAGCAGGCAGATCTCTGAGACTGAGTCAGCCTGCCCTACATAGTGAGACCTGTCTCAAAGGGGGAAAATAAAAGAAAGTGAAAGAAAGGAAAGGGAGAAATGAGATTGAGAACATTCACCTCCTGAGTGTTCTGCAAACATTCACACTTCTCAGGAGGTCTGGGATCTGACCCGTTCAGACCTCGTGTGCTCGGTCCTCATCAGGGTCCCGAATGCCCTCAGCATTCCATCCTCACACGGAAAGTATGCACGGTGGATTTTCTAAGACAGTGTTTTCATTCTAGCCTTAGGGGATGCAAACTGATTTTCACATTCTCCCAAACAAAACAGAGCTAGTAAGACAAACTTGCTGTTTCTCAAAAATCAACATTTCATCAGAAAGCGAATACAGGACTTTATTTCTCGTAGCCTGCTGTCCTGACTACCCATTCCTCCTCGAGCCCGGGCCATTGAGAAGCCCGAATGGAACAAAAAAAGATGTGTTGCCTTTTCTTAAGCCCACACCGCACACTTTATAACCTCTGGCAAGGAACTGTGAAAGATCCAAGCCCATGTTAGCCAAAAAGTTCTCCGTTGAGCGGACAGCGGCCAAGGTGGGCGTTGTCTCACGTCACAGTGGAGATGAGGGCTGGAGACTCACTCAAGGAGTCCCGGCTGACAAAAGAAATGAGGTCCAGCCCGGGCTTCTTCTCTCAGAGACATGCTCTTCTGCCCGCTACAAACTAAGCAAGCGTGTAAGTACAACCCTGCCTGATACCGACTGTATCAGCTTTAACCAGCGTTGAGCCAGCAAAGATGATGATGTGAGACAGAGGAGAAAAGGCAGGGTGAGTAGGCGATGGATACAAATGTGGGCAGGGCTGACTGAGACCTGTACAGTAGCAGGGTCATTTGTGAGGGTGCCGCAAGGACGAGGGCCAGCAAGGTAGGGGAGGAACAAAGGTGGTGAGCATCAGGGAGGTAGAAGGGCAGGTGGGTAATTCCGCAGTCTCAGAGAAAGATAGAGAACTCTGAATGTTGTCATTTGCAAGAGATTAATTTTCTAAAAAAAAAAAAATTCTTTAAGAAGGCAACAAGCAACAGCCCTAAACCCTTCTAGGATTCTGAAGATGATTTAAAGTGGAAGAGTTCATCTGTCTCCTTGTGGAGTCAGGAATAGGAAAAAAAAAAAAAAAAAAAAAACCTGAGTTGAAGAATAAATTGATTAATTTGCCTAAATCAGATACAAATGATGTAAGATGTCATACGTAAAGTTAAAAAAATGATGGACTACAAAGATTTTGTGTGTGTGTGTGTGTGTGTGTGTGTGTGTGTGTGTGTGTGTGTGAAGCATCTATCTTCATAGTAATCCTATTCCCAGGTTGTATATTTTTGAACTTGCTTACTTGCTAAAGTGTATTTGTAACCTCAAAATCAACTAGAGATACTTAAGAGGTTATGTACAGAGTGGCAAAAATTTGAGGTGCACATGTCCCAGATAATGTCATTCAAGGCTACACTCTGTAAGTTTGTGTCCTCTTTGTGTCTGTCTAGAGACACTTTGTTCCATGTGTTCCATGTTGATGTTCATTGATAGTTGCTCTGTTGAAATGCCTCTGGATACAGTTCCGAAGCGCTGTCTAGTGCCCCTAAGCATAAGAACACTGTGTGCTTTGTGAAGAACACAGAATGCTAAATGTCTGACATAAGGACTTGAGTTCAATGTTAATAAATCAAAAATGTATAATAAATCATGGGAATGGAGAGATGACTCAGCAGTTAAGAGTACTACTGGCTGCTCTTCCAGAGGACTTGGGTTAGATTTCCCAGCACCCAGGTGGCAGCTCACAACTGTTTATAACTTCAGTTCCAGGGGATTCATACCCTCTTCTGGTCTCCCAGAACACCAACTGTGCCCATGGTACACAGACATATATTCAGGCAAAACAACCATACACATAAGAATAAAATAAACATCTTTAAAAGAAATATATATTAAATCAGGTTTCTTTAATCAACAGCACCTAAAAAGTTAAGTATTGATTGACAAAAATGTCATGACCAAAGGCATACAGAAATCTCATCTTATATTCTCCCTAGAAGACAAAGTCTCATACAGCCCAGGCTAGCCTGTAACTTACTACATAGGCCAAGGATAACTTTGAACTCCTGATCCTCCTTATTCTAACCCCAAATTGCCACCAAACCTGTTTTAGCGGTGCTTTAGTATTTGCTAACTCAGCGTTTTGAGGAACTTTATAATACATAACTACGTAACTACTGTGGATAAGTGGGACTCACTGCATATAAAATAAGACAGGGTTGATTTCCAGAATACAGAAACACATCTTTAAACAAATGAGAAAAGTATAATTATAATAAAAGCCCAATACAAGCCTGATGTGGTGGCACATGCCTATAATACCAGCCTTTTGGGAGGTAGAAATAGGAAGATTGCTGGGTGGTGGTGTATACTTTTAATCCCAGCACTCCAAGCAGAAGCAGGAGGATCTCTGAGTTCGAGGCCAGCCTGGTCTATAGAATAAGTTTCAGGACAGCCAGAGCTACACAGAGAAACCCTGTCTTGGAAAAACAAAAACAAAAATAAAAAAACAAGCAAAAAAAAGAACAGGAGGACCAGTAGCTCACTGTTGCCCTTGGTTATATATCAAGTTTGAGGCCATTCTGGAATTATGAGACTATCTCCAACAAACAGCCATAACACAACAAAATTCACAATGCACATGAAGAGATTAAAAGTCAGGAGAATACAATTTAAGAATGATAGACCTTTCAGACTGCTGAGATCGTTCAGCGGGTAAAGCCACTGGCTGGGCAAGATTGACAGCTGATTTCAATCCCGGGAATCTGTATAAGGTAGGAGAGAACTGACTCCATGGAGGTGCGCACACACACACACACACACACACACACACACACACACACAAATGATTTTAAAGAACTCAATGATACTAAAAAGAAAAGAGAACACTCCCAGCTGTAGCACGTTTAATATCTTTCAGTCTAAAGATTTCATAGAGGTGAGAGCTCTCTAGTGTCTTGGCTGCTTTCTTTTTCTGATCTTCAGGTTGAACCCCAATCTCTGTCTCTGGGTTTTTATTAGTCGTGCTACACAGAGCTCACAACCTCCTTGAATGCCAGGGTATCTGATACCTTCTAAGGGTAATGCACACACGTGGGGCACCTATACATGTACAAGCAAACTACCATGCACATAAAATAAAAGAAATAAAACACTGACAGAAGTTCAGAGATGGGTCATATTAATAGTGAGAAAGTTGAAGGGGAAATGGAAAATATAACATGATGCTGGCAGGAATATAAATTGATTCAACTACTTCGTGGAATGATCTTCTTATGCTAAAAACATGTGTGCCCTGTAACCAGCAGTTCTATGTCTGATGGTCCATCCTTGTGAGATAACTCCTTTAGATGAAGACAGTACAATAGATATCAGGACAGCCTGTCACAGAGGAAGCCAGCTAAAAGTTTATCAGTGCAAGGAACTAAGTGAACTGATGTGCTGGGGTAGTGAGGTTTATACAGGAGTTACAGGGACAAACCCTCCCTGAATAGACTACCAGTTTCTTCTGCATGGTCACTACCACCACTTTTGTCGCACGGGTGAGCAAACAGGTTCAAAGTCACCTAGTGATTGAGTGACTGGCCAGCTCTATCTCTCCCTCCCTTTACCCATGTGCTGAGAAAGGGAAGCCCCTCTTGTGTGCCAGATACTACTCTGAAACTGCTTATGTAGCCTCTCACCTAATCTTCCCCACTGCCCCGGTGAGATGAGCATCACTCGCACAGCTGGGACAGCCAGGTCTCAGAGATGCTGGATGAGATGCCCAAGGGCTCCTAGTTGCAAACTGTGGTCCTGGGATTCCAACATGCCTCTCTGCCTCTCAAGCCCTGTTTTCTTTTGTGTCATCAAGCCCAGGATATGGCTGTTCAGGGTCTTTCTAGCCTCCATCCTCTGCTCCCACCTCAGCCTTTCTGGCTTAGAGATCATATAGCTTGTCCTTGACAGTTGAGATGAAGACCACCTTCCTGTTTCTCCACATTCAGCAACCAGCCGGGTTATTTAGTCACCAAGGTTTGGGACAGCACATACTCTCTCTTTTTGTTTCTTGTTTTTCAAAGATGGAAAATGCATCCGTTGACCTTTTACTAAATGATTGCTTTTGCCTCTCTGCCATCTGAACAAATGCAGCTCTAGTCCCTAGGTCTCCACTGTGTTGCCCCCCTTTCCTCTATACCCACGGCACTAAGCCAGTGTATGTATGTGTGTACATACACACACGTGCGCGCACACGCGCGCACACACACATACACACACACACACACACACACACACACACACACACACTGTTTTTACCAGATCTTCTCCCCTTTATAGACTCCTGCTTCCATTTGCTTTGCTGTCTTGCTCTTTGGTAAGACAGGAGAGATCATGGTTCCCATTTTACAGGAGAAAAAAAAGCAAGACTTAGCAGGAAAAGTGACAAAATCCCCACAGAGAGTGAGTGTGTGTGTTTGGGATGCCAGGCAGATCTCCCAGGCTTTCAAGTGAAATCACTGTACTGTGTGTATGCATGTGTGTGTCTGTCTGTCTGTCCGTCTGTGCATGTGTATGTCTGTGTGTGTGTGCGTGTGTGTGTCTGTGCGTGTATGTCTGTGTGTTTATGTGTGTCTCTGTGTGTTTGTCTGTGTGTGTATGTCTGTGAGTGTGTATATGTGTGTCTGTGTGTGTCTGTGTGTCTATGTGTGTGTCTGTCTGTGTGCGTATATCTGTGTATGTTTATGTGTGTCTGTGTGTGTGTATGACTGTGTGCATGTGTATGTCTGTGAGTGTGTATATGTGTGTGTGTGTCTGTGTGTTTATCTCTCTGAATGATGGGGCAAAAGTGGTGTGGCAGGTGCCTTGGCAAGTGGTTATGAAAAAGCCACTTCTGACAGTTTCTTTCCCATGCCTAGGATTCTGCCACCACCCCGTCCCACCCCATTTCCCAAACCTGATCTGCAATAAAGACAGAAACTTTCCTCTTTCCCTCCCTCCCTTTCTCTTCTCCTCCCTCCCCAGGTTGGGAATCTAATGCAAGGCCTCACACATGCTAAGCACACACAACTTCCTTAGTGGATTCTTTGGGAGGAACCAGCTAGATCAGAATGGTGACTGAGGTCCTGCTCTTGTGTTCTGCCCAGTTCTGGGGACTTCAAACACATCACAGCTCCACTTCTCTTCTTAGCTGTTACCCATTCTGTTTGGAGACCAGACAAGGGCAGTGAGGACGGAGTTGATGTCCCATCCCGAAGCGCATTTAAGAAACCTGGAAAAATCAGAAGAAGAAGAAAAAAAATCAACTTTTGCTTTCACTTTCCTCTGGAAAGAGTTCATTAATCAGCCATCCTCGTCCAGAACCCCCAGGGAACCCGAAAACCAGTTCTGATGCTCCTGTCATACAAGAAGGACACTTGAACCCTGAGAAGAGCGGTGGTGCACTCCTAGGCTAGCTCCCGGCCAGGCCTTTGCCTTTCAGGCCACAGACAGTTCTTTACAACAGCTGCCTTACACTTCATGGTGGCTTCCACCACCACCACACTCCCATCCACCCCCACCTCTTGGAGGGCTCAGTCACCCCAGATCCCGCTGCATTTTGATGACACACACGTCGGGTGACATCTGTGAATCACATCGTTAGTCACAGGTATCAGTGATTAGCCATGACTCATCTCTGAGCAGGAAAGAACCTTTCAAACCCAGACTAGACTGGTCACCACAGGTACAAACTGAGGCCTTCAGGGACCTCAGTTGGTGGACCTCTGATGGTGGAGGTCTTTGGAGACAGGTGGGTGGGTACCCTGGATCTAATATTGGCTTTCTGTTCTCATGGCACAGCTCCTTTGTTTTTGTTTATTTGCTTGCTTGCTTTTAAATCAAGACAGGGTTTCTCTGTGTAGTCCTGTCTGTCCTGGAACTCCCTCCTTAGACCAGGTTGGTCTAGAACTCACAGAGATCTGCCCGCTTCTGTCTCCCGAGTTCTGGAATTAAAGGTGTGCACTACCGACACCCGTCTTACTTTTATTTCTTTTTATTTCTTACTTGTTTTGGCTGTGAGTCTAGCCTTTAATAATTGAGCCATCCCTCAGCCCTATTTGTATTTTAATCGAGACAGGGTTTCTCTGTGTAGCCCTGACTATCATGGAACTCACTTTGTAGATCAGACTGGACTCAAATGCACAGACATCAGCCTGCCTCTGCTTTTTGAGTACTGGAATTAAAGGCATGCACCACCACACCCAGCTTATTTATTTGGTTTTCAAAATTATCTTTCAGTTACGTTTATATGGGTTTGTCTGTGTGTGGGTTTGTGCTTGTAGATGCAGTGTCTATGGCTGCCAGAAGGGGGAGTAGGATTTCCCCTGGAGCTGGAGTCTAGACCCTTATCCGCTGCCCAATGTGAATGCTGAGAATCTATCTCTGTCCTCTGGAACAGAAGCAAGTTCTCTTAACTACTGAACCATTTCTCCAGTTCCTTGTTTTTGGTGTTTTGGATCATTTAGAGATCTTTTTATTATTATTCTTAGTACCTATTAAGCCATGAATTCCTAGGGAACAGGCTCTGGAAGCTTTGGTTTCACTGCCGCCAACTCACAGAGATGCAGAACAGGCTGGTTCTTCAGTTGAACCCAGACACCTTTCTCTCACATCTCCTTCTTTTTCTGGCCATTTCCCTTCACCATTCAGAATGCTTTCTCGGCCTTTGCACTGCTTCATAAGTTCAACAGCGGCATCCTAGGTGACACCGCAGACTCTTCCTGTTGGCCCACTAAAGTCTGTGGGCACGCCTTTTTTGAATGGTACCTATTTCCTTGATGTCAACAATGTCACCTTTTTTGCAGCTTCACAAACACAGAGCCAAAGGACAACCCCAGGCTTTCTGAAAAGTGTAGAGGACACGTATCAGGTGTCTCTTCTCTTTCCCTTTGTGTTTGTCATTTTGGCAGGTTACTGGCAGGTGGTGGCTCCAGCCCAGACTCGAATGTTAAACAAATCGAATCTGTAAAGAAACCTTTGGAAAAAATTAGAGATAACGTTTACACGGTACCTAGTCAGTCTGAAATACGTGGCATTATTAGTCAAGGGTGTGCCTCTTTCCTTTGTGCTGAGGATCGGCCCTACAGCCCTATGTATGTTAAACTTGCGTTCTTCCACTTAGCTACACCCCAACTCTAAGTAGCTCTCGTTTTAATTAACCATTACTTTCTTTTTATGTGTGTGGTGGCATCTATGCACATGTGGTGGTGTATATGCACATGTGTAGTGGTGTGTGGCAGCCCATGTGTGACTCAGTTTCCATCTGGAGTCAATTTTGACTTAAAGGATCATTTGGGTTCAAGCTTGTCTGCTCTGCCTGCATCCTTGAGGACTGTGAGAAAGTTCTGATTAAGCCCAGGGGAAAGAGCATTTTGCCCATGAGAAAAGAGCACACTATCTAGCAGCAAGAATACTTCAGATGCCAAACCTCAGGGACATTGAGATAGAAATTGAAACTGCACACTCAAGGACAGGAATGGTCTTGTGGTTAGATGCGGACAGACTGTCTGTGCTGTGCTTTGTTCTGCCTTTGTGGATTATAAGTTCTAAAATAAACTCTGAGCTGTGTGGCTGTTTTGACATGACCAAACAGACCTCCCAATTCTATCCTCTGTCTTCTGTCTCTCTTTCTTTCATCTGACATTCCCTTGACCTTAATGACCCCCATTAGGTACTCTAGCTGACTTTGTAGTAGCAGGCTCCTACAGTGGTGTATATGCACATGTGTGTGGTGGTGTATATGCACATGTGTGTGGTGGTATATATGCACATGTGTGTGGTGGTGTATATGTACATTGTGTGGGGGTGTATATGCACATGTGGGGGGTTATGTGCACATGTGTGTGGTGGTGTATATGCACCTGTGTGTGGTGGTGTATATGTACATTGTGTGGTGGTGTATATGCACATTGTGTGGGTTGTATATGCACATGTGTGTGGTGGTGTATGTGCACATGTGTGTGGTGGTATATATGCACATGTGTGTGGTGGTGTATATGTACATTGTGTGGGGGTGTATATGCACATGTGGGGGGTTATGTGCACATGTGTGTGGTGGTGTATAGGCATGTTGTGGTGGTGTATATGCACAGGGTTTCTCTGTGTAGTCCTGACTGGAACTCACTCTGAAAACCAGGCTAGCCTCGAGCTCAGAGATCTGCCTGCCTGTGCCTCCAGGGTGCTGGAATTAAAGGCGTGCACCACCACCACCCAGCCGGTCTCTGTTCTTCAAGCAGAGAACAACAGATGCTCCTCTGCATGCTGGCTGTATAACAAGCCTGTGTCTTCCTCCAGAAAATGGACTTGCAATTTTTTAATGGCTTTTAGCCTTCCTAGGGCTATGGTGAAGGTCTGCTCTTTCTCCCCTAGAAATGGCGCCCCTTACTAAGGAGAAACATGGGCAGTTCCTACTGTGCAATGCGGTCTAGTGTTAAATATTTGCTGTATGAATGGTTCGCTGACGACAGTGAACACTGTGAGGTGCTCAGGACATCAGCATAGAAGTTGGCCAGGGGTGTAACACTGCTGGGCAATGGACTGCAGGAGGACGCCACCTCAGGATTGCTGTTTTTCAGGCGCCAAGGAGATGTCACATGACCATCAAGGTTCAAGCGCAACAATCACCATGGAGGTGCCAGGGGCAAACTCTCCCAGGCAGAGTTACTCCTTGAACTCACGACTAGAAAGCAATGAAAGGCAGGCCATGGGCCCCAGATATCCCCTCCAGCACCACTTCATGGCCCCGGTGACCGCTAGCAACATTCCAGGCAGCCCTGAAGAGGCCTCTGTCCCCACCCCTGACCCATGTGGATCAGTTCCTTAAACATCCAATAAATGTTTATCACTCCTTCTGAGTCTTTTTTTTTTTTAAAGGTGAGGGTGGGAATGGCTAAAGAGACATTGGAGTCTAGAAGATTAAATGAGGGCTTTTCCCAGCAGAAGCACCCCTGACCAACTTAGGGTCAACCAACAGAAATAGGATGTGAGTCATCAATTGGGAGCAGGGGAGTAGCAATACCACACAATCCAGAAACTTGAGTCTATGGAGACTCAGGGAGCCCTTCTGAGAAGTCCTGACCTTCATGTGGGTCCTCTGCCCCTGAGGAGGTGTACATAAAAGTCCCTGGGATAGAGAGTCACACTGAAAGGGGTAAATCTACCTGTCCATCATCCCACCTGCCCTGGAGTGAGCTACTGATGAGCTCACAGAATGGGAGGGAGTACGGTACAGGGCGCCACCATCAGAGTTTCTCAGGCAGACAAAAGAGTGAGTGAGTGAGGGCTGGTGAAATGGCTCAGTGAGCAAAGGAACTTACAGCCAAGCCTGGTGGTCTGAGTTCGGTCCCTGGAACCCACATGGTAAAAGGAGAGACCAGATTCCTCCAAATTGTCCTCTGAATGCCACACTTGCACGATGGCCCTTGTGCGAGCACACACATGCACACACACATACGCACACACACACACATACACGCATGCACACACACTATAATTTTTAAAGTAAAAGAGGGAGGAAAAGAATGACTATTTCACCCAATACAGGCCCCACGGGGTGGACTGAGCCACTCAACCCAAGTGACTTCGACAGTCACTAAATCTCCCTGTGCCTTGTTTTCTTGCTAGGTTTAATAAAGTGACAGACTTCAGTTGAGTCTGGTGGTCTAGACCTGTCATCCAAGCTACTTCAGATGCTCAGACAGGAGGATCACAAGTTTAAAGCCAGATGAGATCCTGTCTCCAAACAAAAAGTGGAAAATAAAAAAGTCTCAGTGGAGTACAAAAGGATGTTTCTGTCCCACCTGGTCCCGCA
The DNA here is from genome assembly GCF_982192425.1 of Myodes glareolus. Classification (NCBI taxonomy): domain Eukaryota; kingdom Metazoa; phylum Chordata; class Mammalia; order Rodentia; family Cricetidae; genus Myodes; species Myodes glareolus. The sequence continues at coordinate 83,414,277 of NC_142028.1, forward strand.
GCCATTCAGTTCCAAAGAAACATACAGTGGCTTATAATAATGATAAACTGTTTGACCTATTAGCTCAGGCTTATTATTAACTAGCTCGTACAACTTAAATTAACCCATATGCACAGCCAGCAAGATGAAAATGCCTCACTGAGTAAAAGTACCAAGCCACGTGGCCAAACATAGACAAGAATTATGGGTTAATATAAGTTTTAAGAGCTAGTTAATAATAAACCTGAGCTAAAAGGACTAACCGTTTATAATTAATATAAGCCACTGTGTGTTTCTTTGTGACTGAACAACTGCAGGACCAGGAAGGACAGAAACTTCCATCTACAGCTTCCTGTAACTCCAGCTTCAGGGAAGTCAACACCTTCTTCTGGCTTTCATGTGCACTGCACAAGCATATGGAAAAAACAAAAAAAATCTTTACAATTATTATTATTGTCTTAAAAAATAAGAAACAAATAACACACACCTTTAATCCCAGCACTTGGTAAGCAGAGGCAAGTGAATCTTTGTGAGTTTGATGCCAGTCTGGTGTACAAAGTGAGTTCCAGGACAGGCAGAACTGTTACACAGAGAAAACCTGCCTTGAAAAACAGAAATAAATTAATTTAATTAAATTAAAAATAAAAAACAAAACCCAAGAGGGATGGCACTGAAGAATGACACCTGAGGGCTGTCCTGGAACTTGTTATGTAGACCAGGCTGGCCTCGAACTCACAGAGATTTATCTGCTTGTGTTCTAGGATTAAATGTTTTGGCACACTACTACATCCCAGACTAACATTCAAGATGAAGGAGCTGGACAGATGGCTCAGTAGTTCATGTACTGGTCCTGCAAAGGAACTGCTTCTTTCCCAGCACCAACATCAGGTGTCCACAATTGTCTGTAACTCTAGCTCCTTAGATACAACACCCTTTTCTGGCCTCCTTCGGCAGTGCACTCATGTGCACACAGAGGCACACACATACAGAGGCACACACACACACACACACACACAAACACATTACTAACAGTAAAAATAGAGAGGTAGGCAGATCTCTAGTTCAAGGCCAGCTTGGTCTGTATAGCAAGATCCAGTCTAGCCAGAACCACACAGTGAAACCCTGTCTCAATACATACATACATACGTACGTACGTACATTCATACATACATGCATACATACAATAGAGGCTGGAGAGATGGTGTGGTACAGTGAAGAGCACTGTTGCTCTTCAACCTGAATTGAAGACCTGGCCTTGAGTCCTAACACCCAAATGGAAACTTACAACCCTCTGTAACTCCAGTTCCAGAAGATCTGATGCATGCCCTCTCCTAACCTCTGTAGACAGCAAGCATACATATGGTGTCCACACATACATACAGGCAAAATATTCACACACAAAATAAAATGAATAAATCTAATAGCTCTGACTAGCTCTTGGGAGGCAGAGGCAGGTGGATCTCTGTAAGTTTGAGGCCAGCTTGATCTGCACAATGAGTTCCAGGACAGCCAGAGCTATGTACGTAAGAAACAGCAACAACAACAACAGCAAAAAAGACCTGGAGAAATAGCTCAGCAGTTCTGAGTACTTCCTACTTTTTCCAAGGACCTTAGTTCCACTTCTGGTAGCCACATCCATTAGCAGCCTATCCCTGCAGCTCCAGAGGATCTGACACCCTCTTCAGGCTTCCTCGGGCTCCTTACATACATGTACATAAACACAAATAAACCTTTAAAAATATTTACATATATGTATAATATAAATAAAATTCCAAATGAATATGCTTCAGCATACCACGGTCATTATAAACAGTGATGATAGGCTGGGTGGTGGTGCACACCTTTAATCCCAGCACTTGGGAGACAGAGGTGGATCTCTGTGAGTTCGAGCAGCCTGGTCTACAGAGTGAGTTCCAAGACAACCAGGGCTACACAGAGAAAACCTGTCTCAAAAAACAGACAAGCAAACAAACAAACAATAACGATGGAGTCAAATATCTGGTTACAGTCCTGACTCTGCCACTTGTGCGGTAACCTGTGCCTCAGTTTCTCTCATAAGCAAATAGAATAGTAATGGCGTGTTCCTCAGGCACAGGGGAAGATACTTACTCCAGGAAATACTAAATGTTGAAAAAGGGAGAAGTGCCTTACATTAACCATTATTATTATTCATTTGCCTCTAACATTTTACTTTTGTTACTAGCTAGATAGCAGAGGAACAAGCAAGCCGGAAGCTGCAAGGCAGAAGCTCACTGCCACCCCTCTCTCCTGACTGCTCTCTGGACTTGGCAGTGGCTTTCGCTTTGCCTGGGATTGCCAGGCAAACCAGAGAGACCCTGTAGTCACTGAGAGCTCCTCTTGACATTCCACCATGGCAATGACCTGGTGCTGGGTTTGGTAACAGTGAGATGGTTGTTCTTAGACGTCTGTGCACAGGTTCCTAGTCAGTCAACAAAACACACAGGATGAAGTGGGAAGCACCCAAGACTGGGTTTTTCTCCCCACCCCACCCCCGCCCCGTCCCCTTGAGGGGTGCGGTATTCTCAGCACAGAAAATACAACACCTTTGTCCACTAAACATGCACTCCGTGATGTCCTTATCAAACCAGGACCTGTACAATTGCTGAAAACAAAGGGCGGGCACGCCTGCTGTTTGGGGGCTCAGATGATATCTGAGGTAGACACCCCAAAAAAGACAATTGGCCTGCTGGTGGTCCCCATGCCACAGGAGGGAGCAAAGATGGATAAGCTGATTCATCAGGTCAGGCAGACTCAGAAGACGCTAGGGACAGAGTACAGCCTGTTCAAAATCAGTGAGAAAAGCCCAGCGTAGTCCAGGAACTGCAAGTTCTTAAAGAGGACTCCCCACAGGGTGTGGTGTGGTGTGTGTGTGTGTGTGTGTGTGTGTGTGTGTGTGTGTGTAGATGTAGAGCGTGGGGGACAGTTGCTGTTTAGCCACTGATTAGTTACAGGACAGACTTTCCTGTCCTGATAATCCCATCAGTGATTACTTTGTTTTTTTCTTCTGAATGTTTTCTACAGTGCAACAATCTGCTGATGCCTGTCTGGCTGTTTACAAAGAGGCAAATCCAAAGAATGCAAGGAGGTGGGGGCGGGGGGTCTCCTCATCAATCTGACGCAACAGTCCTCGAGTTTTTGGTTGCATCAGAGTCAGCTCTGGCTTTGGATTTGGTTTGGGTGCTGAAGGGGGAGCCCAGGGCCGCACACACCCGACACCTCCCACTTTTCTTGTGCTCTTATTTTGAGCCAGGGACTCTTCATTTTCCAGGCAAGCCTTGAATTTGTGACCCTCCTGCTTCGACTTCCTGAGTAGCTGGAATTACAGGCCTGTACCCGGACCCGGTGTGAGGGCACATAAACAAAACGCAGCTTGCTGGTCCTCACGCCTCACCCCAGCCTCAGTCTGTAGGGCTGAAGCGAGTCCCTAGATTTGCATGTTTAACAAATTCCAGCTGCTGCTGCCGCCGCCGCCGCCGCCGCCGCCGCCGCTGCGGCTGCTACCCTGGGACCTCCCTCACAGCACAAGTGGCCCCGAAGAACAAAGACAAGCTTTGTGGACTCTGGTCACAGAGGTCAGAGACCCCACACAGAGCAGAACCCAGGAATCTGGTAGGATCTGCTCCCCGGGACCCCGTGTCTATGGGGTGGACACGGGTGGAACAGAATAAACTGCCGCCTGTATATCACAGACTACATAAAGCTCCCACTCCCACCCGAGTTCAGCTTTTCGGGTTTGAATTCGCTCACCCTGAGCAGGTTTTCACTGGGGTTGGCTGGTCAAAGTCCTGTTTTAGAACCTAACAACCCACCATTGGAGACAGAATCCCCGCCCCCACCCCCAGGACGCAGAACAGGGCTGAAGGCTTGTGAGCTGACACACAAACACTCCAAGCTCGCTGGGGCTGCCAGGCTCACATCGATCAGCAATTATATCTTGTAAATTGCTTTCCGGGTGATGTTCAGAACATGTACGTGTGACTCTCTGAAAAGAAACACACAGAGGACACAGGGCAGGAGTGGCTAGCTGGGGAGTGGGCTGCCTGTGAAGGGGAGCTGTAGTCCTCATCTTCAGCCAAAATTTAGAGACTGTTGAACGTTGGAATTTAGGAACACTAGAATCTCCCACTCCCCTTTATAGCATCCTGCTAGGTGGTGGTCTAGCCTCTGCACAAACATGCACTTCTCTCTATTCAACACTCATCAACAGTGATTCTTCGCCAGGCTCAATGAGGTCCACAGTCAAGAAGCCGGTAGAGTCAGGCAGTGATCACTCCTTTTATCCCAGCACTCGGGAGGCAGAGGCAGGAAGATCTCTGTGAGTTTGAGGCCAGCCTGGTCTACAGAGAGAGAGTTCCAGGACAGGCTCCAAAGCTACAGAGAAACCCTGTCTCAAAAAACAAACAATAAAAACACTGGTTGCTCTTTTAGAGGACACAGATTCCCAGCACCCACGTGATGGCTCACAACTTCCAGCACCACATCCACACAGATAAACATTCAGGCCAAACAACCACACACATAATAAAATAAATCTTTTTTAGAAAGAGGCCATAGCAGCTTGCTTGATAAGCATGTGGTAGGTGTCGGCAAGAGATGGCTAACCTGGCCAGGGACTTCGGGAAGGAAATGGCATTTGAACCAAGTCCCGAGTGTATTGGCATGCGACTGTGTACAAGGCAAGGGGAACACAGCACAGGAAGAGCCACAGGTGAGGACAGTGAACTGGCGATTGCTAGTTCTCTCTGGGTAACAAGGTGAGGGACAGCAAGAGATGACGTTGTGCTTAGAAGCAGGTCTTGAAACCCCTGTCCTATTGAGAGGTTGGGAACTTTAACTTAACAGCAATGGGGAGACATAGACCCCAGTTTATGGGAGAACCTGGTCTAACACATCAATCTGCAAGGATTTCTACTTGGGGTGGGGGGGTGGATGTTATTGAATTCCTGCTGTGGGGATAGCTCAGAAGTCTGCAGAACAGTGTGGTAGCAGCTTACCTGCACACAAAAGTGACTCAGGCCCCAGAAAGCGGCTCCTTCGAGGAGGGCCACTTAACACTATCTGCTTTGTGCTGGGGCCAACTGAAACCAAGCTGCAGGCAAGTGTCCAGGAGAGCCACACGGACAGTTCATGCAGGGCACACCCAGTGAGTGGCTCGTAGCACACCTGGCCACACCTCACAGGTGGTCACCCCACCCCCCAGTGGATGGTCCACTGGGGGTGTTGACCAAGCTGGTGCTGTGAACCTATGGAAGGATCCCTGTCCATAGGGGCTCACTAGGATGCAGAGTAAGTTTGACAAGGGGAGACCCCGAAAAGAAGTCAGAGCTGTCAGGTAAATGTGTGTAGGGTGAGGGGCCCTAGAGTGCAGATTCTAGATAAGAAACAACCCAGTGTCTTGTGAAGGAGGGTCTGGTTGGATTTGGCCTTGGTGGAACCTGACAATATCTGTAGGCCCCAGAGCAAAGTGTCTTTGTTTCTTTGTTTGAGAGACAGGGTCTTTCTGAGTAACCCAGGCTAGCCTCAGAGTGAACACCCTCCTGCTGGTGCGCACCAAGTGTTAGGATTACAGGCGTGAACCATCACATCTGGCTTTGACTTCGAATTTTAGAGATATGGGACCATTCAGGATGGAAGTTGAGGCTAGCCGGCTCTGCGGTTAAGAGCACTGACTACTGTCCCAGAGGACCTGGACTCAGCTGCCAGCGCCCACACAGTGACTCAAAACCATCTGGAATTACAGATTCAGGGCCTGTGACCCCCTTCATGGGAATTAGATCCACATAAGGGGTACATGCAACCAGGCAAACACTCATACACATAAAATTAATTTTTTTAAAAAAGACTAAAAGCAAAGATGGAACCATTTCTAGCACCCACCCACCCCTTACCACAACAACCAACACACATTCGAATCTTTTGCCCTGAGTTCTGTAAACAAATAAATAAAATCATCTTAATTTCTGTCCTGCAGACATCTCTTAACCTATTGGGACAGATTGGTAAATTAAATAGAAGGTGACATTATAGTAGGAAAAGCAATAGGAATCTGTTCTTCTCCAGTTCAGGGCAAGATCACCGCGTGGTGCAGCAAGGGCTCCATCTCCAAGTGCCTTTTTTTTCCAGGCCACGAAGTCCCCTTTGTGAAACCATTTTCCCCGGGCCTCACTCCGGGTTCCTTCACCCAGCCTCTCTCCTGGTGCGTTTCCATGGAGACCACAAGCCCCTCGCAGCTTCCCCTGCGTTTCCGCACCCCTCCCCCCTCGCCATCTCTCTTGGCTGCAGATTCCCCGTAGGGTTGATAATATCCAGAACTTTCCCCCGGGCAAGATTTATTATCCGCATTCGGTATCAGTGAAAGCTGAGACCCAGACGTTAAGCGATTTGCTCCTGGCTCCGCCTGCCGCCAGTCTCAAGCTCGGACAAACCTCCGCCATGCACACTCCCGCCTTCAGTGTGTAGCTCACTGGACTTCCCGGGCTTATCTCCTTGTCTCTCTCTCTCTCTCTCTCTCTCTCTCTCTCTCTCTCTCTCTCTCTCTCTCTCTCTCTCCCTCTCTCTCCCTCTCTCCCTCTCTCTCCCTCTCTCTCTCTCTCTCCCTCCTTCCTTCCTTCCCTTCCCCCCTCCCTCCCTTTCTCTCTCTCCTCTCTCTTCTTCCCTATCTTTGGTACCTTGGTAGTTCAATTTTTGTCTTATAAGAAAATCACATGTTCTGACTTAAAGACTAATGACAAGAAGTTCAATCCTTACATTAGTGACTTTAAATCTATTCTTGGATTCGCTGTTTCAAGTCCTTTGTGAACTGAAAATAGTGCTGGATGATAAAGACCTGCCAAAAAGCCATCTCAGAATGTACCAGCCCTGATTATGCTCAGGCAACAATGATGATATTTTTGAGCCTTGCGATATGCCAGAGCGCATTAAGAAAAACCAGGTATGACCATGCCAAATTTATACAGCACCCAGGATTTAGATACAAGGTACCAAGTAGTTAAACTGTAACTCCAGAAGACAAGAACACTTGACATATGGAAAATTGACTGTCCTACAAGGCTGTTTTCCAATCCCATCAACTCATTCTTTGTCTTCCACAAGTTAATTTAAAGGTGTCATTCTTGTGTGATAACCATACAGATGTGGTAACCATACAGATGTGAAAGGACTATAGACATTTTGATGTGTTGGTCGCATGTCATTTGTTGTTATTAAATGAATATTAGGGGCTGGAGAGATAGCTCAGATGCTAAGTGCTTACAGTCCATGCAGAACCATATGGTGGCTCACTAACACCTGTAACTCCAGGGCCAGACGATCTGCAGGTGCTTCTGTCCTCCTTGGGCTTTTCCGTACACGTGGTACACATACACACACATAAAATAAAACTAATAAACATCAGAAGAGATCCCCTGGATTTTCTTCCTCAGTCCCTCCTGTACTGGTCTGTCCTGTCTCTTTAAGAGACAAGCCACGCCCACTCCCCTGTCAGCTGAGGCAGGCAGATCTTCCTTCCTGCTTGCAGACTGAGTCTCTTCCTGTTCCATCTCCCTGTCTCCCTCTCGAAGAGGCAGCTTCTTCCTCTCTCCATTCTCCCCTTCCCCTTCCCCTTCTCTCTCTTCTCTGTCTCTGTCTCTGTCTCTGTCTCTGTCTCTCTCTCTTTCTCTGCTCTTCTCCCTCTTCCCTTCCATAACCCATTAAATAAATATCCAATTTCACTTTGCATGACGTGCCTATCTGTCTGTCTCTCGCCCACCGCACTGGACCAGCCGCCTTTTTGGAGATCTGCAGTGTGGTCTCATGTGCCATCCCTGCCTGGGACTGGCTGCGCCCCCCTCCCAGCCTGTCCCTGTTCAGGGACCTGTGGCGTGGTCTCATGGCCCACTACCCGCTGCAGTCACTCAGGATCCATAGCATTTTTTACTTAATCCATTACACCTCCCTTGTCAGGTGGATTCTGAAATAGTCTGTTACTAACATAGGAGACACTGAAAGTCCATGAGCCTGGCATCCTGAGCCAGATTCTAATCCTGCGGCTCCAGTTTTCTTGTTCTATCCATCTGGGAAGTCTACGTCTAGAGGCCAGTGCAGGGTGAGGACTAAGGCCAGAAGGACTGGCCTAGGCCATGGGGGACAAGCAGGTGTCCCTGCTACCTACCACAGGGGCTCACCCATGAAGCTACAGTGTGTCTCCCTTCTCCCAGCCAACCTCTCTCGTGGCTTCAATATTCACGCTATCAATATTCATGGCACAGTTTTCTTCCATTAATTCCAATTATACCACTTTGCCAATGCTTCTGGGAATAAACCCTCACTCACTCAGGGTAGGAGCCCGGGAACCTACCTGTCCCATCCTCACCCTATGCGTCCCTCAGAGCATGAGCACCTGTTCCTACAGCTACAGTCCAGGAGCTACCAGCAGCCGCAGGTGCATTCCTGTCTCTGCAGGTTCTGTCTGGTACTTGGTGTTCTCTTCCTGATGGCCTCACAGGGTGTGGGGGGGGAGCTGCTGACTCATCCCAGGGTTTGACTAAAGCTTTGTTGTGTGAACTCCTCTTGGGGAGACATAAACAAAGTTGACTCATCTTAGATAGGCCGCAAAGGAATGGCCCAGCTCAGTGAAGTAATGAGTTTATTGGGCTTACTTCCAGAGGCCTGAGAGACCCCAATACAATCACCACACCTAAATGTCTCCGCCCAGCACAGCATCCCGCCTCCAGTTAATCTTCCACACGCTATATGTAATTGCACGCTGGGAGCTCACAGGCAGCTGGAGCAGAATGGAGTTGAGTGTGTGTAGGATAGAGCAGCTAAAAGCTCAGGGATGGGTCTCACGACCCTTCCACCTCCTCCTCCTATAAAGGAGCACTAACCAGCCATATACCATGTTGGAAACAGCTTCCCATGATGCTTGGAGGACTGTGTTCCCCAACAGGTATACAGGTATGTGTTCGGATAGGACTGCTCCACAGCAGGACATGTTACCATGAGGTCACGTGTTGACACCACCAGAGTGTCAACCAGGAGCTACTGGGGTACGTGGGTCCCAGTTCACGCTGCTTACAGAGTTTCACAGAGCGAGTGCCTCATCTGGGTGCAAAAGTGTAACGCTTGGTTTTAATGTCAGCTTACCACGCGTTAGAGTCACTTGAGTAGGGTCTCATCAGAAGAACTGTCCCGACTGCCTTCATTGCCATGGGAAGACCCATCCCAAATGTGGCATCTTGAATAAAAAGGACGTGGAAGATTATGTGCCTATTGTTTCATTGGCTTTCCCTCTTGCCTCTGGGTTGGTTTGCGCTGTTGAGGCTACTGCCTAACCATTTGCTGATATCAGAACCAATGTTTCCAGGTCTCCATCATGGACTAGGGACCAGCAGCTCTCCGGGAATCTACCAGGTCTTCAGATGATAGACTGCTGAGGCACCCCGCCTCCAGGATTGAGCAGCAACCAACCTCTCTGATCTGAGACAACTGTTATTTCTATTTATGGATATTCCTATTCATTCTATCGGTTCTGTTCCCTTAGAAAACCCCAAGTAATACAGGGGACCTCCCTGCCCCCTAGACTCAAGGTTGTTTTGAAAGTTACGAGCAAAGAGCTTAACTCTACAGTGTCAAACAACCGTGTGTCTTGATAGAAAGTGACGTCTAAGTCATCAGGCAGGCAGCACTTGGGAGGTGGAGGTAGGAGGGTTGGGAGTTCAAGGTCATCTTTTGTTACGAGTGGAGTTTGAGGACAGTCTGAGCTACATAAAATTTGTCTGAAAAACAGAAACAAGACCAAAAGAGAAGAGTGAAAGAAGGAAGATGTCTAAATACAGTGTACCACAGAGAAGGCTGTCGTCAGCCCCATGCCTGTGCCACTGCCGGTCACCACCGCTTGTTGGCCTCCTGGCCACTGCAGCCTCCTGAAGTAACCTCTGACTGTCCTCACCCTTCTGCTCAGTCACGAGACTGAAAGTTCAGACAGTGAGTGAACTTGGCCAAGTGCAGGCCCACGCAGGGTCAGAGGATAGAGTCAGGAAAAGAATTCAGATGTGGGATGACCCAGAGCCATCTGTCTCCCCAGCAGACAATGATCTTAAAGGAGATGATAGTCCACTTTACAGACGAAAAGACTGAGGCCCTGAAAGATTTATTTGCTGTCACCATCCTTACAAAATTGAGGAGTCCCATGAGCTACAAAATGGGTAAGAGCGAATGTTCTTCCCCTTGGTAATAGTTCTCGCTCGGAGTGTTTGCTTGGAGGAGGTTTTCAAAGGCTTGTCTACAGTCCCTGGACTCTGGAGATGGTTTCTCTCCTTGGCCACAATCACAGTTGGATTTGAACCAAGACGATTTCTATACAGAGAACCATAGTCACAACCAGCACCAGCACCACCACGTTGCTTTTTGCTCGCCAGAGCCTCCTAGACTTTCAGACTAGAGTTCCGAGATTTTTTTGTGGCTGCGGCAAATTCACAGGGCATATCAGAGCCAGAATCCTACCCAGAGCTCCTGCTTCCAGAGTCTGTTCTGGTATACAGCCTCTTGGAGCGGTGGGCTGAAAACAGGACATGCAGGCGTCCTCATGGACACAGAGCATCCAGGCAGGAAGAGGCCTGGGCTGTGTTCGCGCTTTGTCATCCTTGTCGTTGGCCGGAAGGCTGAGTTCCTGAGGAAGGTGAGACGCGCGCTGCCTGACGCGGCACCACCGATGAAGTCCACACGCGAGAGCTCAGGTTTAAATGAAATTCTCTTGCCTCTCAGCTCGGAAGTGTTCACCTCACCAGCATGAAGTGACTAAGACGGACAATGGGGAGCAAATAAGCCTACCCAGATGTTGGCGCAGGAGCTAGCGGAAGTGTGAGGTCACACGAGAAGACAGGGCAGCGGAGTGGCAGGGAGGGAACAGGTTTGCAACTCCGAAGAACTCTGTTCTCTCCGAATCAAGTGATGTCTGCACACATTAAGAGTCAATTACCCTCCCCTGGTTGGAATTGATTGCCAAGAGCTTAAACCTGTGGGGTTATTGGAACAGCTGGGGAAAGAAGCCTGAAGGTAATTAGACTCAAGTAGACCAAACATGCAGAGCCCAAGAACCGGACAGTCTGTGACTGTTAGCACCTTGCCCTGAGGCCCGCACCTCCGCACCTGGTAATTTCCATGCACTTTTGCGCTGTCCCCAACCCTTCCAGAGTCAGCTCAGACATCGCTCCTCCAGGAAATATCAGTGGTTCTCACACCAGGTGGGATCCTCCTCTGGTCTTCCAGAAGCCCCATAGCTTCTGTGTTGTGACTCTGGCCATTAGGACCTGTGGGTCTGTCTTCTCCATTCCAATGTGTTAACTCCCGGGCATGGACGGTAGCTGCCTGGAAAGAGAGAGGAACGGAGAAGTACCCAGGAAGCCAGCCTTAATCTTAGCTCCTCCTCTCTCTGCTCCCCCTGAAACCCAGGCTAAGGGACCTCAGGCTCCATCCTACCAGCTCCAGGGTTTGACTTTAGACCAGGTTTCTCTGGCCATGAATCTCTCATCATCCCCCAAATAACTCTGGCTAACTGCCCTGCTTCTTACAAAAGTCAAGGGTCCTGAGTTGCATAGAAGCAGTCCCCAACCCTGAGTGTTCCACATGCCCAGGCCAGCATTCAACGAGGTAACCCGAGCGCTGTCACAGGGTTAGCATGTATGCTATGAAGATACTGAACTCACCTAAGTAGACAAAGCCCATCACGTAGGCAAACCCCCAGCTGTTACCTGAAGCTTTCCCGAGGGCAGTGGAAGAGTCAGATAGGTAAGCAGGCAGGAGTGGTTCCAGCAGGAAGTGGCTGCTGCCTCCATCCCTTCCTCCTCTGCCTCTTTTGAGTCACAGGTGTGCCAGGCCAGTCTTAAATTCACGATGTAGACAGGCCTTGTGATCTTCCTGCCTAGTGCAGAGATTACAGTCATGGGCCACCACACCAGCCTTGTGAGGTGCTGGCGGTGGAAGCCAGGGCTCTGCACGCTAGGCAAGCACTCCTAGGTGCTTCTTCAAGGAGCTCTTATGAGACACTGACCTAGGGCATGCTGAGGTCTCACACGGAATCCTTGAGATGTCCCCAGGCAAGGAGGGTGGCATCACATCTGGAAGAAGGAGTTTAGGGACGTCAATTCCAGAACACGCTAACATTCTGACGCGCTAACCTGCCAGAGCTGCCCACGTCCCCACTCTGCCGTTCCCCTTCAGGGGACCTTCTGCCCCACCCACACCACCAACCAGCACTACAACTCAACTTCCTTCACTACAAGCATTTATTCTTCTCTTCATCCCGTATACCGATAACTTTAATATTTTGCGGAATGTAAACCTTCTTGAAGAAGATGTTCAAATGGATATAATATATGATCCTTCCCCCTGGGGAAAAATATACATGCAAATTTTGTATATCGCTCCATCTAGTCAATGATTCTTGGCAGAGTCCACAGACTCTAAGTTAAGAGCTATTTCATTTTACCCTGCCTTGATCCAGAGAACATTTAAAATAAATCACGAAAGGTTTGAGACAGGTCAAGAGGAGACTGGAGAAAAACGAGGTAGGGACAAAATGGAGCCCGGAATGATACCAGCCCAGACCATTGCGACCTACACAGCTAAGTCTGTGTCATCTGTTTAGCCCTGAAGACTGGCAGCCAAGAGAAAAAGGGAAACATGGCTCACAGAGGTCACGGCATTCATGGGATAAAAACAAACCACTTACTCCTCGAAGATGCACAGCCAGTCCTGGAACGGTAGACGGTTGAGAGTCCCTTCTGAAAGCCTCCTTTGGGATAACAAGTGCCTTCCCTCGGTGGCAGGGTGACCCTTGTCTCCTCTCTTGCCTGGAATGCTTTTGGCTTTAGTGCAGCCCACACTGTAGGCAAGCTGAGAGTGCAGGTCTCATTTTTGAGTGACAGTTCAGATAGAGCTGTGTGTGGGCCGGTGAGATGGTTTTATCAGGTAAAGGTGCTTGCTGCCAACCCTGGTCACCTGAGTCTCATCTCCAGGACCCACATGGTGGAAGGAGAGAACTGAACCCCACAAACTGTCCTTTGACCTCCACAAGCATGCTGTAGCATTAAATGGCTGTTTAAAAATATTTTTATTTTTTTGTGTACAGGCATTTTTGCCTGAATATATGTCTGTGCACGGTTTGCATGTCTGATACCCATGGAGGAGGCTAGAAGAGGGCTTTGAAAACCCCGGAATTGGAGTTACAGACGGTTGTGAGCTGCAGTGTAAGTGACGGGAATTGATCCCAGATCCTCTGGAAGTGGAGCCAGTGCATTCAACTGATGAGACATTTCTTCAGCACTCATGCGTGTGCACATACACACACGCACGCGCACACCCCTGCCAAAGTTTTTTTTAAGCTTATGTAAGCTGGGAGCATAGCTCAGTAGGAAGAGAACATGTTTAAAATATCCATGATTTTTCATTCTGTCCCCAGTAGGAAAAAAAAAATAACAACAGCAACAACAACAAAATTACTCTGTCTAAGATAAAGTCTAGAAAGTTTCGAATAATTAAAATCATTTTTTTCTGCTTTAATATTTGTTTGGTTTTTGTTTTTGGAGATAGGGTTTTATGTAGCCTAGGCTAGCCTCAAATTCCTTAAACTTCTGACCTTTCTGCTTCCACCTCCCAAATGATGGTATTGATCTCAAACTGATGCGTGTAAAGACTCTCACTCTCAGCCATGAGGTAACACACCACTACTGCTGAACACACGCAGCCATGAGGTAACACACCACTACTGCTGAACACACACAGCCATGAGGTAACACACCACTACTGCTGAACACACACAGCCATGAGGTAACACACCACTGCTGCTGGACACACACACAGCCATGAGGTAACTCTCCACTGCTACTGGACACACACACAGCCATGAGGTAACTCTCCACTGCTGCTGGACACACACACAGCCATGAGGTAATTCTCCACTGCTGCTGGACACACACACAGCCATGGGGTAACACACCACCATTGCTGGACATACATACATAGCCATGAGGTAACACACCACTGCTGCTGGACACACACACAGCCATGAGGTAACACACCACCACCGTTGCTGAACATACACAGCCATGAGGTAACACATCACTGTTGTTGAACATACGTACACAGCCATGAGGTAACACACACTGTTGCTGGACATACACAGCTTTCCTCCCATCGTTGGAATAGACCACCATTCCCTTGGTGTGAGAACTGATGAAAATGCTGGGCTGCTTGCTCAAGGACCACACTATAGAGTCATGTTCAGTGTGCACGATGCACAAGCATGAAGGAACTTACGGGCTACCTAGTCACCGGGACAGTGGACAGCCAGCTTACCTCGTTTTGACCCGCTAACCACGGGCTGATACTGGGTATAAGCTATATGCTTAGTACAAATTCTATTTTCTATTTCTGTTCCTCTCTCGTGTTTTGTTTGCTTGTTTTTCGAGATAGGGTTTCTCTGTGTAACAACCCTAGCTGTCCTGGAACTCACTTTGTAGACCGGGCTGACCTCGAACTCAGAGACCCACCTGTCCCTGTCTCCCGCTGGGTTTATAGCTGTGCATCACCACTGTCTAGCCTTTTGATAGCAAATAAAATTGAATTTCTATAAGCTAAAACAAGAACTGTACGTATCTCACAAAATTGTTATACAAGAATTAAAAAGAATCGAACTGTGGACCGTGGCTGTGTCTGAGCGGTCACCTGAGCTGGGTTTGGTTTCCCGGCAGCAGCTGATAAAGAGTAAGCTCCAAAAGAGCTTAAATACAGGTGGTTTGTTTGCAGTTTTGAAACAGGGTTTTGTGTAGGCCAGGCTAGCCTTGAGCTCCTGATCCTCTTGCCTCCACCCTTCAGCGCTTGGATGATAGATGGACAATGCCGCCATGTGTGGTGCTAAGGGTGGAATGCAAGGTGTTCTTTGTACTTAACAACCAGGCTACCAACCGAGTTACAGCCTCAGCCCACCTGCTGTATCGTCTATGCAAGTCTGCATAGCGCCCCTGTTGGGAATTTGGCAGCAGACTTGTGGCAGAGACAGGCTATAGGGCCTACTCCTCTGTGTTTATAATAGGGCATGATGGGTAGCCTTCTTCAGATTCTTCCAGAGTGGGGAGACTGACGCTCACATGGTTTGTGTTAAGAAGGAGAGGGGCCCATATGGCCTTGCCTCTTTCCCCACGCTTGTTGACTGACTCCAAACACACCCAGACAGCAACAACCCTAATTTCCTGGTGTTTAGACTGCACAGCCCCCTCCCCTGTGGCCCTATGGTCCCTGGGGGCAGGCAGCCCTGACTAGTTGAGATCTGTCTGTGTGCCAGAAAGTAGGCCGCAAACCCATGAGCCACTGAAAGTGAAAACGCGACACCGTGTAATGCTGCCCAGATGTGAGAGGCTGGGACCAGCATGCGGGGGTGAGTTCACAGGCCAGAGAGACCGACCCTGCAGAGGAGGAAGGAGCCAGCGGGATTGATTCAGAAGGCTTGGAGTGGAATATACCTGACACTTATTCCCTAGAACTTAGAAAACAAAGGTTAGACTCCAACTTTGGTCGAAATTCTAGAAATAATGGCCATAAAGTGTGACCTAGCTTTTAGGGCCCAACCTTCTGCTCCTCCACTTAAGAGCGCTGTGACCAACAAGCCACTTAACCTCTCCCAAGACTTAGTTTGCCCGTCTGTTAAATGGGAGTGCTACAATATCCCTACACTGTAGAATTATCCTGAGGATTAGATGACTCTCTCTACACAGTACTTCGTTTATGCCAACATGTTTTGTGTATGTAAACTTAATCATCACACTAACCCAGGGGAGGGGATATTTTTCTCCTCACTTTCCAGGTGATAAAATGGAAGCGCAGAGAAGCCAAGAAACTGGCCCAGGTCACCCAGGGGGAGACAGGCTTGAGTGTCCTGTGGAGGCCGTTCTCCACTCACCTGCTCTTGCCGGTGTTGCCGTGAACACAGTTATTTGCACATAGGAAGCGCTATCTATCACTCGCCCACATCACGGCTGCATTTTAACAGCTTTATTAGGGTGTGTTTTGCATGTTATGATTACATTTTGGTTATCATATCCTTCTGACACCAAGCTGAAGCCCCCTCAAGCCATGGAAGTTCCCAGTTTGATTCCCAGAATCTCTCCAGCCAGATCCTCCCTTGCCTCTGTGCGGTCTTGAAGAGATTTGTGGTAACAGGCAGACCTGCCTGGTGGGGCCTCGGCTAGCTTCCGGCTAGCTTCCTTCCTGTCTGCTGGTGACTCAGCCATTAGCCCAAATGATGAGATCCTGGGATTGACAAGCCTCTGACAAATCCCAGAGCCACCGTAGGTCCAGAGCAGCTGCCTCCCAGCCCAGAGCCCAGCAGTCACATGAATACTACAGAATTTGCAGGGTCCGGTATAAAATAAAAATCTAAGTGTCCTGGTGTGGCTTCTGATGCCCTAATAAACACCATGACCCAAAGCAACCCGGAGGAGAAGAGGGTGAGTTTGACTTACACCTCCACGTCATAGTCCATCACTGGGTGCCGTCAGGGCAGGAGCTCCGGCAGGAGCTGATGCAGAACAGCAGAGGAGTTTTGCTTACTGGATTGTGTCTTCTAGCTTATCTGGCTGCCTTTCCTAGAGAGCACAGGCCTGCTTGCCTATGGACGGTACCACCAACAGTAGGCTGGGCCCTCCTCCATCAGTGAGCAACCAAGAAATCCACAGACATGCCATAGGCCAACCCGACAGAGGCAATTCTTCAACTGAGGTTTCTTATCCCACGTGTGTCCAGTGACAACCACGGTCAAGCACCACGTAGGGCCTCATTATCAAAATCGTCCTTAAGACTTTCAAGACAGTGACTGAAAGGCCTCAGACTTCGGAGCTGGATTATCTTCTTGGGTAAGAGATTTATTGAGAAAGTTCTGAACGCCACAGAAAGACAACGTGGGACTCTGAAGAACTTTCAGGCCCACGTGAGTAAGCGGGGACCCCTTCCTAGGTTTCTAAGAGGACGGGGAGGGCTCTCAGCTCACATATTGGTGAGTAGCCTGTGGTACGAGCTTACAGTCAGTTGTCTCTGATTGCCAGGTGACAGGAGACAGGGACAGCTTCCGCCTTTTAACTAGTTCCTGTGTCCATCAAGCAGGGTGTGCCACATGTAAGGTGCCCGGTAAACTTGCTTTGGGAAACAGGGATTTTGCAGTGACTGCCAGTCCCAGTAGGGCACGTGCCATGTCTTTTATGAAGCTCAGAGGGCAGAGAGAGAAAGAAGACCAAAGACCCTCTAGGGCAGTGGTTCTCAGCCTTCCTGACACTGTAACCCTTTAATTTAGTTAGTTCCTCATATTTGGTGACGCCCAACCGTGAACTGATTTTCACTGCTATTTCATAACTGTAATTTTGTTACTATTATGAGTTGTACATATCCGCATTTTCTGATGGTATTGAGGGATCCTGTGTGAAAGGGTCATTCAACACAAAAGTTGAGGAACATTAGAATCTAGCCCAAACTAAACAGTGACCAGGAGCACTAATCCCAACTCCACCCTTTGCAAACGCGCAGGCCCTGAGGGAATCCTTCACCCTTGGTTCTTCTTGTCCCACCTGCAGCCCATCCCACTGCGTGCCCGCTGGAAGCTGAGTCTAGAAACTGCAGAACAAAGGAAGCATCAGGCTAGGAGAAAGCTAAAGGCCAGCTGGTCTCCGGCCACTCACGTAAGGCCTGCTCGCAGCTGCGCTGGGCCTCGACCTGCTCTTCAATATGGTCTTTTTTTATGTTGTTGTTTTGAAGCTGGGCTTGAATTTATAGCCCCGGCAGGTCTCGAACTCACTCTGTAGGCCTTGGACCTGCAGCAATCCTCCTGCCTTTGCTTCCTAAGTGCTGGGATTACAACTATGTGATACCTCATCCATCTAAAACCTGCTCCTTCTAGAATCCTTGGCAGCATTCTGTTGGGGTACCAACTCAGAAACCTGGGTATTTGTCTGCTCTGCCCAGAGTCCCCTTCTGAGGTCCTAAGAGTACTCTTCCCTTCTCACAGAATCAGGGTCACTGGCAGGGGCGGCTTAGGCTCAACTCCAGGCAGGCCACATACTCACTACGACTTAGGGCAAACTATATCTGAGCCCCAATCTCCCCATCTGTAAAATGGGCTCCAGTCGCCCAATCTTCCTCACAGGAGCTCTCTTCCAGGAGCTCCCTGCAGGCAGAAGACAATATCACCATTCTTATCTACCCCACACTGACATCACAATCACAACTGGCTCAGGAGCCAGAGGCAGGAGGAGCTTGTAGTTTGAGGCCAGCCTGTTCTACAGAAGGGTTCCAGGTCAGCCAGAGCTGCAACACAAAGAAACCTTGTCACTGGGGGATGCAGGCATCACAGCTTGTGGCCACTGATGTCTGGAGCCTGCTGGGGCCTCAGGGAACCTGATCAGAGGCCATCATTGGCTGGGGAGTGATGTCAGCCTCTATTCCTGGAGTGAAGAAACCCAGCTGGTTTCAGGTTCCCTCAGGGAATCCTGGCCCTGGCAGCTTGCTGATCAGGTGAGCAGTATCTGACCTCAGGGTGTTCTCCTGGGCTCTCCAGGCAGCCAGGCTGAGCACACACAGTGTGCTGTGGAGACCGCACCCCCACCCCACACAGCTGACCTCAGCCTAGCATCTAGGCCATGCTCAGAGATGATGTGTGGCCATTTGGTTTCCAACATCTGAACGGAAAGATGGAGGCAGGACTAGCTCTGAATCCCAGCCGCCACACTCTCAGGGTCTGCCTGTGTTCCTAGCAGCTGCTTTGGCTAAGCCTCCGTTTCTCTGTCTGAAAAAATGGCGAGAGTGAAAGTTTCCTCGGAGGGTTGCGAAGAGGACAAGGATAGTTTGTGCTCAAACGGTGGTCCCGGCTGAGACCATGAGCCCCTAAAGACAGATGCCGTGGGTGCCTCTGTGTCCCCAGCGTCCAGCCTCAGTGCCGCGAATGACTGTGGCCATGCTGGGCTGCAGTCGTGTTCCTTCAGGTGTTAAAAGCCTAGTTCCCAGGGTGGTGCTGTTGGGAGGTGGGGAACCTCTGAGAGAAGGGCCTTAGGGGAGCACTTTAGGTCACTGTGGGGTGGGGGGGATGAGTCAAGTGAAGCTGCTAGTTCTTTTATTTGTAACATGTGCATATATGTGCCTTCATGTTTATATGTGTGTGCAAGTAGAACCGAGAGTCTGATAACAAGTGCCCTCTCTTTGATCGCTCTCTACCTTATATATTGGGGCATGGTCTCTCACTTGTACCCAGTTTGCTGATGGGGCCAGTGTACCTAGTTTGCCAGTTCTGGGGTCCCGTCTCCACCACGCAAGCTGTGGGACTGTGGGAGGGCCATCGCACCTACCTGGCTTTGTGTGGGTTCTGAGGATGTTCATACAGCAGGTGTTCTTTACCTGTAAGTCAACCCTCTGGCCTCGCTCCGCCTTAGCAATTCTCATTCTCTCTCTCTCTCTCTCTCTCTCTCTCTCTCTCTCTCTCTCTCTCTCTGCCTCCCCCTCCCAGACAGGTTTTCTCTGTGTATCTCTGTGTAGCCCTGACTGTTCTGGAACTCACTCTGTAGACCAGGCTGATGTCAGCTCAGAGATCTGCTGGATCAAAGGCATGGACCACCTGGCCCAGCTAATCATTTGTAAGAATGCTATTACGTAGCTGGTGGTGTGTGATCCTAGTGCCACAGGAATTTCACTAATTCAAGGTTAGCCTTGGCAATATAGTAAGATGTGACATCCGCTGTGATCATTTGAATGAAACTGTCCCAATAGGCTTATATATCTGAAACCTTGGTCCCCGCTAGGCTGTTTGGGAAGGATTAGGAGGTATGGTCCTGTTGGAGGAGGTGTCACTGGGACTGACTTGGGATTATTTATTGTGTTTTATTTTATTACTTTTGTTTGTTTATTTTTTTGTATTTCAAGACAGAGTTTCTCCGTGTAGCTTTTGGAGCCTGTCCTGGAACTCACTCTGTAGTCCTGGCTGGCCTTGAACTCACAGAGCTCTGCCTGCCTCTGCCTCCTGAGTGCTGGGTGTGCCGGCACTGCCTCTGATCTGGGACTGTAAAAGCTTCCCGTCATTCTCATTGCTCTATCTGCATCCTGCTGAAGAGATGTGAGCTCGCACCTGTTAATGCCGCCCACCATGCCTTTGATCCACCATCTTGGATTCTAACCCTTTGAGACCCTAGGCCCAATTATATTCTTTCTTTTTTAAGTTACCTTATAAAGGGTGTTCTATCATAGCCATAGAGATGCTGGGAGGTGGTGGCACATGCATTTAATCCCAGCACTTGGGACGCAGAAGCAATTGGATCTCTGTGAGTTTGAGCCCAACCTGGTCTACAGAGTGAGTTCTAGGACAGTTAGGGCTATACAGAGAAACCCTGTCTCGATAAACAAAGCAAAAGAAACATAATTAATAAATAATGTGGCCTATTTGGAAAACCCTGTGTAAAAACAAAACCAAAAACCACAAAATAGTGAAAAAAGAGATACAGCCACTGAGCCAGTTCAGTATGAGCGGCATAAACCTGACAACCTCAATTCTGTTCTGGGAACCATGTAAAGGGTGAAAGGTAGCCCCTGGCCTCCACGTGGCACTCACTCACACACACACACACACACACACACACACACACAGAGAGAGAGAGAGAGAGAGAGAGAGAGACAGAGACAGAGAGAGAGAGAGACAGAGAGAGAGAGAGAGAGAGAGAGAGGAATAAGGAAACGAATAAGCACTTTTTTAAAAGAAGAGAAGGGGATTATTACGAAGGCAGCAAGCCTGGCCCTTCCCATCCCCTTTGCTGTGAGCCTGTGATCAGCCCCCTGCTTTTTCCTACACACACCCCAAACATTTTGCTCTCTCCCTGAGGTGACACAGCTAAGGGGCTGCCCTTATCACAGAGTCTCTTCTGTGACACTTAAATTCTTGACCTTCCAGAACTGTACACTAAACCAAGCCCTTTTCTTACAAAGTTAGCCCGCTCGGGTATTTTGTTGCAGCAACACTGACTAATGCAGACACGGGCAACTCCTCTGGCCTCTGGGTTGCAGATTTTCCACACTAACTCCTACTAAACTTTACCTAGAGTCATTACCTCTGCATCAGCCCTGGCCTTCCAGCACCCAGCGTGGCTTGCATGTGCCCAGGACCAGAAGTTCACTTTAGTTCACCAAGGGTTCCCATTCTGCCAAGTAGAATGTTCTTCCTTCTACTCGGTTTCTAAACTCACTTCTGCTCTCTGTTGGGTCTAAAACAAGCCTAGTTCCACTTCCAGGAGAATTAGGAAGTGACAGGCGTTGAGCCAGGCACCTCATTTAATCCTTTAACCTTGATATAAGCCTTGAAAATGGACAGATACCATCTCTACTTCAGAGAGGGAAACAGACTCAGAAGAGACATACCCTTCTTTCTAACAGGAGTTGTCTGTTTGTGTCTTCCTTTCTGTGTATCCCAGGCTGGCCCTAAACTGTGTAGGTCAGGTTGGCCCCAACCTCTCGTCAGCCTTCCTGTCTGAATCCATTCCTGTAACCAAGGATTTCTCCAGTGCTGCCCTTTCAAATACTTAGGGAACTTGCTGGAAGATAGTAGTCTTCAGAGTTTCCTTTTCTGTCCCTTCCCTTCAGTACACATGTATGACATTTAGGTGTAATCCATACTCCAGACAGTCCAGGCCTTTCACTGTTCCAAACCCTGTGAAAAGAGATGGAGAAGCACACATCTGAGGGATCCAGGAGGACTTCCGGGAGGCAACATTTGGGCTGAGTTTCGAGACTATTGATTGCCCAGGCTCCTGCCAAGGAGCAAGAAGGCAAGACGTTGTTGTGGTGCAGCTGTGTGTGAGGGGCTGGGCTGTAGCTCAGCTGTGGAGAGCAGAGGCCTTGGGCTCAATCCCCACCACCGCGGAAACTGGCTGCAGGGCTGCACCTGGAGGTGGGGGCAGTAAGATCGGGAACTCAAGGCCGTCTTTGGCTGCACAGTGAATTCGAGGCCAGCCTGGGATACACGAAATTGTGTCTCAAAAACAAAACAACTACCACAAATGTGGAGATGGTGGAGCAGGGCTGCAGAGGGCGCAGGGTCTGGCTAAGGAGGGTGGATTTCAGCCACTGGCGCAGGCTGCCTTGCCTGAGTGCATATGTATATGGTTCCTCTGGGGTTGGTCTGTTTGTCTGGGCTCCAGGTTTTCACTCACTAGATCAAGTTGGACCCCAGAATCCCTCTGGTTTAAACAGATGCCCCAGAAGAAGAGGAATTAGAGTGTCTATTGCCGGGAGGGGGGGGGGGGCGGGACTCAGGAATTGGAAGAGGACAGAGTTTTTGGTCTCTATTAACAAGAAGTTATGATGAACAAAGACCATCAATTATTATTACTTTAAGACAGGGTCTCTCTACTTGGCTAGCCCTGGCTGCCCTGGAACTCACAGAGACCTGCCTGCCTTCTGAGTGCTGGAATTAAAGGTGTCTGCCACTATGCCTGGCTTGATCATCAACTATTTTTATTGTTTTTTTCAAGACAGCATTTCCCTGTGAAGCCTTGGCTGTCCTGGAACTTGCTCTGTAGACCAGGCTGACCTCAAACTCAGAGTTTTGCCTGCCTCTGACTTCCGAGTACTGGGATTAAAGACATGTTCCACCACCACCCAGCTATCATCAACTATCATCCAAGTGTATGATGCACACCTTTATCCCAGTACTCAGGAAGCAGAAACAGGAGTCCTATGTGAGTTTGAGCTTAGTCTGTCTACCTAGTGAGTGTTCTAGGACAATCAGGACTATGTCGGGAGACCCTTTCTCAAACAAACAAACAAACGAATGAACAAACAAAATATTCAAAAATTATTTTTAAAAATTTGCAAGTAAAAACATCACATATCACTTCAAGGTGCTGGTGCACGCTTTTAATCCCAGCACTCGGGAGGCAGAGGCAGCAGGACCTCTGTGAGTTCGAGGCCAGCCTGTTCTACAAGAGCTAGTTCCAGGACAGGCTCAAAAGCTACAGAGAAACCTTGTCTCGGAAAAAGTAAAAAATGAAAAAGTAGAAAAATTAAAAATAGAACAGTGCTGACGAGCTTCACGTTAAATTTTACACTTTTGATGTTGAATGTATTTCATGCATTTATCTACCAGCAAAAATAAAAGCCATGACAGAATTAGAGCTAGAAAAGCAATTAGCTTTATATTATCTGTCATAACTCATGTCCATCCCCTGCATTCAGTTCTCCCTCAGTTATTCTTAGTATTTCAAGAACATGTGGCCTACTTAGGAGTCTTTGGCCATGAGGATATTAATATTGGTCTGTTGGCATTAAATGACCAAACACATGCTTTAAGATGCCAGAGTGGCAATTCTGGGTCCTGTCCCTTCATTACATCAAAATTATTATTATTATTATTATTATTATTATTGTGCTCAGGGCCCAGAGAAAGCAGAATTGATTTATCTACTGTATGCTTGAGCCATGTCGGTTGCAGCAGACTGGGGTTGGTTGGGGGTGGGGAGCCTTATCTACAGCCCTGTGAACCACATGGGAGCCTTATGTACCGAGGAGCCTAGATCTGATTTGTCTTGGTGGGGGAAGCTGTCATCTCAGCAAGTAGCCACTTGAAGGCCTGGGATGCACCCAGCCTCCCTCAGGTCTCAGGGTAGAACTAGAATCGACCAAAGCCCTGCTTCCCAAGAACTCGGTCTTGTGAGGAGCAGAGACCGTAAACACAGAGAGCTCGCTCGGCTCAGCCCGTGTCATCCGTGCTGTGATGGATGGAAGCTACGTGAGCCAGCCGACTGGGGCGACCCCACTGGAGGAACGTGCAGCCTTCCAGCCTAGGAGACGAAAGAGAAAGGGGTTCCAGGAAAGAATCCAGCACAGGCAACCCGGGTTTTTTTGTTATTGCTTTCTCATTTCATTCATGATAACCGAGAAATCAAAAATGTATATACTCAAGGTGAACAATGTGATGTATGCACACATTATACACTGATGATCAGCAGTTAATGAACACCCCCACCCCCACAGTTAATGCGTGTGCCGACCGTCTTTTGTTGTGGGGTGATAGTGCAGGGACTACAGGCAGCTAGCTCCCTGAGGCAGAAGCCCAAGTAAGGAACAAGATGGAGTTAAATACAGCGGCAGGAATTGGCATGGGGGTGGGGAGACATATGTTGGGCAAAGGATTGTCTTCCCCACTTAAACAGTAGGGAGGCCTGGTCCATAAACTGTAACACAATCGGCACTCCTCAGGCCTGTGCAGGGGCAACAGCTGGGAATAGTTTCCACTTGAGCCCCCAGCAGGTGCAGCTCTCAGGGGCTGTGTTCAGGCAAGAGAGAGGAGAGGACCGTGGGGCCCCAAGTCCCCTGCCCCGGCCCACCTCTTGCAGCTGCTCTGTGCCATCAAAACCCCCCTGGAAAGCCTCCCCCCTTGCTCCTCCAATAGTAAAATGATGACAGCCTGTTTTAAAAGCTAGACTCCCACAGAAGCTAACAATGCCTCGTGGCAAGAAACAATGCTCTAACTGTAGAGGCTGCTTTTAAAGTCTGTCACTCCGTGATAAAGGCTATTACTTAATCCTTCCAAGGACCTATTAGAGGGCTTTCTTATCTCTACCTGAACACACAGAAGGTTGGGTAACTTGTCTGAGGTCAGAGAGTCATTAAATGCAGAACAAAGAGTGGAAACCAGTACATGCCCTTTGGACCCAAAAACTGGTATCTGGATTCCCACAACCACCACAAACCATGAGGTGGACTTCAAAGGGGAAGATCCATGCTGCAAAATCAGCTTGGCAGCCAAAGCTTTCTAACAATGTAGGTTTTCATCAACACTGTCAGTATTAGGATGTATGGGCGCCTGCATGCTACACACACAGGGAGAGAGGAGGTTGTTTATGGGGGTGCTGGGGACTGAAGGTCCATTGTCATGTTTCGGTGGCAAGCACCCTTACCCACGAGTCGTCTCAGCCCCTAAAACAATTATTTATTTTTCTCACTCTTTGTGCCCTAAACTGTTTAGTCTGTCTCACTGATCCAGAATGGCGCACACCTGCAAGACACAGCGTAGAGGCGCTTTTTCTGACACGCTGGCTTTGCAAAAAATTTCAGAAAACACACCAAAAATGTACCTTATTTTTAAATATATTTATCTTAAAAACCAGCAAACAGCTGTTTCTTGTTCCAGCCCCTTCACACAAGCGTCAAATCAGTATGAATGACTCCCACTGTCCTTGGAATTGCCCGAGTTAAAATTTATGTTTCTCTTTAAATTCATGCTTGACTGAACTCCGCATTTTGCTTATCCTGTTGCCTCGGTCTCTTTCCCGCTCTCCCTTGCCTCACGTTCCTTAGCGCAGGCCCCACACCATCCATGTGGCCCACACTGGATTTTTTTTTTCTCTTGAGACAGGGCCTCATTATGCAGCCCAGGCTGGCTTGGAATTCAGTCATCTTGCCTGAATCTCCCCAGTGCAGGGATTACAAATCTACACCACATCTGGCTGAACATGTAACATTTTGACAGCTAACCTTCTCTATTGTTCCCAGCTCTATCTCAGGATGTGACCTAATGACATAGGTGCCTTGGGTCCTGGGCAGGAAGTACTCCATACGAAAGGGTCCGCACCCAACAGTGAAGTAGACTAACTCCTCACAATCACAAAAGCCATTGTTCAATTGAAAGTATATATTTAAATATATATAATTTATATTTATATATAAATTTTATTAAAAATTATATATATAAATTTTATATATAAAATTTAGGGGGGGGTTGAGACAAAGAAAGTTTGTGTAGCCCTGGCTGTACTGTAACTCACTCTGTAGACCAGGCTGGCCTCGAACTCAAAGAAACCTGCCTGCCTCCGGTCATCTGGCCCAATTCTTAATTTTAAAAAGAGTTAACTTGGGGGCTGGAGAGATGGTTAAGAGCACTGACTGCTCTTCCAGAGGACCTGGGTACAATTCCCAGCACCCACATGGTGGTTCACAACTGTCTGTAACTCCAGTCCTGGGGCTCTGATACCCTCACATGGACACACATGCAGGCAAACGCCAACACTGCTTATTTATACCCCACTGTGTACAGCATCCTGTTTTCCACTCACTGACCTTTGGCTGATGTTGCGATAAACACGGAGTACAGAGAAATCCTGGGAATTCAGCTTTCAGTTCCTGCAGATAGCTATGCAGGAGTGGAAGTACTAGCTCACAGGGCTAATTTAAAATTTCCTATTCTTGTCAGGTGCTCTAAACGCACAGGCTTGGTCTGCCTCTGACTAGCCCAGACATCCACAAGGACAAAGTCCAGGCTTCTCTTCGCTACGCTGAGAGCCACAAATCTTTTCAAGCAATTTCATAAACAAAATGCATTTCTAAACTTCCACATTCTCATCAGCAGTGCATGATGGCCCTGATTTCTCTATACTTGACATCTATTTTAATAGTAGTGGTCCTACTGGGTGTGAGGTAGTATCTTGATGTGATTCTATTTTCAACAGATTTTCTTACAGCCTTTGGTTCAGAGCAAAATTGAGACAATGCAGCAACTTCCTATACGAAGAATCAGCCCTTACACAGAGACATCCTGCCACCTTCAGCAGAAGGGCCATTACAATCAATGAACCTCTGTGAATGCATGGTCCTCAAAGTCCTTGCTTACATTAGGGTTCCCTCTTATTTCACAGTTTACCAATTTGGACAAACGGCTCATGACCCGTATCCACCATCCAGGGTACCATACAGAGTGGCCTCA
Organism: Myodes glareolus; assembly: GCF_982192425.1. Taxonomy (NCBI): domain Eukaryota; kingdom Metazoa; phylum Chordata; class Mammalia; order Rodentia; family Cricetidae; genus Myodes; species Myodes glareolus. The sequence goes on from NC_142028.1 coordinate 83,441,032, forward strand.
TGACCTTAAACGCTGTAACCATCCTACCATGTGAACTTTCTTTTTTTAGATTAAGACTTTTGCATGTACATATATGTATATATATTACATATCTGTGTACCATGTATGTGCCTACTGCCTGCTAGGGCCAGAAGAGGGTATGAGATCCCCTGGAGCTGCAGTCAGGTTCTGAGGCACCACGTGAGGGACCCAATCTCAAGCCCTTGCAGGAGCAGCCATGAGTGCTCTTACCCCGAGCTCTCTCTGCAGCCTGCCACGTCAACTTTACCTGTAGTCCCGGAACCTACAGAACCCAGGAACTCAGCCCTCTACCACTGAGTCACACTGCCAGGTTCTAACTTACCAACACCACTTTTTTGAGGACACCGGTATCATACAATGGGAATCATGAATGTCACCTTTCAGATCTGGCCCTTTCGTTCACTAATATCCCTCTGTAACTGTTGTGACTTTTTTTTAAGTACTAGATATTTCGTTGTATCATTTATCCTTTCATCTACTTTGTTGCTTCCAAGTTTTGACAATCACAAAGACTGCCACTCACAGCACTACTGGATTTTGTATGAGCCTACGTCTAATTCCCCTGGGGAAAGATAAAAAGGCAAGATTGCCGAAAGACACTGTATGTTTAATTTTCCCAAGTGGCTCAGCCATCTTTTGTTCTCATGAATGATGCTGTCCTTGCCACTCCACAATTCTACCTGCATTTGTGGATTTGGCTTCTGGAGTCACAGCAGTGCAGAGGACAACTCTCACACACATTTGCCGTGCTGTTTTTTTGAGACAGGGTTTCACTATGTACTCCTGGTTAGCCTGCCCACTTCCTGCACATGGCTTTCAGTTATCTTGTAATCAAATCAATTGTCTATTGTTTTATATTTCTTATTACATTTATTTTTCACTGTGTGTGCAGCCCTGCATGGAGGCCAGAGGACAACGTGAAGGATGAGCTGCTTCCTTCCACGCTGAGGTCCCAGGACAGTAGAAGAGTTCGCGTGGTTTTCATGTGTAGTTCCCCCACAATTAGGATATTTGCCCAAGCTTGTTGGTCTACGGCAGCCAATCACAACAAACACTATTTTCAAGACGTTCTAAAAACAAACTTGATGTCTTTTAAAAAGCTCTCTCTACACTCAGGAAAGGCCCTCCCCTGTGTCAACGTGAGAAGGCAGCTGGCTGTGTGCACAACAGTGCCTTCTAGAGCAGCCGGCGGCCAGACCAGAAGGGAAGCCTGGGTAATGTTAGACACAGTGGTCCAGCTATCAGAGGGGAAGGACAAGCTCGCCCCCTAGTGACGAGCAGAGACAATAGAAGGGAAAAATATTACAAAGGCACATGCAAACACAAAGAAAAAAAGAAAATTGCACAGCCACCATGATGAATACATTCCATCCTGCCAGGATCTGGAGAACAGGAGCACAACAGATTAAAAAGTCAACGGAAACAGCTCATTCATCTGGACAATTTAACAAGTTCAGTCCTGCCTGACACAGTGGGCTGAGGCAGGGCTAGGAACTTTAAGGCCAGCATAGGTAGCACAAAGGCCTCTTCAAAAAAGCAGCAGTCTTTAATCCCAGCACTTGGGAGGCAGAGGTAGGTGGGCCTTTAGGAGTTCAAGGCCAGCCTGGTCTACAAAGCAAGTACTGGGATAGCCAGGACCATTCCACAGAGAAACCCTGTCTCGAAACACTCCGCCCACATCCCCAAAAGAGAAAGGTTCTGTTCAGTGGACAGCTTTGTGCTGTCCCGGAGGCAGCTGCTTCCGGAGTCATCTGTCTTCCCATGAGGAGCAGAGGCAGCTGAGGAGGGTAATTTTGAACTGCAAATGTCTTGTCTAGAGGAGGGGACACTTAGGTTTTGTTTCCTAACCGCCAGGCATAATATAACACCTTCAACCTTCATTTGGCACACAGCTCCTGATCCCTATAAATCTGTCGAAAGGTCTGACTGGAAAGGCATGGAGCCCACACCGTGGTTACATAAGGCAGAGGGCGGCAGTCGTGACTGCGGCTGTTCTTAGCTCCTCAAGACCTCTGTTATGCAAATTAGGACACTTTCTAATTTTCAAGCTCTTCTGACTGATTCTTTGAGGTCTGTGGCTGCTAAATTTCCCAGCTTTTCTTTGTTTTCCCAACCCCAAAAGGCTCCTCAGTTTGCCCTTATTTTTCAGAGGTCCAGTTTAGAAATTAAGGCCCCCATAATACAGGTGTCTTCACAGAATACACACAAAGGATTATTTACTAAAACACACACTTGCAGCCATTCCCAGCAGGTGACACCCTGGAGCAGATGGCACTGACTGACCTCCAAGGTCTGGTGTCAGTGTCAAGCTGTCTGTTGCTTGGAAGAGAGGGTGGGCCACACATTACCCGAACGTTAAAGGTTGGACGTTTTTCTGTTGCTCTTTGTGGAGCTGCTGGGCCCTATTTTTCAGCGTTTCGGCCTTGGCCTCGTCCTTATCAACGCCGTCCCCCAGTTTATACATGCGGCTGGCATTGGCGCAGGCCCAGACGTGGCCCAGGTCACAGGCCTTCATTGAATATTTACACGCCAGAGGCATGTCCTTGGGAAAGCCAGGGGCACCCTGCAGAAACATGGCACTGAGGTTGAAGCAGCTGGCTGCATAGCCGCCATCACAGGCTCTAGTGTAGTAGTCCCTGGCCTTAACCAGGTCAGGCTGGCCGTCTTCGTTGACCTGTCCATCGTGTGCCAGGAGCCCAACATTGTGACAGGACTCCACAGACTTCTTCCCTGGCTTCTCACAGGCCTTCAGAAAGCAGGCAGATGCAGCCTTTAGGTCCTGAGTCAGGCCACCTACGGACATAGAAAACAAAGGAAAGGTCCGCTCAAGGGCTGGGCAGACAGCTCAGTGGTAGACCTCTTGCCTAACAACATCAGAGGGCCTGGGTTCAATCCCCAGTACCTCCCCGCACCCCAAACCAGGGCTGAACCTATTTGTGTCTGGCCAAGGTTAGGGAACCATCCCTGAGTCAAGTCCTGTGAGTCAGATGGAGGAAGAGAACCCTGGACTCTTTGGTTCCCATGATCTCTTATGAGGAAGCCAAGCCAGGAAGAGACAAGTCAGCTTAGAGCACCAGAGACTACCACGTGGGGCTACGGGGAGAACACTGCATTTTTAAAATAAGCAACTGAATGTTTCTTAATCTAAATATACAGCTGGCCTCCATGTTTATGAGCTCTGCATGTGCAGACCCATCAGTTATGAACACTGTTACAGCACTCAACCCAGACACCAGCTGCAAATTTAACCGACCACGGACTGAAAATATTCAGGGGAAAAAACATGTCTGTGCTAAAAATGTATGAACTTTTCCCTGTCATTCCTGAAACAGTACATGGTACAAATATTACAGTGGTGTTCATACTGTATTAGGTAGCACAGCTAGAAATGATTTGGAGGGAAGCAAGGACGTGTGGGTGTTTATGCCAATTCTCTGTGCACAACATCTGGAGTACCCGAAGGAAGACTCTGATCCTACGAAGCTCCTGGAAATAATCTCCCAGGGCAGACAACAACAACAACAACAACAACAACAAAAAAGCTAAAGCTAAGGTGTGTGTGGCGCACACCTTTAATCCCAGCACTGGGGAGGCAGAGGCAGGGAGGTCTCTTTGAGTTCCAAGACAGAGCTACCTAATAGAGAGACCCTATTACAAACTAGTGTGTCACTGTGGAGGCTGGCTTTATATATATGCTCAAGTTACACCCAGGGAGACTACTTCCTGTTGCCTGCACAAGATGAAGAACTCTCGGCTACCTCTCCAGCACCATATGCATGCAGCCATGGCCCATGATGACAATGGACTGGACCTCTGAGTTGTAAGCCACCTAATTAAATGTTTTCCTTTATAACAGTTGCTGTGGTTATGGTGTGCTTCACAGAAGAAGGAATCTTGACAGACAGAAATTGGTCGCAGGGACTGCGGTATTGCTGTGATAGGCCAGACCATGTTTCTATTTGGAGTAATGTGGACTTAGTGAGTTTGGGTTAGCAAAGCAGTGGAATGCAGTAAGCGCTGCTAATGGGCCACACTAGGAGGAGCAGGGGAGACAGTGGTGCTAGGAGGTATTTGAACCATGGGGTCCTGGCTCAAGAGGTTTCAAAGGAAAAGAATATTAATATGTAGCCTAGAGATAGTTCTTGTGATATTTTGGTGAAGCTTTTGCCTGCTTTTTGATTCTGTCTGAAGAATCTGCCTGAGACAAAAGTGACAAGGTTAGGATTAATTCCGATGGCAGAGGAAATCTTGAAACAGCCTAGTATTGTTATTGTATGGTTATTACTGGTCACTCTTATAAAGGTTTATAATGAGAAGGAGCAGGCTGAGCATGGAAAAATATTTGAGAAAAGGAACATCAGAAAGTGGAATGAGCTGAGCAGTGGTGGTGCACGCCTTCAATCCCAGCACTTGGGAGGCAGAGGCCAGCCTGGTGCCAGGACAGGTCAGGCTCCAAAGCTACACAGAGAAACCCTGTCTTTAAAAACAAAACAGAACAAAAAAAAAAAAAACCCAAAAAAACCCAATTAAAAAAAAAGTGAAATGGAACGAATTCCTCTGGCCAAGGAGATAAATGGATTAAGAAATGGAATAAAGGGAGTGGTGACCTCAGGACAAGATCCCACCCAGCTAAGTTTCCAACTTGTGAAAAGGAATTAAAGAAAAGCTTAGAGCTGAGTGTGGTGACGCAGGCCCTTAATCCTAGCTCTGAGAAGAGAGAAGTTGGAAGATCTCTGAGTTTGAAGTCATCCTGGTCAACAGATCCAATTTCAGGATAGTCAAACTTAGGCCGTGGAAGAAATTATCAAAAACAGAAAGTTGATGAAGATGTAACTGAATGAGCCATGTTCTAGTCCCAGCAACTTGAAAACTCGAGGCACAGGATTCTGGCTTTAGAGTTAAAGAAAGAAGAAAGGGGCTATGGAATTCACCTCTGTGTCTAAGGAAAGTCGCTGAGACCAGACATGTGTCAAGGGTGTCCCTGAATGAAGGCCTAGAAAGGGCGTTTTGTGAAGCTATGAAGTTGAAGCTTGGATTGGGCTGGAGACCCCAGGATACTAGAGATGCCAGAGCAGTGGGATACCTGCCAAGAAAAGCTGCTAACAGGGAGTGGAATCAGTCCAAGAGGAAGAAGGGTACTGCAGTCAACATAATTGAAAGGACCCGAAGATCTGAAGAGCATTTTGACATGGAGATGCAGAGTTTGGAGTTTGCCCAGCAGGTTTTCGGTCTTTTCTGGTCCAATATTTCCTCACTATGCTCCCTTCCTTAAGTTTTGGAATGGTAATGTATAACCTGTGCCATTACATATTGGAAAAATGTGACCTGCTTTTTGATTCTGACTTACAGGGGATTACAGTTAAGATATTGCGTGAATGTCAAAGGAAACTCTGAACTTTCTAAACTTATTTTCTGAGTTCAGATGAGCACCTGCATGTATATACGTATATCACATGCATACCTGGTAGCTGCAGAGGCCAGAAGAGGCATCCCACCCTCTAGAATTGGAGTTATGGATAGCTGTAACTGCCATGTGGGTGCTGGGAAAGAAGAGCACAGCAGGGGGACATGGAGAGCTCACAGTCACTGGGATCAGAGTCCCCCCACCCACGACAGCAGCTGACCGAGCCAAGGCCTTTGCAATCAGGCCAGGGAGTAAGTCAGCATCTAAATGACAACTTCAGTCACAGCTTCCAACCATTGCAGTACTACTTCCCTTGTCAGTGTTTTGACCAAGGCACCCAGATAAACCAACCCCAAATTCCTAACCCATAGAAGCAAAGAGGGAACCTTAGTATCTGGCAAAAACTTAACATTACTTAAGATCTAATGCCAACTGGGGCATGAGAAGAAATAAGGGCACAATTATTCAGTTCTTATTCTGTGCTCAGCACATCCTGATAGCTTTACTGTATTTTATTTTTAAATTTTATTTAGGGTACTCTGCCTGTGTATATGTATGTGCACCATGTGTGGATCTAATGCTTGAGGTCAGAAGTTGAATTCTCTGGAACTGGAATTACAAATGGCTGTGAACCTGGGTCCTCTGCAAGAACAAGTGCTTAACAGCTGAGCCACTTTTACAGCCCACATACATAATACATGTATATGTATATATGTATACATAATATCTTTACCTGAACTGCACAGAGTAACTCCATTTTGTCCTAGTTTATCTAACGACACCCAACTGCTCCCCAGCACCCCCAGCGCCACATCCTGCAGAGCAGAACGTTCTCATTCGGCTTCCGGAGGGCCATTGTCTCACAACATCAAACAAACTGTTCTAACAAACTGACCTCAAACAGGCACACAGACATCCCACCCCACCCTCCCAAGCCTCTGACGTGATGCGATTGTGTTTTGGATGTTAGAACCCCACTGTGCTTCAATTTAGGTGGAGTTCTTTCTGGTGTGAGCCTGTTCTCAGTCAGTAGCAAATAAAGGATTCTTCATTGGCCTTGTATTCTCAGTGGTCTGTAATCTGCTCAAGTGTGCGTTTCATACCGATACTCTCTATCTTTCACAATAAAACTATGGAGCAAGAATATTTCTTTCATTTCTTTTTCTTTTGAATTCTGAGGCAGGATCTCAATCTGTAAGCCAACTACATTAAATCCAGGCTCTGTAAACCCCCGTTTACAGGTGCTAAAACTAGAACACAGAGTTAAAAGTGACTAGCTAAGGCTGGGATGGTTGTCATGCCTAATTGTCAGGGGTCATGCAAGGGAACCAACAGGCAGCATGGAACTCATGGAACAACGGCTGGGCGGGCAGCAAAGCCATGTCCGAGCGGGTCTTCAAGCGGTAGAGCCGCAGGGACGACATGTCCTGAGGACCTCACGCTGTCACTGAGCACAGCTCTGCTCATTGCCCTTGCCGCCGTGAGTTACATGAAAACTCTCAGGGGGTTTCAAGCCCCTCACTGGGCAGTGTTACGGGTACTTAAAATAATAGTGATTGACTTTTTCCAGGCATTACTGCTGGAGCAGATTGAATACTTAACCACCATTCTGAGAAAGAATCTAGACATATGGTAACATTAGGTTAAGATATTTTTGTTAATGGTTTTGAGATATAAAATCTTGGGCGACAATTTATAAAGTTTAGAAAGACACACTTTAAATACTTGAAAAAGGGACTCACTGATGTCAGGGAACAAAAACAATTGCAGCCTGGCCGCTGCTGGCTGACGTACATTTCTTGTGACAATAGCCTGATGATCAAAGACGATAATTAATTACTTGTAACCATTTCTGCTCTCAACTTCCTGATATGATTTAATAAAACAAACAACTGCTGATGAGTGGGTATGCACCCTGAGGACTTAAAGTAGAAATGACTGATTGCTTTTCATATATGGAAATTTAGATTTGTGATTCTTTTAAGATTTTTTATACAATTACCTTTTGAGACAACTAAAAAACTGACTTTTTTTAAAATTTTTGTTTTTTGGTAACTGCTGGTAAAAGAGTTAGATGAGAAAGGTACTGTTGGGAATATTATTTTAAGGTGTGTTGCTTTTGTTTATGTTGCATTTGTTTAACTCCATGAAGCTGTGATACTTTGCCTGTCTAGAAAACCTGGTGGTCTAATAAAGATCTGAATGGCTAGTAGCAAGGCAGGAGGAAGGATAGGCAGGGCTGGCAGGCGGGGAGAGTAGAGAAGAACACTGGGAAAGGGGCTGGAGTAGTAGCCCAAGAAGGAGGAGGACATCAGGGGTCAGGCACCCAGCTACACAGCAATCCATGGAGTAAGAGTAAGATTTAAGGCTGGTGATGGTGGCGCACACCTTTAATCCCAGCAGAGGCAGAGGCAGAGGCAGGTGGATCTCTGAGTTCAAGGCCAGCCTGGTCTACGAGACCGAGACCAAGTTCCAGGACAGCCAGGGCTGTTACACCAAGAAACCCTGTCTCGGGGGAGGGGGAGAGTAATATTTAAAGAAATAAGTAAATGGAAAAACACAGAGGCCAAAGGGTAGATGGGATAATATAAGCTAAGAAAGGTGGGCAAGAAACGAGCCAAGCTAAGGCTGGATGTTTATAAATAAGAGTAAGACTCTGAGCTGGGCGGTGGAGGCACATATCTTTAATTCCAGCACTCGGGAGACAGAGGCAGGAGGATGATCTCTGTGAGTTTGAGAACAGCCTGGTCTACAAGAGCTAGTTCCAGGACAGGCTCCAAAGCTACAGAGCAACAACTCTGTTCCACACCAAAATAAAAAAGTAAATGTAATTTTAAAAACTTCTTTAAGAAAAAGAAGAAAAGTAATTAGTTCCAGGTCTCACAACATGCAAACAGTAACCTCAAAGGCTGCTTCACTTAAAGGGCCATGCTCTCCCACCACCTCTCTGCTGACCCCTGCCTGTGCTCTGTGGGGTATGTGGAGACAGGCATCTTACCTTTTCCAGTCACGTAATAGGCCCCCAGTTTATAGCAGCTGTCACTGTGCCCGTTGTCCTCACAGTTGAACTTCAGCACCTTGGCAGCTTCATCAAAATTCTTCTGGATCCCCTCCAGATAGTCCACCAGCCGATAGCAACCTAGGAGAGGGGAGATTTGCTCATGCCAGCTGCTGCTGTTCAGTGGGTCCAGGAAGAGCCAGATCGAGCCTAGCTCATACTCAAATGTGGCAAGCAGGCTTAGCACAGAAATGCACAGCATCCAGCCCCTCCTACAAGGGACCATGTCTCCCCACAGCCAGCAATGTATGGATCAAGAAGACTGATCCCAGCCACGGTCTACCACTGCCAGCTCTTCTGATCCCTGGACCAAATACTGGCTTACTTCCATGATTGATACACTGCTAGCTTTGAAACCTCTCTGTAAGTTCTATAATGAAAACATTAAAACCTACAAGGGTTGGGGGCTCCTCTTGCAGCAGCAAACAAGAAATGAGGAGGCCCTTACTCCCTGGCCCAGCTGGAAACCCAAAGCACAGAAAATAGAACTGGAAGCTACTGCACTGGTTGGTAGGGAATAGGTTTCCCTCCATGGGTGTCCCAGTCCAGGCCAGCCTCTGAGCAGTCTCAGCAACTTCAAAGACCATTTCTCATTCATTTTCAGGCAACAAACAGTTAAACATATACACACTATCTTATGTGTAAAAGTATATACCAGATACACAGCTGCTGGGAATATTATCATTTTGCCCTCCTAAAATTTATACTCTAAGTTAGGTGATGGTGACGCATGCCTTTAATCCTAGCACTTGGGAGGCAGAAGCAGGTGAATCTTTGTGAGTTCGAGGCCAGTCTGGTCTATAGAGCTAGTTCCAGGACAGCTAGGGCTGTACACAGAGAAACCCTATCTGGGGGGGAAAAATTATACTCTAAACCAGGCATGCAAATTCATGCCTCTAATCACAGTACTCACAAGGTGGAGTCAAGATGAGGAGTTCAAGGTCCTCCACAACCTAGTCAAAGAGTACAGTTCTGGCTATGTAAGGAGGAAATACAATAAGGAAACCCAAGGTTTCCTTAACATATAAATGTTATAACTGAAATAAGTCAGGATGATGAGAAAGTCTGTTGTGCATTTTAAGAGAACAATGAACATAGTTTGGGCCACCAAGGACAATGTCAGCTGAGCTGAAACCTGACTTAAAGACAATGAGGGGCTGGAGGTGTTGCTCCATGGCAGAGCGTAGTACAAGGCCCTGGGTGGTTCCATCCCTAGCATGTCAAGAAAGATAACGAAATGGAAAGAGGTCAGAAAGTCCTGGAGAAAGAGCCTGTAAACACAAACAGGTGGAAGAAGAAATGAACCTTTCACAGACCTGGCAGGATGTGGCTGAATTAAAGAGGCAAGAACCTAGAAAACAGCAGTGCTGGGGACTGAACCCCAGCCTCCTTCCAGCACTGGGCGCACTACAAACCCCAAACCACATACAAGTTCTCAAGAAGAAAAGAGGGGCTGGAGCTGTGAGTAGCTAGGTGGCACAACACTTGCTAGAGTGTGGGAGGCCCTCTGCTCAACCGCTAGCCCCACAATAAAAATAACACAAGTAAGCTTCCAACTAAGGAAGGAACGGGCTAAGATTCCTTTGCCTTTGTAAAAACATTACACAGAGGCATATGTTTGCACCTGCCTGGATGACTACAGGATGACCGGACATTCTGACACAGAAAATAATAATACATGTTATCTTTATTTGTTTAATTCTCTTTATTTCCTTGGGACAGGGTCTTAGACAGCTTAGACTGGACCAGAACTCACTATGTGGCTGAGGCTGTCTGTCCCTGACCCTCCCGGCCTCCACTTCCTAGAGAGCCAAGGTTACACACTGCCCAGGCATGTGCTGCCACCCCCAGTTTAAGCCAGGAACTGAACTCAGGGTGAACACTAGCACCCACATCCCCAGGCCTCAGTCAGCACTGTAATATCTCCACATAACACACATCAACTACCATGAACCCCTCAAACATCGCTACAGGATCAAGTCTAAATTCCTGACTTAGAAGGACGGACACACTGCAACCCAGGCTCCCTGTACAAACTTCATTCTGGAACCAGAGGCAGAGCACAGTGGTGAAAGAGTTGCCTAATACACACAGAAGCCCTGGGTTTGAGTCTCAGGACTGCACCACAAGAATTAATTTGACTTAATTCTGACAGATCCTGACTTGGACCTTCCAACAGAGAACTCTGTTTCCCCACCTTGCCTCCACTGACTACAAAATAAATAAAACACTAGGAAAACAACTCTGCTTCCCTGAGCATCAATCAACCCTACACTCAACCACCTCACCACACACAAGAGGCCAGTTCTGTCTCAGATCTTTTCATTAGCTATTACCTCTGCCTGGCAAAGACCTACAATGGTTTGTCCCCTCCTTTCTAAGTTTATTAAAAAGCCATTCCACTGTGCAGTACCAGTTCTTTTATCCTAACCTGACTCGCATTTACTATTATCACATATTTCACTTATTTCCTATGCGTGTTCACCATTGTATCTCAGGTCCTTCCACCCTAAACCAGACCACGCAGGGTCTAGCCTGAGGGCTCCGCCCCTCTGCAGAAGCCCCGCCCCCGGAACACCCCAAGTCCCCGCCCACAGCCTGCTAGTGTCCCTGACCACGTCCTCAGGCGTCCTCCGCCCGCCACGTGACCGTGTCCTAGCCAAACGCTCGCGCCCCTTCTCGGTATCCCCGACTGCGCGGGCGGCGCTCACCATCCGGGTCCTTCTCGCGGTAGCACTGGTAGTGACACTCCACCTTCATGTTCTCCAGGAAAGACTTCACCTGCTCCTCATCCTGGAAGTCAACCAAGCCCGCCATGGTTCCGACTCCCACAAACCCGGACTTGACCCCGCCTACAGATCACGTGAGCTGCTCAGTGGGCGGGGCTTGTCGCAGCGCTTGTGAGGTCAGTGCTCTGCGGGTCTCCGGATACCGACGCTCCCAACAGCCTTTGCGGTGGGGGTGGCATTTTCCCCCATTTTTTCGTCTTTGTGGAAGGCTCCCTTCCGGTAGTCAACCTCAGTTTAACTGAGGTAACTCTGCCCCATAGTGGTTTTCTCCCTGCAGTCGGAATCAGCCCGGACCTCCTGCAGTCCCAGTTCTAAAGCCGAGACAGCCGGGAGCTCCGGTTCCTGCCTTTCCAGAGTTTGCAGCGTTGGGCTGGAGCTCACCGCCAAGTGCTCCCAGCCTTGCAAAATACAGAACTTGAAATTTATCAGGAAAGCATTTACGTATTCAGGCAGCAAGTGTTTTGAGTAACTTGTGTGTCCCACATATGACTGGAACACCTCTGCTAGTGCCATGGGATGCATTTATCTCTATATTCTTTCTAGACCCATCAAGGTCACCACCATTAATGACGTGGGATAGGAATGTGACCGCGAGTGATGGTGCTGAATATTGAATCCGGGTCTAAGAGCTTTGCACTAGCTAAACCTTTTACAGCGACAATTTACGTATGACGCTTCTCTAATAGCAGACCGGGAATCGGGTTCAGAGTTATACTTTCCCAAAAAGAAAGAACGAAGAGCTAGAGCTGGAGAGATGGCTTGGTGGTTAAGAGCACTGATTGCTCTTCTAGAGGACCCTGGTTCAATTCTCAGCGCACACACACGGCAGGCAGCTCACAACTGTCTGTAAATCCAATTCGAGGGCGATCTGGCATTTTCACAACAATGCACATAAAGTTAAATAAGTCATAAAAAGTTCAAAAGAGAGAGAGAGAGAGAGAGAATGAAGAGCTAGCGAGATGGCTCAGAGGTTAAGAACTCTGACACTCTATCTTGAGTTCAATTCCCAGTAACCACAGGGTGGCTCATAACCATCTGTAATGAGGTCTGGTGCCCTCTTCTAGAATGCAGGCAGAATGCTGTATAAATAATAAATATTTATTTTAAAAATATATTTAAGCTGGTCAGTGGTGGCACACGCCTCTAATCCCTGTACTCACCCTGTACTCAGGAGACAGAGGCAGATGAATCTCTTGAGTTCGAGGCCAGCCTGGTATACAGAGGGAGTTCCAGAACAGCCAGAGATACACAAAAAAAAAAAATCATGTCTCGGAAAACCAAAAAGAAAAGAAAGGAAGGAAGGAAGAAAAAGCATGAAGATGTAGCTTAGCTTGGTGGCAGAGGGCTTCCCAAGCATGTGCAGGAGAGTCCTAGGTTCTATTCCCAGTACCACACAAAAGGAGAAGCGCATCAAGATGGGGGAGGGGCTTCACCTGTATTTTTGTTTTGTTTTGTTTTATTTTAATTCTAAGTAAAATTTTCACAAACTACCCAAAGGCAGTTCCTCCCTCCACCCCCTTGGTCTAGAGCTTTTCTGTGGAACACAATCCATGTTTTCCCAGTATCTGATATAGCATGGCTTCACCACTAACTCATTTTAATGACAGATGGGGAGCAACTTACCTCAGCTAGTAAATGTCTTTGGAAATTTCCAATTTATTTATTTATTTGGTTGGTTGGTTTTGGTTTTTTGAGGCAGGGTTTCTCTGTGTAGCAGCTCTGGCTGTCCTGGAACTCACATTGTAGACCAGACTAGCTTTGAACTCACAGAGTTATGCCCATCTCTGCCTCCAAAGTGCTGGGATTAAAGGCGTACACCACCATTTTCCTTGGAATAGAATCTCACCGTGTAGTTCAGGACTACCTTTAACTTGAGACGATCCTATTGCCTCAACCTACAGAGTACTATTACAGGTATAAGATACCACATCCAGCTACCCACATTCTTTTTCGTATCCCTGAGCACTAGAGGGAACCCTCAGGAAACATGCCCCAGGATGGGAAGGCCTGACCTTTGGTTTTGAGACTCCCTCCTCAGCCTGACTTTCAAGGCCCTGTGAAATCTCATCATATCCTCTCAATAAAGTTTGACAGATACAACAACTGCACCAACCCAAAACAGATCTAGAAACTTCTTCCTCAATGTTCCATGTTAGTTGATATATTCTGTATAATATGTTATGAAAGGACTAGTTTTGGAGGGTAGACACATCTTAGCTGAGAATCGCTATCCCACCCTGAGAGTGGAGCTCAGCATTATAGTTCTTGCCCATCACGCTCAAGATCCTAGGTTCAATCCCCGGGGGTGGGGGTAGGAGAAGGAGAAGACGGTGAGATGGTGTGGCACAAACTCCCCTCCTCCCACAAATAAACAAATATAAAAAAGTCCTTATCCTTGTCCAAAAGCTAGGTGTAGCCACTGGAGGATCAGGAGTTCAAAGTCATCCTGTTTTTTCTTCAAAGTCATCTTTGACTATATACTAAGTCGAGGCCAACCTGAGCTATGTAGTGAGATGCTGTCTCAAAAAAACAGAAACAAAACAAATCCGGTGCGGTGATATTTTGTTTGTGCTATAGCAAATAAAGCTTGCCTGAAGGTGCGAGTGTGGAGCGAGCCCCTAGTTAGCCATAGAGGCCAGGCAGTGGTGACACACACCTTTAATCCCAACACTAGGGAGATGGAGACAGGAAGGGATATGGCTGGGTGGAGAGAGGACTCAGGTGGTAGGAGACAGGAGCTCAAGGCAGTCAGTCTGAGAACTTGTAGAGACAGGATCCACGTTCAGTCTGGAGGATTCTTAGAGACAGCATCTTGTCCCCATGGTTCTGAGGATTTCGTCGAGGTAAGAACTAGTGGCTGGCTGCTCTGCTTCTCTGATCTCTCAGCTTTCACACTGTAATATCTAGCTCTGGGTTTTTGTTATTAAGACCAATTAGAATTCGCGCTACACATTTGCCTAGCATGGTCAAGGTCCTAGGCTGGTTCACCAATACTATGAGAAAATAAAATAATAGAGCAGGGTTCAGTGAGGATGCTACACATAATTAAAGTCAAGGACTGGGCACAAAGTACTACTCACTTAGTCATCGTATTCATGGCTTTAAACTGCTGTGCAATGAGACCAACTGAGCAGTAGAGGGCAGTAGAGGGTTGGCAAAAATAGAGGCGCCACCAGGACAAGTACAAAGTCAGTCATACTTTTTTGTTTGGTTTTTTGTTTTTGAGACAGGGTTTCATTGTGTAGCCCTGGATGTCCTAAAATCACTCTATAGATTAAGCTGGTCTGGAACGCACAGAGATTCACCTGCCTCACCTCCCCAGTGCTTCAAATTTTAAAAAGAAATGTACGATCTTCAAAAGAACAGTATAATGCTGCTTTAGTTTTTTTTTTTTCAAGTCCTTTCATTATCTCTGTAGGATTATTTCCCTCAGTTCTCTAGTGCTGAGATCACAGCCAGGGCCTCACGTGCTAGGCGTGTTTTCCTCCTCTGAGGCATACCCAGATCTTCTGTATTCTTTCAAATGCTTGTGTTTACTTTGTAAATGTATCAGTTGCCCGATGCATACATTGATCTGTGTTTATCACAAATTAATCTCTTATTTTTCATCTAATAATAGCCCTTTTCTGTAAGTGTGATGTGTAGCTTGCAGGCGTGTTTCCAACTGTTGCAGGTAAGGTGAGTGATTTTCTGGAAAACACTGTGAAGGAAGCTCTCCAACCCGCCAGACAGGGTTTCTCTGTTTAAAAGTCTTGGCTGTTCTGGATCCTGCTTGGTAGACCAGGCTTGTCTCTAACTCACTGAGATCCGCCTGCCTCTGCTGGAATTAAAGGCGTGCGCCACCACGCCCAGCTGAAGGAGTTTTTCTAATCCTAAAGTTCACAGCTGACATCCCAAGTGCTAGAGGGATGAACTCATGCATTGCAAAGCTCACTTTCTAACTCCAGACTGAGACTGAACTGATATCCATCGGTCATTAACCACCGGTTGTGATTAATATGCAATTCCCTTTGGTCTTCACAGCAATCTCCTCACTCGTTCAGTACTGTTCCTGGGTGCTTTCATAGTGACTAGGGTTTGAAGGATGCACCACTAAAATTCAGAAGGTTTAGAGTCAAAGCATGCAACTCTCAGAACAGGAAAAGCATCAACTAATACGTAGGGTAAGTTCTTACTCCTAATGATGAAAGCCAATTAAAGCAGGGTGGGCCTGCAAGATGGCTCAGGGGGTGGTAGCACTTGCTGCACCAGCCTGGTGATCTGAGTGTGATCCGCAGAACCCACGTAAAAGTGGAAGGAAAGAATCAGCTCCACACTGGACAGTGGTAACACAGACCTTTAATCCTAGCACTGAGGAGGCAGATCTCTGTGAGTTCTAAGCCAGCCTGGTCTACAGAGCGAGCTCCAAGCCAGGCTGTAATGGGAAAAAAAAAATCTGCAGATCCCCTGGTGGCTGCAGCGGCTGAAACACTGCAGGTTCCCTAGTGGCCACAGGTCCCAAGAGCAGCCAGTCCCAGGCAGGGATGGCGCAGTTCCAGGAGTGGCTGCAGCAAGTCACTCGAGGAGACAGACAGACGGGCACACCATGAAACCACGCCGCAGGTCTCTGGTGGTGGCTGGTCCCAGGCAGGGAACCACTCAGGAAGTGAGAGACGACAGGCACGCCATGAAAAAATGAAGTTAGATATTTATTTAATGGGTTATGGAGGGGGAAGGGAGGAGAGAAGAGCAGAGAGGCAGAGAGAGATGGGGGGAGGGAAGAAGGGAGGGAGAGACAAGGGGGAGGGAAGGGGGAAAGTGGGGAGAGGCAGAAGCTGCCTCTTCAAGAGGGAGGCAAAGAAAAAAAGACTCAGGCTGCAAGCAGAAAGGAAGGTCTGTCTGCCTCAGTGGACAGGGGGATGGGAGAAGTGGGCGTGGCTTGTCTCTTAAAGAGCCAGGACAGGGCTGGAGAGATGGCTCAGCTGTTAAAGGCTAGGCTCACAACCAAAAATATAAGAGACAGGACAGACCATTACACTGGAGGCTCAGTTACAGTACCACTGCAGGCAAATCTCTTCCTAGACACTGTCACTGGTTCTTTTTTTTTTTTGGTGGGGGGAGGTTTGAAACAGAGTTTCTCTGTAGCTTTGGAGCCTGTCCTGGAACTTGCTCTGTAGACCAGGCTGGCCCAAACTCACAGAGATCCACCTCACCTACCTCTGCCTCCTGAGTGCTGGAATTAAAGGTGTGCCCCACCACCGCCCAACCACTGTTTTTTTTTTTTTTTTTCCTTATGGTGACTATTAGTGATCTTTGGACAGTAGTTAATAATATGAAACTGCTTCATTTAGTATTTATGGTACTTTAAAACAGCCTTTAAGCTGGGCAGTGTTAGCGTGTGCCTTTAATTCCTGCACTTGCAGGGCAGAGGCAGGTGGATCTCTGTGAGTTTGAGACCAACCTGGTCTACAAATCAAGTTCCAGGACACCCAGAACTACAGAGAGAAACTCTGTCTCAAAAACAAAACAAAACAGAACAAAAACCTAAAAACTAAAAAAATCCATTTAAAACAGCCTTTAATATGCTTCTAGTACAATTGATTCTCATAATTTTTTTATTTAAAACTCTAAAAGATAATGTCTTTCTAATACCAAATTCAGTTAAATATTTTTCAGCAATAACACCAAATGATTTTCGTTTTCCATATATGGATAGACTCCTCGGTGCTGGCAGGAAGCAGGTCACCATCCTTACCGGCATCAGCAAAGGGGTCCAAAGAATGTAGGCTCTGAATAGTGAACATTCATTGTGACTTCTTTTCCTGGGTGGAAATGGCCAGAAGATGAGTGTGGGTGCTGGAGAAGAGCGAGAGGACTCTAGGGGGAGGCAGCTGAGTACTCGAAGGTGGGCCAGTGTCTCTTTCTTTATTGCATCTATGTATGTGTGGGCACCGGTGTGTGAGGCCAGAGAACTTTGGGTAGTGTTCTCAAGTATCAACTGAAGTATTTTTGTTGTTGTTTTGTTTTTACATTTGAAAAAATTAATTTTGTGTTGATGAATGTTTGGCTCATCTGTATAGATATGCACCAGGTGCATGCCTGGTGCCTGCACAGGCCAGACAAGATTGTTGGATCTACCAGAACTGGAGTTATAGACAGTAGTGTGCTGCCGTGTGGGTTACCACCGAATCTGGGACCTGTGCAAGAGCCAGGAGTCCCCGCCATGGCCCCACTGTTGTCTTTTGTGGTAGGGTCTATGTGTATAGTCCAGGTGGCCTCCAGTTATTGTGTGTTTGTTTCTGAGACAGGGTCTCAATGCATAATATCAGCTGGCCTGGAACTCACAGAGATCCTCCTGCTGCCACCCTCTCCCCAAGTGCTTCCATCACACCTTCCACCTGATTGAACTCCTGACCCTCCTGCCTCCACCTCCATCTCCCCAGTGTTAGAGTTGTCAAAGGCAGTTTGCCACCACACCCAGTCTAATGGTTCTAAGAAGGCATTCAGTCAAGTAAAGGTCACCCAGCACGCTACCAGGATCCTGCCTGTTGCAGAGGTGCTGGACCAATTATGTTTTACTACGAGGTCATTTTGGAGGCTTGGGATTGGTGTTTGTGTCTTACTAGCCTTTCTCAACAATGGGTATACTAATACTCCCAGCTCCAAGTCCTTGAAGATCTCCTGAGAACCTTCTAGACTGGGCAGCACAGAGGTGGGGGTGACCTGCCTTTCCTGTTGTGGCCAGTCAAATGCTCAAGCCCAGGAGCCTGCAGTTCTTCCTCACTGCACCCTCCTCTCACCCCAGGCTCTGACAGCCGCCACCCCTGCCCAGACTGCAGATCAAGAGTGATTGATTCCAAGTCACACCATCCTCAAGTAGCCTGCCTGGTCCAGAACCCTCTTAAAGCAGCAGATCTACGAACCTCCCATGCTAAGCTTGAAACTGCTTGTGCCTTACTTTACAAGAGAGAGGACTGGAGTTCACCAAAGAAGAGGGTTGCAATAAAAGTTAGTGATAGCCCTGAACTCCTTTTTTCCACTCAGGGTAGCAAGTTGGGTGGGAACCTTTCCAACTTCATATTTGGCCTACTCCACACTAGAGTGTTGTGGGAATTCATTCAGCCGATAGCCTTTGGGGCTACTAGACTTAGGGGCGTGATCTTCTGTGTGCAAACATGGCGGGGTCCAACCCCAACATAAATGATCTCTTTGTACCGGTGTGGAGGCACAGGAATAATTGAGACAGTTCACACAGAAGGGAGTCTCAGGGTGCATTCAAATCCTGAAGATCACCCGCGTTTATTCTCAAAACATCTTTTATGTCCAAAGGTAAACTGAGGGGGACGTTCATTAGCGTTCTGTTTCCAGGGTAGCAGGACTAAAGTCACCTCAGCAACTGTGGCTGCTCTGTCACTGGCTTAGATTAACACCTCTTCCCAGGCGATCTCCATAATTGCAAGAAAGGGAGCAGAACAACATTAGCACATCCTGACCCTGGTGACAATCTGTCTGTAGGTGCTAGGTGACACCTCAGGTGCAACCAATGGCTTGAGAGCCTGGCCGCCATACAATGTAGCAATATGTGGCCTGGATAATATTGCCCCCACACAGACCTGATCACTTTGAAGTGAAAGTAGGGGCTCTCATGCTCTCTCTTGGCTGGTAGTCTGAGTTCAGTTCGCAGCTCCCAGCTCCCACAGAGCTGAGGACTGATGTGGGATTCCCCTCTGTGTGCTGTGATTACCATTAATGAATAAAGAAATTGCTTTGGACCTATAGCAAGGCAGAACTTAGGTAGGCAGGGAAAGCTAGGCTGAATGCTGGGAGGAAGAAGGGCAGAGTCAGAGAGATGCCATGGAGCCTCCGCCAGAGTCAGACATGCCGAAACTTTGCAAGAAAGCCACTGCCACGTGGCCAAGCAGTGATTTAATTAATACAGTTTTTGTGTGTTTACTTCAGGTCTAAGCTAGCCGGGCAACCAGAAACCAACAGGTGACTCTCTCCTTCTACATAGGACCATGGCAACTCTCTAGCCTTATTGTAAGTTTTCCCCAAATAAATATTTGTTATCCTTTATTCCGGCCTCTCATGGACTTTCTTAATTAGTCCGTTAGGGTCTCTTTTTCTTTTTGTTATGCTCAGATTTGCAGGTCCCCCCAAAACCAACAAGGAGACAGAAGTTCTCTATAGAAAATCCAAGAGTCTTTATTCTTATTCAAGTTCAAACTCAGACTGTCCACGTGTCCAATGGATTGGCACGTTCAGAGAGCTTTGAACTCAGTTGGGATGGGATTTTTATAATAGCAGAGGTTGGGGTGAGGGAATTTAAGGTTCAGGACCCCTGAATGGCTGACATTAGTCTAGGGGTGTCCTTCTGAAAAAGCGGTGGGCATGCTGGGCTAAGGGTGTCAGGTGATCCTATCTACAACAGTTGGAACGTTAGGAATTTCCTTTGGATGGTCTGTTCCTGGGTGGTGCCTGGGTGGTCTCAGTTGAGCCTGTCATGACTGGGACCTATACTTTTTTTTTTTTTCTTTTTGTCTTGAGGCAGGGTTTCTCTGTGTAACTCTGGCAGTCCTAGAACCACTTGGCTCTTTTTCTTTTTAAAAACTATTTTTATTATTGCTGGGAGGTGGTGGCACTTTGAAGGCAGAGGCTGGGGGAATCTCCGTGAGTTCAAGACCCTCCTGCTCTATAGAAATAGTTCCAGGACAGCCAGGGCTGTTGCCCAGAAAAACCCTATCTTGAAAAACCAAAAAATAAAAATAAAGTATTTTAATGTCTGTCTGCATATGAGGATAGACAGGCAGTTGTAAGCCGCCTGACATGCATACTGGAAATCAAACTTGGGTCCTTGCAAGAACTTATTAGTGCTCTTAACCACTGAGCCATCTCACCAGCCTCTAGATTAAGGTTTCTTAGACTTTTTCCACTCCCAGTGAAATTACCTAGCAGAGTGAGAAGGAAGCACAGAACAAACAACAAACCCGCTTAGGAGTTTATTGGGTGGGGGGCGTGTATACAGGTCTGGAGAAGTCATTGTGGAGAGAGAGAGAGAGAGAGAGAGAGAGAGAGAGAGAGAGAGAGAGTCCAGCTTTTAAAGGCTACCCAGTGCATGCACACAGGGGGTTGATGTGGCTATGTATATATACACGCAGATGATGGGGCTCATGCATGAGTGTAAGGGCTTAGCTGAGTCATACGTGGATGGTACAACCACGCATGTGCAGGGGTCACCTGGGGGCCCCGGGGCCATTAGGCACTTCTGCCTGAGGGCTTGTTCACACATGCATGGCCCTAGAACCCAGAAGTGTCAACCTTATTGTGGCTGAAATCATAACACCCAAGCCCCTTTTTTGGGGTTAAGGCTTCACCTCAGTCCCTGGCACCCCTATACCCAAAGAGTATGGAATGTTTGGGTTAACATTGTACCTCAGTCCCTGGCATCCATATATCCAAAAAAAAATCTGGAATGTTTGGGTGGAAAGTACCCCAGCCTCCTCCCCTGGGAGTTGCCTCAGTACAGACTCCACCCCCAAGAAAGCCTGCCAAATGGTGACCCCTCCCCAGAGATGCCCAAGACTACCCCAACAGGGTATTTAAACTGCCCCCCAGAGAACAAACACACCGTTTCCTGTTCTTCCTTCTCTGAAGGCCTGGAAGGCCACCTGGGAGCGCTGGCACCCATTAAACCTGATTGATTTGATTTGGTCTAATTTGGATTATTGCATGGGCAGAGGTGTTTATTGACCTGCAAAATCTTTTCACGATTAAGTAAAAACTTTACACGAGCCCAGGTCCGTAGCTTTAGGTAATAGTATACAAACAAACATTTGCTGATAATAAACCATTAAAATGTTTGTTTTGTTTTGTTTCTTGGTATATATAGGGAAGTGAGACAGGGTCTCTTCAGCCACGCTGGCCTAGAACTCACAATAGAACCCAGAATCAACTTATTTCCAAACCTTTTGCTAGGTGTGGTGGTTCATACCTGTAATTCCAGGACTCTGCAATGGTACGTCCTGACAACACCTCCATACCCCACAACGCTGACCCAGGTTCCCCTGTCCATGTCCACCTCACACACACCCCCAGGCCCGCACTGTCCAGCCTTAGCTGCCGAAGCAGTTACATGTCACCAGGTCCCTTTCTGTCACTAGCTATGTGACATGTGTACCCTTTAAAAATGCCCACCAGGCAGAGCTCATTCTCTCTGCCTCGTCTCTTGTCTTTTACTCCTTTCTTTCCTCCTGTGCTAACTCCACTGTGTGTGGCATGTTTGCTTAGTGGTATATCTTGGCAGGACCTTTTTCTTTTCTCCTAAACTTGCTTGTTCCTGTCTGCTCTCCCTCTTTAAATATCCTATCTAGGTCTGCTTCAACATGGGATTAAGAGATGGAAATCCAGCTTCATCTTGTTCCACACCCATCGGTTTTCCCTTTCTCTTAATATATTCAACTCCTGTTTAAGAAATATATGTGTGTGTGTGTGTACACATATGTGACTTGGCTTTAACTTTATATGTGTGAATGTAAGCTAGCTTTAACTCTGTATGTGTATGTAACTTAGATTCAACTGTGTGCACGTCTACATGTAACTACTGCTCAGAAAGACATGTTTTAAACAGCCAGGACATGGCTCTCCTCCATGTTGGCTGGTGGCCTCCTCATGATGTAGGCAGCCACATGGCTGGCAGCCATCTTTCATTAAGGTTAAAAAGTACACTTCTTAGTCCTAATGAGCTCTGTTCATAGTATCTCCTTCTAGACTAAGAAAGTAATGAGTCTCAAATATTTTGGATTGATATGGACTTTTGTATGATAATAAAAATATATGGCTAGATCTGTTACTGAAAGACCCCCAGTGTGGGGAGACTCTCACTCAAGTCTTGGGATAACACAACCCCCCCAGTAACTCACAAGAGACCATCCTTGCTGCAATCACACGAGGTTTAATCGACAAGATGGGAACCAGTGCACTGGGGCCGAGACTCATAACCCACGCAGGGGAAGAGTTCGACCCCCAGTAGCTGGGAGAAGGGGCCTAAGGGACTAAGCCCTAAGACACTTGGGTCCAAGAGATGAGAAAGGCACAGATCGCCCAGTAAAGAGCAGGGATTGAGGGACTAATTCTGAGGGATGCTTGGGTCTGGGAGATGGGAAATGAGGCCTTCCTCGTGGGGCATGGCCAGAGGTGATTATCAGCGAAAGGGGCAGCCAGAGTCCTGGAGGCAGTGACTGGGTACTCTCTCACTCCCAAGGGCACAAGAAGGATGCTGGATGCTCAACAGTCACTCCCACAGACCCAGGAAAGCATTTACACCAACCAGCAGGGAAACTTGCAATTCTGCTGTGTGGCTGGTCCAGTGATCTGTGTTTGGTTGGGGGCTACATCCCAGCTCTGGGCACCTATTTTGGAATTCTGAGCGGAAACTCCCCTCCCCTGGGAGATGCCTCTGTCCAGACTCAACCTCTGAGAAAGCCGGCCAAACGGTGACACTCCCCCCACCAAGAGGGTCAAGACCACTCCCACAGGCTATTTAAACTGCCCCCCAGAGACGAACAAGTAGTCCTTCTGGTTCTCCATTCCCCCTCTCCGTGTTTTCCCAGGGGCCACCTGGGAGCGCTGGCATCCATTAAACCCGGGCCTTTTTCTAATTCGATTTGATTTGGTCTAATTTGGATTATTGCATTTTACCGAGTTTATCGAGCCAAAATGAAACTTAACAATTCGTTAGTTGGAAAAGCGAGACTGTCGCATGTGGACTGGATTCCAGGGTCCGGGCCTATTTCAGACTGCCAGCAGGCCGGAGAAAGCAACAAGATTCGACCAAGACACGACACCAATGTTATAGTTTAAAAAAAACAGCGGGAGCATGCACAAGAAAAAGACGTTATGTGACATCTTATGTGGAGAGTTTATTGGGGGAGGGAAATGGGAAGGAGGAGGAGGAGGAAAAGGAGGAAAAGAGACAGAGAGAGAGAGAGAGAGAGACAGAGAGGAGATGCAAAGCTGTGTTAAGTCAGTGAATGAGCACCTTAACTACAGGGAATAGAAAGATGTGAGGAAATTCAGGTTTGGGGTGCACACCAATAATCCCAGTATTCAAGAGCTTGTTACTGGAGAATCGTGCATTATAAGTAGGCAGAGGCTACATCCTGTTTTGTTTTGTTGAGAGAGATAGGGGAGGGAGAGATACTGATGGATGAGAAATAGCACTGGACAGTTAGTTCCAATTCTTGTTCTTTTGTGTGTTTGCTTGTTTGAGACAGGGTCAGGTCTCACTGTATAGCTGTGATCTGGAACTTGCTATGCCACTATATAACTGTGGTCTGAAACTTGCTATGTTGACCAGGCTGTCCTTAACTCACAGAGAGCTGCTGCTGCTGCTGCTGCCTCCGCTGCCTCCTGAATGCTGAGATTATAGATCTAGGTGGATGCGTAATGGGACTCTGGACTCTGGACTTCTATACTACCCCAAGGTTAAGAGGATACACACTAACCTTAATTCCTAAGATTTGTCTGTTAGTGTTTAATTATGTGTAGGTGTGTAAATGGGTAAGCATGTGCATGCAATTACAGAGAGGAGGTCAAAAGTACCAGATCACTTAGAGCTAGAGTTACAGGTGGTTTTGAGTCACCTGATATGGAAGCTGGGAACTGATCTCAGGTCCCCTGAAAGTGCAGGTCCTTAGACTGCCAGGGCCACACCTCTGGAAACTCGCTCAGACACACCCCATACTTTGCCCAGAACTCAGGTTTGCTTCCTGGACTATCCTTCCTGCATGCCCCAAGCCTTGGCTCAGGCTGCGATACACACCCTTAACCTCACTCCCGTCTAGTTCTTTGAATCTTGACTGCTTGGTCTAGGGTTGTGGGCACACAGATGAGGTCTCCTTTGCTTTGATAATTGCAGTTATTTCCTTTTTATCATTTCAGTGCCAATTTTACCAGATTATGAACTCCTTAGGGTTAGGAACTCAGTCTGATTTATTTGACCACTTGGTCCCAACATGTCACTAGGACCTTGATAAGTATTCAATCTATTCCTCGGGCGGGGTTAATGACTTCCAAAAGGTTTTCTGGGTGTAATGCATATCTTTGAATTTTAGATCTGAAATACCTGAGGGTTGGGATCTGCTACTCATTCCCATTCATCTCACTCGGGATCCTCTCTGTGCCTGAGCACAGCAGGCCCTGCTCGCCAGGCATGCTGATGGCTTCAGCTGGGGATGGCAGCCAGGCTCACAGTGCGAATGTGGACTCGGGGAAGTTCAAATGGCCCAGATGACCGCAGATCTAAGGGTTGTGAAAGAATTAGGTTTTGTGGTGAATTATCTCGGGTCTCAGCTGAGATTTAATGCCTTCTAAAAAGGCTTGCGAGGTGTTTGCTTTAGCAGTTCATCTGCTATAATTGGAGTGGCACAGTATTGTGGGATATTTGTACACCGTGTGAAAATGTATTGCTGTGCTTAGTGTAAAAAAAAGCAAAATGGCCAATAGCTAAGCAGAAAGTATAGGTGGGGCTTCCGGGTACAGAAAGAGGACGTAGGAGGAGATAATTGAGGTGCAGAGAGACACCAGTGAGACCTGGAGGGACTTGGACATACAGAGGGGAAGAAATATAAAAAGGCCATAAGGCAGGGCTGGAGAGATGGCTCAGTGGTTAAGGGCATTGCCTGCTCTTCCAAAGGTCCTGAGTTCAATTCCCAGCAACCACATGGTGGCTCACAACCATCTGTAATGAGGTCTGGTGCCCTCTTCTGGCCTGCAGACATACATGCAGACAGAATACTGAGAATACTGTATACATAATAAATAAATAAATAAATAAATAAATAAATGGCCATAAGGCAAACATAGATCAATATAAGTTAATTAAGTTATAAGAATTCATGAGACAAGCCTAAGATAAGGCTGAGCTTTCATGATCAATAAGAGGTCTGTTTTGTTATTTGGTAGCTGGCTGGCAGCCCAAAGAAAAATCCAACTACAAATGGTACCCAGAGCGGGGACACACACAGAGCTCACTTCTCACAGCGTACAGGAGCACAGCTCTCTTCAGAGGCCTTGGCCGTGCAGCAGGGCTCTTGAGCAACTGGCCTGCTAGGAAAAAAGCCTGCCACTCAGACTCAGCAAATTCTCAGAGCTGGGGTGACAAACACGGCTCCTGTGGGTGCAGTCATGAGACGAGGCTCTCAAGTAACCAAGTGGGCAGAGCCAGCCACCAGAGCCCTGGGGCATCTGGCATGACTGTTTAAAGATTGTCTGTGGTCAGAGAAAGCTGCAGATGTGCAGAAAGTCAGATTCTGATGGAGAAAACTTCAGAACAAGTAGAGTATGCTTAGAAATGTGCTTAGATGCTAAAGAATGAAAAGAAAATGGGGGTGTAACATGAAGGCCGGCTTGTTGGGGTATCTGTCCCACCTGGTACCCCACAACCGGCAAGTCCCAAAGAAAATCACAGAGTCTACAGTACGTTATAAACTGATTGGCCCATTAGGTCAGGCCACTTATTAGCTCTTATAACTTGTGTTACCCCATTATCCTTATCTACGTTAGCCACACAGCTCAGTACCTTTCTCAGCTGGGCAGGTTACATCCTGCCTCTTCGGTGGTCTGTGCAGGAGTGGCAGAGGGAGCTTCCTGCTTCCTAGAATACTCCCAGTCTCTTTGCTCCACCCCTACTTCCTGTCTGGCTTTCCCGCCTATACTGCCTGCCTGGCCAATCAGCGTTTTATTAAAATATGATTGACAGAATACAGACAATTCTCCCACACCATGGGGGGGGCTGGAGAGATGGCTCAGCGGTTAAGAGCCTTACCTGCTCTTCCAAAGGTCCTGAGTTCAATTCCCGGCAACCACATGGTGGCTTACCACCATTTGTAATGAGGTCTGGTGCCATCTTCTGGCCTGCAGGCATACATGCAGACAGAATATTGTATGCATAATAAATAAATAAATATTTTTAAAAAGAAAGAAAATGGGTATAGACAATCACAGAAAAAATAAATAATCTAGAAATAATGCTGTTAAAAAGAGAGTAAGGTATATATACACCAAGTCACATAATGATGAAAAATATTATCACACAGGAAGTTTGGACCTTATATGGTATTTTATTAATTTTTAATTTTTTTGAATGCTGTAATCAGGGACTGCTTTTTCATTCCCAGCTCTCCAGACCCAAATAATCACACAGAAACTATATTAATTACAACACTCTTTGGCCAACAGCTCAGGCATATTTCTAGATAGCTCATATATCTTAAATTAACCGATTTTTATTATTTTGTATTTTACCTCGAGGTTTGTGGTTTGTTACCTCTTGCTTCTTGGGCAGCTACATGGCATCTACCTACTTTGGCAGTTACATGGTGGCTTCCTGACTCTGCCTACTCTCTCTACATATAGTTCTTCCAGCTTGGCTATATTCTGTCCTGCCATAGACTAAAGCAACTTTATTCATTAACCAGTAAAAGCAACACATATACAGAAGGACTTTCTACATCATCTCCCCTTTTCTGTCTAAATAAAAAAGAATGTTTCAACTTTAACATAGTAAAATTACATATACATAACAGTTATCAAGCAAGAATTATAGTTATAGTATTTAGTTCACTTACATTTGGCAAATTAAGGAAAATACTCTATAATCTATCCTTTTTTGTAAGTCTAAAATTTTATATCCAATTTATCCTTTATTATAACTAAGGAAAACTATAACTATCTGTCTTCAACTCCATCAAAGACCCCAGAAAGATATACTATTACCTAAGTATACAGGAAGTGCATTGTAAGCAACTTTCAAAGCTCTAGAATTAACAGAGACATCCCGCTGCCTGGAGAGTCACCCAAAGTTCTTCTGTATCATTGGAGCATCAATCTTCAGCCTACAGGCTCATAGTATCCGGCAGACATTTTCATGAAGCAGGAAATTTGAAAGGCTGTTTTGCCTATATTAACAGTTTATCAGTAACTCTCTTCTGTGTCATGCAGAATGTTTGGCACACTCTTTCATGAAGCAGGAGCCATGAAGAACTATATCACCTTTTGCCAAGTTTAGCAGTCATTTTTCTGTGGGTTCTGCATGTCCAGTTCATACAGCATACGATCAAACAGTCCAGGCAAGAGCAGTTTCTTGCCCCAGTGGCTAGCAAACTCCATAAGGAGCCTCTTCGATGCCCATCATCCTTTTGAAGTAATTGGTGCTGCCAGAAGCAGATATTTCTCACTGTCAGGAAAAGTCTAAGTTCTTAAAACCTTTTAAATGCCATGATCTGAGGGCTAGAGAGATGGCTCAAAGATTAAGAGCACTCTGGCTGTTCTTCTGGAAGTCCTGAGTTCAATTCCCAGCAACCACATAATGGTCCACAACCATCTGCAATGAGATCTGGTGCCCTCTTCTAGAGTGCAGGCATACATGCAGACAGAACACTGTATACATAATAAATAAATCTTTTTTTAAAAAAAGCTATGTTCTGTAGGTCTTTGAAAAATTTGAAGGCTTTCTATCTAACTGAAATATATATCTAGAAAACCTAACTAACTTGATTACATTATAGAAGACTATCTATTAATCTTACATATTACATTTTAAAATTAACTGCACAAACACAATACCTTAAACAAAAGCAGAAATACATATACAGTGTAACAAAATCAACTTTAAATCTGCATCAATAGACCAAGATCCATACCAATGCAAGGTATCCATCTCTATATAGTATCTCCCTTTAAATGAAAACAAGCATTTATAAACAATCATTTTGGGAATTTGGGCACTATTTTCTCCAAACAGTTTCCTGCTGTTTGTTGGGCAAACTACTTCTAGGGTTCATGGAGCCCTTTCAAGGGGTTTTGTTCCATCAAACCACATTAGCCTAGAAGGAATCCACAAGTTCTCATCTTCTGTGGAAACAAAAGCAAAACCTCTTTTCCAAAGCAACATATCCTTAGACCCACATTTTGAAGTTAAGAAAGATACCTTTATGTTGGTTTGACTCAGCAGCTCCCAGAATTTTTAAAAACTATTTATTTCTTTTTATAAGTGTCTATACTCTTTTTCTTCTCTCTCCCAAACCTATGTACATTTTTAAAACACATTGTGATCCATTCAGAGATTCAGAGTTTGAATCTGTTTTTATTGCATATCTGTAATAATTTTCTGACCAGGAGTGCTTTTAAAATGGTAAGCAGCTTGGTCACAGCAGCCCTGGATGTTAGCTCCACCTCTCTTGGCCTTTCAGTATGGTAGAGGAAGAGATAGGTAGACAATAAGGTAAGAATACACTCAACAACATAAAGAACAATATGGCACCACCAGAAACTTGTGGTTCAATAACAGCAAGACCTGAATATCCCAGCACAAAAGAAGCAGAAGAAAATGACCTTAAAAATAAGCTTATGAAGATGAGTGAGGCCCTTAAAAATAAAATAAAAAATTCCATTAAAGAAGTAGAAGAAAAGATAAACAAAAAATTGGAAGAAATTAATAAGTCTCTTAAAGAAAATGAAGAAAAGGCAATCAAACAGGTGAAGGTGAAGGTTTTGAAAACTGAAATAGAGTCTGAAGTGGTATTCTCCTCTATATGCTGTGAATACCATTGGTTAATAAAAAATACTGTCTTGTGTCTGCACAGAGCAGAATAGAGGTAGGCGGGGAAAACTAAACTGAATGCTGGGAGAAAGAAAGCAGAGTCAGAGGACACCATGTAGCCCCACTGGAGACAGAT
The DNA here is from genome assembly GCF_982192425.1 of Myodes glareolus. Taxonomy (NCBI): domain Eukaryota; kingdom Metazoa; phylum Chordata; class Mammalia; order Rodentia; family Cricetidae; genus Myodes; species Myodes glareolus. The sequence continues at coordinate 83,470,018 of NC_142028.1, forward strand.
ATGCTAGAATCTTGCCAGTAAGCCACAACCACATGGTGATACACAGATTAATAGAAATGGGTTAAATTAAGATGTAAAAGTTAGCCAATAAGAAACTAGAGTTGATAGGCCAAGCAGTGATTTAATTAATACAGTTTCTGTGTGGCTATTTCAAGTTTGGGCAGCCAGGAACGAACAAGCAGGCTCCTTACAACAGATTGGCAGCCAACGTGACTGACTAAATCCCAACGTGACTGACTAAATCCATGTAAAACCTGAGAAAGGATGGAAAGGAATCACAGTCACAAAAAAACAGAGTTTAACACAGCTTCTTGCTCTGTTTGTGGGCAGCATGCCGCAACTCCTTTAGAAGAGGTCTTCCTGATTCAGTGTTAGCAGAACAACAAAAAACAAAAACAAAAAACAAAAACTGTACGGTTTTGAAATGGTGGCTTCCTGGGCTATGTTTTCAGCATGGACTCTGACTCTTTTGGGAGATCCAGCTATGGAGCATTTAAATGAGTTCTGTGAGCAGAGTGCTACAACTTGCTTAATGGCAACATAGAACCACTGTGTGCCTAAAAATGGGGCAATGTGCATGGCTCTCAGAGGCAGTGAACAGCTTGCCATGCTGAACTGGGTGGAGCAAGTAGTCAGGGCCATGTTGGCCCTAGCACACCCACTTAGCATTAAAAAAATGGTGCTTCTGGTCAGAAAATAATTACAGATGCACAATAAAGACAGCTTCAGATAAAAAATGGGTCACAGTGTTGGATAAATGTACATAGGCTTGGGAGAGAGAAGAAAGAGAGTATAGAGAGTTATAAAACGAATCAAATGGTTTTTAAAAAAATAAAGCAAATTCTTTAAAGAGACAGAATAAATTTGTAGAAAAAGTAATAGGAATAAAGAAAAATAAGCAACGAAAAGATGGAATATACATAGAGAGTCTGGATTATGTATATTATTGTGTTTTCTTTGAATTTTTTGACTGTGAAGAAGCTAAGTACAGAGAGACATTTTATTGTATGAGCTGCTAAGCTAAACCAATATATATATACTTTAAATGTATCTTGTCTTCAAAATTTGGGTCTAAGGATTTGTTGCTTTGGAAAATAGGGTTTTTTTTCTTTTTTCTTTTTATGCTTCTACAGAGGATGAGAACCTGTGGATTTCTTCCAGACTAATATGGTATGATGGACCAGGACCCCCTCAAAAGGTAGCCATAAACACCCTCAAAAATTACTTTGCCCAAAAGTAGGAAGCAGTTTGGAGAGAACTATGCCCAAATTCCCAAATATTGTTTATAAATGTTTGTTTACATTTAAAGGGAGATATATATTTAAAGATAGAAACTTTGCATTGGTATGGATCTTAGTTTATTGATACAAATTTAAGGTCAATTTTGTTATATGTGTATTTTTGCTCTTGATTAAGATTTTTTATGTAGTTCATTTAAAAATATTATGTATAATTAATAAATATAGATTAATATAGAGTCATCTATAATAGTCAAGCTTGTAGTCATGCTTGCTAGGTTTTCTAGATATTTAGGGTTATATTTCAGTTAGATAGGTATTCTTCAAATCTTTAAAAGACATACAGAATATGGCATTTAAAATGTTGTAAGAAATTAGGACTTTTCATGACAATCAGACACATCTGCTCCTGGCAACATCAATTGCTTTGAGAGGAAGATGGGCATTGAAGAGGCTCCTTATGGAGTTTGCTAGCCATTTTGGAGGAGACTGCTCTTGCCTGGACTGCTTGATGGTATTGTGTATGAACTGGACATGCAGGACCCACAGAAAAATGACTGCTGAACTTGCCTAAATAAGTTAGGATGGTCCTTCAGGGTTCCAGCTCCATAAAAGTGTCTACAAGACATTCTGCAGGTCACAGAAGAAAGTTACTGACAAACTGCCAATATAGGTAGAACTGTCTTTGAAATTTCCTGCTTCATGTGGAAAAGTCTGCCAAATATTGCGGGCCTGTAGGCTGAAGATGGATGCTCCAATGATACAGAAAAACTTTGGGTGATTGTCCAGGCAGAGTGATGTCTCTGTCAATTCTAGAGTTTTGGAAGTTGCTTACAATACACTTCCTGTATACTTAGGTAATATTATATCCTTCTGGAGTCTTTGATGGAGTTGAAGAATAGATAGATAGTTATGGTTATAGTTTTCCTTAGTTATGACAAAAAATAAAGTAGATATAAATATTATAAGAGTACAGAATACAGATAGTCATAGATTAAAAGGAGTAAAGAGGGGGCTGGAGAGATGACTCAGTAATTAAGAGCATTGACTGTTCTTCCAGAGTACCTGAGTTCAATTCCCAGCAACCACATGGTGTCTCACAATCATCTGTAATGAGGTCTGGTGCCCTCTTCTGGCCTGCAGGCATACATGGAGGCAGAATGTTGTATACATAATAAATAAATAAATTTTAAAAAAAGGAGTAAAGAAAAATAAGTCACATAAAAATGAAAAATTCACAGAGAGTCTGAATTATGTATATTATTGTGTTATCTTTGAATTTTTTGACTGTGAAGGAACTAAATACAGAGACATTTCATTGTATGGGCTGCTAAGCTAAACCAGCATGTATACTATAATGGTGTCATGACTTCCAAATTTGGGTCTAAGGATATGTTGCTTTGGAAAAGAGGTTCTTTTCTCATTTCCACAGAGGATGAGAACCTGTGGGTTGCTTCTAGATCAATATGGTTTGATAGAACAAGACTCCCTGAAAGGTTGCTGTGAACACCCCCACAAAGAAAATACTTTGCCCAATAAACAGCAGGAAGCAATTTGGAGAAACTATGCCCATATTCCCAAATATTATTTATAAATGTTTGTATACATTTAAAGGGGGTATGCTATAGAGATTTGCCTTGGTATGGATCTTGGTTTATTGATACAAATTTAAAGTCAATATTGTCATATGTATATTTCTGCTCCTGATTAAGGTATTGTGATTGTGTAGTTCATTTAAAAATGTAATGTATAATTAAGAAATATAGGTAAACAGAGAATCATCTATAATAGTCAAGCTTGTAGTCATGTTAGTTAGATTTTCTAGATGTACAGAGATGTATTTCAGATAGGTAGGTATTCTTCAAACCTTTCAAAGACTACAGAATATGGCATTTAAAATTTTTTTAATAACTTAGGACTTTTCATTACAATGAGATACATCTGCTCCTGGCAGCACCAGCTACTTCAAGAGGAAAATGGGGATCAAAGAGGCTCCTTATGGAGTTTGCTAACCATTTGGGCAAGAAACTGGTCTTGCCTGGACTGCTTAACTGAACATGTTAACTGAACATGTAAGACCCACAGAGAAATGACTGCTGAACTTGACTAAAGGTGAGATGATCCTTTGGGGTTCCTACTTCAGGAAAGAGTCTGCTAGACATTCTGCATGACATAGAAGAAAAAGAGACTGACAAACTGTCAATATAGGCGGAACTGTCTTTGAAATTTCCTGCTTCATGGAAAAATCTGCTAGATACTATGGGCCTGTAGGATGAAGATGGATGCCCCAACAGTACAGAGGAACTTTGGGTGACTGTCAAGGTAGTGAGATGTCTCTGTCAATTCTAGAATTTTGGAAGTTGCTTGCAATGCACTTGCTGCTTACTTAGGTAATATATCCTTCCGGAGTCTTCGATGGAGTTAAAGAACTTTTAGCTATAGTTATAGTTTTCCTTAGTTATGACAAAAGATAAAGTAAATATAAATATTGTAACTGCAATTCTTGCTTGATAGCTGTTTTGCTACATGTAATTTTACTATGTTAAAGTTAAAGTCTTCCTTTTTGTTTAAACAGAAAACAAAGGAAAAGGGGAAATGGAAGGTCCTTTTGTCTATGTGTTGCTTTTATTGGATAATGAATAAAGAAACTGCTTTGAACCCATAGCAACGCAGGGAGAAAGAAGGGCGGAGTCAAAGGAACACCATTGAGCCTGAGATAGACGTGTTGAAACTTTGCTGGTAGACCACGACTTCATGGTGATGTACAGATTAATAAAATGTGTTAAATTAATATGTAAGAGTTACCCAATATGAAGCTAGAGCTAATGGGACAAGCAGTAATTTAAATAATACAGTTTCTGTGTGATTATTTCCAAGTCTAAGCTAGCTGGGGGGCTGGGAATCAACAAGTGGCCTGCTGCTACAGATACATATCTATCACCATGCATAAAACCCAAGTCCAAATGGAACAAAGACCTCAACATAAATCCAACCACATTGAACCTCATAGAAGAGAAAGTGGGAAGTACACTTGAACACAGGAGACCATTTCCTAAGTACAACACCAGTAGCACAGAAACTGAGAGCATCAATTAATAAATGGAACCTCCTGAAACTGAGAAGCTTCTGTAAAGCAAAGGACATGGTCAACAAGACAAGGCCGGGTAGTGGTGGCACACACCTTTAATCCCAGTGTCATGGTCCGGGACCAGCCCGGACCATAAATTATTTCTCGAACTAGAGGGGAGGTGTAGGAATAATTGAGGCGACACACATGACTTTATCAGGAAGGAGTTTTCAGGGATTCCCTCACGAAATCCTGAGCTCACATCCTGAAAATCACCCGGGTTTATTCTCCAAACAGCTTTTATACCAAAATGTAAACTGAGGGGAAAATCGTTAGCATTCTGTTTCCTAGATAGCGGGGAGAATGATTATGGTCATGTCCATACCTTATTTATGTCCATTTTGTCACGTCTTCCTACCTAGCTTCCTGCTCTGTATGCCTGCTCTGTCGCATAGACTGAATTAACATCTCTTTCCCAGGTGACCTCCTGAATTACAAAGAAGAAGCAGAGTGACATTAACATATCCTGACCCTTTGTTTAGGATGGTGTAGTTGCCTCAAAAGGCTAGGTGACCACCCACTGTGTGGCAGATGCAAACTGTGGCCAGAAATTCTGGCTACCATCCAATGTAGAAATATGGACTGTATAAAATGGCACTATATCCCAGCACTTGAAAGGCAGAGGCAGGAGGATCTCTGTGAGCTTGAGGCCAGCCTGGTCTAAAAGAGCTAGTTCCAGGCCAGGCTCCAAAGCTACAGAGAAATCCTGTCTCAACACCACCCCCCCCCCCAAAAGGACAAATGGTTCCCTATAGAATAGGAACAGATCTTCACGAACTCCACATCTGACACAGGACTGATCTCCAAAATATACAGAGAACTCAAGAAACTAGACCGCAAACTACCAAATAATCCAGTTAAGAAATGGGGTACAGACCTAAACAGAGAGTTCTCAACAGAAGAATCTCAAATGGCCAAAAGACATTTAAGGAAATGTTCAACATCCTTAGCAAATGCAAATCAAAACAACTCTGAAATATCATCTTGCACTGATAAGAATGACTAAAATCAAAAACACCCGATGGCAGTTTAGACCGGCGAGGATGTAGAATAAGAGGAACACTTGCTGGTAGGAGTGCAACTTATACAGCCACTGTGGAAATCAGGATGGCAAATTCTCAGGAAATTATGAATCAAGACCCAGCAAGACCACTTTTAGGTATATACCCAAAGAATGCACACTCACACCACAAGGGCATTTGTTCAACTATGTTCGTAGCAGCATTATTTGTAATAGCCAGAACCTGGAAACACTTTCAATGCCCCTCAACTGAAGAATAGATAAAGAAAATGTGGTACATTTACACAATGGAGTACTGCTCAGTGGTTAAAAAACAGAAACCAAAAAACCAAAAAACAATGCCATCTTGAAATTTACAGGCAAATGGACAGAACTAGAAAAAAAAAAACTACCCTAAGTGAAGTAACCCAGATCTAGAAAAACAAATATAGTATGTGCTCACTCATAAGTAGATATCAAAAATAAAGCAAAAGATAACCATCCTATAGTCCACAAACCCAGAGAAGCCTGAACCCTCGTCTAGAAACAGATGGATACAGATGCAGAAATCCACAACTAACCACTGGGTATTGCTCCCGGAGTATAATCAAAGAGAGGGAGGAGGGATAATATGAACAAAGGGGTCAAGACCATGATGGGAATAACCACAGAAACCACTGACTCCAGCTAATGGGAACACACTGACTCTGAACTGAGACTACTGGGGAACCTGTATAGGACTGAACTAGGCCCCCTGAATGCAAGTGACAATGTTGTGGCTAGGGCAGTATATGGAGCCACTGGCAGTGGCACCAGGATCTAACCCTAAGGCATGAACTGACTTTGTGGAGCCCACTCTCTGTTGAGAGATTCCTTGCTCAGCCTAGGCATTGGGGGAAAGGGGTAAGGGCCTTGGTTCTGTCACAAGGAGGTAAGAGGACAGACTTACTTGACTTCCTAAGGGCGACCTTACCCTGAGGAGCAGATGGGGGTGGAGTGGGAGGAAGGAGGGGTTTGCAGGAGGAGAGGAGGAGAGGAGAACTGTTATTCATAGGTAAAATACAAAACAAAAACAAATATGTTTTTAGGTACGTTTTAGGTATCATGCATCTCCCCAACTTCAATTATAATATTTTGCATTTGCTATAAATCTTTTAATGGTGTGACTAAACTTGTGTTTAAATTAATAAAACTAATTTTAGTTGGGTTAAAAAAGAAAAAAGAAAAGTCTGACTACAACAGAGGTTAGCATGACTCCTGTCCATGGATGACATTCAAGTTTATTCCATAATTTTAGTTAGGAATGGTGATTCATGAATTCTATGATTTAGGAGGCTGAAGCAGGATTGCCTTGAGTTTCAGGCTAGCGGGGCTACACAGTGAGCCTGTCTGAAACATACACAGAGCTGTTAATCCCATGGCCACTACCACAGACCACAAGGGAATAAGTTAATAATGAGTTAAAAGGGACCTTTAAATGTCATCAAATTCTGACTATCAGAAAAGAACCGGCACCAGTTGGGTGTTAACCAAGTGTCAGACAACACTGAAGATGAAACAAAAGCTCGCTCTCCAGAGTGATCTGCCCCAGCCTGCTTTTCCAGCACTGTCTGTAGATTCCAAGCACATCATCTGGTTCCATGCTCCAATGCCTTCATGTTAGTGAGTCTTTATACTTCTTCCGTCTTCTTGAAATTTATTTAATTCTTCCTTGTCCTTCAAAACCCAGGAAAAACAGTGCATCTGAAAAAAGTGACATTGAAACCTTCACTGAACTCTGTTGTCTACCTGGGCTGGGTGTGTCTAGGTTCCAATAGGTTTCAAGGTGTTGTTTATGTTGTCTTGGCTGTCTTGGAACTTGCTGTGTAGGTCACGGAGATCTACCTTCCTCTGCCTCCAGGAAACAGAAATTAAAGGCATGCGCTGTAGTTTTGTTTTTGTTTTCTGTTTTTTTACTCTTTGCTCTTTGGTTCTTTATTCTTTTGGGAGCCCGTGACACAGTTTCCAATTCCAAATAAATCACACAGCGTCTTATTCTTTCTTATGAAAGCCTGGCCTTACCTTGACTTGGTTTTAGCCAGCTTTTCTTAACTTAAATTATCCTGTCTACCTTTTGCCTTTGGACTCTTACCTTTTTCTATTTCTGTATATCCTTTCTTTCCTTCTTATTCCGTGTCTGGCTGTGTGGCTGGGCCCCGGCATCCTTCTCTCTTCCTCATTCCCTCATCCTCTCCTCCCAGATTTTTCCTCCTATTTATTCTCTCAGCCTACCAGTTCCACCTATCCTATCCCTGCCTTGCTATTGGTCATTCGGCTCTTTATTAGACCAATCAGATGTTTTAGACAGGCACAGTAACAGCTTTGTAGAGTTAAATAAGTATAACAAAAAGGAATACAACACATCTTTGTGTCATAAAACAAATACTCCAAAGCATAAACAAATGTAACACATCTTAAAATAATATTCTACAATAATATACTACCACATGAGGTTGATTTTTATGCTTTTTTATTTGTTTGTTTTGTTTTGTTGGTGCTGAGACTAAAACCCAGTGCCCTGTGCAAGGTAAGTGTTGACTTTTCAGCTGACCTACATCCCATATCACAGCTATGCAGTAGGCTTAGGGTTAGGGTTAGTGTTTGGTTAGGCTAAGGGTTAGGGTTAGGTTTAGCATTGGTTTTAGCAATAGAGTTTGGGTTAGGGTTGGAGCTAGGGTTAGGGTTGTGGTTGAGGTTAGGGTTAAGGTTATGTATATAAAAGTTTCTGTCCTGCCCAGTCTTGAAGTCATTCAGTCCCAAATAAGCACAGAGAGGCTTATATCAATTATAAATAGTTGGGCCTATTAAACAGGCTTATTACTAATTAGCTCTTAGAGCTTAAATTAATTCATAATTTTTATCTATGTTTAGCCATATGGCTTAGTACATTTTTTTCAGTAAAGCATTCTCATCTTGTTTCCTCTGCATCCTGCTTGTGACTGCATCTTTGCCTTTCCTCTTCCCAGAATTTTCTTAGTCTGGATGCTCTGTCTATACTTTCTGCCTGGCTACTGGCCAATCAGTGTTTTATTAAAACAATTCTAGTGACAAATCTTTACAGTGTACAAGAATATTATCGGACAACAGGGTTGGAACTAGAGTTAGGGTTAGGGTTGGATGTAGGGAGAACTCCTACACAGTTGCAGCTGGTTCCAGAATGTTAGCATATAGCCTTAATCTGCCCTTTTTCTTCAGCACCTTCTGTTTAACATATGTAAATCATGCCTGAGAGTTTCCCCAAGGCTACAAAGTCTATGCAAACTTGGTTGGAACAAAAATCTGGCAAATTGTAATATTCCTTAATCAAGAATTTACATTTGACGTTGTCCCTTTGGAAGCCTAATTAAGATATTTTGGGATGTGGAAATCAACTTGTTAAAGGTGTAAATTGGAGAACAATAAAAAAGGCCCTTTGTCTAAGTGAGAGGTCTCAATCCTCAAGAGGTTGAGCCCCCCCAGCAGCTGGGAATGCTAAAATCATCCTTAAGGTATCCTTTGTCTTCCTCTATAGACTTGTGTGAATCCACATCCATTCTATTACAACTGAAATTTGTGTTAGGGTTAGGTTTGCAGGTAGGGTTAGGGTTGGAAGGACTAGGATTAGGGTTAGGTTTGGGATTGGAAGTAGTGCTGGGTTAAATTAGAGTTAGGGTAAGGGTTAGGTTTAGGGTTGAAACTAGGGTTAGAGCCGGGGTTGCAACTAAGTTTAGAGAGGGTTAGGGTTAGAGTTACGATTGGGGTTTAGTTTTGTTTGTACCTAGGTTTAGAGTTAGGGTAGTTTAAGGATATGGGTAGGTTTAAAATTATAATTATGATTAATGTTAGGGTTTGGGTTAGGATATGGGTGAAGAAAGCAGTCAGGGTTTTTATTAGGGTAAGGGTTTGTGTTGTGATTGGTTTAGAGGTTGCGTTAGGTTTAGAGTTAGGGTAGAGTGTTTGGGTCCAGGCTTCACCCTAGCCTCTGGCATCCATCACGCTGGGGAGTGTGGAATGTTTGGGTGAAACTTTCCATTCCAGGACCCCCTCCTCTGGGAGCTGCCACAGTCCAGACTCCACCTCCGAGAAAGTCTGCCAAATGGTGACCCTTCTCCAGAGAGGGGCAAGACCACTCCCACAGCTATTTAAACTACCCCTTCAGAGAATGAACACCTGGTCTTTCTGATTCTCCTTTCCCCTCTCCATGGTTTTACAGTCTTCCTTCCCACCTTTTCTCTGAAGACTGGAAGGTCACATCACCTGGAAGTGCTGGCATTAAACCTGGGCTTTTAAATTTCATTTTGATTTGGTCTGATTGAGATTATTGCATTGGCTGAGAGGTTTGTTGGGTCAGAAAATACTTTCATCTGGAGGTCCCACTGAGGGGGCTGTTTTTTCCCACTGGCCCAGGTCTGCATGTTGAAAAACACCGTTCTCACATGCATCTGCTCTCTGCCAGGCTAAGATCGGCTTTTTCTGAGTGAGTATCCATTCCTAAGTCACTGCCAATAGGGCCCAGGGCTGTCTGTTGAAGTCACAGGCCCGTTCCAGGCACCTTACCCAACCAGGAGGGACAAGGCAGCCCTTGCCCCTGTGATGCTCCCTTGGGTAAGATATGTCCTTCCAAGGAATCCCCCACACCTCTCTGTTTTCGACTCAGAAGTCTATCATGTTGAACACATTATGCTAGGCTTTGAGTCCCGAGTCTCGGCATAGACTTGCTAAACAGCCACCTCCAATTCAAAGCTGTATCCTCAATTGCCCTTGGGTTGTGTTTTACAAAAAAATCCTTTCAAATTGGGACTGACACTATATATCCCTTAATGCCTAATGTAAAACAAACAACTCCCATATGTCCATTGTTTCTGGATGCTGTGCTCCCCCTCCCCAACCTCTCCCATCTCCTTCTCTAGCTGTTTATTGTTTGTCTACATTCCTGGAATTAATCTGGCCAAGCTGGGATTCTCCACAATGAATCCATTTCCCCTGTTCTTCTACTCTAAAACTGTATTGTGGCACCTGCACCACCTGGAACCACTATCAGGCAAGGGCCCGGGGTTTAAAAACACTCAGAGATGTGGGTTACTCTTGAAGCAAGAATGCCAATTTTATTATGTTCCAAGGCAGTTTATATAGTGCTCACCTTGACTAGTGGCCAAGCCCTAGCCCTGGGGATTTTCCACTGTGACCCCACCAGAAACCACTTCCTTGTTTTTAGGAACTTGTGAGGGTTCCATGCTAAGAGCATCTGTAAGCATAGAAAAACAAGTTGCTTACTTCAGCAGGCAAGAGGTCATAGAAAGTTCCGGGTCTGAGGGTTTGCAGCTCCCAACACTGTATTGGTGTTCCATCCTTATGTTTCTGTTCTTTGTTACAGTGTCTGCTAATCTGGTCCTTAATGGGACCACCTGTGTGCTTCCCTGGCTTCTGCTGCCTACACCAGGATTTTTTTTAAGTTTTTTGAGACAGGGTTTCTCTGTAGCTTTGGCACCTGTCCTTAAACTAGCTCTTGTAGACCAGGCTGGCCTTAAACTCACAGAGATCCACCTACCTCTGCCTCCGGAGTGCTGGGATTAAAGGTGTGTACCACCACCGCCTGGCAACACCAGGATTTTTAAGTTGGCCAACTGACACAGGTTCCTAAAAAAGTTTTATTTGTCTGTCTGTTAAAATAAAATGACCACACTATGCTTGCTTTATGTCTATGTGTGTATATGTGTTTGTTTCCACAGTATGCTTGTCTTATGTCTGTGTGTATATATTTGTTTCCACAGTATGCTTGCTTTATGTCTGTGTGTGTATATGTGTTTGTTTCCACAGTATGCTTGTCTTATGTCTGTGTGTGTATATGTGTTTGTTTCCACAGTATGCTTGCTTTATGTCTGTGTGTGTATATGTGTTTGTTTCCACAGTATGCTTAACTTATGTCTGTATGTGTATGTGTGCTGTTTTAAAATCTGTAAAACTTGTTACTCCAGATCATAATAGTTCTGGAAAAATACAAACATGCAGGTAGCCACCATTTGACCTCAGGGTCATCTTTGATAAGAGTACCCATGTGTGCTGGACCTACCAAGGAGACATTCTACCTACAATATTCTTTAACTTATTAAAATATTCCTTTTAATCTTCTTACATTTACTAACATTGGTAAGCTGTAACTGATTGGGTAAAGTATATGTCTAAATTTAACTTATGTCTAACTTAAATATACCTAACAGGTAATGGTACCCTAATTCTCAAGTACCTTTATAGATCTGAGAGTATGACATTTAACAAAAGAGCTTCTAACACAGAGGCATGCCAGATCCTGCAGCATCTCATAGCTCCGCCAAGAAGATAAATGGTTGCAGAAGACCTTTCATCTGGAGGCTTGCCTTTGGGTATGGCAAAGTCACCCACACAGCAAAAAGTGGCCTTCCACCTCATCAGCTTCCTGGACACTACACTGGGGGATCAATTGTCTCATCCTGCCAAGACAGGTAGACTAAATCCTCCCCCACAGGAAAATCTTCTGCTTCCTGGACTCAGCAGCTAACGGCAAGCACTGCTTCTTAAACTAGTGTTCTCCAAGGACTCTGGAGAGACTTGGGGTTGCCTGTGTAGCTAAAAAAGCTGTCTCATTTCTGCTCATTTATCTCTCCCAGATCTGTCTAAGGGCATTTAATGACTTAGGGTACTGGTAGCTCATCATTCATTTCTTCATTTGTTAAGTTTCCTGCTAAAAATACAGACAGGTGTGCCTCTTCCACAGGCTTCATAATTCAGGTTAACATGTTTCAAATGTATTTTCAAAGATCCAGAGTTCCCAGTTCCCTTTAATTGTCTTCTAAAATGTTTCTGTTCCAGTTGTCTTACAGATACCTGCAGGTTCCTGGGGAAAATTCTGCTGCTTTATCAAGAAATCTGGTCTGGTAAAAACTAATAGTCTTCAGAGCCTATTTTAACCCCACCCATTTTCAAGCATATTTTACAGGTCACTTCTGCTGTCTGGGCCAAGACCAACTTACAAAGGGCTCTTCAGTTAGTGCCAGCACCTACCCCAGCTCCTGTGTCTTCACCATTGGTACCACATTTCCTGGCTCAAATGGACACCTATCCAATGACTAAAATCTGGTTTTAAAGGGCATATCTTCTCTCTTGTCTCACTTATTCATCTGTGCCTCTCCTGTACAACCAGGGCACTTCTCTCTCCATTGTTTCTGGCAGTTAAAAACCCTTCCCATGGCTAGCTCCATTCATAGGGCTGGTAATAACAATCAATTTTTTTTTTCTCCTAGCAACATGCTGGTGTAGGAGGTCCTTCTGTCTTTGTGTTGCTTTCATTGGTTAATAAAGAAACTGCTTTGGGCCCCTAATAGGGCAGAACTTAGGTAGGCGGAGAAAACAGAACTGAATGTTGGGAGGAAGAAGGGCCTAGAAGGAGAAGCCATGGATACTCTGCCTGAGACGGACACCAGTTAAAATCTCTGGTAAGCCACTGCCACATGGCAATACACAGATTAATGAAAATGGATTAAACTAATATGTAAGAGTTAGCCAATAAGAAGTTAGAGCTAATGGCCAAGCAGTATTTTAATTAATACAGTTTCTGTGTGGTTATTTCAGATGTAAGCTAGCTGGGAGGCCAGGACAAACAAGCAGCCCTTCCATATAACAATGTGCCTTCTCATTTTCCTCAAGGAACAGATGTCCTAGGATTCCAGGATGACAGTAAACTGGATGCCTCTCTAGCCACACCTCCTGCTGAATGTGAGACCACCAACTCCCAACTCTCTCCTCCCCTACATCATCCCATGCTTGCAGGAAGTAGCCAGACTTAAGCCGATGCCCCGATACCCCAAGAGTCTGGGATGTTTGTTTGAAAGTTTCACCCCAACCGCTGACATCCATATATCCAAAAAGTCTAGAATGTTTGAGTCCAGGCTTTACCCTAGGCCCTGGCATCCATCAGGCTGGGGAGTCTGGAATGTTTGGGTGAATATTTCCATTCCAGACCCCTCCTCTGGGAGGTGCCACAGTCCAGACTCCACCTCCGAGAAAGTCTGCCAAATGGGGACCCCTCCCCAGGGAGGGTCAAGACCACTCCCACAGGCTATTTAAACTGCTCCCACCCCAGAGAATGATCACGTGGTCCTTCCAGTTCTCCTTTCTCTTCTTCGTGGTTTCCCAGTCTTCCTTCCTGTCTCCATCCCTCGGGGACCTGGAAGGCCACCTGGGAGCACTGGCATCCATTAAACCTGGGGTTTTCCTAGTTCAGTTTGGCCTGGTCTGATTTGGATTATTGTGTTGGCAGAGAGGTTTATTGTGCCGTAAAAACTTTTCACAGAGTTAACATTAGACTTGGAGTTTAGGGTTAGGTTTAGGTTTAGAGTTAAGGTTAGGCAATTAGGTTGGGGTTTGTGTTTGTGTTGGTGTTAGAGTTAGTGTTATAAACAGTGAAACAGTGTTAGGCTTCGGATTGGGTTAAAGTAAGGATTAGTGTTAGGGTTAGGGGTCAGGATTAGTGTCAGGGATAGGGTTAGGAGTTAGGGTTTGGGGTTGGGTTACTGTTAGGACTAGGGTTAGAGTTAGAATCGTGGTTAGTGTTAGGGTTTACGGTAGATTTTTTGATTGGGATAGGGGAGTTGCCAGCATTAGGGTTAGGGCTAGGGTTAACATTAGTGCTTAGGGTTAAGGTTAGGGTTAGGTTTGGGGAATAACAGACAGCATTATTGTTAGGGTTAGGAGTTAGGGTTAAGATTAGGTTTGGTGTTAAGGAAGCAGTTAGCTCACTATGGATTGGATTAGCATTTGGTTTAAGGGTAGGATTGGGATTAGGAATGCAGTCAACATTAGGGTTAGGGTTGGTGTTTTGTTAGGGAAGAAGTCGGGGTCAGGGTTAGGTTTAGGGTTTGGGATTAGGGTTACTGTTAGGAAGTAAATTTAGGGTAGGCTTAGGGTTAGATTTAAAGAAGCAGCATAGTTTGGATCAAAGCAAATTCCTGTGACTTCAAGGCCAGTTTAGGCTTTCTGAACCACTCCCTCAAACCAAACTAACAACAACAACAAAAACCCTCACTAGTTTCAAGTCATTTTAGAAAATTAAAATTAATTTTTCTAGGGCTGGAGAGATGGCTCAGTGGTTAAGAGCATTGCCTGCTCTTCCAAAGGTCCTGAGTTCAATTCCCAGCAACCACATAGTGGCTCACTACCATCTGCAATGAGGTCTGGTACCCTCTTCTGGTCTTCAGGCATACACACAGATAGAATATTGTATACAAAATAAATAAATAAATAAATAAATAAATAAATTTTTAAAAAATAATTTTTCTAATGAGAAATGCCTTTTTTCATGTTTCTAATTTTAAGAGATCCTGTTTTATATTTTGTTATATTATTTGTATTTGTGTTTTTGGTTTGTTTGTTTAATTTTTGTTTTGTGTCTTCCTGGTTGTCCAAGAACTGGCTTGAAGACCAGGTTGCATTTGAACTCCCAGAGATCCACCTGCCTCTGCCTCCCAAGTACTGATTAAAGGTGTGAGCCACTACATCTGACCTTGTTATGTAGTCTTGGTTGACCTGGTACTACCTAACCCAGACTGATTTTGAACTCACAGCAAGTCTCTAGTGTCGTTCTGAAAAGTGTTGGGATTACAGGTGTGAGCCACCTTCATATCCTTGCTGAGTTCATCAGAACTAAATTAATGGCTACGTATCACAAGGCTGGCAACCATAATCAACCTCCTCTGGCAAACAGGGCTTGTAACTTATGCGGACAAATAGTCTTCTCTAATAGTTTAACAAAAATGCTTCTGAACAACTAACTAGAATAAGCTTTCTGATATTTTTGGAAAGCTGTCCTCATTTTGCTGAAGGAAGGATTCAAAGCATATTTTTAACATAAATCCAGTAATAAGTGATCATCAATTCTCCACTATTGTTTTCTCTTATCTTTTAGGAATAGATGTTAATCCAGTGTTCTGTGCTCTTAAAAATGCTGTGCCTTCCGAGCTTGTAGCTACTGATCTTACACAATTATGATCAAGTCCCTCGTATGATATCCAGGCAGTATAAATTATATCTTCAGAAAATCATTTGTGTTCAGAATTTAGAAGACTCTATTTTTCTCTTTTTGCGGTTTTGGAGATCGAACCTAGAACCTAGTCCATTCTAGGCATAAACCAAAACACCCTGCTCAAACAAGTCTTCCCACTCATCCTGTTGTTGAGAATGACATTGAATTTGATTCTTTTGCTTCTGCCTCCTAAGCGCTGGACTTACAGGCATACGTTGCTATGTGGGGGTTTAATGGAGTTGTTGTTGTTTTTTAACTATTGTTGTTGCTTTTTTCTTCATAACTGTGGCTTAAACCTAGGACTTCACATATGCTCTCATACATGGTAGAGCAACTAAATAGCATGTATGAGAGCATGTTGTTCTACCATTGAACAACACTTCTGCCTAAATTTTTGCTTTAAATTTTAGTTTACTTTTAGAATAGAAAATACATTCTCATAAATAAAAAATGCCAATCGGTGGAGGCTAGAATGAATGGCTCAACAGTTACGAGCACTTGTTCTTTCAGAGGAATCAGGTTAGGCTCTCAGCACCTGTCACATGGCTTACAACTCCAGCTCTGGAGTATCCAATGCTCTCTTCTGTGGCTTCTGCAGGCACTCTCACACATAAGCACAAACACACAAAGTAAATAACCTGAGCTGGTGTTGCATGCCTGTAATCCTAGCATTACAGATGTTGAGTCAAGAGGATGGGGTTCAAAGTCACCCTTGGGGACATAACAAGTTGATTTTGAGGACAGCCTGGGCTATATGAGAGCCTGTCTCAAATAATAACAACAATGATAGTCAGTTATGCTATGCTGGGTAATTTTTTTGTCACCTTGGCACAAGCTAGGGTCAACTCATCTGTGAAAAGGGAATTAATAGAGAAAAAACCTCCACCAGAGTGGCCTGTAGGTAAGTCTTTTTGACTTGATTTCTTGAGACAGGGTTTCTCTGTGAAGCCCTAGTTGTCCTGGAACTCACTCTGTAGACCAGGCTGGTCTTGCACTCAGAGATCCACCTCTGGAATTAAGGGCATGAGTCGGAAAGAACAATAGGCAAACTGTCCTCCTAGTGAAGTTTTTTTGGAGATTCTTGGTTGTTGCTATTGTTGTTGTTGATGTTGGTTGTTGCTTGTTTTTAATTTATTTATGACTTACTTAGAAGAGAGCATCAGATCCCATTATAGATGGTTATGAGCCACCATGTGAGTGCTGGGAATTGAACTCAGGACCTCAGGAAGAACAGCAAGTGCTTTTAACCACTGAGCCATCTCTCCAGCCCTGGAGATTCTTTTATTTACCATCTCATGCCTATAATTAAAATCAGATGCCCCACGGGAAGGGCCATGCACAGTAAGTGTGCATCACCACTGCCCAGTGCTATTTTTGATTAATGACTGACTTGTGAGAACCAAGCCCATTGTCAGGTGGCCCTAGGTTATATAAGAAACAGGTTTAGCAAGACACGAAGAGCAAGTAGTGTTCCTTCATGGCTTTACTTCCTGTTTCTAGGTTCCTGCCTTGGCTTCCCTCAATGAAGTACCGTAACTTGTAAGCCAAATAAACTTTTGTTTCCTGCAAGTTGGTTTTGGTCAGTGTTTTATCACTGCAATAGAAAGGACACTAGGACAGGTGCTAGGGATTTACACTTTGAAAAGTGTCACTCACGCCTGTCTCCTGCTCCCTGATCTTCTTCCAGGGACAGTTTAAGTACATGCAAGCGATTATGAAAGGATATTACCACTACCACTTCCTCCTGAGATGAGCATGGGATACACACTGTTTAGAACCCGCTTTACTTTGCAATGGAGCTTAAGGTTCCATTGAATCCCTTCAGCAGCTAAGGTGGCTCTGTTCTTCTGTGAAATGACAGCCGGTATGGCTGTCTCTGATGGTGTCGTTGAAATATTCAATAACATGAAAGTATGCACATTGTCAGAGGAAGTCAAGAAGCAGAAGGAGATAGAGCTCTTCTGAATGAAGCCAAAAAGATCATCCTGGGAGAGGCAGGGAGACCCTGGCAGGTGATGTCAACCAAGTATAGACAACTCAGCCACATCTTTGTCAGACAAGAACTGCAGCTGTGCACTCTATGATGCAATCTGACGGACCACGGAGAGGAAGAGGTGTGGTCTAGTGTGCATCTTCTGGGCCCCTTGGGAACTACCCCTTTAAGAGCAAAAGGTTCTCCACAGGACCAAGGATACCATCCAGAGAAAGCTGACAGGGATCAAGGATGAATTATAATCAAACTGCTTGGAGGGTGCAGAAGCTAGGAGGTTACACTGTTAACTCCCTTGAAGGCAAGGCTTTGTGATCCTCTTCTGGCCCCCTGCCTGGAGTGTTCATCAGATTTGCTGGGGAGATTCCAGTGGTCCTACAAATCCCTGAATCCTGAGATGGGAAAAGAATAATCTTGTTCTAAGGAACACAGGAACAAAGTGGAAGTAACCAAACAATGATGTAGGGTGTCCGCCAGAGAAGACTGCTCAGACATGCATTTAAGCCAATAGAAAGTCTTTATTAGATAGCGGGACTACACTGGGTGCTCAGGATCCTTTCTCAGGGTGAGCTTTTAAGCATGAAAACCATGTTCTGGGTTGACATACTTCAGTTAGCAAGAACAGTTAGCCAGAAGTGGAACTACAGAAGCCAAAATGCAAGTTTAGTACATGTACACATTTACAGGCTTTCCCACAAGTTCGGGCTTTGAGGGATCAGGTCTTTGTTTTAGTTTTGGCAGGTGGTGCTGTCTTTATTCTAAGCTTGTTTGTTGTTGTTGTTGTTTGTTTTTGTTTTGTTTTGTTTTGTTTTTTGAGACAGGGTTTTTCTGTAGCTTTGGAGCCTGTTCTGGAACTAGCTCTTGTAGACCAGGCTGGCCTCAAACTCACAGAGATCCACCTGCCTCTGCCTCCCGAATGCTGGTATTAAAGGCATGTGCCACCACCGCCCGGCTATATACTAAGTTTTATAGTCTGAATGGCACTTTCATCATGGAGTCAGTTGTGCTAAGGTCCCAGGACCTACTAAGGTCTGGGACCCTGTTTCCCCACAGTCTTAGTGAATGAGTCAAATCTTGGACTCATCCTGTTCTAAAGAGGTGTAGTTAGTCCTGAGGATTATTAATTTTATTGAATTGCTACATAATGGATCATATAGTTTAGGATGCAGGGGACTGCCATTAATCTAATCAGAGAATTAAAGGCCCAGCCAGTGCTGATAGCAGAGTAGTTATCCAGAGGGACCAAAAGAGACTGGTACCAGTTATTTCTCCAACCATGGCATGATTTTTTTTCTAAATATTCCTGATCAATTAGTGTAGAAACAAATTTCTCCCAAAGCCATACATAGTTTTTTTTAATTTTTTTGTTTTTTATTTTTTAATCTCATGAGAAATCTAAGCCTCTCCAATTTTGTAGGGCCATTTCTGCAAGGAAATCTAACTGTTGCTTTTAATTTAGAAATGGAAACTTTAATACCTCTAGATCCTGATCAGCTACTCTACTTTATTTGGAAAGCATCAAGAGGAGCATATTTAGTCAAACCATTGGTACATGCCCATCACGTAGTCTGAGGCCCAGTAACATTGCTGTTATCCAGATGAATTAACCCATAAGGCCAAATAGTGGGCATCAGAATAAGGGCAAGTACCTAGATTAAAAGTTTCGGATATTAGCAAGGTGATGGGGGTGCACACCTTCAATCCCAGTACTTGCGAGGCAAAGGCAGGCAAACCTCTGTGAGTTTGAGGCCAGCCTGGTCTACAAGAGTGAGTTCTAGGACAACCAGGGCTATATAGAAAAACCCTATCCCCAAAAACAAAAACTTTGGATACTAGACAAATTTCAGCCCCTTGTAAGTCCTCTAACATTAATTGGAGCTGCCAGTAGTTACAGTGAGTTTTGTCAGTCAATGGGCTGACAGTCTGGTTAGTTCCTACCCCTGTGTACTTCAGGGGCTGGGTGTCTAAGCATAACCAACAGTTCTGACCGGTTTCTGACTGGGAATGACTCTATCCCCAGGGATTCTTCCTGTGTCGTCAGAAAGTCTGATTCCCCAGGTTTTTCCTGTTTTCCAAAGACTATAATCTTTTAAAAGGAAATTTTCAGGAAGCCTCAGTTTTACAACCCCAGTTCTTGCAATGGAAACTCCCTTGTGACAACCAGGGGGCCCCAAACACAGAGCCTGAATGGAACTATAAACTCTGTAATCCTCTCCATTTTTTTTTTTTTTTTTTTTGGTTGGTTTATCTGTTTGTTTGAGACAGGGTTTCTCTATGTAGCTCTGGCTGTTCTGGAAATCAATCACTCTGTAGACCAGGCTGGCCTCGAGCTCACAGAGATCCACCTGCCTCTGTCTCCTGAATGCTAGGATTCAAGGCATGTGCTCTACTTAGAACTGTTCATTATTTTTTTGCCATGGATGTAGGACCCAGGGCAGTTTGGTACACCCCTGCCAAGATAAGCTCTATAGATCAACAGGAAGGTAGGCCTAAGTCTCAGTTTACCCTAAGGCAACATTTGGTTCCAAGAAAGACCACAAGCGGAGACCACCCCATGCTCCACCCAGGAATAGACCATCCAAAGGAAATTCCTAATGTTCCAACTATTGTAAATAAGATTACTTGACGCCCCTTAGCCCAGCACACACCCATCCCCTTTTCGCCAGGGCACCCCTAGACAAATGTCAATCAGGGGTCCTGAACCTTAAAAAATCCCTCTGCTTGGGGGCTGGAGAGATGGCTCAGAGGTTAAGAGCACTGACTGCTCTTCCAGAGGTCCTGAGTTCAATTCCCAGCAACCACATGGTGGCTCACAACCATCTGTAATGAGATCTGGTGCAATGAGATCTTCTGGCCTGCAAGCATATATGGAAGGAATGTTGTGTACATAATAAATAAATAAATCTTTAAAAAAAATCCCTCTGCTATTATAAAAACTCCACCTCAACTGTGCTCAGGGCTCTTGGATCCTGCCAATGTTCAGAGTGTAAGAACAAAGGTTCTTGCTTTTACAAACAGAACTTGGTCTCCTTGTTGGTTCTTGAGGGAGTCCATGGATCTAGGTATAACAATGGAGTCTCAGGCTGCACCAGGTTGTGGCATGTCATCAGAATATTAGTAGGATCCTTTGATCTTAGGACTGTTTGTTGGGCATCCAGGTCAGCAGCCCAGCAGCAGAAGACAGAAATTGTAGAGGGGGACAAAAAACTTCTAGGAGGGCCAAGAATTTTTTAATGTCCTTTTTTCCCTATAGATTATACCATGGACTTGCCTGGTAGTAGAGAGAATAATTAACTGGTGGTCCATGTATATGGTGGTGGACTTTGCTTTCCCCATCTGGGAACCCAGGTCAGATCAATCTGCTCTCTGGGTTTGAGGCACCTGGCTAGGGCTCAAATCGTTTTGGTTAAAGTAACTACCGCATCTCCCACATACCTGCTTTCCTCTGACCGTCATGGATGAGCACCTGCCTCATCAGGGAAGAGGATAGCTGAATTGATGGTGGAGGGTTGCTCAAACAGGACTACAGGGTGGGCCAGGGGTGGGGCCTGCTACAGGGTCACACCGTAATTAGACAGTTGGCGTCCTGGTGCTCTTCAGAGGAGGGTGTTGTGAGAATAAGATCTTGACACAGAGTCAGCTTGTTTTGCTTTCTTTCTTAAACTAGCAGTAGCAACCACACCGTCTTGGAGCTCCAGAGCCCAAGTGTTTGGATAGGTCTGTCACAGGATGTTTCCATTGTCCCGTTTCTCTTTTGTTTCATAAAAAAACAGATGAAAGGGTTTTGAGTCACCTGGAAGTCCTTGGGCTGGGGCCGAAGTCAGAGCTGTTTTTAAGATCCCAAGTGTCTTCTGTTTAGTTTCAGTCCAGATTCAGGCTCAGTGCCCACTTTGTGCTGGTGTATATGTTATGCCCAGTCCGTGGAAGCCCTGAAAGACCGCCAGGGAGACCGTCTCACCAAAATGCAAAAGGAAGGTTTATTATGTGCACGATTACAAGCCGGCAGATACCTCCTCAGCACAGCAGCAAAAGGAGGTACCCGGCCCTTCTAGAGGGCACTATTTAAAGGCAACACCCAGAAAAGTTACACTAGCAGGGTGTGTGTGTGGGGGGGGGTGTTGGGTTCAATCCTGATTGACTGACATTTGTCTAGGGGTGTCCTGGTAAAAAACAATGTGTGTGTGCTCCACGTGATCCTATCTACAAAGGTTGGAATTTAGGAATTTCCTTTGGATGGTCTGTTCCTGGGTGGTGCCTGGGTGGTCTCAGTTTGTGGTCTTTCTCAGAACCAGGTATTGCCTTAGGGTAAACTACTGAGACTCAGGCCTCTATTGGGCTTGTCATGGCTTTCCCCCTTCACAAATACCAATGCTTGTCCATGGGTTTAAGGAGATATTATTGGGACCCAAGAACCATTAGCTAATAGATTTTTTTTCCCTAGGGCAGTGGCCATTGTTGATTCCAGCCACACAACGGTGGTTGGCACTTCTAAGTTCCAGGGCATGCATGTGCAGACAAGCGCTCAGGCAAAATACTTAGCCACCCCAGGGACCTTAAAAGGCCCTGAGTGACCTATGTGCGATGTGGTTGCATCACCTATGAATAACACAGCTACGTAAGCCCTTGTGCACATACGTGAGATCTGTCATCTGCCAATGACATAGGTACGTCAACCTCCTGTGTGCATGTGCTAGGCAGTCTTTAAAAGCTGGACACCTTGGCTTCAAGCTCTCCTTTCTGCACACCAACTTCCCCAGGCCTGTTCACGTGTCTCCTCTAATAAACTCTTAAGCGGGTTTGTTGCATGCTTTGTTCTCACTCGCACCAGGAAATTTCAGCCACCCTCCGCTATCAGGCCCTATAGTTCTGATCTTTGAGTACAACCAAATTGTAATTATAATCTTGAATGTCCTCTGGTTCTGTGGTTCTGCATAAAGAACCAAAGTGTCTTATTGTAGGACCATTTTAGTTAATAAATCCATTAATTGACATCTCTGGGCTTATTTTTCTGGTATATCAACGGGCACTATAGGTAGTCATGTTGTTCCCCATGCCAGGGAGTTTGCCCTCGTCCCAACATTTCAACCTATTCTGGGCAGGAAGCCTAGGGCAACGTGTTCCTTTCTGCAACTAATTAAAGCTGACACTGGGGCGTTGTCATCAGGGCCCAAGAAGGCTGAAAGGCTGGCCAAAGGTAAGGAGGGAATTCAGGCAATGGGGCACTCATCAGAAGCATCTGGTTCACAGAATCTGTTGAAGAGACAGGGAGCATTCGCATAGGCTGGACTGGTCCACATCAGCTTTCAGCAAGTCCAGGGCTCACAGTCATTCGGAGCAGGTTGTAGCCAGCAACTGATACTTAGATGTATCTGCCAGTCACGTGGGAACCTATTGAGATAAGTTTAAACTAGGAACAGAAGTTAAAATTTATGTACTTAAAGGAAAACAATGCATCTGTAACTTTCAGGCCCATATTGAAATCCATATCATAGACAAAAGCAGATAACGAGTGTCTGTAAACAGCAGGCTTAGGCTTATACCTTTAAGTCCTAGTAAAAACTACAGATTTTGGTTAGAAGCATGTATATTTTTCTACTGTTCAGATATCCAGATATGGATTATACAGAGATGTTTTTGGCCTGATGAGAAACACCTTTAAGTTCATATTTAGAAGGCAACCAGAATAAATGTAAAATCTTGAGCTTGTGACCCAGACAGTAAGCAGTCATTGCTCTATCAGCTTATCGGAACTATACCATAGACGGGGAAAGAAAGCAGAAACATTTTTCATATCTTAACCTGTATTTACATCTTAAATCACTTTTTAGGCCACAGAGAAGGTGATGGTGGCTTTCAGTTCAGGCAAAAGGTCTCGTCCCAATCAGTTCTCTGTTGTTAAATCCCCTTTAAGCGGCTTCCAGCAACTGGGACCTACTTATATATCTTTATATTTTTTTAACTTTCATAACTTTTTCAAAAAATATCTTGGACCTACTAGATGACAAGGGAAATCTTTTTGATAGTTGTCTTTAATCTTTAAAAAAAAACCTAGTGAAAGTTGTTTAAAGTCATCTTGGGCAGTGTTGGACAGAGGGAAAATCTGTTTTATCTAAGCTATGCTGTCTAGTCAGGATCCTCTTGCCCAGCCCAGGGGAGGCTTTTTGTTTAGTTTTACTTTTTTTTTTTCAGAGAATGGTGGGTTTTAAAGATCACTAGTTTAAAAAATAACATAAATCATGAAAGAGAAAGGAGTGGTACTTTGTCTTTTCCTTTGGGCTCATCCCAGGGGAATTTTTCCCCTTCCCTGGGGCTGCTTAGAGCAGGCATGGAGCAGAGCAGAGGGAATGCTCACCTAGGGGAACTGTTTCTTCCTCCCTGAGTGCACTCAGCTCAGATGCAGGGGGCCCTGGATGAGAGGCCCAGTTCCTCCCCACCTCCACACAGGGACCAACCCTGACCCTGAGTGGGAATCAAGCTATAAAACAAGCGAAAGCTCCGGCTCCTGGACTGGGACAGGTGGAGAAGTGTTTGGGTTTCTCTGGGTGACCTGATAGAGCAAAAAGGATTCGGGTTCCTAACAGGATGGGGTACAGGTCTTCAGCCAGGTCAGGGGAAGTCCTCATACCAGAGAGAGCCACTGGCTGACACACAGAAACAAAATTAACAGTAACACATAGAAAGACACACACACATGCACACAGAAACACAGTAAAAACAACTAGGGGTGGCCACCATACATTCATACACCTGAATGGACAGAGGGATCCAGTGATGTCTCACATGGATCCTGAACACTGGATCAGCAGCCGTGTCCAACTTCTTCTATGTGTCCAAACAGAAGGTGGTTTAACCAGACCCACCTCCGGAGGTGACAGATTAGGCCACTTTCTAATTTGTTTCCTTTTGAGGGTGGAGATGTCAGATGACTCTGAAGTGTTAGGTTGAGATTGATCAAAGGGAGCCCTGGGGACCTGGAACATCTCAGTTGCACACACCCTGAAAAGTCCCATATCACTGCACTGGTTCTTGCTTCAAGGGGCTCGGAGACTCCTCATGTCTCAAGGTCTGATCTCTGGGATCTTGGTGGGACCTCCACAAATATTATGGGATGTCTGCCAGAGAAGACTGTGCAGACATGCGTTTAAGTCACTAGAAAGTCTTTATTAGATGACCAGAGACTTCACTGGGTGCTTGGGATCCCAAGTCTTTTTCAGGGTGAGCTTTTAAGCACAAAAACCATGTCCTGGATTAAGATACTTCATTTAACAAGAACAGTAGCCAGAAGTGGAACTACAGAAGCCAAAAAGCAAGATTAATACATGTAGGGACTTTTAGAAGTTTGGGCTTTGATGGGTTAGGCCTTTGATTTAGTTTTGGCAGGTAGAGCTATCTATGTGCTAAGTTTTACAACCTGGATGGCACTTGGCATTTTGATCATGGAGTCAGTTGTGCTAAGGTCTTGGGGCTTACTAAGATTGGGGCCCTGTTACAGGCAAGGCAATTTCTTTGTAAGAAAGGATGTGGCCAGAACCCAAAGTAGGCCTCTGTCTTTATTCCTAACTCAAGTGGGTCTTATCCCATTAGTGTGAGTTTGGGTTCCTACTCTGAGGAGATTGGCTAATCAGCACCAAGTGAATGGGGTGGTTGAGAGAATACTGACTTTTGTAGGACTAACTACCTTAAAGAATAAAAAGTCTGTTACACCTGAACCAAACCCCTCTCTCTATCCTTGATAGTTCTGGTCTCCCCAAACAATGCTTGTTCTTCTGATGGTTGGAGCAGACTACACCAATTTTCTTTTCCTTGTTTTATTTCCTTTTTGAGACGGTCTCAAGTAACAGACTAACCTTGGACTTGACTTGTAGCTGAGAATGACCTTGAACTCCTGATCTTCCTGCTCTGCCTGGCCACCACCCTCACTTCCCTCCCCTTTTTATGAGACAGGGTTTTCCGTGTTGCCCTTGGTATCCTGGAACTTGTTCTGTAGATCAGGCCCTGCCTTGAAATCAGATATCCACCTGCTTCTTCCTCCTGTCTCTTGACTGCTGGGATTAAAGTCTGTAGGCAGAATTTTCTGTTCTGCCAGCCAGCTCCCAAATAACCACACAGAACTCTATTATTAATTATAAATGCTCAGCCTATAGCTTAGGCTTGTCACTAACTACCTTCTACAACTTAAATGAACACGTATCTCTTACTACATTCTACCATGTAGTTTGGAACTTTTCCTCAGTGTGGCACGCTCATCTTGCTTCTTCCTGAGTCTCCTGGTAATTCCTGGTAATTCCTTCATCCCAGCACTTTCTCCCTGTCTGCAAGTCCCACCGAACCTATTCCTGCCTAGCTGTTGGTCACTTACTCTTTATTAAACCAAGTGAGAGCAATGAATCCTCATAGTGTATGAAAAGATTATTACACAATGAAAGTCCTTCTACAGAATCATAAGGGTTTTGATCCACTTTACTTAATTTTTCTGTTTTATAACCTGCCTTTCCTGAGTTATTTGCATCAGTATAGATTGCAGGGGCTTCAGTTATTGGTGTGTCCCATACAATGCGAGGAAGGATCCAGTTAGTTCTTTTTATAAGTTGAAGTCTCTTGCTTTTGGGATAGTTGTTGTTAATCTCTCCCAAAAATTACCACAAGATCTTTTCCAGTGTTCATTTTCTTCCCATAATTTGTCAATTTCATTATTATTAAAAGGTACTATAATTTCTGGTAGGTTTATTCCTGCTAATTGATGAAGTCTTAATTTTCCCTTTAAAATTAACTCAGAGACCATTTTTACATAAGTTTTTAATTTTTTATTTGGGTTATGTGATAAAAAAATCAATTCTAAGATAATATTTTCCTTCTGCATTAAAATTCCTCCAGAGGAATGTTTGGAGAGTAATATGACCAGAATGCATTAAGATTCAGATCCACACAATCCACTTGTACCTTCTGTAATTTCTCTTCAGTCAAAGTCAATTCTCTCTCAGCTTCAGCTGATAATTCCCTAGGACAATTTAAGTCCTTGTCACTATCTAAGGTTTTGTTTAAATTAATCAGGTCATCAGGACCTATACCAATAGTACACTGTAGGTGGGAAATATTTCCTAGCAATCTTTAATGGTCGTTAAGAATCTGCAATAGATCTCTCTTAATCTGTACTTTCTAATTTCTTGTAAACTTATTTTATAACCTAAATAATTAATAGAACCTCCACTTTGTACGTTTTCAGGAGCAATTTGTAACCCCCAACAAGGCAAAATTTTCCTTACTTCTTCAAACATTCTTTTTAAAGTATCTACATTTGAATCAGATTATAAAATGTCATCCACGTAATTGTAAACCATAGATTAAGGAAATTGTTTTTGTATCATTTCCAATGGCTGATTTACAAAACATTGGCACAGGGTAGGGCTATTTAACATTCTCTATGGGAGAATTTTCCATTGATGTCTCTTACCAGGCTGAGAATTATAAGTAGGCACCGTGAAGACAAATTCTTCTCTTTTTCTTGTGAAGGTATAGTGAAGAAAGAATCTTTTAAAGCAGTAACTGTAAGGGGCCATCCTTTAGACAATAGAGAAAGCTAGAGAATGCCAGACTGTAAAGAACCCATTGTCTAAACCATCTTATCAACAGTTCTTAGATCTGTTACCATTCTCCATTTCCCAGATTTCTTTTTAACAACAAATGCAGGAAAATTCCAAGGTCTGGTTGATTCTTCAATATGCTGAGCATTTAGTTGGTCCTGTACTACCTGTTCTAAAGCCTGCAGTTTCTCTGTTGTTAAAGGCCATTGTACAACCCACACAGGTTTGTCTGTCAACCATTTTAAAGGTAGGGCTGTTGGTGCCTTTGAAATATCAACAACTATTGTGCCCTGGTCTTGTATAACCTGAATGGTCAGTGACTGTTCTTTATAAATCTTGCAATATTTTTCCCAGAAACATACTTTAATTTATGGTTTGTTTCTAAGATTGGGGGAATGTTAATCTGAGTATTCCATTGCTCTAGCAAAGCATGTCCCCACAAATTCATTGCTATGTTAGCCACACACGGTTTTTATATTCCTCTCTGTCCTCTGACCCTATACATTCAACCCATCTCACACTCTGCTTTACCTGAGATAAAATTTCAATCCCTAAAAACTGAACATTTACATCCTGAAGAAGCCAATTTGGATGCCAACATTCTGATGAAATTATTGTTACATCTGCATCTGAGCTTACCAGATCTTAAATGACAATGTCATTTATTCATGTTTTTAATTTTAGTCTTTGTTAATTTATAGAAGTTTACCAAAATATTCACCTTATGGTTTCTTCTGAATTTTTTGTTCTCTCCTATAACTGTTCTATTATCCAGAGTAATATGGTTTCTTACAACAGGCATTAGGTTCTTTAATTGGTCTGGGAAGGAGTTTCCTGTAATGTGGCAGGAAATGACTGGATTTAGCATAGAGGCCTATGAGAGGCCCCTCATGGAGTTTCCCTATGGCAAAGGATTACCTTGAATATCCCTTATTGACCTACATTCATTAGTCTAATACCTGCCTTTGCCAGACCTTCTGCATATTCCGGAAGGGAGGGGCATTCTGAATGGATTATGCTTTGAAAAAAACATTGCTTCTAGGAACACCCTGTTTACAAACCCTTTTAAGGTGACCTTGTTTGCTACAATTGAAACACTTGACATTTTTATTTCTCTTCAAACCTCTAGAAATCACCTCTACTATCCAAGCATTTTCATGGTCATGTGATTCAATTCAACTCAATTCATTGTGTGTCAGATCCATTCCTCCAAAGGTGCTGATCTTGCCTTTAATGGATTATCCTTTTGCATAGAGAATTAGCATTTTCAAAACCCAGAGATTCAATTAAGATTTATTTAGTTCTGAATTTGGTATCATTCTATTTACTGCTGAAGTTAGACTTTGTAAGAAATCTATAAAGGCTTCCTTTGGGCCCTGTATAACTTTTGTAAATGACTCAATTTTCTTTCTTTCTTCTCCAATTCTGTCCCAAGTATTCAAAGCTACTATGCAGCATAAAGCCGGGGTGTGGTCATCATATACAGACTGCCTTTCTATAGTAGCATAGTTTCCTTCTCCAAGAATTTGATCTTGGGAGATTTTCATACCTCTATCTTTACTCTGTTGTTCAATAATCTTAGCCTCTTTTCTAAACCACATACTCCATTATGAACCAGGCTCTAAAGTACCTTTAAACAGTTCTATCCAGTCTTTAGGGATAATTCTATTACAAACTGACTACAAGTTTAACATTTGCCTCACAAAAGGTGAATGAATACATGAGACTATTGCTTCCGAATCTCCTTACATCTAACATTGGCACAGGAGCCCATTCAGCGCTTACACAATCATTTGGCAATTCCTGTATGCTTACTGGATATATTAAGGTTGAAGACCTTAGGCTGTTCCTCTCTATTCTTATAATACAACACTGAAATTGGTTCTTCATTAAATTCCTCTGTCTAGATTTGAATATCTCTGTGATCTGTTTTATTAGGTTTTTCTAAGTCCTGCATCTTAGCACTCAAATTAACTAACTTTTTTAGTGATAAAACAAAAATGATAAAGCGGATAATGTTTACAATTGACGTTACATAGAATCCCATCTAAATTAGTTATCCTCTTATTTAATTGTTCCATTTTCTAACAAATCTCTCCAATGTAAAGGTGTTTCTCCTTTCCTTTCTTTCTTTCTTTTTTTTTTCTTTTTAGTTTTTCGAGGCAGGGTTTCTCTGTGTAGCTTTGGTGACTGTCCTGGAACTAGCTCTTGTAGACTAGGCTGGCCTCGAACTTACAGAGATCCTCCTGCCTCTACCTCCCAAGTGCTGGGATTAAAGGCATGCACCATCACTGCCCAGCTGCTTCCCATTTTTTAATGTGGGGAAAATTCTCTCTTTTAAGTAATTCCTCCCTTTAAGAATTCCCAATTGTCAGCTAGGCAGTGGTGGCACACACCTTTCATTCCAGCACATGGGAGGCAGAGGCAGGATGATCTCTGTGAGTTCAAGTCCAGCCTGGTCTACAAGAGCTAGTTCTAGGACAGGCTCCAAAAGCCACAGAGAAACCCTGCAGCTGATGATGAAGATGTGAGATTTATTGCTGCTGCATAGAACAGTAAAAGCCTGGATTTCAAAGCAGCTACCTAGTTTGGCAGCAGTTTGAGAAGGGGATTCAGGGAGAGCCTGCCAGGAGAGAAAAAAGAAACACCTAGCCAGGAAAGCAGTGACTCCAGTCACGTGTAGCTCCAGCCTATTGCAGTGGCTGTAAAGCACAGGCAAATGACTTTTTCATAAAATCATACTCCAAATGTTGTGTGCTAAATGGTGTAGGAGGTCCTTCTGTATTTGTGTTGCTTTCATTGGTTAAATAAAGAAACTGCCTTGGCTTTTTGATAGTTCAGAACTTAGATAGGCAGGGAGGACAGAACTGAATTCTGGGAGGAAGAAGACAGTGTGGCAGATGCCATGAAGCTCCTGCCTGTGACTGACGCGGATTAGAATCTTTCCCAGTAAGTCATGACCTCGTGGTGTTAAACAGATTGGTTGAAATGGGTTGAATCAAGATGTAAGAGTTAGTCAATAAGAGGCTAGAACTAATGGACCAGGCAGCATTTTAATTAATACAATTTCTGTGTGGTTATTTCGGGGGTTAAGCTAGTCGGGCAGTGGGACGTGGCCCGCTCCTCCTGTAACAGCCAAATATAGCCATGAATAATAAAAATCCAGAGACAAATATTGGGGTTCAACCTGAAGATCAGAAATACAAAGCAGCCAGCCACTGGCTCTTACCTCTACCTCAGACCTAAAATGGGTGAGATCCTATCTTCATAAATCCTCAAGATTCCACATACCACTGAGTTCCTGTCTCTTTTTCTTTATATTCCTCTGTCCATCCAGCCGTATTGCTCCCATCTCCACCTCCCTAATGCTGTAATTAAAGGTGTGTGTCACCACTCCCTGGCCTGTATGACTGACTAATAAGACTGCTTTGACCTCTGATCTTCAGACAAATTTCATTTACTAAAACACAAATAATATACTACTATAGACTATATTTGAACTTCCAGCCTGCAAATAATAATCCAGAGACTTATTAATTAAGAAAGACTGGCCTTAGCTTACACTTTTCCTCAACTAGCTCTTATAACTTTTTTTAATTGATTTTTATTGAGCTCTACATTTTTCTTTTCTCCCCTCCCTGCTAGCTCTTATAACTTAATTAACCTGTATATTTTTGAATCTATATTCTGCCATGTGGCTTGGTTACTTCTTCTTAGTATGGCACATCCAACTTGCTCTGTGTCTGCCAGCAACATCCTGTGCCTAGATTCCTCTCCCAGTTTCTCTCTCTCGCTCTGCATAAAAGTCCTGTCTATCATCTTCTAGCTATAGGCCATTTAACTCTTTATTATTAAACCAATCAGAAGGCACTTTAAGCAGTGACACATCTTTATACTGTAAACAAATATTCTACAACAGTACTTACCTTGCTTTACAGTTTCTGTAGTTGTGTGTCTGACTAATTGTTCTTGTTAATTGAAGCATGTCAACCCAGGACAAGGTTTTAGTCCTTACAAGTTTACCCTGAGAAAGGCTTGTTGCTACACTGGGATCCCAAGCACCCAGTGTAATTGCCAGCCATCTTTTGACTTTGCTTTGCTTTGATTTGTTTTTTGAGACAGGGTTTCCCTATAGCTTTGCAGCCTGTCCTAGAACTCTCTCTGGAGATCAGGCTGGCCACAAACTCACTGAGATTCACCTATTTCTATCTCCCGAATGCTGGAATTGAAGGCGAGCAGCCCTACCATGCAGTGATTGCCAACCATCAAATAGACTTTCTATTGGCTTAAATCCATGTCCGAGTAGTCTTCTCTGGTGAATACCCCACATCAATATAAATGTATTAATTTTTCTTTATTGCATTTTTAAAAAAGATTTATTTTATTTTTAACTGTGTGCATATGGGTTCTCTTTGAGGCCAAAGGCATCAGATTCCCTGGAGCTGGGGATATAAACAGTGCTGGGAACGCAGATCCTCTGCAGTAGCAGACTGAGCTCTTAGCCCCGGAACCATCTCCCAGCCCCTCTGTAATGGAATTAGGTTTTGTTTTGTATTTAAAAATATTTTCCTCCTGCTGAGAGTATAAAAAATTTCTCTTACACAAAGAAACCCTGTCTCAAAAGACAAAAACAAAATGAAACAAATTTTCCCCCAGTGTTTTTGTTGCTTTTTTCTTTACATTTCAGTTTATCTTCCTGAGTAGCATGTTGTGTAGATTCATGTTAACAATTACTAGATAGTTGACTAGTTATCCCAACCCCAAATATAATCCCACCCTTTTCTTACTGATTTGGTGTTATATCTTTTTGGTTCGTTTATTTTTCAAAACAGGGGTTCTCTGTGTAACATCCCTGCCTGTCCTGGAATTTGCTTTGTAGAACAGGCTGGCCTCGATTGGCATTGTGTCTTGATTATGTTATATTTCCATGTATATCGGATATATTTTTGAACTTTCTAATTGGTTTCATTGACTACACATCAACTTTAGCTCCATTTTTTGTTATTGTTTTAGGACAAGATCTTACTGTGTAGCCCCATCTGGTCTAGATCTCATTGTGTAGAACAGGCTGGCCTGGAATTCACGGAGACCCACCTGGCTCTGTCTCCTGAATGCTGGTATTAAAGGTGTGCACCGACACTTCCTGGACCCCAATTCTTTTTTTTAATAAGAAGAACAACATGTGTTGATACACAATTTTAATTCCAGCACTTTTGATGCAGAATTAAACGAATCTCTGTGAGTTGAAGGCCAGTTTGATCTTTATAATGAGCTGCAGGCCAGCCAGGGCTACATAATAAGACCCTGTCTCAACAAAACAAAAAGCAAAACAAATCATCATCATTGACTGGGTGAACATACAGTTCAGTGGTAGGGTACTTGCCTAGCATGCCTGACCTGCTGGAGGCCATAGGCTCAATCCCTAGCCATACACATAAACAAATACACACCTCTGATCTAGAATGATCAAAATCACAGAGATTAAAAAACAGGACTATGCTAGCTTTGGGGTGTGGCTCAGCGGTAGAGAGTTTGCACAACGTGTGAGGCCATCGAGTTAACATTCAGTGCTGCGACAACCTCAACAATAAAGTAGCCTAGTGCTTGCCAAGGGCTGGTGAGAGAGAATGGGGAGTTACTATTTAATGGGCACAGACTTGTTGTTTTGTAAGAGCAGAAGACTTCCGAGCAGCTGAGGATGTTGCCCAAGAAGAGGACTCTTGCTCGGTACCTGCAAAGCCCTGGGGTTAATTCTCTCAGTACTACAAAATGAAAGCAAACAAACAAGTGGCCGATCTGGGGTGGCATGGCTGGTGATGGTTACAGCGGTACTTAATGCTACCTGAACTGTACACTTGAAAGTGGGTAAGTGGGGTAAGAAGAAAACATGCACACACACACACACACACACACACACACACACACACACACACAGAGTTTATGCTTGATATCCCTGTTTTTATTTTTATTATTTTTAAATGTATGTTTATTTTACATCCATTGATGTTTTGGCTACATGTATGTCTGCGTGAGGGTGTCAGATACCCTGGAACTGGAATTACAGACAGTTTGCTAGGTGTGTTGGGAGTTGAACTCGGATCCTCTGAAAGAGCAATCACAATCACTAAGCCATCTCTCCAGCCAGTTTACCTGTTCTTAAATTTTTATTTTTCTAACCATATGGTGGTGATGCACTCCTTTAATCCTCGTACTTGGAAGGCAGAGGCGAGTAGATCTCTGTGAGTTTGAGGACAGCCTGGTCTACAGAACAAGTTCCAGGACAGTCAGAGCTACACACAGAGAAATCCTATCTCAAAACAAAAACAAAAACAAAACCTAAAATTATTTTTCAATATTATTGAAATTATATTCAATTATAATTCAATAGAATTATTTTATTCTATTGTACAAAAATATAGGTCTGACCCTGAAGAAAAATTGAAGTTATACCCCAGATCCTTTTTTTGGTAAATTTTTAGTTGGATACAGGATCTTTTGTTTTGTTCTGGTTTTTTTTGTTTTGTTTTGTTTTGTTTTGTTTTGAGACAGGCCTTCTCTGTTTAGTCCTGGCTGTCCTGGAACTAGCTCTGTAGATCAGGCTGACCTTGAACTCACAGAGATCTGTGTCCTGAGGGCTAGGATTAAAAGTTTATGCCACCACTGACCGGTTAAAAAATATTATTATTTCTTCTATGTGCACGGGTATTTTGCCTGCATATATATCTACGTACCATGTGCGTGCCTGGTGCCCTCAGAGGCCAGAAGAGGGTATCAGATCCCCTGGAACTGTAGTTATCCATGGTAGTGAGCTGCCACGTGGGTGCTAAGAACTGAAGCCAGGTTCATCTTGCAGCACCTGGAGCTTTTTTGATAGTATAAAGGAGAGAAAGGATGAAGAAAGAAAGGAATGCTGGCCACGATTTTCATCATGGGCTACAGGCACTAAATGAATTTTTGAAGCGAGCTGCTGAAAGCAGTGAGAGGAAATAATGAAAGAAGTGGGCCAGTGGCTTTCAGGTCCTGCGTGAGTTGATGGAGTATTGGAGAGTGAGCTAGAAAGACAGGAGGCTAAGGAGTAGAAGGCAGTCAAAACTGAGATTGTGGGGCCAGAGGATGGGACTCAGGCAGGAAGGACACTTGTCTAGTATATTAGAGGCCCTAGGCTCATCCTCGGCATCACAATAAATGCATACATAAATAAAAAATACCAATGGACTTCTCGAGAAATCACAGTCATTGGTAGTAAGAAATGTGGCAATGAGAGGCAGGAACAAGGGTGATCCCCAGAGTAGAGGAGCCAGAAAGGTCGGGGCACTGCAAAAATCCAACATCTTTGGTTGGAGAGGGAGTTCAGCCACTAAAAGCACTGGCTGCTCTTCCAGAGAACACTGGTGCAATTCCAGTTCCTACATGGCCGCTCATGACTATGCAACTGTAGCTTCAGGGCTCTGTTTCCCTTTTCTGGCCTAATGGGCACCAACACACAAGAGGTGTACAGAGATATATGCAGGCAAGACACCCGTACTCATAAAATAAAATTTAAAAATAATCACGACTTAGGACTGGTCAGATGATGTAGCGGTTAATGGTGCTTGCCCCCGAAAATGATTATCTGAGTTGAGTTCTCAAGTCCAACATGGTGGAAAAAAACTGATTCGCTCAACTGGAAATCTTCTGACATCGATAGGAACTCATGTCCCATACACACCCAAATACACACAAAATAAATAAATATTTCTTTTTTTTAAACAAATATTTATTTTTATTTCACGTGCAATTGATGTTTTGCCTCCATGTATGTCTATATGAAAGCGTCAGATCTCCTGGAACTGGAGTTACAGAAGGTTTTGAGCTGTCATGTGGGTTCTGGGAATTGAACCTGGGTCCTCTGGAAGAGCAGCCAGTGCTCTTATCTACTGAGCTATCACCCCAGCCCCGTATAATTTCTTTAATAAGTATTTGAGCTGGACAGTGGTGGCGCACGCCTTTAATCCCAGCACTCGGGAGGCAGAGGCAGGTGAATCTCTCTAAAGTTCCAGGCTAGTCCTGGAACAACATGAGTTCTAGGCCAGCCAGGGCTACATAGCTCCTCTCAAAAAAAGAAAAAAAGTATTTGAGAAAAAAAAATCATTCCCCGAGTGTGGTGGGGTATGCCTTTAATTCCCAGCGTTCAGGAGGCAGAGTCAGGAGGATCTCTGTGAGTTCCAAGCCAAACTGGTCTTCATAATGAATTCAGGACAGCCAGGCTATGTAGAGAGACCCTGTCTCAGAAAACAAACCAAACCAAACAACAAAACAAAATAAAATCATGTAACAGAATGCTGAAATCATCAAGAATGATGACAACAATAATTAATGACCGGGAATCAGAAGCTAAATTTTAAAAATATGAGCGTGAGCGATGGACCAGAACTGCAGTCTCCTGGTTTAAAGCTCTTCCTGTCAGAAAAGCTTTAAGGAGTCACGCTTTGAGAAGGGAGTCTTTGCTAAGACGGGGCGGAGTCTCAAGGGGGCGGGACGAGGGGGGGCGGAACCTCGTGGGGCGGGGCGAGGCGAGGCGGGCACGGGGAGAGGGGCGGGTCCTCGTGGGGGCGGGGCGGGCTCGGGGAGAGGGGCGGGTCCTCGTGGGGGCGGGGCGCGGCGGGCACGGCGAGCGAGGCGGAGTCTGTGTTTCGGTCAGGCTGCGGCTGCGGCTGCGGCTGGAGTGGTGTACTTCAGGGGAGCGAGGCCGAGGCCTGGGCCCAGCCCGGAGCCGCTGCCCGACCCGAGCCTCCTGGAGCCCCCTCGCCGGCTGATCTTAGGGGTGGGCTCGGGCTCGGCCCGCCGCCGCACGCAGGACCGAGACTGCATGCCGGAGGACCAGGCCCACGCAGCCATGGTGAGCTAGCGCGGCCTGCTTACCCCCCACAATCCCCGGGTGGCCCGAGGACACCGGGCAGCCTAGCCTCTCACCCTTCTTCCCGCACCCCCCGGTCTCCGCCTTCTCCGGCCCGTCGTTCCCCATCCAGCAGGAGCGAATCCCTTTAGGGGACATCCTTTAATCTCCCTCCTCTCTGGTGACACCCTTTTGTCCCCCCGTGACAGCCTTCTTCGCGTTCTTCATCCCCCCCCCCAACCCCCGTCCTTAACCCTTCCCTTTTCTCCTCAGCCATTCTCCCTTTCTCCTCTGTGATCGTTAGCCCCCTTTTTCCTCCCTGTTTTTCGTTCCCGCATTTGCTTGCTTTCCCTTCTCGTCCCCCTTCCCCCTTCACCATTTTATCTCCGCCGCCCCCTCTTCCCCTTGGTCCTCGACCATCCGCATTTCCTCTGCCCCTTGTCGGATGTCCCCCGTCGCCGGCTCGCACATCTGTCCCTTTTTCCTTCTTCAGACTTCAGGGGGCTAAGCAGGAACAATTTGAAGGCGATTGCTTCCCGGGAGCTGTTGGGCGGGCACGTACAGATTCGAAGCCTGCCTTTCCCTTTTCTGTTTTGGAGGGCAGAAGGGGGGAGATTGGAGGTATGGAGTCTGGAAGCTTTACTACCTAGTGTCACTGCAATAAATTGAGTGATAGTGTGTTACAGATAACATATTGTGTCTTTATGTGATCATCTGGCCTTTTGACAGATATATCTAAAAAGGCTTTGAAAATTTTTGTTTCGAGTGTGTTTGCATGTGGAGTTACAGTTCTGGAAATTAAAAGCCTTTTTAAATTTGCAAACATGACAGTTACTGCTCAGAACAAATGATTTGTTTTTGTTGGGAGGCAAAGACCAAGGGCGTCTGAGGTCTGAACATCAGCTTGGCAGGCAGATTGTGACAGTCTTCAGAATTCCTTTTCTAAAGGTGCGTTTGTTTTGCCCTTTCCGCCCTTTCTTGGAGGGACCTTTCCTTTGCACATTTTCCTTCTGCTTCAAAATGACTGTGGCTACAGCCCTTTGTGAGTTGAGTTACCTGTGTTTTGCAGTATATATATTGAAAACATCGTTCCATCATATACAATAAGCTAAATTTTGATCTACATTCTAGTCAAAGGAATAATACATTCTACTGAAAAGGATTCAGGCTAATCATAGTTTCCTCATTTCTTTATTTCTCCATCTAATTTTTAGGAAAGCCATTTACTGTCTGGTCATTTAACATATAAACACTATTAATATTCCCTAGCTCCCTTGACTCTGCCATTCATACGTTGTCATTCTGGAGAATGACATTACTGTCATTGTGTGCTAATCTGTTCCTTCCCGTAGAATCTAGATTTTTGGAAACAACTGTGCCTTACTTAATTCCCTTTATTTCCAGGGCCCAAATCAGGTAGACACTTGAATGATTCGATTATTGGTCTTATTTCCCCAGCTGACAAGCACAGTCTCACACTGAAATTGGAGGCACCTAGCAGACTGAAGCATCTTGCTTTTGGTGTGAAAAGGAAGATAGTGGGCTGTCGTGATAGTGACAGACCAAAGAGCCATTTTGCTGGAGACGATACCAGATGGCTAGAAATGTGGGCCTTTTGGAAATGTGGGCCTTCCCACTGGGATTCAAAAGAGTCATTTGAGCTGGGCCTGAAACTTGTATAGAATGTATATGCAATGTTTGGGAAAGAAGAAGAAAGCTTCATTATAAATTTGAGTAGAAGAATGAACAAAATTTAAGATGTGTTGTGAAAGCCAGGTATGGTGGTGTATGCGTTTAGTCCCAGCACTAGGAAGGCAGAGGCAGGCAGAACTCTATGAGTTCAAGGCCATCCTGGTCTACAGAGGGAGTTCCAGGATAGCTGGGGCTACACAGAGAAATCCTTTTTCTGGGGGGAAAAGATTTGTAATGAAGGGTTTCCTGTTTACTGCCTGGAAGGTGGAAGGAAATAGGATGTGTATAGGAAATGAGGTGAGAAAGATACTGTCTTAGTCCATTTAGGGTGCTATAACAAAATACCAGCTGGTGAACTTCTACTCAAAGAAAAACGTAAGAGTTTTGGAGCATAGGATATCCAGGAACAGGTGCCAACACACTCATTGTCTGAAAGGTCTTTTCTTTTCGTGTGTGT
The DNA here is from genome assembly GCF_982192425.1 of Myodes glareolus. Lineage (NCBI taxonomy): Eukaryota > Metazoa > Chordata > Mammalia > Rodentia > Cricetidae > Myodes > Myodes glareolus. Next base: position 83,508,050 of record NC_142028.1, read on the forward strand.
TAACATGTGTATAGTGTGCGTGCATGTGTGTGTAAGTGCTCATGTACATATGTATGTATATATGCATGTATGTATGTGTGTGTAGACCAGAGTTGCTTTTTTTGTTAATTAAAATTTCTTTGAGATTTTTAATATACAAAACGCCTGTATGTATGATGTGTACTGCTTTTGTGCCTGGAAGTCAGAAGAGGGTGTCAGAACCCCAGAACTGGAATTATACATGGTTATAAGAATGAATTGAACCCTGGTTCTTTGAAAGAGCAACAAGTGTTCTTCACTGTGAGCTATCTCCCTAATCCTCTTATTTATTTAATTTTTTGGGACAGGATCCCTTACTGAAACTGAAGCTTGTCCGTTTGTCTAGGCTGGTTGGCCAGTGAGCTTCAGAGATCTGCCTATCTCTGCCTCCAGCACCAGGGTTCCAGGCACACATGGCCATGCCCAGCTTTTATTGGGCACCGAGGATCTGAGTTCAGGTCCTCATGCTTTCCAGGACAGCATTTATACAACTGCTGTTTACCCAGCCCTTTCTGTTACTGCTCCCTGCAGCAAAGCCTTAGTGTAGCCCTGTGTAGTGGAGGGTAAGCTGGAGCTCCTGAGCACCTGCCTCAGCCTCCCTAGTGCTGAGATTTTAGGTGAGCCGTGTTGCACCCAGACCCTTGTGCATGCCAGATAAGAACTCTGTCATCTGAGCTATATCCTGAGTCACATCCCACTGCTCCTCCCTTGTTAAACATGTTGTGTATATTTTATTTTTTCGAGACAGGATTTCTCTGTGTAGCCCTGGCTGTCTTGGAAGTAGCTCTGTTTACAAGACTAACCTCGAACTCAGAGATCCGCCTACCTCTGCTGGGGTTAAAGACATGCACCACTACTGCCCGGCATCCTTATTTGAGCAGCCTTGCTATCTGGTTTGCCATGTAGTTCTGGCTGGCCTCCACCTGGAGGGTGTCTGCCTGCCACAGCCTCCTGAGTCCTGGCATGTACCACCATGCCCAGTGTCTAGTGGGAGTTTTTGTACTGGTTCATAGACGCATGTTTTTCCTGTACTTGTTGGATAAGCAAGGCTGCTCCCTGGGGCTTCTTTTAAATAAGGGCACTAGTCTCATTCAGTGATCTAATCACTTTTCAAAGGCATCATCTTGTAGGCTAGAATCGTAAGGCACTCATCATAAGCATTTGGGGGAAATACAATCAAACCACAGCAGATACTTGGGCGTTATTGGGTTTTTTTGTTGTTGTTTTGTTTCATTTTTCGAGACAGGGTTTCTTTAGCTTTGGAGCCTGTCCTGGAACTCACTCTGTAAACCAAGTTGGTGTCAAACTCACAGAGATCTGCCTGTCTCTGCCTCCCGAGTGCTGGGTTTAAAAACATGTCCCACAACTGCCTGGCCAGCTTTACTGTGCTTTAAACTTCATGTTCAACTAACATGTGTTGTTCTTGCTTGTTCAAATATGTACGCACAGTAAGAGTGTATGGGAGGGTGAAGAAGGAAAATACTGGCTTATTGTGAGCCGGAAATTACTAGTAGGAGTTACTTTTTGTTTTTCTTGCACAGTGTGTTTAATATATTTTTATTAAATAATTGAATGGTTGTTAGAAAGCTTTGTAGTATATATTTTCAAATGTTTGTTATGATGCATTGGATACTTGAGATATTTAAGGCAGCGGTTCTCAGAGTTTACTGTGAATCAGGAAGGGTTTGTTGGGCTCCGTGCCTCCAGAGTTTGATTCATTAAGTTTGGAGTTGAGCCTGAGAGTTGTTTTCTTTCAAGAACTCTTGTAATGCTGATACGGAAGGCCTAGGACAACCCTGACCTTCCATTCATCTAACAGTGTTTCTGCCGTTTGACTGTGTTTGCATTGGGAATATCACAGATTGTGAAATAGGTGTGGTCCCTCCCTTTTTATATGTTTGTGAATATAGAGTAGTTTTTAGGTGTGAAAGGTTTTAGCATACTTAAAATGTGCTAAGAAAGACATGGTGGCATCGTGGAGTATGATAGTCAGTGGGGGCTTTGGAAAGGATCCTTCTTTCAAATGGAGACCTGAGGACTTAATCTAAGTCTCTGTGGTGGAGAGGCTGGCGTGGTTAGAAGGAACCACATGTGCCGTTGACTTGCCATTCAAGAAAGTCAAGGAAATCCTTGTTGTCCTGCCTACTCCTCAAAAGACAAAAAACAAAATAACAACAAAAACTTTTAGGTCACACTCATCTCTGTTATGCAGCTCTTTCATAGTCTATATCTCAGTTGCTATATTGTTATATTTTTAGCTGTTGTTGTTGATTATTAGAGTCTGTCTCATCTTCAGAGTATAAAACATGGATGCAGAGATGGCTTCTGGCCAGCTGCTGAGACCTGGATGATACTGTATAGGCACCTTGATTGCAGTGGTTTAAATAAGTAAATGAATAAATAAATAAAAACCGGGTACAGTGGCACATGCCTTTAATTCCAGCACTTGGGAAGCAGAGGGAGGCAGAAGGTTCTCTGTGAGTTCAAGGCCAGCCTGGTCTAATAAGGAGTTTTAGGACAGTCAGGACTACATAGAAAGACTCAGTTTCAAAAACAAAATCCACATGAGGAAATAGTGACTGGTTAAGAGCACTTGATGTTCTTCCAAGGTATCTAAGTTCAGTGTCCAGCACCAACATCAGGTGGTTCACAGCTACCTGGAACCCCAACTCCAGAGAAGATAGATGGGACAGGGAGGTAGAGAGAATGGAGGGAGGGCCAAACAAAACACATATGACAATGCCATAAAGGACCCTGGGAAGAAATTGCTTAGTGGTTCAAAGTGCTTCTGATGCTCCTCCATAGGACTTCAATTTGGGTCTCAGTACCCACATCTTGTGATTCAGAACCTCTTGTAACTCTAGCTCCAGAGGATGTGATGCCCTCTTCTGGCCTCTGAGTGCCTCAGGCACCTGCACTCACATCCACATACTCAGACATGAATGCAACATAATTAAAATATATTAGAAACAACAGTATAGTAGTTGAGTGTGAACTGTCTTCCATATGCTCCCGTGTCTAAAGTTAACTTCCGTGTGGTCTTCTGTTGTAGCTGTAGAACCTGTAAGACGTAGTGCCTACCTGGGGAAGTGTGTTGCCACAGGGCATGCTTTTTTGAGTTAAAGCTGAGCCTGATTTAGGCCTTGACTCTTTGCTGTCTACCTGCTGGTGGGATGTAAGCAACTACCTCACTTTCCCTGACATGTCATTTCCATGATGGCAGAACATAGTCTTGAACTGTGAGCCAAATCAATCTTTCCCTTTAATAGTTCTTGTCAGGTATTCCTAGCACTGTGACGAGAAAGTCACGGATACTAAAGATGCTGAAAGTAAAGCGGGTAGATAAAGGCACGAGGATCAGGACACAACTGTTGTGCTCTTCAGCTCATGGTAGCTCTGGTTACTTGTGTTATAAGATCTACCCAAGACTGGGCTCATCACTAATCTGTCATGGAAAGAGAGAGGCTCATGGGGTCCTATTCTTCTCTGACATAGAAAGGGGGCTAGTTGGAAAGAGTAAGGGAATCAGTGGGAAGGGGGCAAGAGAGAATAAGGGCGGGGAGCTTAGGTTAGTGCATACTTAGTCACAGGTAACAACAGGAAGATCAGAAGTTCAGAAGTGTAGGAAGTCCTCTATGTGTGTTGCTTTTATTGGTTAATGAATAAAGAAGCTGGCTTGGCCTGTGATAGGGCAGAGTAGAGCTGTTATGCTCAAATCCGTTGGTCCCCACAAAAGCCAACAAAGGAGACCAAGTCCCACATGTAAAAGCAAAGAGCCTTTATTTTAATCAAGTTTGCAAACTCAGTCTCTCCACATGTCCAATGTATTGGAATGTCTGGAGAGCCCCAAGCTCAATTAGAATTGGGTTTTTATAGTAGTAAAGGTGGGGGTGTGGGGTCTCTGAGGTTCAGGACCCCTGATTGGCTGACATTTGTCTAGGGGTGTCCTGGTGAAGTGCTGGCAGGTGTTTCTATTTACAGTGCTTGGAATGCCAGGAATTTTCTTCGAATGGTCTGCTCTTGGGCGGGGGTCAGGTAATCTCAGTGCTGCCAGGCATTGTCTCAGGGTAAACTATTGAGACTCTAGACTCCATTTAAATTTATCAATGGCCAGAGTCCCAGGTGATAATGGTTGGAGGAAGTAAAGAACTTCCTTTCTGCCCAGACTTAGATTATCATGGCTGGCCCTCACAGAGCTAGGTGGGGAAAATTAAACTGAATGCTGGGAGAGAGAAGGCAAAGTCAGTGAAAAGCACTACTAGAGACAGAGAGAAACTTGCCGGTAAGCTACACCCACATGGCATTACACTGATTAGTAGAAATGGGGTTAAATTAAGATGCTAGAGCTAGCCAGGCGGTGGTGGCGCACGCCTTTAATCTCAGCACTCGGGAGGCAGATCTCTGTGAGTTTGAGGCCAGCCTGGTCTACAAGAGCTAGTTCCAGAACAGACTCCAAAGCTACAGCAAAACACTGTCTTGGGAAAAAAAAAAAAAAGCTAGAGCTAATAGGCCAAGCAGTCATTTAATTAATACAGTTTCTGTGTGATTATTTTAAGTCTGGGCAGCCAGGAATGAACAAGCAGCCTCCTACTACAGAGGTCAGCCTGTGCTACAAGAGACCCTCTCAAAAAGCAAAACAGAATAACAACAAAAGTCACTAAATGTGTTCTAGACACTGTGACTTTAGCATTGTGGTAGATTAGACAAAACAAACCTGTGATCAAACTGAGAAGACCCGGATTCACATTAGAAACCTTAGTCTCTTGAAAAGCTTGTTGTTTGCAACTTTTTTGAGATGGTCTCTTGCTATACTCAGGCTGGACTTGAGTGGTAGGTTCAGGTGATCCTGTGCCTCCCCCTCCCAAGTGCTAGGCCTGCAGGTTCAGCCACGGTCACCAGGTGGAAAGACTTCACAGGAAGTAGTGTCGTATTTGAGATGGAGGGAGGATGGCCCTTAAGTGAATTATGAAACTTGGTCTGGGATGGGGGCAGCTTTTGTTCAGCACAAGTAGCAGTGTATAAACTCTCACTATGTCATAATAGCAATTTCCTTGAATTTATTTATTTATTTATTGGTTTTTTGAGATAAGGTTTCTTTGTAGTTTTAATGCCTGTCCGGGAACTAGCTCTTGTAGACCAGGCTGGCCTCGAACTCATAGAGATCCTCCTGCCTCTATCTCCCGAGTGCTGGGATTAAAGGCTTGCACCACCACCACCCGGCTGAAATTATTTATTTTAAAATCATTATATTATCTGTGTGTTGAGTGTGTGTGGAGGTCAAATGACAACTTACAGTGGTCCTTTCTTTCCACCATTGGGACCTGCGGATTGAGCTCAGGTTGTCCGTTTTCAACAAGTGCCTTTACTTGCTGAGCTGTATCACTAGCCCAGTAGTGTGGTTTAAATTGGAGGAAGGAGTATAAGAAAACAAACTACAAGGACCTGGTATGCCACACTTTGGCTAAGTGCATTTTCTTTTTCTTTCTTTTTTTCTTCCTTCCATCCTTCCTTTTTTGTTTGTTTTTTGAGACAGGGTTTCTCTGTATAGCCTTTGTGCCTGTCCTGGAACTTGCTCTGTAGCCCAGGCTGGCCTCGAATTCACAGAGACCAGTCTGCTTCTGTTTCCCAAGTGCTGGGATTAAAGGCATGCACCCTCACTGCCTGCCTAGGCTAAGTGCATTTTCTATAGTGACCTCGCTTTCTGTAGTGTGGAGTTGGGAGAAGGGCATATTGATGTTAGTGTTAGAATTTTGCATACTGATTCTCAGTTTCATATAAACTGCCGTTAGGGATTTATGAAATTATTAAAAACAGTACATACTTGGAATCCCAATATTTGGAAAGTACAAGAGTATCTTGAGTTTGAGGCCAGCCTGGATTACATCGTGAGCCCTGTCTCAAAACAAACAGACAAACAAAAAACCCCAAAACCCAAACAACAAAGGTTTTGAAGTGTAGCTCAGTCTTAGCGCACTCACTCAGCATGTGCAAGGCACAGGGTTAGCGTTCCAGGACCACAAAACAATAGAACTACTAAATATAAACCACAGAATAAAAAAAATATATGTAATAAAAATAAATGTAATAAAATTCTTTGTTCATTAAACAAAGTTCTCGCAAAAGTCAAGTATTAGACTATTAGCATTTTCTAACTTTATTAAATTTTTGGTTGCTTTTAAAGACTTTTTAGCTGGGCAGTGGTGATGCATGCCTTTAATCCCAACACTCGGGAGGCAGAGGCAGGACAGCTTGGTCTACAGAGAGAGTTCCAGGATAGCCAGGGCTACACAAAGAAACCCTGTCTTGAAAAAAATAATTTTTTATTGAATTATGAGTTAGAGTCTTCATGTGGCTCATGCTGTCCTTGAACTCCCGCTCATTCTGTTTTTCCCATCCAAATGCTAAGCCTGGCTCTCCTGTTCCTTAAAGAAAAGGTAATTAGGGGCTGAAGAGATGGCTCAGAGGTTAAGAGCATTGCCTGCTCTTCCAAAGGTCCTGAGTTCAATTCCCAGCAACCACATGGTGTCTCACAACCATCTGTAATGGGGTCTGGTGCCCTCTTCTGGCCTGCAGGCATACACACAGACAGAATATTGTATACATAATAAATAAATATTTAAAAAAAACAAAAAAGAAAAGGTAATTAAAGGTAATTACTGTTAAAGAGTTTAAGTTTTTCATAAGCTTGACTTCTTAGCTTTGAAGAATGTATTAATTAAACTTTTCATACCAAGGACTCTTGTTTCACTGGTGTTCATATTTGCTAATAACGTAAAGGCTCTTGATTGGTTGGCTGTATTTTTGTAATGCTGAGGATCAAATCCAGGGCCTTGTGAATGCTAGACAAAGGCTTTACGACTTAGCTCTATCCTCAGCTCAAATATTGTAGCATTTTATTTTATTTGTCACGATCAGAATTGAATCCAGGTATTCTGTATAATAGGAACATGCTCTACCATGGTGCTACATAGGTAGTCTTTGGTTTGAGACTTACACCCACTATGTAGCTTTAGATGGCTTTGAACCTGCTGTGTTACCCAGGGTGGCCTTGACTTTTCATTCCTTCTATTTGACCTTGCCTTTGCTAGAATTACAGGTGTGCGCCATCATGCCTAACTTACTTTAGTATTTTAGAGCTAGTTTTACACACATCCCGTCTATTCCAAACTACTGTCGTCTGAGATAGTCAAGGTTGAGGTCTAGCTTCACTTCTTCAGATAAGGAAACTTAGAAATTCATTGCTTTTCCTTAGACCATATAACTAATAAGTAGCAAAGGCCATAACTGCTGTTTACGTTATTAAACCTGTGTCTGTGAACTTGCACTTTAAAAGTCAAACTTGTGGCTAGGACGGAAATAATGCTGAGATCTCTCTGTGTTACCAATCGGTTTGATCCATAAATGCTCAGTGATTACTGACCTAAATTTTTATGTCCTAGGATAGCTTTATTACATGACCCAAGAAGGAAGCAGGGAGGGGATCGATTACCATTTGAGACCTTGATCTTTTTTGCTAGAACTCTGCCTCCTTGCCCTTTAGCACATAGCTACTTGCCATATTGGCTAGGTTCTGAAGTGATGCATGCAGAAAATTTAATTTTTAATCTAGGAGTTTCTAAAGAGTAATTAGTGATTTCTTTTAGTAAAGCAACTAACTTAGCAGTAGAGCACTCGAATAGCATGGAGGAGACACGATCCTGGGTTTGAGCCAGTCATTGTGTCACACGCCTTTACTCCCGCACTGGGGGGGGGGGGCGTCTCTGAATTCAACTCCAGCCTGTGGTAGGAGACTCCATCTCAAAACAGACAAGCAAAAGACCTTGGGTTTGAGTCCCAGCACAAAAAGACAGACAAGCAAAACCCCTATGTCCAGTAGTTCATAATATCTGCATTCTTTTTTTAAAATGTGCATTGATGTTTTACCTACATGTATGTCTGTGTGAGGGTGTCAGATTCCCAGAACTGGAGTTACAGACAGGTGTGAGTTGCCCCAGGTCCCTTGGAAGAGCAGCCAGTGCTCTTAACTGTGGAGCCATTTCTTCGGCCCCTAATATCTGTATTGAGGATGATATCACCTATGTCCTTGAGACTACTTTGTTGACTTCTTCATTTGTAAGATGTCAGAAATGGGTAGAACAGAGGATTTGATTACATCTGGTCTTGGATGCTTATTTCTAGAAGCCTGACTTGGTGGAATTATTGGTACAGAATAATTGGGGGCTATAGCTCAGGGACACTGTACTAACCCCTCCCCTAGCACTGTAGCTCAGTGACGCTGTACTTGTATAATCCCTCCCCTAGCACTGCAAAAAACGAAGAGGTGCTTTCTCCTGAAGTATGGTGGTAGGAAGTCAGGATGGGTATGTGTGCGCTTCAGTGATACTGTCCACCTTTCAGTTCTAACCCGCGACTTAATATCTCTGGGTGTGCCATCTCTTTCTCTAGGTGTGAAGTACATCTAACAGTACATTTGTGCTTGAAGATTCACTGTAAAATGCACGTTTGTTGCTATGATGTAGTAGGTGTTATTTTAGGCTTATGACTGTATCAGTGAACAAAACATTTTTTTCCTGGTGGAACTTACAGTCTATAATAAGCACTGACTCAGCAGTTAGTACATGCTGGGCACTACTTCAAGAGTTCTGCATTTAGAGTGTATTTATTTCTGACAACAGACAGTCTCATGAGGTAGGAACTGCTTTATGCATTTTTTTAGATCATGGACTGAAATACAGGAAGACTAAGTCCTTTGCCTAATAAGTTTACATAGTTTTGTAAATGGCATTTTAATCCAGACAACTGGAGTCCAAGTACAAGATATTACTTAGTCCTTCAAAAAGATGTTAATAAAAAATACATTTAATGACGGGCAGTGGTGTTTGCACGCCTTAAATCCCAGCACTCGAGAGGCAGAGACAAGCAGATCTCTGTGAGTTTGAGGCCAGCCTGGTCTATAGGAGCTAATTTCAGGATAGCCAGGGCTGTTACACAGAGAAACCCTATCTCAAAAAACAAAAAACAAAAATGCATTTCACAGCCAAGTGTAGTGATAAACACCTAGGGCTGTGGAGACCTAGGCAGAAAGATTGAAAGTTAGACATCTACTTGGGCTGCATAGAATTCCTAATCTTTTTTTTTTTTTTTTTAATGAAATGTGGACTGGAGAGATGACTCAGAGGGGATAAGAGTGTTTGCTGCTCTTCTAGAGGGCCTGAGTTCATGCCCAGTGCTCACATCAGGCAGCCGACAATCACCTGTAATTTCAGCTCCAATGCCTTCTGGCATCCTTGAACATGTGTCATGTTCATACATGTCAATAAAAATAAAATAAATCCTTAAAATAAATGATGGGGATGGAGAGCAGGCTTAGCAGAGGACCTGGGTTCAATTCCCAGCACCCACATGGCAACTCACACCTGCCTGTAGCTCCAGTTCCAGAACTTTCTACATCCTCACACAGACATACATGCAGGCAAGCACCAATGAACATTTAAAAAAAAAATGAGGCAAACACAAGAATGTGTGTGCGTACATGCACCTCACTGAAAATAGTCACAGGTTAAGAGCTCTTAGTTTTTAAAAATTCGTTTTATGTACCAACCACGGTTTCCACTCCCTCCCAGGTTAAGAGCTCTTACTGCTCTTGGCAGAGATCAGCAGTTTAGTTTCTAAACCCATATCGGACAGCTCACAACCTCCGCAACTCCAGCTCCAGGGGATCTGATGCCATTTTCTGGTCTCTGTGGGACACACACTCTAAATAAATAAAAAACAAATAAAACTTGAAAAATAAAATCTTATAACTAGAGAGATGGTTCAGCATTTAGGCACTGGCTGCTGCTGCAGAGGAACCAGATTCATTCCCCAGTACCCACACGGTGGCCTACAACCTGTAACTGCTAGGGGATCTAATGCCCTCTTTTGATCTCTTTGAATGAGACATTCATGTCATGCGTGTACATACATGTAGACAAAACAGATAAAACAAACATTAAAAAAATGAAATCTTAAAAAAAATAAGCCAAGGGCTGGAGAGATTGCTCAGTGGTTAAGAGCACTGGCTGCCCTTCCAGAGGACCGGGGTTCAACTCCCAGCACCCACATGACAGCTCACAACTGTCTGAAGATCCAGTTGCAGGGGATTTGACACCTTCACACCAATGCACATAAAATAAAGTTAAATAAACCATAAAAAAATAATCCAAACACAGTGGGGCACACCTTTAATTACAACACCTGGGAGGCAGAGGCAGGCAGATCTCTGAATTTGAGGCCTACCTGTTCCAGAACAGCCAGGGTTGTTACCCAGAGAAACCCTGTCTTGAAAAAACATTAATAATAATAATAATAACAACAACAGCAAATCATTAAAAGTGACAATAACAAATCATTAAAAATGATTTTTTACGTTTATTTATTTAGTTGGAAGGAATGAGGAGTGCCGCATTGGGAATGTGGAGGTCACAGAAGAACGTGGCAGGAGTCAGTTCTCTCCTACCACATTATTTCAGGGATCAAACTTGGGTTATCAGGCTTGGTGACAAGCACCTTACCTGCCAAGCTCTTAGCTGGCCCCTAGGCCAGTTTTAGCCAATATAGTGAGACCCCATCTCTAAAATATAATAATAATTTCTATCAAAAATTGTTATCTAATCTTTTAAATTACCTAATTTTTTATCCAATATTTAGAAAATAAACAATTGCTATAGCTTAGTGATAGTTTACTTGGCTTGAAAAAAGCTCTGGGTTTGATCCCCAGCACTACAAACAATGATAACAACATTAAGCCAGGCAGCTCCTCAACATCAGGATTGTTAGTTCTCAGAAGATAGAGGCAGAAAGAAGGATGCCATGAATTAAGGACAACTTGAATTTCAGAGTAAGACTCTATCTCTAACAAAACGAAGACTGTGAAAGTAGCATAGTGTATAAGGGCACAAAGCCTGATCTGAGTTCAGTCCTTAGGACCCATATATAGAGAGAAACAACTCTTAGAAGGATTACAGGGGTTGTTGGGGGAAGTGTATCACTGAGGATAGGCCAGAGTCTGTCTGTCTGTCTGTCTGTCTCTCTCTCTGCCTATGGATCAGGATGTAGAACTCACAGCTACTTCTCAGCTTCTCAGCACCATGTCTGCCTATGTGCTGCCATGCTTCCCATCATGATAATGCACTAACCCCTGAAACTGTAAGCCATCCCCAATCAAATGCTTTTAAAGAGTTGCCTTGGAGTCATGGAGTCTCTTCACAGCAGTAGGACAGTGGCTTAAGACAGGTGTGCTGACCTCTGTGTGTATAAGTTGGTACGTACTCCCATATACATATATCCATCCCTACATGTGTGCATGCATACACACACACAATAACTAAATAAAAATGTAATGAAATTACTTTGGAGGGAGGGGTTTCTAGGCGGGAGGTTTCTCTGTGTAGCCCTGGCTATACTGGAGCTCTCTCTGTAGACCAGGCTGCCCTCAGAGATCCGCCTGCCTCTGCCTCCTAAGTGCTGGGGTTAAAGGTGTGCACCAGCACTGCCCAGCCTATAAAAGTACTTCTTACAGATGAAACAAAAACATCTTTCAGGTGTACAGGAAAAGGTCACTAGTGGTGTCATTGCTGTCTCTTGATGGGCTTGTCAACCTTAGGAACCTTTCAAGTAGTAGATGACATTTTGAACTTGATTCATAAGAATTAGGACTGAGACCACCACATAAAGGCAGGAATTCTAAAGGACCCACACTCCTGGTGAAAGGGAAGACTATAAAAATACTTATTTGATGGAGTAGGGAGATGTGATGTTAATCTAATTGTCAACTTGACACACTCTAAAATCACCTGGAAAGAATTTCAGTGATGGACTATTTATATTAGGTTGGCCTGTGGGCTTGTCTTTAGGGGGCCTGTCTTGGTGCCTTAATAGATGTGGAAAGACTCAGCCTGAAAGTTAGTGGTATAGTTCTCTGGCTTTGGGTCCTGGGCTGTGTAAGAGTAGAGAAGGGTAGCTGAGTACCAAATGTGTATCTCTCGTCTCTCTGCTCTTGATTGTAGATGTGATGTGAGCAGTTTTAAGCCCGCCACACCTTGATTGACCTTTGGCGTACTGAAATCTGGAATTGTGAGCTAAGACAAATCTTTTCTTCCTGCATTTTTCTATTAAGGTTCTGTCCATTCACATAACTCTAGTTTGTGTGTTAAGTGGACATATGACAGCACAGAAGGATTCAGATAGGAAAGTCAACAGTTTTAAGAATTTTTGTCTTTGTGCCTGCGCGTGGTGATGCTCACCTAAAGGTCTTAGTACTAAAGTCTTGGTACTCCAGAGTTAGAAGCAGGTGGATCTCCGATTTCCAGGCCAGCCTTGTCTACATATTGAGTTCTCGTCCAGCCTGTCTCAAAAGACAAGAAAAAGAAAAAGGAGTGCTGTCTCCAGTGTGGTGAGAGCCTATGAAGACCTGATAGTGCATGTGGTGATAATTTAGGAAGGCTAATCTCTTCTTCCTTTGAGGCTTTCCCTATCTGCCTCTGACTGGTTAGAACTGGCTGGGTGTTTACTCTACCCAGTGTGGTTTCCCTTGTAGTATTTAAGGGATTGTGGAGATTTGTTTCAGGATGTCTGTTCTTCTGAGATGCATATTACAGACTATGTCCTACTGCCTAACACAGTCTCTGTTGCTGTCACAGTATTCATTGTCTGTCTCATAGACAATAAATAGTTATTGAATGAGTAAATAAGGGTTTTATTCTCCACTTTTCTGGAAGCTAATTTGTTTGCTTTTGTGTTTCCTTTATGTTCTTTCCTGTGTTCCAAGGAGGAAGCATCTCCCTATTCCTTACTTGACATCTGTTTGAGTTTCCTGACCACTAACCTTGAGAAGTTCTGTTCAGCAAGACAAGACGGAACACTGTGTCTGCAGGAACCCGGAGTATTTCCACAGGAGGTGGCTGATCGACTGCTTCAGACCATGGCATTTCATGGTAAATGATGAAAGATGGAAAAGACAAATTGTGTGCTTTTAATTGGAATTGGATTTGAAAATACCGCTATGGCCCATTTAATTGTTTTCTTAGAAATAGTAGAAAAAGTCAGATGAACCTGATTCTAGGAAAAGGAATTCAGTAACTTTTTACCTGTTTTTGCTTCAGATTTAATGCTTTTTTTTCCTTTCCAGTCTAGGCAAACCATTATTTTTCTTTTTTGATTTAAGAAGTAATTTTTTTAAATAGACACACCCCCACACAAACATATTTAGATTTATTTATTTTATGTGGATGAGTGTTCTGGCTGCCTATATATATGCACCATGTGCGTTCCTGGTGCCCATGGAGGTCAGAAGGTGTCAGATCCCTTGGAACTGGAGTTAGGGACAGTTATGAGTATTTGTGGGTGCTGGGATCTGAACACTGACCCTCTGTAGAAATGTCAAATGCTATTAACCACTGAGCTGTTTCTCCAAGACCTAAAAAGTGATTCTTAGAGCAAAAGGAACTTTTGTAACTACAGTGTTTCTACATAGTCGTCCACAGGTATAGAAATACCTTACATCTTCTCTTGACAGTGGGAGAATCGTACTATTATGAAAAACTGGTTTCTGGTCTTGACTCTTTTTCTGTTGTTTTTTGTTTGTTTGTTTGTTTTGTTTTGTTTTTGAGACAGAGTTGCTCTGTAGCCCTGGCTATCCTGGAACTCAGTCTGTAGACCAAGCTGGCCTCGAACTCAAGAGATCATCTGCCTCTGCTTCACATATATGTGTGTGTGAAAAATACTGTTGGGTGCTGGAGGTGGCTTAGTGGGTAAAGGACTTCAGCAACATAAAGGACTTCAGCATTAGGATCCCCATTGTCATGAGAAGCCAGGTGTGGCTACACCCAGCATTTGGTAAGGGATGAAGACAAAAGGATTACTGTTGCCACCTTGATTTAAAATAAATAAGTAGAAGAACCATTCGCTCCAGCTTCAGTAAGAGACCCTGCTGCACAGGAAGAAGACTAAGAACAATAGAAGACTAACAACAGAAGACTGGAAAATCTCCTCTGGCCTCTGCACGTACTTTCCTGCCCCCACCCATATTAAAAGTAAAAAAGAAAAAGAAAGAAAAATATTGTTAGGTGTGAATGCAGATTATGCATCTCAAAGAAGACTAAGAAAATGGAGCTTTAATTGAATTATTTGGTATAATTTAGAAAAGAAAACCTCTATATTTGATTATTTTCACTGAATTGCTTAACTCACATTCTGACACAGGAACCAGAATAACTATCAGTAAGTAGTATATATATTAAAAGTAAGTCGCTTACAGTGCTATGCAACAATTTAAGAGATTATGTAATACCAGTATTTCTCAGTGATCATGCTCAGCATGTTCAATCTCAAAATTTGTTTTATCCTGGAGAGGATGTGGGGTAAAGGGAACACTCCTGCATAGCTGGTGGGAGTGCAAACCGATACAGCCGCTTTGATTTCAGTGTGGCGATTTTTCAGAAAATTAGGAAACAACCTTCCTCAAGATCCAGCAGTATCACTTTTGGGCATATACCCAAAGGATGCTCAATCGTACTACAAGGACATGTGCTCAACTATATTCAGAGCGGCATTGTTTGCCATAGCTAGAACCTGGAAACAACCTAAATGCCCCTTGACCGAAGAATGGACAAAGAAAATGTGGTACATTTACACAGTGGAGTATTACACAGCAGAAAAAAATAATGACATCTTGAAATTTGCAGGCAAATGGGTGGATCTAGAAAACATCATATTAAGTGAGGTAACCCAGACTCAGAAAGACAAATATCATATGTACTCACTCATAAGTGGCTTTTAGACATAAAGCAAAGAAAAGCCAGCCTGCAGTTCACAATCCCAGAGAACCTAGACAACAATGAGAACCCTAAGAGAGACATACATGCATCTAATCTACATGGGAAGTAGAAAAAGACAAGATCTCCTGAGTAAATTGGAAGCATGGGGCCCATAGGAGAGGGGAGAAAGGGAGAGGAGTAGACAAAAATATATAGCTCAGTAAAAACAATTTAAAAAATTAAAAATAAATAAAAAGGCAGGTGTGATGGCCCCTGAAATATCTTAGTGGGTAAAGGTACCTGCTGCCAAAGCTGAGGACCTTAGTTGAGTTCCACAGACCCATATGGTGAAAAGAAAAACCTGACTTCCTCCACATGTGCAGTAGAACATGCATATACACTCCAAAAATAAAAACTAGGTATATTGGCACATGCCTGTAACCCTTGGGAGGCCGGGACTGGAGAATCAGGAGTTCAAGGTCTACAAGTTCACTCAGCTACAGAGTGAGTTTGAGTTCAGTCTGGACTACGTGAAAACCTATCTCAAAAAAAAAAAAAAAAGTTTCAGTTTTGTGTTATATTAGTTTCTTTTCTGTTGTTAGGTTTTTAAAATTTGTTTGTTTTTGGGTTTTGGAGACAGGGTTTCTCTATGTAGTCCTGGCTAACTAACTGTTCTGGAAATCATCCTGTAGACCAGGTTGGCCTTGAATTCAGAGATCTGCCTACTTTTGTTTCCTGAGTGCTGGGATAAGGTGTGCATCACCACCACCTAGCTTTGCTGTTGCTGTACTTCACTTGTGTGCTTAATGCCTGCAGAGGCGAGAGCAGGGTTGTTGGCCTCCCTGAAACTGGAGTTACAGATAGATGTGAACCACCGTGTAGGTACTGGGCATTGAATGCAGGTCCTCTGAAAAGCAAATGCTCTTAATCCACTGGACTTCTAGCAGAGTTTTGTTTTTTTTTTTTTTTTTTTTTTTACAATTTGTGGTACCTTGTCGACATAACTTGAAAAAGATGTACACATAAAAAGTAAATCAGTAAGATTCGCCGGGTGGTAGTGGCGCACACCTTTAATTCCAGCACTCAGGAGGCAGAGGCAGGCTGATCTCTGTGAGTTCAAGGCCAGCCTGGTCTACAAGAGCTAGTTCTGGGACAGGCTCCAAGGCCACAGAGAAACCCTGTCTTGAGAAAACAAGCAAACAAAAAAATCAGTAAGATTCATTATAGCAAAACAAAAAGTTTTAGGTACACTGCCAGGAGAGATGGGACTCCCTGAGTGGGAGAGGACTGACCGGCCTTGTTACTGTTTGGGGCTTTGCTTTAGGGAGTGCGGTGGAAGGAGGAGCTGGTTATAGATGTTCGTGACGGGGGTTATCTGTGTTGATTGACAGGGTTGTGGTACTGCCTTTGTCTACTACACGTCCCTTAGCATGATGCAACTTTTTTTTTATCTTATTTTTCAAATAGGGTTTTTCTATGTAACTTTGGAGTCATGCACCACCACCACCCAGCTGATGCAACTGATTTTAATCATGTGCATGCCCAATTATGTCTAAGCATAAGATAGTAAGTGAGGGATTCTCCCTAAAAGAACTTTCAGACTGCCTGGCTGTAGTGGCACACACCTTTGATCCCAGCGTTCAGAAGGCAAAACAAGGGGATCTCTGTGAGTTTGAGGCTAGCATGGTCTAAAGAGAGAGTTCCCAGACAGTTGGAGTGGTTACAAAGAGAAACCTTGTTTTGAAAAACAGAAAACAAACAACCATTAACAACAACAACAAAGGTCTCTCAGGACACAGTTTGTCCTGATGGTTATGTACCTACAACCTGTCCAGGCTGAATAGGCCAGATACTGGATACATCTCACGAGTGTTTGAGTAAAAACAGGTGTATTATCTAGGGATTACTAAGAAGACTAACTTGTTTTTATTGTTAAAGCAGGCGTGTATGCAGCTCAGTACAGGTGTATGTAGGGTTAGCAGGTTGCAAGGTGCATTGATAAGAAAGGGCATATTATTGCAACTCTGGGTGTCAATTGGTTGCTGAACTATTAATACCCTGTTGGTTGCTTGACTCAATTTTTGTTCAATGTGACAAGTTTCATGAAGCTTTTGAATGTCTTACAATAATTAAATTTTGAATATGCTGGGTAAGAGCTCCTCTACTTAACAACAGCTCTTAGACAAAAATGCCTTAGTTCTGATTTTATAATAACTTGTCTGGCAGCTTGAAGGGCATTGTTAGTATGGACTCACTGATATAACCATAAAATTTTGTCTTTAAACCCCATAGTATTGATTTATCTTACTCCAAATGGTACAGCCACAGACTGTTCTTAGAGTACATTTTATAGGTATGGCTTTTACTTCTTTCCTAGTAGGTATTGTTTGATATGTAATATTTTTGAGATATGACTCCATAGTGTCATATTCTGTAGCACTATTGTCTGATAGGTCATTTCCTTTTCTGTTTTCGAGGCAGGGTTTCTCTGTGTAGCCCTGGCTGTCCTAGAACTAGCTCTGTAGACCAGGCTGGCCTTGAACTCAGAGATCTTTCCTCCTCTGCCTGCTGAGTACTGGGACTAAAGGTGTACACTACCACGGGCCAGCATTTCTAAGAGGCTTTTACTTTGCTCTTTTTTTTTTTTTTGCGTTTGTCCTATAATTTTGTTTGTTTGTTTATCCCTCTTTCTTTAGGAAAAAACTTTATTCTACTTTTAAGTGTGTGTTTGTTTGTGTTTGTGTGTGTGTTTGTGGTAGAGGGTTTAACTAAGTAATGAACTCAAAATGATCTTCTTGCCTCAGTCTCTGCAGTACTGGGATCACAAGTGTGTACTACCATGCCCAGATATTTTCTTTTCTTTATTTCCCCCAAGACAGGGTTTCTTAGTGTAGCCCTGGCTGTCCTGTAACTGGCCTTGAACTAACAGAGATCCACTTGCCTCTGGCTCACTGCTGGGATTAAAGGCACACGCCACCACTGCCTGGCCAGTGTTACATCTTTCCAATAAGGTTTTAAGCACTGTCTACAAGTTTGAGGTCAGTCAGAGATACAGTGTGAGACTGTGTCTCAAAAACTAAAACGCCAGAGGCTGACCCAATGGCTCACTAGATAAATAGCACTGCTGCCAAGCCTAAGACCTGAGCTCTGTTCTGAGGATCCATGTGGAAGGGAAGAATGAACTCCACAAAGTTGTCCTCTGACCTCTACACTTATGCCATGCCATGCGCAGACGTGTGCACACACATGAATAAATAAGTACAATTTCTAAAAATTTAAGAACTAAGCCAAGCGGGGTGTGGTGGCGCGCATCTTAAATCCCAGCACTGGGGAAGCAGAGGCAGGCGAATCTCTGTGAGTTTGAGGCCAGCCTGATCTACAAAGCAAGTTTTGGGCAGCCAGGTGTGGTAAACACAGAAACCCATCTACAAAACAAAACAACAACAGTATCAAAAACACTAAACCAAAATAAAAAGGTTTCAAATCTGGCTAGTGGGTTTTTTCCTTGTTTGTTTTGAGGCAGGGTTTCTATGCAGTGCTGGCTATGTAGATCAAGCTGGCCTCGAACTCATGGAGATCTGTCTGCGTCTGCCTCCTGAGTGCTGGGATTAAAGGTGTGTCCATCATCCCCAGCTCTGACTAATAGTTTAACAATGAATTCTAGCCATTATATTTACTAAATATATTATGTGTATGTTTATATATGTAATAATGTATTATGAATTTAAAAGATATTCTAGAAATATATTGGTATCAATATGTTAGTGTAAAGTTTAAACCTTGCTCATATATGAACCCTGCAAGGTCCAGTGAAGATTCTCTTTCTTTAGTTACTTTAGTATCCTGATTGGTAGACACTCAGCCCTCATAATACAATCTCTCTAGAACTTGAAGCTTCTCCTTTGTCCCAGAAGGAGAAGAGAGTGTGGGGAATCATGGGTGACACTCAGGTGCTTAAGCCTACAGCCCTTTGACTATATGTGGTATATCTGATTGTAAGGAAGTACTGGGAATGACAGCTGCCTGCGTGTCTCACAGAGTGAAGACAACCAGGTGTTGCTATTACCAGCTCCATAATCTTGGAAAGTCCTCTTTTGAGTCTCAGTCTAAGTAATAGTGTCTTCATTTCATAGAATTGTTTTAAGTGTAATACAACTACATGGAAGTATGTTAGAAATTTAAAATGTGATGAAAATATTTGCTATTTGACTGTTTTTTGTTTGCTTGCTTGTTTTGTTTTATTTTTAAATTAAAATACTGCTTATTTTCCCCCAGGTCTGCTGAATGATGGAACTGTGGGAATTTTCAGGGGTAATCAGATGCGCCTAAAGCGAGCTTGCATTCGCAAAGCAAAGATTTCCGCTGTTGCTTTCCGGAAAGCCTTCTGCCACCATAAGTTAGTAGAACTTGATGCCACGGGTGTGAATGCTGACATCACTATTACAGACATCATAAGTGGCCTTGGCAGTAACAAGTGGATCCAGCAAAATCTTCAGTGCTTAGTACTAAACTCATTAACTCTGTCCCTTGAGGATCCGTATGAGCGGTGTTTCAGCCGACTTTCTGGCCTTCGAGCTCTGAGCATCACTAATGTCCTCTTTTACAATGAAGATCTGGCTGAAGTTGCTTCCTTGCCTAGACTGGAAAGCTTGGATATTTCTAACACCTCAATCACAGATATCACTGCCCTGCTGGCCTGCAAAGACCGACTCAAGTCTCTCACCATGCACCATTTGAAATGTTTAAAAATGACTACTACCCAGATCCTTGATGTTGTCCGGGAACTAAAACATCTGAATCATCTTGACATCTCAGATGATAAACAGTTCACGTCAGACATAGCCCTGCGATTGTTAGAGCAAAAGGACATTTTGCCTAATCTTGTCTCCCTGGATGTTTCAGGGAGGAAGCATGTGACAGACAAGGCTGTTGAAGCCTTTATACAGCAGCGGCCCAGCATGCAGTTTGTAGGTTTGCTGGCCACAGACGCTGGTTACTCTGAATTCCTTACGGGCAAAGGACATTTGAAGGTTAGATCTTAAAAATGTGTTTTGTCTGATGGTCAATTGTTTACTTCCATTAGAATAACTGTTTATTATATGAAACGGGGCATAGAAAATCATTGTATAATGGAAAGGCTTACATTAGGGTAGTAGTACCAAATAAAAGTCCAGCGGGGCCAAGCATACTCATGGGGGCAGAGGGAGGTGAATTTCTGTGTGTTCCATGTAGCAAGGGCTACATAGTAAGACCCTGTCTCAAATGTCCAGTGGGGCCTGTGGATGGAGTTCATTTGTTAGAGTGCTTACCTCTAATCCCAGTACTCTGGAGACAGAGGCAGGCAGATTTCAGAATTCGAGGCTAGCCTGGTATACGTACTGAGTTCCAGACGAGCTAAGACTACTTAGACCCTGTCACAAATAATATTAATAGCAACAGCAACAATAGTGATAATGTTTTAAAACATTTGGACTGGAGAGATAGATGGCTAAGCAGTTAAGAGCCCTGGCATACTTTCAGAAGACCTGGTCTTGTTCAACCCCCAGCACACCCACATGGCAGCTCACAACCATCCGTAACTAGTTCTAGAGGATCTGATGTCTTCTCCTAGCATTTACAGGCCTTAGACACACATGTGGGTAAAATCATACACATAAGTAAGTAAATAATTAAAAAATATTTTAAAAAATAAGGCATGGTATTTCATGTCTGTAATAGTAGCATAGGAGACCGAGACAGGGGTTTTAAGGCTAGCCTGAGCTACATAGCAAGGACCAGGCAAGTCAGGTCTACATAACTGACTCAAAACAGACATAGGCTCCTTAGAACTTTTTTATTCAAATATGTCCAAAGGTTGATGTTTCTTTGACTACTGATTTGACAGCTCAAAAATAAGACATGTTGAAGGAAAAGAACTGAGATTGCCTGTCTCTTTTGTTAGAATTTATCCAATTTATATGGGCAGTGCTGGTGCTCGCCTTTAATCCAGCACACAGGAGGCAGAGCAGGAAGAGGGATCTCTGACGTCAAGGCCAGCATGGTCTACAGAATGAGCTCCAGGACAGCCAGGAATGTATGGAGAAACTCTGTCTTCAAAAACAAAACAAAACAAAAAATCCAGTTTAGTGTGATTGCTAAGAGTCATGGCTAAAATAGTTATTTCAGTTTTGTGTTATCATGAGTTTAGCTTGGCTTTTGACTATAAGCCCCAGTAATGGATCCATGAAGCAGCTAGCGTACTTTCCCAGTATTTCTATGGGACAGGTGTTTCTAAGCACCTGTTTTATTTATTGTACTTTCATAAGTATTATTTATTTTGGTGTCTCCATAGTCCTCTTGCTTCAGATTCCTGGGTGTTGGAATTACAGATGTGAGTCACCATACCTAGTTTAGAAAGTGGTTTTTCTTTTTCTTTTCTTGTGTTTGATTTGTTTGTTTATTTTTGTTTTGATTTTAGTTAGTTTTGTAGCCCTGCCTGGCCTGGAACTCACTATGTGGAGGAGCTGACTTTGAATTTACAGTGATCCTTCTTTCTGCCTTTACCTATAGAGTAGAGTGCCGGGATTAAAGCTGTATGCCACCATACTCTGTCCCAGAAGACATTCTTTTTATTTTGTGTGTATAGATGTGTTGCCTGGATGTATGTGTATGATTTGTGTGCCTGGTGCCTGAAGAGGCATCAGATGTCTTAGGACTGAAATTCCATACAGTTTCGAGCTGCCATGTGGGTGTTGGGAATTGAACTCAAGTCGTCTGGAAGAGCAGTAGCCAGTGCTCTTAACTGCAAGGCCATCTCTTCAGCCCCAGAAATGATTTTCTAGGGGTGACAGCCAGCTGATCTTAGAACCTGTTCTGTGCATCGGACAATTTGAATCTCAAGTGTGTGTGCTTCCTACTCTGCCTGCCTACCTCTACTGAAGTAGGTCTTGGTTTGGCTTTTCCTGGGTTTTCCTTTACACTGTAGCTGGTTTTCCGACCACAAAATTCCCCCTATGGCTTTTGTCATCATTCGTTTCCTAGTCTTGCACTTCACAAGTAAGATCTTAAATTTGTTGGCCGCCTAACTCCCAAGGCTTACTTTATCAACCAAGCTGTAACTCTGAACTCTTAAGAATTCTTGACATCTCCTAAACCCAAAGTTTATTCTCATACTTGATCCTATTCGACCAGAGAGGTATTTGACAGTTATGTTGCCTTCTTCCTCGTAGTACTTTTGCTTTATTAAATTTAGTTTGTAGGATATCATACTTACCTTGTTTGTTTTATTTTATACTTGTTTTCTTATACTGTGTTTTTCCTCATTTTTAAGGCTTCTGCTGTTACAATGCTATAGCCCTGCAAATTTGTATTTTATTTCTATTATTAATCTTACCCAAAAGTTTAAGAATCCACTGTTCTTTTTTTAGAAAACTTTTTTATGACCAGGTGTTAGTGGCACATGCCTTTAATCCCAGCACTCAGAAGCAGAGAAGGCGGATCTCTATGAGTTTGAGGCCAGCCTGGTCTACAAAACGAGTTCCAGGACAGACTCCAAAGATGTCTCGAAAAACCAGAAACAAAACAAAACAAAACTTTTTATGACTTATTTATTTTTATTTCATATGCATTGGTGTTTTGCCTGCCTATATGTCTGTATGAGGGCATTGGATCCTCTGGAACAAGGTTACAGACAGTTGTGAGCTACCATGTGGGTGCTGGGAGTTTAACCAGGTCTCTGAAAGAACAGCCAGTGCTCTTAACCGCTGAGCTATCTCTTCAGCCCTGCAATTATTCTTTTATTTTAGTTTCATTTATTGTGTTTTATTTTGTATGTTTTTTACTGTCTTAATTTTTGTTACATTTATTTATTTACTGGGGAGGGTGTGCATGCTTGCTGCACATGTGTGGAGGTTATCAGGCATCATTTATCCTCTACATCATGTTGGTGCCCGGAATTGACCTCAGACCGTCAGACTGACTCCTTCAAATTGCCCTCTAACCTCTATATATGTCTATGGCACACATACTCTCAAAAAATAAAGATAAAAGTTTTTTTTGAATGTCTTTTTAAGATTTATTATAGGTAGGGCATAGTGACGCACACCTTTAATCCCAGCACTCGAGAGGCAGAGATAGGCAGATCTCTGAGTTTGAGGCCTACCTGGTCTATAGAGTAAGTTCCAGAATAGCCAGGACTACATAGAGAATCATGTCTTGAGAAAAAAAACATTATTACTATTATTATTATTATTATTATTATTATTATGTGAGAGAGAGAGAGAGAGAGAGAGAGAGAGAGAGAGAGAGAGAGAGAGAAACTGGAAGCTAAAGGAGCTGGGGATACAGGTACTTGTAAACCGCTCAGTTTGGGTGATGGGAACCAAAACTCCAGTCCTCTGCAGAAGCAATATGTTCTTTCTCTCCTTTCTCCTCTCTCTTTTTTGTTTGAGACAGAGTTTTCTGTGTAATTTCCTTAGCTGTCCTGGAACTCACGCTGTAGACTAGGCTGACCTCGAACTCACAGAGATCCACCCGCCTCTGCCTCCTGGATTCTGAGATTAAAGGTATGCGCCACCACTGCCCAGCCCAATATGCTCTATTAATCACTGAGGCAGCACTCCAGGCCTGGAATGTCTGCCGCATCTTTTAGTTTATAGGTGCCTTCTCCAGGCCTGGCGTATCTGCAGCATCTTTTAGTTAATAGGTGCCTTCTCTTCCCTTTCTCTCTCTCTCTCTCTTTTTTTCTTTTCTTTTTCTTTTTCTTTTTTTTTTTTTTTTAGATTTTTTAAGTTTTATGTGTGATGCTGGGAATCAAATCCAGGCACTCAATAAAAATAAGTGCTTATAGCCACTAAGCCATCTCTCCAGCTCTGACCCCCACCTTTTTTTTATCATTTTTCTTTGAGACAGGATCTCACTATGTAGCCCTGGCTGGCCTCAAACTCAGAGATCCATCTGCCTCCCACCTAATGGACTTAAAGGCATGCAATCTTGTGCCTATCTTCCCTCACCCCTCTTCTTGTTTTTGAGACAGGGAATCATTGTAGCTCCTGATTCACCTGGAACTCACTCTGTAGACGAGGCTAGCCTTGAACACAGAGATCCTCCTGCCTCTGCCTCCTAATTACTCAAATTAAAGGTGTGTACCACACCCAGCAATCCTCTTTTCTTCCTTTTTCTTATTAAAAAATTAATATATTCATATATATGTGCCATAGTGTATGTTGGGTGGTCACAGGACAACTTGCAGGATTTGCTTCTATGTGGGTTATAGGAACTAAATTCAGATTTTCATGCTTGATGGCAGATTCCTTTACCCAATGATCTGCCTCATAGGCCCTTCCTTCCTTCCTTTTCTTTTCCTTTAAATGTGTCTACTGGCATGGCATGGTGGCACACACCTTCAATTCCAGCACTTGGAAGGCAAAGGCAGGTGGATCACTGTGTGCTCACAGCCAGCTTGTCTACACAGAGAGCTCTTGATCGGCCAGTGATACATAGTGAGACTGTCAAAAACAAAACAAAAAACCTGGTCTACTGAAAACAAACAAAAAAACAGTCCTTTTGACTTTTAGAGTTCTCCTCAGAGTAGAATTTCAGAATTTTTTTTTTATAGTCCATATTTCTTTTTGTCCTTTTTGAAGGGTTAGGAGTTGGGATAGGGTCTTGGTGTACCTCACGCTGGCTTGGTACTTACTGAGTTATCTCACCAGCCCTGTATCTTAATCATTTCTTTTTCACTTGCCAGGTTGACTATAGAGTTACATTTTATTTTCTGTATTTGTTTGCATAGTGCTCCCTGAACCACAGTGTAACATAAGTATAACCTGTATAAATTAAGATTCCATTTTGAATAAACCCTCTTATGGCGCTTGATCGATCTGAGGGAAATTAACAGGTTTATTTGATGCATACATAAGTGTTTCTTCTGAGCCATGCATAATGCTAGTCACTATTGAGTGGCACATGGGTCAGTAAAGTGGGAAAACGAAATTTGGGAGTAATCTGTCTTGAGATTGGTGTGTCAGTAAGGCTTTCTATAAAGATGGGATTGACTTAGGAAGGGTTAGTACAAATTAGTTAAGCAAAGAGAGAAAGTTTTAAGTTGACATTGTATGTGATGACCTTTTGCTGAGATAGAGTGTGACTGTTTGAAGCATCATGAAGAAAGGTCAGTAATCCCAATAGATGATTTAAGGGACGAGTTTTCCATAAGAGGCATCTTAAAAGCCTCAGTGAGACAGCAAGGCCTGATGGAGCATGAAATGTCTTGAGATTTATTGTAGGTGTTGGGTAGGAAATACCCACAGGCTTGTGCTGGGCTGTTAGTCCAGTATGTCTCTGGCTGTGGTGGGTTAGGACGCATTCCCATGTGTTTCAAGCCTTAGTTATGCTGAATGCCATCTCTACAGCTGATGTTAAGATGGAGAAAGATAGCGGGTGAGAAGAATGCTAAACACTCATCTTTTGGCTGTTCAAAGGTGTCTGGAGAAGCCAATGAGACTCAGATTGCAGAAGCCTTAAGGCGGTACAGTGAAAGGGCGTTTTTTGTCCGGGAAGCTTTGTTTCATCTTTTTAGCCTGACTCATGTGATGGAAAAAACAAAGCCAGAAATCTTAAAGGTAAGAACAAAAAGAGGTGAAAAAAATTGAAATTACTAGTAGATTTTGTGTGTTTTGACCCTTATTTTTATCTCTCTCTATATATATATCTCTTTTTTGTTTTGTTTTTTATTTTTTTTCAGACAGGATTTCCCTGTAGTTTTGGAGTCTGTCCTGGAACTCTCTCTGTAGACCAGGCTGGCCTCAAACTCAAAGAGATCTGCCTGTCTCTGCCTCCCAAGTGCTGGGATTAAAGGCATGCACCACCATTGCCCAGCTAAGATATTTTTAAAAGCTGAGAAAGATTCATTTTTTCATTTTTCTGTTATATTGGGATTAAATCCAAAGCTTTCCATATATCAGACAAGTGCTCCAAAACTAAGATACATCCCACCTAAGAAAGGAAATTCTTTTGGTGGGCAGCAAGGGGGTTCTTTTCTTTTTTCTTTTTTGAGACTGTGTCTCCATGTAGCTCTGATTTTACTTTGTAGACCAGTTTGTCCTCTGCCTCCCAAATTCTGGAATTAAAGATTCTGTCCTAAAAATGAATAAATAAACATGAATATTTAACTGGGCCTAGTGATACAGGCCTATAATACTAACTACTCAGGAGGCAGATGCAGGAAGATTACATGTTCATGTTTGACCTGTATCACAGTGTGAGCCCAGGGCCAGTGTACGTTACATAGCAAGACTTAGTTTCAAAATAAAAATATACAAAGTGAGGAATGGAGGCTATAGCTCAGTGGTAGAGCATTTCCTAAGATGGGCACATAGCCCTAATGTTTATGTTTATTCCCCAGTATTTACACACACACACACACACACACACACACACACACACACACACACACACACACTGGGGGGGTATATTCAGTTGGAAATGGTGGTATTAGGCCATAACTCTTAGCATTCAGGAGACTGAGACGGAAAGGTTATAAGTTCAAGCCCAGGTGAGCTAAGTTTAAGAACAACCTAGGCTTCATAAGAAGAGCCTTGGAGCTGGGGAGGTGCCTGTGCACCAGAAGAGGGCACCAGATCTCATTATAGGTGGTTGTGAGCCACCTTGTGGCTGCTGGGAATTGAATTCAGGACCTCTGGAAGAGCAGCCAAAAAGCAGCCAGTGCTCTTAACCTCTGAGCCGTCTCTCCAGCCCTGCTTGCAAAAGACCCAGGTTTGATTCCTAGCACCCACATGTAAAGAGACTTTTTCAGTTAGTGGGAGCAATCTCAAGAGGTGGATTTTATCTTCCATTATATAGATTGTGAAACTGAGGTCCTGTGTCAGAGCCAGAACTGATTTGATCATCTAAGTGTCTTAAGTTTTTGAATGAACTGCTTGGGTAGGAACTATAGCATTTTATTATTGTCACTAATGCCTGTCACTTCCTCCATATAAACCAGTAGATGCTGATACTTACTTTGTCTCTCCCCCCATTCCAGTTTTTGTTCCTTTACTTTTTTTTTTTCTCTCCTCCCCTTCCCTCCCCTCCCAGATTAAAAAAAGCCCTGGCTGGGACTGGAGAGATGGCCCAGTGATTAAGAACACTGGCTGTTCTTCTAGAGGTCCTGATTTCAATTCCCAGCAACATATGGTGGTCACAACCATCTATAATAAGATCTGGTGCCTTCCTCTGGTCTGCAGACATACATGCAGTTAGAACTCTTTATACATAATAAATAAATGAATCTGGCCGGGTAGTGGTGGCACACACCTTTAATCCCAGCACTCCGGAGGCAGAGGCAGGCAGATCTCTGTGAGTTCGAGGTCAGCCCGCTGTACAGCCTGTTAGTTCCAGGGCAGCCAGGGCTGTTACACAGAGAAACCCTGTCCTGAAAAAAATTAAATAGATAAACAAACGAATTGTTTTTTGTTTTTTGTTTTTTTTTTTTTTAAAAGTACCAACTGTCCTAGAACTCACTCTGTAGTCTAGGCTGGCTTCAAACTCAGAAATCCATCTTCCTCTGCCTCTCGAGTGGTGGGATTAGAGGTGTGTACAATTGCCCAGCTCCAGTTTTGACTTCTATGAAACTAAGCATAGCGGACTAGATCGCTAGCCCTGATTTGAAATATTCACTTATTTAGAATAAAGATTAAAGTCCATTCACATAAAGAGTTTTGCTGTAAAAGAATGTAAAGGGGAAAAATGGCAGTTGATTAAGGAAATAGGATTAAAGGAGAATTTTGGTTTTTAGACAGGATCTTGCTATGTTACTCAGCTTGGCCTCAAATCTATAGTCTTCCTACCTCAGCCTCCCAATGCTGGAGTTAAGGCAAGTTCAATGCCCCCCTTATTTGTAAATGAATAGCTTTTAATAATTTATTTTAAATTTATTTCATGTGCATTGGCATGAATGTGTCAGATCCTCTGGAACTGGAGTTACAGGTAATTATCAACTGCCTTGTGGGTGCTGGGAATTGAACCTGGGTCCTCTGGAAGAGCACTCTGTGCTCTTAACCACTGAGTCATCTCTTCAACCTCATAAATGAATAGCTTTTAAAATATGTCAGTCTTTCCAATCCAGAATTTTAAAAATGACATTGAGGTAATTATTTTCTTGAGTAGACAGAGGAGGAAATGATCTGGCATATCCATGGAGGGATCAACTTTAGAGAGGATTGTAAAAGATCATTCATGGTTTGGCAAGGTGCCATATGTATTTCTGTATCCTGGTAAGGAGAATACATGGGCAGTGAGAATTTGAAATTTCTTTTCTAGTTACTTGAGTGTTCTTAGTGTGGTTGAAAGATAGGTTTTCCAGGGCTGGAGAGAGGGCTCAGTGGTTAATTGAGAGCACTGGCTGCTGTTCAGAGAACCTCCGGGGCTTGGTTTCTAGCACCCTTGTCAGGCAGCTCACAACTGCCTGTAACTTCAGTTCTGGGGGATCCGGCTCCTTCTCTGGTTCTTGTGAGGGCACACACACACACATAAGTAAATAATAAAATAAAATAAATTTTAAAGAAAGTTAAGTTTTCAACTGAATTGAAGAGTGGAGAGGACTTAGGAGGGAAGACGACAAATGAAGAATGGTTATCTAGTCCTTGGAGAGGGTGGATTTTATTGCGGTCCAGCTGACAGCATGTCAAGGAAGGAAGTTTGGGAATCGGTTTAGGCTCTTGACTTCAGCAACACAGCCTTGTTATAAAAAGAGGGTTTGTGTTTATGGAATTAAGAGGACTAAATGTTTTGTTTTGTTTTGCTTCAGCTTGTGGTTACTGGGATGAGAAACCATCCTATGAATTTGCCTGTGCAGCTGGCTGCAAGTGCCTGTGTGTTTAACTTAACTAAGCAGGACCTTGCTTTAGGCATGCCTGTCCGACTCCTCGCTGATGTAACCCATTTGCTGCTCAAGGCCATGGAACATTTTCCTAATCACCAGCAGGTAAGCACCTGTGAATTCTCACTCAAATATTCTTAGATTCTTCTTTTACTACCTCCTACTTCCATAACAGTTCAATTTAATAACCAAGCCTTCTTGTTTGTTGTTTTCTTCTTCTGAAGCAGGACCTTTTGTAGCCCAAGGTGTTCTTGAACTCTTGAACCTCCAGATCCATTTCCAAAGTCCTGAGATTATGTATGCATCACCATGCCCAGAATTAAAACTTATTGGTGTTCCAGGCATGATGATGTATACCTTTACTCCTAGCATTCGGGAGGCAGAGGTTGGTGATCTCTCTAAGTCTGAGGATAGCCTGGACTATACAGCAAATGCCAAAAACACATAGAGAAAATGAAAACAAAAAACAGAACCAAAAATGTATTGGTGTAATTAACAAAGGAAAACTGAGGGAAAAAATTCAGAATGAAAGGTTAGGAAGTAAGGGTGAGGAAAAATGGAGTGATTGTAATAGATAATGGTGTGGGTTTTTGTTTATTTGTTGTTTTGTTTTGTTTTTTTTTCAGTGTTGACACTCAATCCCAGCATCTGGCCAGTGTTAGGTACTCTTCATTAAACTGTATCCTCAGCTAGATTTCTTTTTTTTTCTTTTTTTTTATTTATTATATATACAGTGTTCTGTCTGCATATATGCTTGCATGCCAGAAGAGGGCAGCAAATCT
Organism: Myodes glareolus; assembly: GCF_982192425.1. Classification (NCBI taxonomy): domain Eukaryota; kingdom Metazoa; phylum Chordata; class Mammalia; order Rodentia; family Cricetidae; genus Myodes; species Myodes glareolus. The sequence continues at coordinate 83,537,503 of NC_142028.1, forward strand.
TATTATAGATGGTTGTGAGCCACCATGTGGTTGCTGGGAATTGAACTCAGAACCTCTGGAAAGCCAGTCAATGCTCTTATCCACTGAACCATCTCTCTAGTCCTCCTCAGCTAGATTTCTTTTGGAGATAGGAAAACATGCTAAAAACTGGACAAGAGATGTGGCTCATTTGATAGAATGTTTGCCTAGAATACTCTGAGCCCAGGTTTAATCCCCACCACTGAATAAAACTGGGTATGGTGGTGTATCGCTATTCAGAACTCAGGATGTGGCAGCAGGAGGAGCAGTTGAAGAGCATGTTCACCTACACAGCAGGTTTGAGGCCCAGTTAGATTACAGGATACAGTCTCTAGGAGAGAAAGGAACTGTACGAAAACTAACTGTGGTAATAGGTTTGTAACTCTGTGCATAGACTAAAAAATCACACATAACAGGGATTGTATACTATGTGAATTATATCTTTCACATATAATCATATAAACAGATTATAAAATAAATCTGTTTTAAAAATCTGTACAAATACTATGTATAATGACAAAAATTAGAAGCACCAAAAATGTATTAATCTGGGGATAGTCGTAATTAAAAAACAGTAGTGAATGGCTGGGCGTGGTCTTTTTTTTGTTGTTTTGTTTGTTTGTTTGTCAAGTCGGTTTCTCTGTGTAGCCCTCACTGTCCTGGAACTTACTCTGTAGACCAGGCTGGCCTTGAAATCAGAGATCTGCCTGCCTCTGCTTCCCAAACTCTGGGATGCTGGGATGCGCCACCACTGCCTGGTAATTGATCACATCTTTAACCCCAGGGATGAAGGTGGAAAGAGAGGCTTGGTCTGGCTCTAGGTGGTACCATGTTTTATTTACAGTGAAGTAACATTTTTGTCACTCGAATGCTAGAATGCATAGATGGCCTGAAATGCCTACAGGGGAAGATGAGATACAGCCCCTTATGGGGAAGAAATGACTTCTGTAGTTCTTAAGGGAAACTAGGAAGTGTAGTCTTCTAGTAAGAAACTATCAGTTGCAGCTGCAAACCACAACTTAGATCATTCTCTGCAGAAGCCTACATAATATGATTTCATGTACTCACTTGAAAAAAAAATCAAAGTTACCCAGTGTGTTAATTATTAGTATTTCTGTTGAGAAGGAGCATAATTTCTGCCTTTTCTCAGTGCTGGCATCACAGGCAAACCTGTGCACCATACCATTTTTATCTAATGGTATTTAAAGGTAGAAGTACATAGACCGAGTGATAGTGGCGGATGTCTTTATCCCAGCACTTGGGAGTTGGGAGCCAGAGGCAGGCAGATCTTTGAGTTCGAGGCCGGGCTGATCTACAGAGAAAGTTCCAGGGCAGCCAAGCCTACACAGAGAAACACTATCTCCAAAAACGAAAAAGAAATACATGTTGTAGTTTTTGAAGTTATTTAAAATATAATATATTCAAAGTTAAAGGCTTTTAAATACAAAATTTGTGCAGGCCAATGTGGTAAGTTCCTGTAATCCAAGTACTTAGTAGGTGAAGCTGGAAGACCAGGGATCCATGGTCATCCTTGACTGTGTAGTGAGTTCAAGCCAGCCTGGGATATAGGAGACCCTATCACAAATCGATCCCCTCCAAAATAATTCTTAGGCAATTTGTGTCTATCTATTAAAGACTAAGAGGTACTACCTTATAATAAATGTATTTTATAAATATTTTGTCTATTTATTTAATAGCATTTAGGGAGTTGAGAGATTGAGTAAAAGTACTTGCTACACAGTCATGATGACCCGAGTTCAGATCTCCAGCACTGTAGGGGCAGAGGCAGGTGGATCCTGGGAGCTTTTTGGCCACTAGTCTAGGTGAAACTTTAGTTCCAGGTTCAGTAAGTATATTAGTTACTTTTTCAGTCTGTGATAAAATATTCTGCCGAGATCAACTGAAGGAAGCACTTATTTTGGCTTATAGTTCGAGGTTACTGTCCATTATTGTGGGAATATCCCGGCAGCAGGACCAGGAGTCAAATAGTGGTGGTGTCTAGTGTTTAGCACACCTTTTCCTTTTATTCAGTCCAGAGTCCTCGTTTAGGGAATGGTGCCATCTACAGTGGGTGAGTCTTCTCACACTAGTTAACCTAATCAAGACAACCCTGCAAGAGATGCTCAGGGGCCCATCCCTCAAGTGGTTCTAAATCTCATCAGATTGGCAGTTGAGATTAACCACCACAGTAAGAGACTTTGTATCAAAAAATAAGATGAAGAATAATAGTGGAAGAGTTCCAGTATATACCTCTGGCTTCCACATATTCATACACATCAAACCACTTATACCACAAATAGAATTGTTATTTACTTATTTTTGGTTCTTTTTTTTTTAAAGGTTTATTTATTATGTTTACAGTGTTCTGACTGCATGTATGCCTGCAGGCCAGAAGAGGACACCAGATACCATTATAGATGGTTGTGAGCCACCATGTGGTTACTGAAAATTGAACTCAGGACCTCTGGAAGGGCAGCCAGTGCTCTTAATCTCTGAGCCATCTCTCCAGCCCTGTTTTTGGTTTTTTGAGACAGGGTTTCTCTCTATACCCTTAGCTGTCCTGGAACTAGCTCTGTAAACCAGGTTGGACTGCCTTTGCCCTCTGAGTACTGAGATTAAATATGTGCACCACCATCGCCCAGCAAATTGTTTAAATGTTACTTAATTTATGGGGCTGGAAAGGTGGTTCAGTGGTTAAGAGCACTTTCTGCTCTTTCAGAGACTCTAGATGCATTTCCAACACCTACATAGCAGCTAACAATCACCTGTAAAACCAGCTTCAGGGGAATTCGATGCCCTCTTCTGATCTGTGCAGGCATTGCATACACATGGTACCTGTGTATACTCACGCACACACCCACACATAGATATTAGATAAATAAATCTGAAAAAAAGGACTTAATATTTAGATAGGCATGCTGTTATGTACCTGTAAATCCCAGCAACTAGAGAGGTTGAGGAAAGAAGGTCTTTTGAGCCCAGGAGTTACAAGCCATTCTACTCAACCTAGCAAGGCTTCTATCAAAATAAGGAAACCCCTGACAGAAGGAAAAGTTGCAGCTGCTGGATGCTATTATGAGCATTTTATTTTTCAGCAGTTTGAACTGAATGCCATAGGCCGTTGAGGGAAGCAAGTAGTGCAGTCAGGTACATGGTGTGTGGACAGGGACAGGGAGACTCAAAGAACAAGTGATGGAGTCACATCTTGGAAAATGGGTAAGAAAAGCAGTGGGACCTATATGGAAATGTACATGCCATTTCAGAGGGCAAGTTGCTTGTGACCAGGATGTAGGAAGGACAGTGTGGGATTAGGCCAGTGATAGCCAAATTTGGTGAATGGCAGTATACAGAATTCTTAAATACTTGCATATTTGAGGCTAGAGCCACAAAAGTCAAAATTCCAGATGGTCAGTACTTGGAACAAATTGTCATCTTTTCTGTTTGCTTATGGTGTTTTACAGAAAGACTAAGCCATCGATCAGATGCAGTGATGCTTTTCTCTGTTACCATTTTAAGCCATCAGTTCTATTAAGTTTAGTGTCTCTTTATTCATTTTAATGTATGTGCCCCTATGATGAGGTCTGCAGTTCAGACAGAAAAACATATAATGTAGCATGGCACAGTAAGTACTAAGAAACAAGGCAGCTTAAGAACCCTAATGTCAAAATTCAAAATCAGAGACTGAAAAAAAAAAAAGAAAGAAAGAAACCTTTGATGCTTGATGCCTATGTGATATTCAGAGAGCTTCCTATTTCGGAGCATTTCAGATTTTGGATTTTTATATTTGGTCTGCTCAATTGGTAATATTCCCAATTATTATTTTTTGTTTGTTTAGGTTGGTTTTTTTATTGTTTTATTTTGTTTTTGATTTTTCAAGACAGAGTTTCTCTGTGTAGTCCTAGCTAGCTGGAACTCTCTTTGTAGACCAGGCTGACCTCAAACTCACAGAGATCTGCCTGCCTCTGCCTCCCAGGTGCTGGGATTAAAGGTGTGTGCCATCACTGCCTGGAGATGTTTCTAAATTTAAATACTTGTCCTTTCTACACTTTGGTTACAAGCCGCTTGCCCTTAGTGTGGCCTTCCTATTTCCATAATAGGTCCACTGTTTTTCCCAACCATTTTTCAAGATAATGGCTCCAACAGAACCTGCTCTTTAAATCTTGCCTTACATTAAAAGCTCTGAAGTTCGGTGTTTGTACTTCCAGACATTTCAACTAAGTAGTACTGCACTGCTGGGAGCTCAAGAAGAGGCAGTTAGGACAGTTGAAAACTAGGAAAGTATCCTGAGAGATGTAAATACCAGGGCCTAAGAATATAGCGCAGTTCAGAGATTGCTTGCCTTGAATATACAAAGTCCAGGATTCCTTCCCTTGGAGTAGAGTGTACACTTGCTTGCCTGTAACCCCAGCACTTCAGAAGTAAAAGCAGGAAGATTAAAAGTTCAAAGTCATCCTCAGCAACATAGTAAGTTAGAGGCCAGTTTGGGCTCTTTTGTTTGTTTGTTGCGAAACAAACACCAAAAATAGGGTGGGGTGGAGAGCTGACATAGCGGCCAAGACTTACTCTTACAGAGGACCCAAGTTTGGTTCCCAGTATCGGCATAGAGGCTCACAACCTCCCTGTGGTCCATTGCTATCTTCTGACCTCTGCAGACAGTAGGTACACATGCTGGTCACATACATAAACAGACGAAACACTCCCAAAATAAAAATAATTTTTTTTTCAATTTAAAGGATTTTCAAAGATCATGATTTAATGTGCTGATATAAAACCCGAGTTGAATTCCCATGTTTAAAAATCTAAAATTTTCTTAGTCTGGAGAGATGGCTCAGAGGTTAAAAGCACTGGCTGCTCTTCCAGAGGTCCTGAGTTCAATTCCCAGCAACTGCATGGTGGCTCACAACCATCTATAATGAGATCTGGTGCCATCTTCTGGCATGCAGACATTCGTGTAGGCAGAACACTGTATACATAATAAATATATAGTTAAAAAATAAAGTTTATTCTTATAAACTTTATTTATAAACATAAAGCAATCAATCTATTTTTGATAGCATTTATAAAGAATTAGTTTAAAGAATATAATTTTGAGCCAGGCATGGTGGTGCATGACTTTAATCCCAGACCTCAGGAGGCAGAAGCAGACGAGGTCTGTGAGTTTGAGGCCAGCCTAGTCTACATAGTAAGTTCCTGGACAGCCAGAGATATATAATTGAGAGATCTGTCTCAAACCAAGAAAAAAAATTGTGTTTTTCAAGATTTAAAAACAGTAACTGGAGCTGGTTGTATAAGTAACTGGAGCTTAGTTGGATAGTTGTATAGCTTAGTTGGATAGTTAACTGGAGCTTTTTTATGAACCCTGGGTTCCATCTCCAGCACTCAGCATGCTCACACTCTCCTTACATACATTTAAACAATAATTTTTAAAATATTTTTTTAAAGCTTGTCTTTGGCTAACAGGTAATAGAATGATGTTCTTTTCGGTTTTGTTTGTTTTGTTTTCTCCTTTTTATCCTTTAGTTACAGAAGAATTGCCTCCTCTCACTTTGTAGTGACCGAATTCTTCAAGATGTCCCATTTAACAGGCAAGTAATAGCTTGACAACGGGAGTTTCAGTCCCCAGGACCACATGGTAGAAATATGACTCCCTCAGGTTGTTCTCTGTGTGCATGCTTTGTGAGAAGATGTGTGTGTGCACACGCTCACGTATAAATAACTTTTTAAAGTTTTTAACAAAGAATATGCTTAAAGCTATGATATTGAAATACTAAAATGTTTTTGTTGTAGAAGATAAAATACAAATTTTGACTGTATTTCTACATTATTGTGTCTCTGTGTATGTTTGTGTTTGTGTATTGTAATTGATATGTGTGTGTGCACCATGTGCAAATGTATCAGTGTGAAAACCAGAGGTTGACATTGGGTGTCTTCCTCAATTGCTCCTTACCTTATTTTTTTGAGACAGGGTCTCTCACTGAACCTGGAGTTCACGGAGTGGGCTAGACTTCTGGCCATCAAGTCCCAGGGATCCTCCTGTCTCTGCCTCCCCAGAGTTAAGATTACAGGTATGCGTTGCCATGCCGAGCTCTTTGACATGGTTGCTGGGGATTCAACTCAGGTCCGCATGCTTGCACAGCGAGCACTTTACCAGCTGAGCTTTCTCCTCAGCCCCTATGCTCCTGCTTCTCCACCATTGCTATCATTTTGATGAGCACAGTGGTGCAGGCCTATAATCCCAGTAGGAGAATCAAAAGTTCAAAGCCTACCTGGTACCTTATTAAGACTGCCTCAGAATAAAAACAAAGAGCCAGGTATGGTGGCACATGCCAGTAATCCCAGCACATGGAAGGTGGAGGCAGGAAGATCAGCAATTTAAGGTCATCTTTGGCTACACAGAGAGGACAGCCTGAGCTACATGAGACCCTATCTCAAAAAGATATAAATAAGGGCTGGCAAGATGGCTCAGCTGGTAAAAGCACTTTCCACAAAAGCCTGACCATCTGAATTCAAACTCTAGAACCCACAGTGGAAGAAAAGAACCGAGTCTCAAAAGTTGTCCTCTGACAGCCACATGTATATCATAGCATGTATGCACACCCATGCACATCATAGACAGAAACTCACACTACCAAAAAGAAGATAAAAATGATAGACACTAGAAATAAATAAAATAAGAGAAAGGACTGGGGATGTATCTTTGTGGTAGAGCTTCTGTCTAGACAAGGCCCTGGGTCCAGTCCCCAGCATAGGAAAGAAACCAAAAAGACACTAATGGTAATTTGTTATTCTCTCTCATTAAGAGAAAGCTTCCTTTCTCTTCCCACACACTAAGTTGTAACATCAACCCTCACCTGAATCCCTAAAATTGTGCCTGGATCTCCAATATTAAGGAAACCCTCTTGTGTTTTCAGGTTTGAAGCAGCCAAGCTTGTCATGCAGTGGCTTTGCAACCATGAAGATCAAAACATGCAAAGAATGGCGGTTGCTATCATTTCCATTCTGGCTGCTAAGGTACCTGAACGTTTCTGAATGACTTCCCAAAGGCAGTTGTTTCTCATTACAGTTAATTCTGCCCCCTTCCATTTGTGTGCCAGAAAAGTTAGTACACCTCTTTGCTAGCCTGCTTATTTGTGTTAAGTGCTGCAGAATTGGAAGCTAATGAGCTGTTTCAGTCTAGCTATGGAGGCTGTTGTGGTGGATTATAGTAAACTTATACCCATGAATGCTTGGACATTTACTTTGTTTTATATTTGCTTCCAGCTTTCTACAGAACAAACTGCACAGCTTGGTGCTGAGCTCTTCATTGTCCGGGTAAGTTTATTTTCCCTCTTTTTAGAACACTACATAGTGGTTTGGTTTGTTTGGTTGGTTGGTATCTTGTTTTTTTGTTTTTTTTGTTTTTTTTTTTAGCTTTTAAAAAATTATTTATTTTACCTGTATGGGTGCTTTGTTTCCATGTATGTCTGTGCACTGCGTGGAGGTGACCTGGTGCTTGTGGATGCCAGAGGAGTAAATTGGATCCCATGGGACTAGAATTACAGACAGTTGTGAGCTGCCATGTGGGTGCTGATAATTAAACCCAGGTCCTCTTGAAGATTAGCCAGTGCTCTTAATCTCTGAGTCATCTCCCCAGTCCCTAATAGTATTCTTCTCTTTTCTTTTTTCCTCCTGACAAGTAGTGTGGTATACTTTTGTGGGTATGTATGTATATAGGTGTTTGTGTTCCTGGGGAGCTAAGCCAGGGCTTCACACATACTAAGTCGGCTTTCTGCTACAGAACCACGCCTGTCCTGGCTTCTATATATATTTTTAATTAATTCACTTTTTATAAATGATTGTATTCAGTTTTGTTTTGATTTGATTTTTGGGGGATGTGGGCTTCGAGACAGGGTTCTCTGTGTAGCAGTCCTGGCAGTCCTAGAACTCAATCTGTAGACCAGGCTGGCCTTGAACTCACAGAGATCCACCTGCCTCTGCCTCCTGAGTGCTGGGTTTAAAGATGTGCATGACTACTGCCTGGGTTTTGTTTTGTTTTAATTTTTGGTCATTTGTAGAGCTAGGGATTGGTCTTGCATATGCCAGGCTGGTGTTCCACCACTGAGCTGTATTCCTGACCCCAATTGTATTCTGGGTTTTTGTTGTTGTTGCAATTTTTATATAATTATTTATTTTATTTCATTTTTATGTGTATGAGTGTTTTTCCTGCGTGTATGTATGTATACCATGTGCATGCCTGTTGCCTGCAGAGGTCAAAAGATGGCAGATACCCTGAAACTGGCGTTAAGGATGGTTGTGAGCCACTGTGTAGATGCTGGGAGTTCTCTGCTTGTGTTCTTCAATCACTGAGACATCTCTCCAGGCCCAAGTGTATCTTTTTTTAAATTGAAGTAACTTTGGTCCTTGATAGATGCAAGCAGCTGTGAACTGATAGTCCTGCGCGCAGGGGTTAAGAGCACTGCTGCTCTTGCAGAGGACCAGGGTTTGCTTCATAGCACCCACATTGTGGCCTACAATTACCTGCGACTCCACTTCCAGGGGATTCAATGTTCTCCTGGCCTTGATGGGCAGTGCTCGTGTGTGATACACATAAACACTCAGGCACGTACATATACACATAAAATAAAAATAAATTTTATTGTAAATAAAAATAAACAGGGTCGTTTTTTGGAGCCAGGCATGATGGTAACATGCCATTAATCCTAACACTTGAGATAGAGGCAGATGGATCTCTGTAAGTTCAAGGCCAGAGTGGTCTACATAGTAAAATCTAGGCTAGCCAGGGCAACTTAATGAGACCCTGTCTCAAAAAACAGAGGTGGAGAACTTTTAGGAATTATGAAGATATCTCAGCAATTCTGGCTGAAAGTATACTAGAAATTTAAGAAAGTGGTCTACTTGATCCATTTCGTGTAAGCAGAGTTAATATGGTGCTAATAGCTAAGTTTGTTCTTCCTAAGGGTGAACCCAGAGCCTGATGCATGTTACTCGTGCCCAAGAGCTGGGACTAAAGGCATGCACCACCATGCCTAGCTCGCAAACTGCATTTCTTAGGTTAGTTACAATAGGTGTAGCTTACGAGAAGACATGTCAAAGCTATTGTCATCTTAATATCCAATATTAAAACTTCAATTCTCTTACCATTGTGTGTAGTTGTGAGCCACCACGCCCAGCCTTTTTCTTTTTTCCTAAAAAAAAAACAAAAAAAAAAACCTTGAAATTTTGTTAGAATTAGGCCTTCTGAGCCTTCTAATTCTTTTATCAAGTTGATTATGACCAAACTACTTAATATTTTAGATTCAGTTTCTGTCCCTGGGAAATGACACTATAGGTATTATTAACTATAAGTTAATAAATACTAGTTTTGTCTCCCTTCAATCCCTCTTCATTTTTTTAAGTCCCAGGCTTTATTAGAATGGTATTCTATGACCAGTTTTTTTTTTTTAATTTATTTATTATGTTTCTGTGTGCGTGTATGCCTGCAGGCCAGAAGAGGGCATTAGACCTCATTACAGATGGTTGTGAACCACCATGTGGTTGCTGGGAATTGAACTCAGGACCTTTGGAAGAGCAGGCAATTCTCTTAAGCGCTGAGCCATCTCTCCAGCCCCCAATCTATGACCAGTTAAGATAGTTGGTTCACGACCAGTGAGATGGCTCAGCAGTGAGGCAACTGCCACCAAATCTGGTGACTTGAGTTCAATCCCTGGGAACTAGTGGTGGAGGAAGAGAACCAACTTCTGCAAGCTCTCTTCTGACTACAAAAGTTCAGTGTTTCATATATTTCATCAGTACACACATACACACACATGCACGCATGAGACACACACACACGACACAAAATCAAAATAAGTTAAAAAAAAAGATACTGCACACACATGAAAGAAGGAAGGAAAGCAAACAAGCACGCAAACAGGTCTGGGGATATAGCTCCATATGTGAAGTGAGCACTTGCCTCCTCAGCACCACATAAACCCCGTGTGGTAGTACATGCCTGTAATTGCAGCACTTGGGAGGTAGATGCTGGAGGACAGAGTCCAACATCATTCTTGGTATATAGTGAGTTTAAGGCGGCATGAGACCCTGCTCACAGAGAAAGGGACCAAGAGAGGAACAGAGAGGGAGAGAGAACACAAGCAAGTACTCTTCTTACAGTGCAGTTTGCAGTTCCTACACAGTACTAACTAAACTATTGTTTGCAGAAAAACAAATAGAAATGAAGGGAAGGATAAGAAGGGAAAATGAAGGTTCAGACTAAGGAATTGTGGGCTGAGAAAGGAGAATCTTGACTTAGAAGCTAGCTTTGGCTGCTTTCTTAGGGTTTCTATTGTTGTGATAAAACACCAGGATCAAAATCAGATAAAGAAGAGTTTATTTCATCTTAGTCTGTCATCTAGGAAAGATAGAGACTGATGCAGAGGCCATGAAGGAATGCTTGCCCTGTCTGCTTTCTTATACATCCCCAGGACTACCTATTCAGAGAAGGCACCATCCACAGTGGGCTGGGCCCTTCTACAGCAAGCACTAATCAAGGAAGTACACTACAGAATTGCCTACAATCTTATGGAGATATTTTCTCATTTGAGAGTCCTCTTCGAGTGGCTGGAGAGATGACTCAGTGGTTAAGAGCACTGGCTAGTCTTCTAGTGGACCCGGGTTCAATTCCCAACACCACTTGGAAGCTCACAACTGTCTGTAACTCCAGTTGCAGGGGATCTAACACCTTCACAGCAATACTCATAAAATAAATTTAAATAGATGATTTAAAAAAGAGAGAGAGTCCCTCTTCCAGAGTGACTGTAGCTTGTGTCAAGTTGACTAGCCCTGGGTTGCATAGCAAAACTATCTGAAGAAACAATACGAAAACATACTAGGGCTAGCAAAATGGCTCAGCAAGAAGATGCTTCCTGCCAACCCTGTTTCAATCCCCAGGACCCACAGGGTGGAACTCACAGACCTCTACAAACATGCTGTGACTTGGACACATCCCCCCACATTAGATAGCTAGATGGATGGATGGATGGATGGATGGACGGACGGACGGATGGACGGACGGACGAACAGACAAAGTTTTAACCTTTACAGGGAATGCTTTAAACTAGGAGAATATTCCTCATGATTTGTGCTTATTGGTAATCTCAAATTATGACAACAATTCAATAATGAAAAATTCTCTTTCTTCCTTAGCAACTTCTTCAAATAGTGAAGCAGAAAACTAATCAAAATTCAGTGGATACTACATTGAAATTTACTTTGAGTGCACTCTGGAACCTCACAGATGAATCCCCAACAACCTGCAGACACTTCATTGAAAATCAAGGGTTGGAACTCTTCATGAGAGTTCTAGAGGTCAGAATGAAAATATACTTAGCAGCTGGATATGGGTGATTTCTTTGAGCACTTATTTGTTATATTTGTTTCTTTAAATAGTTACACATTCTCTTCTCTTTTGTACAGTCTTTCCCAACTGAGTCATCCATTCAACAAAAAGTTCTAGGTCTTTTGGTAAGTTGTACACCATTCCTGATTAATTCCAAAGCATAATTATTTTCTGTCTGAGTGTGTACTTTGAAGGTTGCTACTTGGGCCCTCAAGGCCCATGTTGATTAGGATACTCCCCACAGAGCCTAGAGTGGTTTATTATTTGTGTTTTAATAAATAAAGCTTACCTGAAGGTCAGAAGGCAAAGTAGCCACGCTAGTCAGCCGTACAGTCCAGGCAATAGTGACACACAATTTTATTTATTTATTTTATTTTATTAAAATATAAAAGTTTCCATTTTCGCCCCTCCTCCCAACACCTTCCCACTCCCCCCACTCCCTCTCCTCTTCCCTCTCCATCCCTAAGAGCAGTCAGGGTTTCCTGCCCTGTGGGTAGTTCAAGTTCCTCCCCGCTCCCTCCAGGTCCAGGAAGGTGAGTATTCAAACAGACTGGATCTCCAAAAATCCAGAATATGCAGAGGAAACAAGTCCCAGAGTCATTGTCAATGGCTTTTTAGAAAGACTTCGGGCCAGCCACATTCAGGGAATCCAGCCTCCTCCAGAGAATCTGGTTGGATCAAGCGCTCCTTCAGTCCCAGTCAACTGGCATTGGTGAACTCTCATTAGATCAGTCCCCTTGTATCAGTGGGTGATCGTTCCCCTTGCGGTTCTGATTTTCTTTTTCATGTTCTTCCTCCTTCTGCTCCTCTTTTGGACCTTGGGGGGCTCAGTCCGGTCCTCCAATGTGGGTCTCCGTCTGTGACACACAATTTTAATCCCAGCAGCCACACTAGTACACTAGTTAACCATAGAGGCTGGGCGGTGGTGGTACATGCCTTTAATCCTAGCACTAGAGAGGGATATAAAACGGGAGGAGACAGGTCTCAGGCTCGGTCTCAGTCCGAGGATTTGTGGAGGCAGGATCGCCCATTTCGGTAGAGGTAAGAGCCAGTGGCTAGCCACTTTGCTTTTCTGATCTCCAGCTTGAACCCCAATGTCTGTCACTGGGTTTTTATTATCTGTGCTACAGGAGCCTGATGATAGGAGCTTGATCCTAGAACCCATATGATAGAAGAAAAGAACTCATCTCCAAGTTGTCTTCTGACTTATACATGTGAGAAACACACACACACACGATAAATAAATGGGGATATAGGTCAGTTAGAAGAGTGCATGTCTAGCATGCATGAAACTTGGTTTCCATCCTCTACATCACATAAATTTGGGTGTTTAAAGAAAGTATAAACGATGAGTATAAAGTAGAATGAGATTACATCCACCTGTAATCTTACCACTTGAGAGATGAAGGGTAAGGATAGGAGAATCAGAAGTTCAAAGCATAGAAGAAGTTCTGCATAGCCAGGGTTTCATGATACCTTGTCTCAAGAAGAAAGAAGGAAGGAAGCTGATGTGGTAGTGCAGGTGAATCTGTAAATTCAGAGCTAACCTACATCGTAGTGAGACGTGTCAAAGAAAAAACACAGAAGAAATATAGAAAGATGATGTTGTGTTGTTTTGAACATCTAGTGAAAATGGAAAATAAATATAATTATTAAATTAAAAAGATAAAACAAGCCTGGTGTAGTGGTGCACACCCTCTATTCTGCACTCGGGAGACAGAGGCAGGTGGATCTCTGTGAGACTGATGACAGCCTCGTCTACAGAGTGAGACCCTGTCTTGAAAAAAGAAAAAAGAAAATGTTGGTTGCTCTTCCAGAAGACCCAGAATCAAGTCCCTACACCCATGTGGAGAATCACAACCATCTGCAGCTCCAGCCAGGGGATCACATGCCTTCCCCTGGCCCCCAGGCTCTGCACTGCATACACCTAATGCACACTCACACATATCTTTAAAAATCTCAAAAACAAAACAGTTTGTTTGTGTAGCCCAGGCTGTACTGGAACAAGCTCTGTAGACTAGGCTAGTGTTGAACTTAGTCAAAAAAACTTTTTAAGGAAAGACTCCATGACAGCCAGTATCAGGATGGCAACAGGAATAGGTGACAGCTCACGTCATGAACTACAGGCATGTTGCAGAAGGGGCACCAGGAATGGTGCAAGACTTTGAAACCTTGAAGTACGCCCCTAGTGATAAACTCCTACATCAAGGGCACACTTCCTAAACCTCCCAACAGCATCATCAGTTCAAGTATCTAAGTATAGGAGACATTTACTACCCAAACTACCACTATTCCCCTTACCTCTGCTCCAGTCTGCAAAGTGACCAGCTTGCATACTTTGTCAGAGATCACCAGGAGTGCTTGTCTAGTGTCTGAAAACAGTCCTTTTAACCATTTAATTTGCCTAAGACTAACTTTTTTGTTTTGTTTTGGTTTGTTGTTTTTTTTTTTTTGAGACGGTTTCTCTGTAGCTTTGGAGCCTGTCCTGGAAGTAGCTCATGTAGACCCAGCTGGCCTCAAACTCACAGAGATCCGCCTGCCTCTGCCTCCCAAGTGCTGGGACTAAAGGCGTGTGCCACCACCATCCAGCTAAGACTAACTTTTATACCTTCTTTTTCTCCCAGAACAATATAGCTGAAGTACAAGAGCTACATTCTGAACTAATGTGGAAGGATTTCATAGACCATATCAGCAGTCTCCTACACAGCGTGGAAGTAGAAGTCAGTTACTTTGCAGCTGGGATTATCGCCCACTTAATATCCAGAGGTGAACAAGCATGGACCTTGAGCCGCAGCCAGAGGAATTCTCTTCTTGATGATTTGGTAGGATAATTTGTTGTTTTCTGGAATGATATAAGTTACATTTGTTATAGTTAAATATGAAAGCTTCATTATGATGTAATATTGCTAAAAAATAAATATTGTAATGCATTCTATGTTTTATGTCTTCTAGCATTCAGCTATTCTGAAATGGCCAACTCCAGAGTGTGAGATGGTAGCATACAGGTAATTAGCATGATTATTAAGTAATCCGGTCACTTTTTTTTTTTTTTTTTACAATCTTCAAGTATCTCTCATAGTATTAGTTTTGAGTAAAGTCATGTAAAGTAGCTGCTCATGGTGGTACATGCATATAATCCGAGCACCAAAGAGGCCGAGACAGGATTGCCAAGTTCCCAGCCAGCCTGGGCTATAGGACAAGACCTTGTCTCAAGGGGGCTTTAAAAAGTATTTTGATTTATTTTCTACTATTCATTCAACATTCTCTTCTTTATCCATATTTATTGAAGGTAGATTTCCTGGAATTTGTTCTCTGCTGTTCAAATTTAAAGAGACTGAGAAGGCTGGGGTTCTCTACCTGATACAGTGCTGTCTGTGATTTATAAAACCCTGGGCTTGAGATCCCTGTCACTACATAAACTGAGTGTGACTGCCTGAGACAGAAATGCTAATTCTGGGGTAGTGGAGATAGGAAGATCAGAAGTTGAAGGTCATCCTAGGCTACAGGAGACCTCAACTCCCATCCTACCTTACCCCCCCAATATATATATATATAATCTAATAATAACACTAACAGCAAAAGCGGCATTCTGGATAGCTAAATCTGTCTATGACAATTAAGTGCTAAGATAGGCAACTTATTGTCTGAAATATTTCCATTGCTGTGTAATTTTATTACAACTTATTGGTTACTTCATACATTCTGGTATGTTTTTGACTTGTTTTAGATTTGATTTTAATTTTGGGCGGATGGTCAGTGTTTTGCCTGATTGTATGTCTGTGTACCATATGCATGCAGTTCCCTCAGAGACCATGGAATCAGTCCTCTGGAACTGGAGTTGCAAATGGTTGTGAACCAACGTTGGAGCTGGGAATCGAGCCTGGGGCTTCTGTAATAGCAGCCAGTGCTCTTAACTGCCAAGCCATCTCTCCAATCCCTCTTGAACAGTTTTTAAACCCATTTTGTTTAGAATAACACAAAGAGAAAAGCAAATCTGTGCCTTCTTTGTGGTGTTCTGTCCATTATTATTGACGATCTCTGTTCCTACCTTATACATCAAGGTCTTTAAGGTATCTGTCTGTCTGTCTCTGTGTGTATCTGTTTATTTTGGTCCTCCAAGACAGGTTCTCTCTATGTAACAGTCCTAGCTATCATGGAACTTGCTTCATAGACCAGGCTAGCCTTGAACTCACAGAGATCCATGCCTGCCTCTGCCTCCTGAGTGCTGGGATTAAAGTGTGTATCTAAGACTGAGTGTGTTATCTCTTTAATGCCAGCACTAATTTTTTGGAAGAATCATGTGTTGTGTTTGTATTTTTGCTCTTACCCTTCCTCCCCGTCTCTGGCCTCTTTCTTTCCATACATAGTCATTCTGCTTCTCTGGAAGGGCAGCCAATGCTCTTAGCTGCTCAGCCATCTCTCCAGCCCCTCCAGTGTATGTTTTTGTTGTTGTTGTTGTTGTTGTTTGTTTCTTGTCACCACTGTCAAAGGTGGTGGCTGTAGTTTTGTAGGCATATTTGGGTCCTCCTTTTTTATTGCGCTAGCCTACATGTCTGGCTTTGTCCCAGTGCTGCTGTTTTGTTATGCTCTGTGCTGTACTTTGAGGTCTGCCATCTCCAGCAGTGCTCTTTTCTGCTTAGATTGTTTTGACATATCCAGGATCTTTTCTGTTTCTTTTTAAAAGTCGATTATTATTTATTTGTGTGTGGGGTGCTCTTGCCAACATGTCATGATGTGCATTAGACAGTCAGGAGAACCTTTGCCAGTCAGTTTTCTGTCCAGGTCTGGAGCTCACTCTCTCAGCCGACTTACACTGCAAGTGTTTACCCCAGAGCCCGTGTCACAGTCCTGCTTGTGCGTTTTAATAGAACTTCAGAGTGCCTTTTCTAGTTCTGTGAAAAATGTCATTGGATTTTCATAGAGGTGGTACTGAATCTGCAGATTGCCTTCAGTCACGTGACCATTTTCACACCATTAATTACACCAGCCATGAACTTGGAGGCCTTTCTGTCTTTCAGTGTCTCCTTCAGTTTCCTTCTTGGTGTCTTCAGGTCTTCATTCTAGAAGATTTTAGTTTCCTGGCTAGGTTTATTTCTGGATATGTTATTTTTTATGACGTTATTCTGCATGGAATTTTCTTCTTGAATTATTTCTCAGCAAATTGCCACTACTATATAGAAAGGCTACTGATTTGGCAGTGTATAGCACAAATAATACAAACTCAGAGACAGATACTGGGGTTCACCCTCCTTTCCCATTTATGGCTCATTTATTACATTCTTTTGTCTTATTTCTCTAGCTAAAACTTGAGTCCTAAATTAAGTAACAGCGGAGAAAGTGGACACCCTTGTCTCAGTCCTGGTTTTAAAGGAAATACCTTTTTGCCATTTGGTGTATAGTGGGAGCCTACAGGGCCTGTTGTATCAGGCTAATTTGCTCAGACTTTTATCATGAGAAGTGAACTTTGTATAAAGTCTTTGATGGTTGAGATGATCAATATTTTTGTTCTCCAATCTGTTTATGTGCTGTTTATTGATGTGCATATGTTGAGCTGTCCCGAATCCCTGGAATGAAGCCAGCTTGGCCATGATACACAGTCTTCTAAATGTGTTCTTAAATTTGCTCTATAAGAATTTAATTTACTTTTGGATTTTTTGTTTGTTTATTTGTTTTGGCAGTTGGTTTATTTTATTTTATTTATTTTTTAGGCAGGTCTCACTACATAGCCCTGGCTGGCCCTGAACTCACTGTTTAGACCGTTAGCTCCTTGTGATCTGACTGCCACTTGAGTGTTGGGACTAAAGGTTCATCACCATTTCTGGCTTCCCTCCACCTTCTTTCAATCTTTTGCTTGTTATGAATCTGTTTTAAGTTATGTATGTCCTCTTGGCTTAATTCTAGTAGATCATTTAGAATTTTATCCATTTTTCCAATTTTCTGGAATATACTTTTTCAGATATTCTCTAATGCTCCTCAGGACTTCATTGTTCTCTGTTATAATTGTATTAGTGTGGGTCATCTCTTTCTTTTGGTTAGTTTGCCTAAGTGAACTGCCAATTTTATTTTTTCTAAGAAGCAACTCCATACTTGATTGATTCTGTGCATTGTTTTTAGTCTCCATGTTTATTGCTTTCATCCCTGTTTATTGTTTCACTGTGTTGGGGTGTGCCTGTTTTTCTAGGACTGTGAGTGTACACCATTAGGTTATTCTTTTAAGGCTCTTATATGGCTCAGGCTGTGTTTTTTTTTTCTCTGAAGCTAGCAGCCCCAGATGCCTTTGGTGCATCTGTATGTATAGTTGTTCCAGCTCCTTGGTGAACGACTCCCTTTATTAATAAGTACGTCTTTACTTCTTCTTCCCCCATCATCCCCCTACCTGTTTTTGGTTTTTGTTTTTGTTTTTTTAAAGATGTGTCTTTCTTCGTCACTCTGGCTGTCCTGGAACTCAGTCTGTAAACCAGGCTGGCCTCAAACTCACAGAACTCTATCTGCCTCTGCCCCTTGATTAAAGTGTGAGCTACCACACCTGTCTTCTTCTAATTTTAAAGTGTAAAGTGTACTTTTTCAGATATCTAAAGGGGAAGACCAAAAAGGAAAACAAAACAAAAAACTTTTGAAAAATCCACACCCCCTCCCTTCATACAGTGCCATGGTGTCTCAATGCAATCCTTTCTGAAGTAGCTGTGACAAAGAGAAGACGTGTATTGACCCTTTGTATCAGTCTAGAAATGGCATGTCTTTTCTTAATCATGTAAGAATCACTGCTTAGGGGCTGGAGAGATGACTCAGTGGTTAAGAGCATTGCCTGCTCTTCCAGAGGTCCTGAGTTCAATTCCCAGCAACCACATGGTGGCTCACAACCATCTGTAATGAGGTCTGGTGCCCTCTTCTGGCCTTCAGGCACACACAGAATATTGTATACATAATAAATAAATAAATAAATGTTTTTAAAAAAAGAGTCACTGCTTAGAAAATGATGCTTGTATAAAATGTAACTTTGATTCTTTTGTTTTGAACCTTTAGGTCCTTTAATCCATTTTTCCCACTGCTTGGCTGTTTTACAACACCGGGAGTCCAGCTGTGGGCAGTTTGGGCCATGCAACATGTTTGCAGCAAGAACCGTATGTACCAAAATTAGAACTATGGTTCAGGTGAAATGCTCCTTTACAGAAAGTCATTTTGAGGGGTGAAGGGTTGTTGAGTCTTTCCTATGTAGTCCTGACAAGCTGGAACAGAGCTGACTGTATAGCTCAGGCTGGTCATAAACTCTCAGCAGTTCTCGTGCCTCAACTTTCTGAGTGGTGAGATGGATATGTACCACCATGCCTAGAACATGGTTGAACAAGACGTGTGTGTGTGCCTGTGTGTGCACACGCACACACCTTCAGCCCAGAAAGACAAAGGTTTGTTTTGTTGTTTTGTTTTGTTTTTTTTTAAAGATTTTGGTTTGGGTTGGGTTTTTTGGGGGGAGGGGGCTGTCAAGACAAAGTTTCACAGTAGCTGCAGAGCCAGTTCTGGAACTCTTTTTTGTAGACC
Organism: Myodes glareolus; assembly: GCF_982192425.1. Taxonomy (NCBI): domain Eukaryota; kingdom Metazoa; phylum Chordata; class Mammalia; order Rodentia; family Cricetidae; genus Myodes; species Myodes glareolus. The sequence goes on from NC_142028.1 coordinate 83,556,434, forward strand.
AGACTGGCCTTGAACTCATGTAGTTCTGCCTGCCTCTGCCTTAGTGCTGGGGTTAAAGGTGTGCCACCACACCCAGCTCAAAAGCAATTTTTAAAGTGTATATCCCACTGTTTTCTGTTTTGTTTGAAATAGGTCTTACTGTATAGACCAGGCTGAACTTGAACTGACAGAGATCCACCTGTCTTTGCCTCCCAAGTGCTAGAATTAAAGGGGTGCTCCATGACCCCTGGCTGCACTGATTTTTAAGTACATTTACTTGCAAGTATGTGTGTGCATGCGCGTGTTTCTCTGTGTGTATGCGAGAGATATACACATGATTTTGTGGGTACATGCACCCATACGTAGACATTCAAAGGCCAGAGAGGAACATAGGTGTCTTCCTCTCTTGCCTTCTGCCTTATTCTCACTGAACCAGAAGTTTGCTGTTTTGGGTAGGTTGGCTGGTCAGGGATTTCATGGGACTGGCCTTTCTCATCCCATAAAGTTGAAATTACATGCACACATGGCCATGCCTGGCTTTTTATGTGGGTTCTACAATTAGAACTCAGGCTCTCATGCTTGGACACAAACCCTCGTACCCACTGAACAATTTCCCAGGCCCAAGACACTTTTAAAATATAGAGTAAGAGATTTAGGTTATGTTACGAATTAAGTGAATCCTTCCAAAGTGTTTGGCAGGTGTGCTTGGTGGCACACTTAGGTTCCACCACTAAGGCAGTTCAGACAGGGTCAAAAAAAGTTTAAAGCCACTCTGATCTGCATGACAAGACCATGTCTCACAAAAAAAAAAAAAAAATCAGGGACTGAAGAGAGGGCTCAGAGGTTAAGAGCACTGCCTGCTCTTCCTAAGGTCCTGAGTTCAATTCCCAGCAACCACATGGTGGCTCACAACCATCTGTAATGAGGTCTGGTGCCCTCTTCTGGCCTGCAGGAATACATGCAGGCAGAGTACTGTATACATAATAAATAAATATTTAAAAAAAAAAGAAAAAGAAATCAGAAAGAGAAAGAGAAAGAAATAGTCACACTTAAAAAAATAGTTGGATAGCCAGGCAGTAGTGGTGCATGCCTTTAATCCCAGCACTCCTGAGGCAGAGGCAGGTGGATCACTGAGTTCAAGGCCAGCCTGGTCTTCAGAGCAAGTTCCAGGACAGCCAGGGCTATACAGAGAAACCCTGTTTCAACAAAACAAAACAAAAAGCTGGGCTAAAGAGATTGCTCAGCAGTTAAGAGCAGCAACTGTTCTTCCAGAAGATCTAAGTTTGAGATTCTCAGCATCCACCTAGTGATTCAACCATCTGTAACTCTAGTTCCAGGGGATTTGATACCTTTTTCTGCCTTTCGCTGGACCGTGGCATAAAAGGAATATACAGACGTACATGTGGACATGTAGACAAAATACCCATACACATAAAATAAGAATAATTTTTTTTTAAGATTCCTGAATTCAAGGTAATAAAGAGATAATAGAGGCAGATGCTTGTCCTGGAATTAGCTCCTGTAGACCAGGCTGGCCTCGAACTCATGGAGATCTGTCTTTTTTTTTTTTTTTTTGACAGAGTCTTTAGTTTGTAGATTTACTTCGTGTACCACCATGATGCCTGGCCTTTGATGTGTATTTTGTTTAGTTTTAAGCTCTGAAGAACTTGTATGGTTTGTGGGATAACTTCAAAACTTAAAAATACTTTAAGAGAAATGTTGTGATGTTTTCTTTCAGCTTCAAGGTATTGCAGCATGCTGATTGAAGAAGGCGGACTGCAGCATTTGTACAACATCAGAGAGCATGAGCAGACAGATCCCCACGTGCAGCAGATTGCCGTAGCCATTCTGGACAGTTTAGAAAAGCACATTGTGCGCCATGGGAGGCCCCCTCCCTGTAAAAAGCAGCCCCAGGCCCGACTCAATTGATAGCCATAGATAGTTGGAAATGAACAGTGGAAATCATTTTTGTGGTGGTTCATTGGAATAGTGTGCTCTCTGGTGTGGGGGTGTCTGTGGTAAGAGTCCTGGGATCCATCTCCTGCCCGTGTGGACAGTCTGATTTGTTCTGTGATTTTTAACTTAGGAGGAGAAAGGTCTTCCTTCATTATTGTCTTTTAGGAAATCTTTCATGTTTGAACTTTACCTGTGCTTGAGATTCTACAGTCTTATGATAAATTGCACGAACCCTTAGGCCAGACTTCTCTCGAGCCCTTCCAGGTAGTTTGCAACGTGAGCAGGGCTGCCGACACGACATCAGCACTGTTTGGATTGTAAGATTTATTACGCTCCTGTAAAAATGCCTTCGTTCTCTGTGTGTCTTTCACAAGATGCACTTGTTTGTACGAGTGGAAACTTTTGTGTCTCTGGAAGCTCTGCTGTTTGGAGCCTGGATGGCAGTCAAAGAAAAACGAAAGAGACGCAATAAAAGAAGAACGGAGTTGAAGAGGAATTAGACATTGCTTTTTTAGCTCTAAGAATGGACAGGTTCTCCTGGAGCCCCTCTCCCAAGTCTGGGAGCAGGAGCTGTTCTCCAAGCTGAAGGCTGGGAGCATGGGCTCTCTCTGCAGGCTACTCTAGAACTACTTGCCCAGTTACACAGTGTAGCATCACAGTGTTGTGTGTCAAAGCCTCTCTGAGACACTGGCTGTCATGCTATAAGAGTACAGTTTTTTAAATGTCGCTGGTTAAACTGCCTGTTTTACCCCTTCTTTTCCAAAGTCATTTTTATTCAGTGGAGTAAAGACTATTTACAGAGTTAACTTGCTTAGTTAAAATACAGTTGATAACAGAAAATTTGCTATAAAAATTTAACCTTGAGTTGGGGTGTGGCTCGATGGTAGAGTGTGTTCTTAGCATGTATGGATTCAATACCCAGCAATACATACAGAAATGTTAATTTCTTTCTTCTGATAAATTTTGGCTCATACCTGTACTCACTCAGGAGACTGAGACGGGGGGGGGGGGGAAGGTGCCATGGGTTTGAGGCCAATCTGTGTCCAAGAGACGTTTAGTGTATCTTCATTATGTGTTCATGTTAGAAAAAGATGTCCACATCTCACTTCCAAACGTGCAAGAGAGGAATAGGCTGCTGCTAAATGCCCAGCCGAGTGGGTAAAAGGAAATGTTTTTGATGGACGTCTTTTAGACAGTTGCCTGTCCTTTAAGATAGTTGGTATAATGAAGAATCAGTTATTGTCCTACAAACCAGGGATATATCAAGTTACCAACAAATTTAATTTCCATTTAAAGATGGGAATGGTGGAGACCTATAATCCAGTAATCACAAGGGTGAGACAGAAGGAACTAGAAGTTAGAGATGAGCTTAGGCTACAGAGTAGCAAGGGCCTGGGCCATAGAGGGAAACTGTCTCTCACAAAACAGAGCAAATTTTTATCTGAAGGAAGCTTGGTCATACTTGCCCTTAATCTAAAACATTAAGGAGCAGGTGGCATGATAGCAAGACCCATCCCAAACAAGTACAGCAGCGTCTCGTCTTGTGAGCGGGTTTAACCTGAAACAGCTTTTGACCACATTTTATTCCTACACATCTAAAATGCTTTCAATAGAATTTTTAAATGGTATTTTTAAATAACTCACAAATATTTCAGTTTAGAGGGGAGCTAGTTTAAGCTGGGCATAGGGGCCTGTGTTGTAGAATATGAAGGCAAGAGGATTCTGAGTTCTAGGCCAGCCTGGGCTACATGAGAGTCCCTGTCTATAAAAGCAAAACCAACAAGCTGGTTGACTTATTAGTATGCTTTTAACATGTCTGACTCATGTTCATGCTGCTGCCACACTTCAGACTTGAATGTTTAGGGCTTCCTTTATAGGAATGAATACTGAATCAAACTAAAAGAAAACAGATACACAGAATTATCTAAAAGCCATATAAAACAATGGTTTAATTCTTACTTCATTGGTTCCAGGGATTTTTAGAGCCATAAGATACATTTTTGCCGGAAATGGTTGCTCAAACCTATGATTGCCACTGGAGAGAGGATTGCTGAAAGTTGAGGCTAGCCTGGACTACCTAGTGATGCTTTGTCTCAACAGCCTCCACCACAAAAAGATGCATTTTTCATAGTTAATCATATTTTAGAGAAAGATTGTCAAAGGAGTTTTGCTTTTTGTTGACATTTTACCCCCAATTTTAATGTCTAAAATTAAAATTTTGACAGTAGGATATTCTGCAGTAAATCGCAAGTTGGTGCTGTTGACCAGCAGGTCTACCTAGCTTGCTTGGGGAGAGCCTATTTGAGAACTTTGGCTTCAGATGTCAGGACAAGAGTGCATGTTTCTATAGACCAATACTAAACTGTCTGCTTTACTAATCTTTAGAATAAGAAGCCAGCTGTGGTGGCATGCATCTGTAATCCCAATATCACCAGCTGCATAGCAAATTCAAAACCCTCTCAAGAAGCAGAACAAGAATAGCCAAAAACTACAGAGCTTTTCAGAATAGCCTGATACATGAAGACTCAAATACATTTCCATTTATATTTCACAGGTCAGTCAAGACTACATTCCAGACCTAAATAAAAACAAAAACTGTTCACATCCCAAATATATCAAGATGTTAGCACCTCTGTGCTTTTGATTTTTGTTTGTTGGGGAGTGGTGTGTTTTTGTTTTTGAGATAGCATCTCACTAAGTATAGACACAGGGCTGTAGTCTACTTTGATCCCACTCAACTAACAATTCTAAGTAAGTGCTCAGATTCCAGGCATGTGCTACTATGTCTAGCTCTGTGATGGTTCTGAAAGCTGTCATTAAGACAGAATTTTCAGTTACAGTTGAAAGTAGCTTAATATAGCTAAATCCTGAATATAGCCAAAATACATGTATGGTTGTCCAGCCAGTCTCTAACAGCCCTCTCCTTCATAATTGGAAACCATCATGTAAGTACTTGGTACTTCCAAAGTCAGTGGCTTAGGGGTGTGCTTTCAAGCAGCTTAGACTAAGCTGAATGACCTTGTTGAACTCATCAGTGTACTCAGACACAAGCCATTGAATAGCAACACTTGGGTCAGCTGAAGGACATACATGCACAAGGCCCCAGGTCCAGTCCCTAGCATCCCGCCCAACAAGGAAATGAAATTAGACTTTGTAAGATTGTAATCGAATAAAGCAAAGTATAGCAAATCAAAGCATCTGGTGTTTGTGCATCAAGTCAGTTTTGCTATGGTCTTTATACTCTGACTTTTTCTCCTGGGTTGAGAGTGTAACTCAGCTCAGTACTAGAGTGAGTGGCTCTGAGTTAAATTCCTACTATTAGAAAACTAAAATTATTAATATTAAATTATTAATAAAACCATAAATCTACTGATCTCAACTGATTTAAAAGGTTTAAAAGAATCTTATCAGACCCACAGGTTCAGGAGTCGGCCGTTATTGTTGCTGCTTGTTAGCCCGGCAGGCGAGTTCACCCACTGTGAGGATGAACGCAAACTGCCTTAGGAGTTTGCTTCTCTTTCAAAGGTCCATGTTTAAAATCACCATCCAGCCATGATTGGTGGCTCATGGCTTTAATCCAGTACTTGGGAGGCAGAGGCAAGTGGATTTCTGTGAGTTCAGGGTTAGCCTCATCGACATAGTTCCAGGAGAGCCAGGGCTATACAGGGAAACCTTGTGTCAAACAAAACAAAACAAAAACTGCATCAATCATATGAATCCAGTTAATGATGTTTCTCTTACAAATGAGTCCTTTTATGCTGGCCTGTTGTCTTCCTATTCAATTTTTTGTATTTTTTTACTTGATTTTTTTTCTTTGTTCTGTTTCATGTATCCAGAGCTAGTTTAGAATTCTCAACCCCCTGCCTGTAAGCCCCAGACACACCACCTTACCACCTTTCTGACTGTTAGTCACTTCCGTGTGGCTGTTGAGATAACCCTGGTCTATCTTTGATGTTCTTCAATCATACTTCCCCCCTTTGGTACATGTTACTGAAAACATTAAATATACCAAATTGGGGTGACTTAGTGAACACTAAGTTTGGCTTAGTTTTTGGTTTTGCTTCATTTTGTTATTTGAAAAGGATCTTACATACCCCAAGCTGGTCTCAAACTCACTATGTAATTAAGGATGACTTTGAATGCTGCCTCCCCGTGCTAAGTGCTGGGATTACAGGCATGAACCACCCCCCCCAGCTATTTTTGCCTTTTTTTTTTTAAATTATTTTATATGCATTGGTGTTTTTCCCGCATGTATGTCTATGTGAGGGTGTCAGATCCTCTGGAACTGGAGTTACAGACAGTTGCGAGCTGCCTTCTGGGGATGTAACCTGGCTTCTCTGGAAGGGCAATCTGTGCTCTTAACCGCTGAGCCATCTCTCCAGCCCTTATTTTTGCCTTTTTGAGATAGAGTCCGGATATATATATTTACAAGCTGGCCCCAGCCCTCTGAGTGCTGGGATTATAGGAGTGTACCAAGCCAGGTTTGGCGTTTTAAAATACATCCTCTGCCCAGAACAGTGTGTAACAGTACTCAGAGCAAAGGTGAGAAGAAGTAACAGAATGAACCATTTTGTACATGATAACCTGCGACCTGTCTCCTCTCTGATGGCACACTTTATTAATTGGTTAGTTGTGATTTAAACAGTGTTAATAAGTTGAAGACATAGATTAAGGCAGTGCCCTACTATCAGCTAATAAGGCTCTTCTGGCTTTATCTGTGTATTATTTATGCGAGGAGTTTGTATGTTTGGGCTTCAGAACTGCCAAGACTGCTTCCGGAGAGGTTTGCAAACTTGCTTTCCTTCTTAAATCCCTTGTGGTCGTTTCACATGACTGTCTCTTGGATATTGGATATTCAGTGTCATCTAGTGTGTGTTGACACGGTTTTAATTTTCAGTGTTAATTCAGAAATAGCTATTTTAGTGATGATGTAAAACCCACCAGTGATAGGAATAGAGTATGATAGAGAATTTTGCAGTTGGGTTTTAGGTGTGTGTCATGGCTTGTGTAACTTAGAATTTCATGGACCAACTTTGCATGATGTGGCATACTTTGTGGTACATGCATTTGTTTCCAAATCTTAACCCAAGAGACTGTGATGACAATAGCCTTTAAAAACATTTTCTGTCTTTCCACTGCCTTACTTTTTTAAAAAAATAAAGTATGCAGAACTCAATTCAGAGCCAGTGGTGGTGGCTCACGCCTTTAATCCTAGCACTCAGGAGGCAGAGGCAGGCTGATCTCTGAGCTAGATGCCAGCCTGGTCTACAGGCTCCAAAGCTTTGAGAAACCCTGTTTTGAGACACCCCCACCCCAAAAGAAAACATACTACTGTGCTGAGGGGATGGCTCTCTAGGACAGCACAGCACAGCCTAGCTGACAGTCAAACCAGTGGTGAGTAAGAACATGCCAGGCAGTGTGCTAACATATACTGTAACCTAACGTGCAAGTGCTGGGGCAAAAGATTGTGAGGTCTTTACTGTTTTCCCCTATATTCTTAGATGTCAGGGAGGCTGAGGCAAGGAGGTCATTTGAGTACTTAAATTTTGAGGACTTAAGTGAGATATGTGTTTAACATGAGCCTGGGCAACATAATAAGATCCTACCCCCCAAAATATAATTCTTCCAGAACAGGCTCGAAAGACTTCAGAGAAACCCTGTCTCAAAAAAACAAAAAGCAACACACACACATACACATATAATTGCTAGTTGGGTGTGGTAGTGCATGACTTTAATCCTAGCACTTGGAGACAGATTCCTGAGTTTGAGGTTAGCCTGGTCTACAGAGTAAGTTCCAGGACAGCCAGGCTACACAGAGAAACTATCTTGAAAAACCAGTTATACATACTTTTTTTCAAGACTTATCAAAATTATTTTGTGGCAAATCATAAATCTATTTCATTAATGGTAAATACTTGACTTTGAGCTTACTTTATGGAAAACTGAGGGTTTTTTTTTTTAAGGATTTTGTTTGTTGTTGGGTTTTTGGGGGGAGGGTTGTTTGCTTTTTATATAGGGTTTCTCTCCTGTAACTCACTTTGGAGACCAGGCTGGCCTTGAACTCACAGAGATCTGCCTGTCTCTGCCGTCTTAGTTTTTTTTTTTTTTTGAGTCAAGAGTCTTACTATGTTGCCCTGGCTGTCCTAGAACTTGCTCTGTGGAGCAGCAGGCTGACCTGGATCTCTCACAGAGATCCACCTGCCTCTGCCTTCCAAATGCTGAGATTAAAGGTGTGTGCCATTACACCGGACACTTTTAATCTTATTTTAATCAACTTTGGAGCAAGAAGTTTTTTAAGTAATGAAAGTTGAGACACTTTCCATAAAAGGACATCTTTGGGAGCATTTTTTTCTCTTAAAGAATGTTATGTCAAGATTTCTCAGATAGTCTGCAGAAACATCTTTTTTCAGGCACCGACTTGTGTAGGCCAGTGAGATGGCTTAATGGGTAAAGGAGATTGCTGCCAAGCCTGAGCTCCGTTCCGTATGATTGAAGGAGCGAACTGACTCCCACAAGTTGTCCTCTGACCCCATGTATGCATTATGTACACACTCATGCCCCACATTAAATAAGTATAACAAATTAATCACCAACTTTTAATGTCCACACTGAGGAGATAAAGCAGAAGGGTCTTGAATTGGAGGCCAGCTTGAGCTAAGTGAGGTCCAGGCCATCTCGGGCTATATAGAAATTCCTTGTTTGCAAAGTTCAAAATAAGTGATTAATGACAAAATGAAATCTTTGATTCTGCAGGATTCCTCTGTCAAAGTCTAAACTTGTGCATATGAAAAGCTGCCTTTTTTTTTAATTCCTATGGGTTTAACTCTTCAAGAAATGGAAACTCATCAGGAAGTTGAATGTGTGTATCTCAGACAACAATCCTGGATTGTTTGGGCTAAAGGTATTCTGGTTATGGCCTGGTAAGCAAAAGTATTCTACACATGAATCATGCTGTATATTCAAGTGGAACAGTACTTAAGTATTAATGTTGTATGTACAAATTGGGATTTTTTTTTGCTTAAATAAATGTTACAAATTTTATGTAAATATGTCTAGTTTCACTCATATACTTTGAAATTTAGTATTAAGCCAAGCTTTATGTTCCTTAGTAATCTCTTGTGACGAGTGCTTTCTGAGACCTGCAGAAGTCTGTATACTAGAACAGCATTCCTTAATGAAGTACTTATGTTAGAGCTAGACTTGCTGGCATACACCTGTAATCTTAGGGAGACTGAAACGGGAGACTCAAGTCCAAGGCCAGCCTGTATGATATAGTGAGATTCCCCCCCCCCCATTTCAACATCAACAAATTTTTTAAAAAAAGTTTGGGTTCATCACTCATTGGTAGAGGGATTTTTTTTTAGAGCTATTTATTTATTTGTTTATTTATTTATTTATTTATTATACATACAACATTCCTTCCATGTATACTTGCATGCCAGAAGAGGGCACCAGATCTCATTATAGATGGCTGTGAGCCACCATGTGGTTGCTGGGAATTGAACTCAGGACCTCTGGAGTATCAGTCAGTGCTCTTAACCTCTGAGCCACCTCTCCAGCCCCAGTAGAGGGATCATTAAACATGCTTCTGAAACTTCAAGGAATTTAATTTTAATGGAGAATAATAATAGATACTATTTTAGATACTATTTAACTGTGTTCTAGAACAGTCTGAAGTGCTTGTTAAAGGGACCAATGACCACACCTAATTTTAACTGCACAGTTGAGTCCAATTAGTCCAAAAAATTCCTAGAGGGTAGGGCAGTAGTGGTACATGCCTTTAATTCCAGCACTCAGGAGGCAGAGGCAGATGAATTTGAGGCCAGCCTGGTTTACAGAGCTAGTTCCATGACAGCCAGGGCTACACAGAGAAACCCTGTCTCAAAAAACAAAACACCACCAACAAAAAAAGTTCTGGAGAAAGTGATACCTGGGTTTGTTATCAACAGTGGAGATGGTGAAGTGAAGCTGCAGGCAGTCCCTTCTCTACTTGGGTACAGTTGGGATCTTGACTAAATGCTACAATAAAGAATTTAAGGACAGCTGAAGAGGCGGCTCAGCGATTAAATGAGTATAGGCTACTCCAAAGGACTGGTGTTTTCTTTCCACCACCCACATGGAGGCTCACAACTTCAGCTCTAGGGGATCCAATACCTCCTCCTGGCTTCTATAAGCACTACATGTATGTGGTGTACAGACATACATACAAGCATACACATACCAATAAAACAAGCAAGGCAGTGTAACGTGTGCCTTTAATCAGAGCATTTGGGAGGCAGAGGTAGGTGGATCTCTGAGTTTGAGGCCAGTCTGGTCTACAGATCAAGTTCCAGGAGAGTATGAGCTACACAGAGAAAACCTGTCTCAAAAATAGATAAAACAGTTTAAAGACAAGTCAACCTGACAATAGTGCTCACACATAATCTCAGCATTGAGGGGGCTGTGGTTAGAGGTTTGACAGTCATTTTGCATACACAAATATAAATAGTATTTTTAAAAATACAAAATAAATAACCTCACTAGGATGTTGCTACCATGCACATACAAACATATACAACTGTGAACTGAACCTAGGCACATGGTAGGTTAGTGATGTATCACTGAGCTATAGTTCAGTCCTTGTAAAAGTTTCTCCTGAGATAAAATCTTGCTAGGTTGTCCGCGTAGGCCTTGTACTCGCCCCGTAGCCCAGGCAGGTCCTGAGCTTGTGATTCCCCTGCCTCAGCGTCCCAAGCAGGCATTACTGTTTAGGCTCCATAGAATTATGAAAAGATGTTGATTGTAAGGGATGGAGATCTTGCACAGTTGATTGATAATACTAGAAATCCTTTGTTCGTTCACTGGTGAAAACACTTAGGTAGGTTAAGGCACTTGCCTCCAAGCCTGACAACTTGAGTTTGATGCTCAGAATCATTACATAATTGAAATGGATTATTAAAAATGCTGCAGGATCCAGGCAACAGCAGGAAGCAGAAACACTGCAGGTCCCCAAGTGGTGGTAGCGGACCATGTGGTGGCAGGCAACAGGCCCTAAGAGCAGCCAGTCCCAGGCAGAGACAGCTGCAAGTCCCCTAGCAGTGGCTGGTTCAGGGCAGGGAGACACACGGCAGCAGGCAAGCGACAGAGACATAGATAGGCACGCCCATGCAGAGTGAGATTGGATATTTATTTACTGGTTATAGAAAGGAGGAGATAAGAGGAGAAGGGCAGAGAGAGAAAGAAAACTCAGGCTGGAAGGGGAGGAGTGGGCGTGGCTTGTCTCTTAAAGAGACAGAACAATCATTACAATAGTGGAAAGAGAGAAACAATTTCCAAAAACAGGGACCTCCATAAATGCACCATGGCAGGTACATAAGCAAAAAAGCATACATGTAAATAAATGTACACACACGTAAATGTTTAAAAAGTGCCCTGGCACTATATAAAACTGGAGAAATGATTCAGCAGTTAAGAATGTTGGCTGGGTGGTGGTGGCACACCTTTAATCCCAGAGGCAGGAGGATCTCTGTGAGTTCAAGGATAGTCTGGTCTATGAAGCAAGTTCTAGGACAGTCAAGACAGTTACACAGAGAAACCCTATCTCGAAAAACAAAACAAAAACCAAACTGGGTGTGGTGGTGCTTGTCACTAAGCTCTGTTTTTAAAACATTTTTCTTGCTTGTTTTGAGATGGTGTATAGCTAAATAACTAAGATAACCTAAAATGGCTTCCATGTCAGTAGGTAGCCCAGGATGGAAATTATGTGGGCAATATCCTGCCTTACCTTTTAAGTACTGGGATAGTCAGCTCTGCCACCACACTTGGATCCTACTCTTTTTTTTTTCTTTTAAGATTTATTTATTATATATAAAATATTCTGCCTGCATATGCCTGCATGCCAGAAGAGGGCACCAGATCTCATTACAGATGGTTGTGAGTAACCATGTGGTTGCTGGGAATTGAACTCAAGGCCTCTGGGAAGAGCAGGCAGTGCTCTTAACTGCTGCGCCATCTATCCAGCACCCCTGAATATATTTTTATTTTTTACACAGGACTGTGAAACCCAAGTCTGGGCATGAGTTCTACCACTGAATTCATCCTTAGACCTGTATTTTTTTTTATATAATTCTTTTTTAAATTGTATTCTTAAAATTTTTCTTGACAATTCCATAGTGCATACAATGTTTCTTGACCTTCTCCAGAATCCTCAACACATGCCTCTCCCAATCTCATGCCCTCTTTATTTTATTCTTTTTTTTTTAAACACTTTATTTGATGTGCATTGGTGTGAAGGTGTCAGATCCCCTGGAATTGGAGTTACAGAGAGCTGTGAACTACCATGTGGGTTCTAGGAATTGAACTCAGGTCCTTGGGAAGAGCAGCCAGTCAGTGTTCTTAACCACTGAGCCATCTCTCTAGCCGCCTCTATATAATTCTTAAAATTTATTTTTTTAACATTAAATTGTCTGCCCAGTAAGTTACTTAGTAGAGTTTTGTTTTTTATCACCCCACCCTAGGTTTATCTTTTTGTTGTTTTTGAGACACGATCTTCCTGTCTCAGTCCTCTTGTCCCCAGACTGCTGGGGTTATAGTCGTCTACCCATGTCTTTATGTCCTGCTCTTGACCTGGAGAGATGGATCAGTCATGAAGAGTGCTGGATGCTCATGATCATCTGTATCTCCAGGTCCAGGGCATGTGATGCCCTCTTCTGGGGAGGTGCACATGTGGTGTACGCACAAAAGTACACCCAAACACATGAAATGAAATAAAAATTCTTTTAAAGTTATTGTTGTTCTGTGCATGCAGAGGATGATGTTGGGGTATCTTCTCTCACTTCTGTCACTCTGCTGACATAGTCTCCAGCTGAACTTGGCTGGCTTGCCGGTGAGAACAGACCTGTCAGTCTTGGTCATGGGTGCCTTTACCCTCTAAATCATCTCACCAATCCAACCTGAAGTCTTTTCTTTTAATTCTATTGACGAATTTGTGTGTATACAGGTGTATGTGTGTGGGTATACACAGGCCGCATCAAGCCCATGAAGGTTAGTGTGGATCAGTTTTTTTCCACCACGTGGATCCTGGGGATGGATTCATTGAAAAGTTTCTACACCCAATAAGCCTCTCTGCCGATGCAATAATCCAAATCAGACCAAATCAAACCGAATTAGAAAAAGCCCAGGTTTAATGGATACAAACACTCCTGGATGTCTTTCTGGCCCCCAAGAGAGGAGACAAAAAAGAAAGTCCAGAAAAGCACAGGGAGGGGTGTTAAATACCCTACAGTTAAAATACCCTGCAGGAGTGGTCATGAGCATTTCTGGGGAGGGGTCATCATTTGGACGGCTTTCTCTGGGTGTGGGGGGGCAGAGTCTGGAGTGAGGCAACTCCCAGGGGAGGTGGCTTGGGGTGGAACTTTCACCAGAACATTCCAGACTTTGTGGGATATGTGGATGCCAGGGGCTGGGGTGTGGCTTCCATCTAAACTCATTTCAGCAGTCCTTAGCCTGGGGGTTGTGACCCTTTCGCAGGGCTCGCCTAAGACCCTTGGAAAGCAGACATTTACACTGCAAGTCATAAAAATAGAAACATTACAGTCATGAAGTAGCACTAAAAATAATTTTATGCTCCGGGTCAACATGAGGGAATCCAGACCATGATTTACAGATACAGGTCAAAGCCGGTAACCTAAACCAAAGTTGCCCTGAGGCAAGGAACTCCGCCTTGGACAACAGATTCCACAGGAGTGGAATGAGACTCCTAGGATAGAGAGAGCCAGAGGAAACAAACTCCACTGGGAGCAGAAGCCAGAAGCAAATCCAGCCCTGGGAGCCAACCCAGTCCTGGGACACTGGCAGACCAGGATTGAGCCAATGACCTGACTCAGAGTCTGCAACCTCCACCAGAATCAGAGTGGGATTGAACCAGTTTAGCTAAGACACAGAGAGAACAAGCTCCACCAAGCTCCACCAGGAGCAGAAGCCAGGAGCAAACCCAGTACTGGGACATGTGCGGATCAGGACTGAGCCAGCAACCAGATCCAGAGTCAGCGATCTCCACCAGAACAGGTTGAATTTCAAGCCAGGGACTTCTGCAAGAGGAGATCCAGACCAAGATTTACAGAAATAGATCAAAGCCAGCAGCCTAGGCCAAAGTAGGCCTGAGACAGCAAACTCCAAGGGAGCAGTCCAAAGCACAGGAACACTGAGCTACCTCCAGGAACAGGAGTAACCAACAGGGTAACTAGAACTGTGACACTGACTGTACCATGAGAAAAAACCAGCTGAGCTTTGGATTCACTGACACCTAGAAGATTATTCAACAGAATCTCAGACAGCCCCAACCACACCTATTAGAGGAAAAGATGAGTAGAAAAGGTAAGATCGTATGCTATACCACAAAGAGCAACACAATACCAGTAAAACCTAAAGACCCTACAAAAGTAAGATCTGAAAAACCAAATATGGATGAACCAAAAGAAAATGATCTAAAACATAACCTCAAGAGAATGTTTGAAATTCTTAAAAATGAAATGAGAAATTACCTTAAAAATGGAGGAAAAAACAAACAAAAAATTGGAAGATATCAGCAAATCACTTAAAGAAAACCAAGAAAAAGAACTCAAACATATAAAAGAAACTATTCAGGACTTGAAAACTGAGATAGAAAAAAAATAAAGAAAACACAAGCCGACAGAATTACAGAAACAAAAGTCATGAGAAAAAGATCAGGAACCACAAATGTAAGCATGAACAACAAAATACAAGAAATGGAAGAGAGAATCTCAAGCACTGAAGATAAAATAGAGGAAATAGACTCATCAGTTAAAGAAAACATTAAATCTAACAAAAGCTTAACCCAAAATATCCATGAAATATGGAACAACATAAAAAGGCCAAATCTTAGAATAATAGGTATAGAAGAAAGAGAAGTCCAATTCAAAGACACAGAAAATTTATTTAACAAAATCATAGAAGAGAACTTTCCCTACCTAAAGAAAGATATGCCTATGAAGATACAAGAACCTTACAGAACACCAAATAGACTGGATCAAAAAAAAAAAAGTCCTCTCACCACATAATAATCAAAACACTGAACATACAGAGTAAAGAAAGAATATTAAGAACTGCAAAGGAAAAGGCCAAGTAACATATAAAGGTAGACCTATCAGAATTACACCTACTGTCATTGGAGACAATAAAAGCCAGAAGGTAGGTCATGGTCAAGCATTATGCAGACATTAAGAGGCCACAGACATCAGCCCAGACTACTATACCCAGCAAAACTATCAATCACCATAGAAGGACAAAACAAGATATTCCATGACAAATCTAGATTTCACCAATACCTAGCCACAAACCCAGCCCTACACAAAATACTAGAAGGAAAACTCCAACCCAAGGAAGATGGCTATACCAACAAAAACACAGACAATCGATGATCTCATTACAGCAAATCCAGAAGGAAAAAAATGCACAAATTAATATCACCAATTATGAAAACTAAATTAACAGAAGATAGCAACCACTGGTCATTAATATCCCTTAATGTAAATGGACTCAACTCACCCATAAAAAGGCAAAGGCTAACATATTGGATACGAAAACAGAATCCATCCCTCTTCTGCATACAAGAAACGCATCTCAACCTCAAAGACAGACATCGTTTCAAAGTAAAAGGTTGGGGGAAAATATACCAATCAAATGGACCTAAGAAGCAAGTGGGTGTAGCTATCCTAATATCTAACAACCTCGACTTCAAGCGAAAATCAGTTGAAAGAGACAAAGAAGGGCATTTCATATTAGTCACAGGAAAAATCCATCAAGAGGAAATTTCAATATTGAACATCTATGCCCCAAATACAAGGGCACCCTCATATGTCAAAGAAACACTTCTAAAGCTTAAATCATATATTAAACCCCACACACTAATAGTGGGAGACTTCAACACCCTACTCTAACCACTGGACAGGTCAATCAGACAACAAATGAACAGAGAAATAAGAGAACTAACAGATCTTATGACTCAAATGGACTTAACAGACATCTATAGAACATTCTAGCCAAACAGAAAAGAATATACCTTCTTCTCAACACCTCATGGAACCTTCTCAAAAACTGACCACATAATCGGTAACAAAACAAACCTCAAGAAATACAGAAAAATTGGAATAACCCAATGTACCTTATCAGATCACTATGCTTTAAAACTAGAAGTCAACAGCAATACTAATTCCAGAAAAACCACAAACACATGGAAATTAAACAATATTCACCTGAATTATCAATGGGTCAAGGAAGAAATAAAGGAGGAAATTAAAGAGTTCCTAAAATTCAATGAAAACGACCACACAACATACCCAAATTTATGGGACACAATGAAAGCAGTGTTGAGAGGCAAGTTCATAGTACTAAATGCCTACCTAAAGAAGCTGGAAAAATCCCACACTAGTGAATTAACAGAACATTTGAAAACTTTAGAACAAAAAGAAGCAAACTCACCTAAGAGAACTAGATGGCAGGAAATAATCAAATTGAGAGCTGAAATCAACAAAATAGAAACAAAGAAAACAATACAAAGAATCAATGAGACAAAGAGTTGGTTCTTTGAGAAAATCAACAAAATAGACAAACCTTTATCCAAACTAACCAAAAGGTACAGAGAGAATATCCAAATTAACAAAATCAGAAATGAAAAGGGGAACATAACAACAGACATGGAGGAAATACAGAGGATCATCAGGTCATATTTTGAAAATCTGTACTCCACAAAATTGGAAAAAAAGGAAATGGACAACTTTCTGGATAAATATCACTTACCAAAATTAAATCAAGACCAGATAAACAAATTAAACAGACCTATAACTGCTGAAGAAATAGAAACAGTCATCAAAAATCTCCCAACCAAAAAAAGCCCAGGACCAGATGGTTTCAGCTCAAAATTCTACAAGACTTTCAAAGAAGAACTAATACCAATATTCCTCAGATTATTCCACACAACAGAAACAGAGGGAACATTCCCAAACTCTTTTTATGAGGCTACAATTACCCTGATACCCAAACCACAGAAAGACAATACCAAGAAAGAGAATTACAGACCAGTCTCACGCATGAACATTGATGGAAAAATACTAAATAAAATACTAGCAAATTGAATCCAAGAACACATCAGAAACGTCATCCACCATGACCAAGTCGGCTTCATCCCACAAATGCAGGGATGGTTCAACATATGAAAATCTGTCAACATAATCCACCATATAAACAAGCTGAAAAATAAAAAAAAAAACCACATGATCATCTCATTAGATGCCGAAAAAACATTTGACAAAATACAACATCCCTTCATGATAAAGGTCTTGGAGAGAGCAGGGATACAAGAAACATATCTAAACATAATTAAGGCAAGATACAGCAAGCCAACAGACAACATCAAACTAAATGGAGACAAACTCCCAGCGATTCCACTGAAATCAGGAACAAGACAAGATTGTCCACTCTCTCCATATCTATTCAATATAGTTCTTGAGGTCTTAGCTAGAGCAATAAGACGCCAAAGGGAGATCAAGGGGATACAAATTGGAAAAGAAGAAGTCAAACTCTCACTGTTTGCTGATGATATGTTAGTTTACATAAGTGATCCCAAAAATTCTACCAAGAACTTCTACAACTCATAAACACTTTCAGCAATGTAGCAGGATACAAGACTAACTCAAAAAAATCAGTAGCCCCCCTGTATACAGATGATAAAAGAGCTGGGGAAGAAATCAGAGAATCAATACCCTTCACAATAGCCACAAATAGCATAAAGTATCTTGGAGTAACTCTGACCAAACAAGTGGAAGACTTGTATGACAAGAACTTTAAATCTTTGAAGAAAGAAATTGAAGAAGACACCAGAAAGTAGAAAAATCTCCCATGCTCTTGGGTAGGCAGAATTAACATAGTAAAAATGGCAATTTTACCAAAAGCAATCTACAGATTCAACGCAATACTCATCAAAATCCCAGCAAAATTCTTCAAAGACCTCGAAAGAACAGTACTATATTGGTATTTGCATAAGAACAGAAAGGAGGACCAATGGAACTGAATAGAAGACCTGGATATCAATCCACACATCTTTGAACACCTGATATTTGATAAAAAAAAAAAAGCAAAAAATATCAAATAGAAAAAAGAAAGCATATTTAACAAGTGGTGCTGGCATAACTGGATATCAACATGTAGAAAAATAAAAATAGACCCATATCTATCACCATGCACAAAACTCAAGTCCAAATGGATCAAAGACCTCAACATTAAGCCAGTCACACTGAACCTCATAGAAGAGAAAGTGGGAAGTACGCTTGAATGCATTGACACAGGGAACCACTTCCTAAATATAACCTCAGAAGCACAGCCACTGAGAGAAACAATAAATGGGATCTTCTGAAACTGAAAAACTTCTGTAAAGCAAAGGACACGGTCAACAAGACAAAACTACAGCCTACAGAATGGGAAAAGATCTTCACTAACCTACATCAGACAGAGGTCTGATCTCCAAAATATACAAAGAACTCAAGAAATTGGACACCAAAGGATCACATAATCCAATTAAGAAAATGGAGTACAGACCTAAACAGAGAACTCTCAACAGAGGAATCTAAAATGGCTGAAAGACACTTAAGGAAATGTTCAGCATCCTTAGTCATCAGAGAAATGCAAATCAAAACAACTCTGAGATTCCATCTTACACCTGTAAGAATGGCCAAGAGCAAAAACACTGCTGACAACTTATGCTGGAGAGGTTGTGGAGAAAAGGGAACACTTCTGCATTGCTGGTGGGAATGCAAGCTGGTACAACCCCTTTGGATGTCAGTGTGGCGATTTCTCAGAAAATTAGGAAATAACCTTCCTCAAGACCCAGTAATACCACTTTTGGGTATATATCCAAAGGATGCACAATCGTACCACAAGGACATGTGCTCAACTATGTTCATGGCAGTTTTGTTTGTCATAGCCAGAACCTGGAAACAACCTAAATGCCCCTTGATCGAAAAATGGGTAAGAAAAATTAGTGGTGTTTACAACTAATTGATCACAACCAGTTACAGATTTCCTTGTTCCTTCTCTACTCCACTCCACTCTACTCCACTTCACTTGACCAGCCTTAAAAAAAAGAAAAATGTGGTACACAATGGAGTACTACACAGCAGAAAAAAATGACAGCTTGAATTTTGCAGGAAAATGGATGGAACTAGAAAACATTATTTTTGTGAGGTAGCCCAGACACAGAAAGACAATTATCACATGTACTCACCCATAGTTGGTTTTTAAACATAAAGCAAAGAAAACCAGCCTACAAATCACAATACCAAAGAACTTAGACAACAATGAGGACACTGAGAGAGACTTACATAGATATAATCTACATGGGAAGTAGAAAATATAAAAAGACAAGATCTCCTGAGCAAATCGGCAGCATGGAGACCTTGGGGGAGGGTTGATGGGGGGAGGGGAGAAACAGGGAGGGGAGCAGAGAAAAATGCAGAGCTCAATAAAAAAAAAGATTGCCATTTTTACTATATTAATTCTTCCTACCCAAGAGCATGGGCGATCTTTCTACTTTCTGGTGTTTTCTTCAATTTCTTTCTTCAAAGATTTAAAGTTCTTGTCATACAAGTCTTCCACTTGTTTGGTCAGAGTTACTCCAAGATACTTTATGCTATTTGTGGCTATTGTGAAGGGTATTGATTCTCTGATTTCTTCCCCAGCTCTTTTATCATCTGTATACAGGGGGGCTACTGATTTTTTGAGTTAATCTTGTATCCTGCTACATTGCTGAAAGTGTTTATGAGTTGTAGAAGTTCTTGGTAGAATTTTTGGGATCACTTATGTAAACTAACATATCATCAGCAAACAGTGAGAGTTTGACTTCTTCTTTTCCAATTTGTATCCCCTTGATCTCCCTTTGGCGTCTTATTGCTCTAGCTAAGACCTCAAGAACTATATTGAATAGATATGGAGAGAGTGGACAATCTTGTCTTGTTCCTGATTTCAGTGGAATCGCTGGGAGTTTGTCTCCATTTAGTTTGATGTTGTCTGTTGGCTTGCTGTATCTTGCCTTAATTATGTTTAGATTTGTTCCTTGTATCCCTGCTCTCTCCAAGACCTTTATCACCACTTATAAATCCAGTTCCAGGAGACAGGACGCCCTCTTCCGACCTCTGCAGGCACCAGGCATGCATGTGGGACATATCCACACATACATGCACGTGAAACATACATACACATAAAATAATTTCTAGAAATTATGCTGGCTAGTTTTCATTTATTTATGCTTTTAGATTTATTTTGTGTGTTTTAGTGCTTTGCTTATATGTTTGTCTGTGAGCCACCTGCATGCCTTATGCCCAAGGAAGTGGTAAGCCAGCATATGGGTTCTGGGAATGGAACCTAGGTCTTGTAGGAAGAGCAAGTGCTCTTAACCACTGTGCCAGCTTCTCCAGCACCTACTTGTTTCCTTTTCTTTTTTTTTTTTAAATAATTTATTTATTTGCATTAGTGTTTGGCTACATGTATGTCTGTATAAGGATGTTGGGTTCCCTGGAACTGGAATTACAGACAGGTGTGAGCTGCCCAGGTCCTCTGGAGGAACAGCCAGTGCTCTTAACCACTGAGCCATCTCTCCAGCCCCCCACCTCCTAGTTTTTATGTAAACTTGTCCCAAGCTACAGTTATCTGAAAGAAGGGAACCTCAATTGAGGAAAATGCCTCCATAAGATCCAGCTCTTAAGACATTTTCAGTTTTTTTTTTTATTTTTATTTTTTCAAAGCAGGTTTCTGTGTCTAACAGTGCATTTTCTTTCTTTCTCTCTCTCTTTTTCTCTCTCTCTTTCTTTCTTTCTGGTTTTCCTTCTAGACAGGATTTCTTTGTAGTTTTGGGGCCTCTCCTAGAACTTGCTCTGTAGACCAGTGTGGCTTCGAACTCAGAAATTTGCCTGCCTCTGCCTCTGAGTACTGACTGATGCCACCACTGCCCGGCTTCAGGGCATTTTGTTAGTGATCAATGTGGGTGCACCCAGCCTATTGTGGGTGGTGCCATTCCAGGACTGGTGGTCCTGGAGTCTATAAGAAGGCAGGTTGCCCCTGCTCCCCAAAAAAGCTGGGTGGTGGTGGCACATGCCCCTCTGTGAGTTCAAGGCCAGCCTGATCTACAGAGTGAGTTCCAGAACAGCCAGGACTGTTACACAGAGAAAGCCTGTCTTGAAAAACTAAAAAAAGAAAAAAAAAGAAAAAGAAAAAAAGGAAAAACAAAAAAGCAAGCAAGTAGGTTGGGCAGGCTAGAAAACAGCAGTCCTCCAGGTTCCTGCCCTGTGGCCTTCCTGTCCTGACTTCCTTAGATGATGAGACATGATGTGGAAGTGTAAGTCAAATAAACCCTTTCCTTCCCAAGTTGCTTGGTTATGATGTTTATCACAGTAATAGTAATCCTAACTAGGATACACCAGAGAAGCAGTTACAGCCAGAGAGGAGAAGCTGTGCTACAGGCCCAAAATGCTATCTGATGCTCTCCTTAGTTTCTGGCTTGGAGGAAGCCAGTGGTCTGTTAATAGATTCCGAAAGGTTTCTGTCTATTAGTCATAGAAGCTACTTCAGACACAAGTGAGCAAGGAATGGCTGCTGCAGAGGGCCGAGATTAGCACGAGATAAGGTAATTAGCCTGTGGGCCTGCAACATTCTGGGCTTCTTACTGCACGGAATTCTAATCAGTCCATCTGTCTCTGTAGATGCAGCTTCGGCTCACACCACCCACTTGAGATCAGGTGTTCAGACCAAGAGCCTTCCCATTCACCTCTTTGCGCTGCACAAATATGCATGCCTTCCCCTTCCTAGTACGGAAATAAATACGTTCTCCTAGGGGCTGGAGAGATGACTCAGTGGTTAAAAGCACTGAATGCTCTCACAGAGGATCTGGGTTTCGTTCCTATGAGGCTGGTTCAGTCACTCATCACATTGCATCCAGATGGTTCAGAACCTCTACAGTTCTAGGGGATCTCACACATCTTCTGACCCCTAAGGATTCCTATATGCACGTGTTGCTGGGAAACCAGAGCAGGAGCCATGTTGGCTTTTCTTCAAAACATTGTCACATTGTGACAAAACAAAGTCACATTGTGGTTAAGTCCCCGCACCCTGCAAGGATAGGTTCCTATTTCTAGTTAGGAACCTGTGACCCCATGATGTATGACTGCCCTTGGTCTGCCCCTTGCCCTGCAGAATGTTTCCAGGGGTACTTCGATCTATACTTGCGCCCACCAACTCTGTAATGTGACTCCTCAATGACATGATGGATATTCTTATTTTCTCATTTTATTTTTGATAACCACCAATTATCTTGTCCCTGTAAATGCCTTTTTGCAGCTATTTTCTATTGACTTTGTAGTTTCCCCCCCCCATAAAAGGACCTTAAAAAACTAACCCAGGTTGGTCTCTAAAATCTCAACTTAGTGGATCATGGTCGGGCACACACATACACATAAAATATAATAAATAAATATTTAGAACTCTTTGTGAGATGGGCATGGTGGCACCGGTCTTGGTGAGTTCAAGACCAGCCTGGTCTACATAGTGAGTTCCAGGAGAGCCAGGGCTACATAGAGAGATCCTGTCTCAAAAAACAAACAAATAAACAAGAACAGAAAACAAAAAAAAGAGATTTAGATTGTTACCTTTCTGCACGCATGCATGTGTGCGTGCGTGCGTGCGTGTGTGTGTGTGTGTGTGTGTGTGTGTTAAAACAGGTGGCCTCTGTGGCCCCTGGGTAGCTCAGAATTCAGGGATCAACCTGCTTCTGCCTCCTTCTTAAATGCGGGGATTAAAGGCGTATGCCACCACCCCCAGCAAAAAATTCCTTCACCTTGGCTCTTCTGAGGCTCAGTTTCTGTTCTACCCTCCCCACACTGGTGGTTTATGTTAAGCATATTTAAATACAGTACAATTTGGGGAAAAGTTTTCTGGTGTAACACAAGCCCACGTCCACAATAAAGCTTAAGGCATGATTACATCAAAATTCTTTTCAAAGTACTTGTCACTTCTTGCATGAAGATGGTTCTATAGATAGGCTACATGTATTATCTTAAGGGCCTAGGGTAGGATCTTGTGTGGCAAGTGCTCTTAATAGTCAGGTAGATAGTGCAAAGGTCACCCAGGCTATTAACCATTTCTGGCCCTGTATGTGGGAGCCTGGGGGAGCCAGATATGGCCTGGCCCTACAGATAGCACAGAGGTTGCCTTCCCTGTTAACCACCTTAGTTCCCAGCCTTCTGGTCAGAAAAGAGGTTATATATCTCTTCCTTTGAATAGATGTCCCTGCATGTTCAACATTCCTGATTTCCCTTGTGCTTGCTTATCTGTGAGTGCAAGGACCTCTGTACCCTACACCTAGTTATCAGAGACAGGCCTTTCTACTTGTATATTTATTTACACTAACTCATAGTCTCTCTTTACAATGGAATTCTTTTTTTTGTTGTTGTTGTTTGTTTTGTTTTGTTTTTCGAGACAGGGTTTCTCTGTAGTTTTGGAGCCTGTCCTGGAACTAGCTCTTGTAGACCAGGTTGGCCTCAAATGCAGAGATCCACCTGTCTCTGTCTCCTGAGTGCTGGGATTAAAGGTGTGCACCACCACCACCCAGTTTACAATGGAATTCTTAAATCTAAGTATACACTATTTTTTTTTATTGATATTTATTGAGCTCTACATTTTTCTCTGCTCCTCTCCCTGCCCCCTTCAATCCTCCCCCAAGGTCCCCATGCTTCCAATTTACTCAGGAGATTTTGTCTTTTTCTACTTCCCATGTAGATTATATCTATGTAAGTCTCTCTTAATGTCTGCATTGTTGTCTAAGTTCTCTGGGATTGTGGTTTGCAGGTTGGCTTTCTTTGCAGTTCTTGTTCTTGCAGTGTGATGAGTGACTGAAACCTAACAGCCATTTCCCTACATCTCAGCTAGCAGTGAAGGTCAATTGAGGGCCCCTGTAGCCAAGAGCCCTTTTGACTATCTGAGAGCTGTAAAAATCCCTAGGTGCTGGGAAGCTGTGGCGTGTGGCGGCAGGGATGGGGAACGAGGTCCAGGCCTAGAAGGAACATCTGTAGTAGTACCTTCTGTCTTTTAGAAGTCATTTGCAGAATTATCTTGACTTTTACCTTCTAGTCTAGAAGGTCTCCACACAAATCCTCAGTTCTACCTATTTCATTGTCAGTGTTACCAAAAATGGGAGGAGAAAAGAGTGTTGGAGTGGCAGGTGCCTGTCTAGGTTGAGGCGGGATCTTGTTTTGGACTCTTGGCTAAATTCCCTAAACAGACTAGGCTGGCCTGGAATTGGTGTTGATTCTGCAGCTTCTCCTATGGAGACTAGGGACCTCCCAGCCAGCCGCACCTATAGACTCTCTGGGTTCTTCACTTCCTTGGAGGTGAAAGGAGGACCTCAAGGGTGGTACTTCCTCGTTTTGTTTTTAGTAAAACAATTAAAGAATGTTTGTGCTAGGCTTTTGGGGCTCACCTAGCACCCTGGGAGGTGGTAGTAGGAGAATCAGTTCAAGGTCACCTTCTGCTACAAAGCAAGTTCCAGGGTGGCTGAAAAAGAAAGGAGCCTGTAAGAGGCAACTATTTCCTGGTCATTTGTTCTTGAAAACTAATTTAACATTTGAATTCCTTTATCTAGAAGGGGACTTTGGGTAGTATTTTTTGTATATTATCTTATGCAATCTTGACTTCAGCCTTGGGAGAATTATCACCTTATCACCAGATTTTACTTTTGAGGAAATTAAGTTTCAGAGACTTCCAACAGTCCAAGGGAACTAAGCTCTCTAGTCTCTCTCTCTCTCTCTTCCTCCCCTCCCCCTCCCCCCCACTTCTTGCCTTGGCATGGATCCCGACAATATATGTACATTAAATTAAATAAGATGGTCTTAATGTAGCAGAGGCTAGTTTCAAACTATTTTTTGGATGACCTTGAACTGCTCCTGGCTCCCCTTCCCTAAAGCTGTTAAAAAGGTCTGTGCTGACCTAGACAACAAAGAGGACCCTACATGGATCTACACGGAAAAGAGAAACAAAACAAAACAAAACAAGATCCCCTGAGTAAATTGGGAGCGTGGAGATCACAGGAGAGGGTAGAATGGGAGGGGGAGGGAGGGGAGCAGAGGAAAATGTATAGTTCAGTAAGAACAATAAAAAACAAACAAACAAACAAGCAAAAGGGTCTGTGCTGTGTTTTGTTTTTGAAATGTTGTTTGTGTCACATGTGCCAGGCAGGCGTCACTCTACACTGTATGAAGTCTGTTGTCCCTTTCACCTTTGTGTGGGTTCCGGAGATGGTACTCAGGTGCACCTTTACTCGCTGAACCGGGTCTCATTACAAGCAGTCCCTAAAAATATTTTGTATAGTTTACATCTAAGAGTCGAAGTATGACTGATGTCATACTTCTAGGAGCAAGACCTTTGAAAATTTGTTTAAATTTGTTAAAGCATTTAAAAACCTGGGATATGATAGTGTTCCTGAGCACAATGTGTAAGGCTCTAGGTTCCGTTTCTAACATTTAAAAAAACAACAACAAAACAAAGAAACTTCAAGGGGCGGTGGCGGCACACTCCTTTTCACCTCAGCCCGCGGAGAAGACAGGTGGGTGGCTAAATTCAAGGCTAGCCTGCCTAGATAGTGAGTTCAAGGACAGCCGGGACTACACACCCGGAGAAACCCTGTCTAGAGAAAAATTAAAATAAATTCAATCCAACCCAGAGTGCGACTGTGGGTACGGCTTCGGCAGCCGGTTCCGAGGACGGTCGGCCTCCGCGGCTGCGCCCGAGGACCGTTGGCCGTGCGGCCGGGGGCGGGGTCGCGGCGGGCTAGTGCGTGGCGGGCGAGCCTGCGGTTCAAACGCCTTGCGCCCAGTGCTGCGCCCTCCGCGAGTGCGCTGTGGCGCGACGCTGCCGAGCGGGCTCGCGCGAGCGGGAGAGCCATGGTCTATTTCCTGCACCGGGTGCTGTGGAAGCAGGTCCTCGTCCTGCCCGACGCCCTGGATGACGCGCAGGACCGCTGCGTGGTGCAGGTGAGTGTGGCCGCCGTCCGGGTCCCCAGGGCGAGCGCCCGTCCCTCGTGTGGAGCCTCCAGGGCTGCTGCGAGGCGGCCTTCTCCCCGCGGTCCGCGAGTTGGTCGTGACGGCTCCCTGGGGTTCGTGAACAGCCCCCCCCTCCCCGGTCCCGTGGACGCCGCATCCCGCCCCCGCGTGCTCCCTGTTCGCGGCGCCACTGAGGGAGGCGCCAGAGTTTAAGCCCCTGCATACTGAGTGCCCGCTGTACGCTGGTGCCGCTCCCCTCAGACCCCGACCCAGTGCATCTCCTCAGTGCCTGCTCCCCTCAGAAGAGCCTGCTCCCCTCAGACCCCGACCCAGTGGGTCTCCTCAAAGCCTGCTCCCCTCAGACCCCCGACCCAGTGCATCTCAGAGTCTGCTCCCCTCAGGCCCCGACCCAGTGGGTCTCCTCAAAGCCTGCTCCCCTCAGACCCCCGACCCAGTGCATCTCAGAGTCTGCTCCCCTCAGGCCCCGACCCAGTGGGTCTCCTCAAAGCCTGCTCCCCTCAGACCCCCGACCCAGTGCATCTCAGAGTCTGCTCTCCTCAGACCCCGACCCAGTGCATCTCCTCAGAGCCTGCTCCCCTCAGACTCCCAACCAGTGGGTCTCCTCAGCCCGCTCTCCTCAGACCCCGCTCCCCTCAGACCCCCACCCAGTGGGTCTCTTCAGAGCCCGCCCAACCAAACCCTTCAGTCCTCCTTAGCCCCCTCCTCAGCCCCCCAGCCCTTTTCTCCTCAGCTCCCCCAGCCCCTCTTCTGAGCCTTTCCCTTCAGCCTCTTCAGCCTCTCTCCTCAGCGCCCCAAGCCCCTCTCCTCAGCTGCTCACCTACCCACTCCATTAACCCTGTAGAGAAGGAGGAAATTGGAAATCCCAGGTTGGGTGGGTCTACACAGGAACTTGACCTGGAGTATGCTGACCTTGGATGCTCAGTGCCACCTGGGAAATGAAAATTGAACTGACTCCCAGTTCTCGAAAGCAGTGTAAGTTAGAGAGAGATAGGATCTCCCAGTGTGACCCAGACTAGCTTCAAACTCAGCTCTCCCTCAGTCTCCTGAGCACTGGGATTACAATTGCCTGACAATATGGCCAGCCCCTTATAATTTTTTCCTTTGAACTCTGGAAATCCTCGTGCCTCTGCCTCCCAGACCCCCACCCAGTGGGTCTCCTCAGCCCCTCCTTGGATTTAAAAGCCTGTAGCTCAATCCTCTGTTTTAAAGGTTCATGTAAAATTGGGTTGTATTTTGCAAATACATAAAATTGATTTTTGTATACCAATTTTGTATTGTCTTGCCCTTCAAAATTTACTTATTTTGTCCAGGGTTTTGTTTTGTGACTTTTGCATGTGTGTACAGATCAGAGTTGTTGGTAATGTATTCTCTCCATGCACTATGTGGATTTAAGGGATTGAGTTCATGTGTACAGGCACCTTTGCTTGCTGACCCATCTTTCTGGGCCCCTACTTTATTTTGAAGTATGGGAATGAGACTGGTCTGGTGGCTCAGCAGTTAAGAGAGGACGTGGGTTGTGTTCCCAGCACCTGTGGGGCCAGAAGAATATGGTCCATTCTCAATCTAGAGTTGCAGGCAGATATAGGTGCTGGGAACTGAACCGTGGTCCTGTGTGCCCTTTTAAACTCTGAGCCATCTCCTTAGCCCATTTTTTTTTATTTGTTTATTTTTGGAAATAAGGTCCTACCCTAGATCAGGCTAATCTGGAACTCACTAAGTAGCTCATGCTTGCCTTGCATTCTCAACAATCCTCCTGTCTCATACAACTGCTAGAATTACTGGTTTGTGTCATAACTTCCTGTTTGGAGTGTGTGTGTGTGTGTGTCTGTCTGTCTGTCTGTCTCAACACTGGACGTTACAGTTACAAGCAAGTGACACTGGACCCAACTTCTTTTTGCTTGTATTTTGGGGGTTGAATGCTTCATGTTTGTGCTTGCCAGGCAGGCATTTTACCAACTGAGCATTCTCCTCCATCCTCGAAGGTTTTAACTCTTATTCATATCTATTTCTTCGGGTGTGCAGAGCTCCTTGTATACCTCCATATTTATAAAAGGGTTAATTCAGGGCAGTGGTTAACGCCTTTAATCCCAGCATTTAGGAGGCAGAGGCCAGCCTGGTCTACAGAGTCAGTTCCAGGACAGCCAGGGCTGTACAGATTAACCCTGTCTCAAAAAACAAAATAAGGACCAGGAGCGATGGCTCAGTGGTTAAGAGCACTGACTGCTCTTCCAGAGGTCCTGAGTTCAATTTCCAGCAACTCCATGGTGGCTCACAGCCATCTGTAATGAGATCTGGTGCCCTCTTCTGACCTGTAGGTAGACATATAGGCAGAACACTGTATACATAAAAAATAAATCTTAAAAAAAAAAACCAACAGCAACAAAAGCAAAACAAAAACAAACAAAAAAGGAAGACAGCATTCCCAGGGCTTAAATAGATTGCTGGCTTTGGTAACATCTATCCAGGATTTTTTTCTCTGTTCAATTTATCAAATTTATTGGAATGAAATATTCGAATTTTAAATTATCTTTTTTTGTTGTTGTTGTTTGTTTGTTTTTGAGACAGGGTTTCTCTGTAGCTTTGGAGCCTGTCCTGGAACTAGCTCGAATACACAGAGATCCACCTGCCTCCGCCTCCCAAGTGCTAGATTAAAAAACATTTTTTTTTTGTGACAGGGTTTCTCTGTAGACCAGATTGGCCTCAGACTCACAGAGATCTGCCTGCCTCTGCCTCCCAAGTGCTGGGATTAAAGGCGTGTGCCACTACCACCTGGCATAAATTATCTTTTTAATGTATATGGTACCTGTAAATTTTTTTTCTGGTTAATAATAACATTAAGTTTTTTTCCTGGAGAACCTTTATTCGTTTCATTAGTTGTGGGTCGAATCCTTACAACCAGAATCTGTTTTTCTTTGTCCTCCAGCACTGGGGTTATAAGCTTTATCCGACTTTTATATGGGTACTAAAATTATCTGGTACAAGTGAGAAGGAGACACAGAACACACAACAACCTGCTTAGGAGTTTATTAGAGGGGTGTGTACAGGCCTGGGGAAGTGGGGGGGGGGAGCGGGGTTAGAGGGGGTGTGTACAGGCCTGGGGAAGTGGGGGGGAGCAGGGTTAGAGGGGGTGTGTACAGGCCTGGGGAAGTGGGGGGGGAGCGGGGTTAGAGGGGGTGTGTACAGGCCTGGGGAAGTGGGGGGGGGAGTGGGGAGATGACACATCTGTTGGACTCTAGTGTCCAAACCGAGAAGGAGTCGCCCCCAGAGACTATATACCACAGCCGATGCAAAAGCATGAGGATTTTATTAATTCTGTCATGACAGGGTCCCTCAGCATTCGGGAAGCCGAGAGACCTCGAATAGCTGGTACAGTCTACTTTTAAAGGAGAAGGCCCCATGGAAACAAGAGGGGTTGTTCCTTGACCATTATGATTGGCTTATTCGAAAAGGGCTAATACCAATAATTGACTGGAGAGCTATTGTCAGATCAGATGAGGTAAGAGGTCATTTTGACCCCGTTTCCCAGGGGACTGAGTCAAAACATACGTGTATGGGTAATTGTTCAGGAACTGACTACGTGCATGTGTAGCTGTTAGGTCCTTGGTTCCCAGGGGAGGAGGGGAAGCACTGAGGCACAGAGGCTGAGAGGGTTTGGAATTGTCAGAAGTGGCTTCAGAATTGTCTAAAATCTTACACGTCCAGACTTTTAAAGCTGCCTAGTCATGCACACAGTGGGTTGCAGCCACGCATAGAAGCAACAGCTAGTGGAGTCATCCATGGATGATGTGGGGGGGGTCCTTTAACATTCCCGGGGGCCATTAGGCACTTCTGCCTGAGAGCTTGTCTGCACATGCATGGCCCCTAGAACCCAGAAGTATCAGCCTTATTGTGGCTGAAATCATTACAGGTATTAGGGATCTGCTGTCATCTCTGTGTGGCATGTACTTTGGGTCCTGTAAATTGCAGGAACTTCCAGAGACTTGGCAGTTGATTATTACCAAGATTTGTTAAGAAATCTCCTCCAAGGTAGACTGTTTGAACTCAGAGGAAATTGCAGCACAAGAGTAGCTGAATCTGGAGGGGAATTCCTGATCCTCCAGCCTCTGGTTTACTGGGATCAAGAGTATGTTTCGTCATACCTAGCTAAGAAAATGTGTGCCCCCCCCCTTAGGAGACAAAGATTGCCACGAGTATGTTTTGTTTTGTTTTTTGAGACAAAGTTTCTCTGTGTAGTCTTGACTGTCCTGGAATTCTGTAGACCAGGCTGACCTTGAAATCACAGAGATCCACCTGCCTCTGTGGGACGGGATGGGGGGGCTGGAGGTGGGAGGTATTAAGGTGTGTGCCACCACCACCCATCAAATAAGTTTTATTTCAACAGGTTAGTGAGGTTTGGGGGTGTTTGTATGGCGTGGGTTTTTGTTGTGTGATACAGGCCAACCTTGAACTGCTGTAGTGAAGATGTTCTGCCTGTTTCTCAAGTACCCAAGGCTGAGATGTATGCCCAGAGGGGTTTTAGTTCTTTTGTGTTTTGTTATTTCTTTTAATGTAACTTAATGTATGTGCATGTTTTACTTGCATGTACGTTAAGTGGACTGTGTGTGTCTTGGTGCCAGAAGAGAGCAATGAATACTCTGGAACTGGAATTAATAAACATTTTGTAAGCTGCCATGTGTGTGCTGGATCTGAATCTGGGTACTCTGAAAGTGCAGTCTAGCCTCATGAATGCTGAAGATTACAGTCAGTTTTAACTTCTTTCATTTGTTTGTTTGTTTGTTTTATGTGCATTGGTGTTTTGCCTGGACATTAGACAGTTGTGACTTGCCATGTTGGTTTGGAAATTGAACCCTGGTCCTCTGGAAGATCAGCTGAAGCCAGTGCTCTTAACTGCTGAGCCGTCTCTCCAGCAATTTTATGCCTATGAGTGTTTTGCTGCATATGTGTGTGTGTACCACATGTGTGCAGTGCCCACAAAAGTCAGATGAGTGCATTGCATCCCCTGGAACTGGAGTTATAGATTTTTATGAACTGCCATGTGGGTGCTGGGAACCAAGCATGTGTCCTCTGCAAGAACAGCAAGTTCTCTTTACTGTCAAGTTGTATTTCCAGTCCCTCTAGTTATTAGTAAATAAAAGGGTTTACTTGCCTAATATCCAAAGTTGGAGAGCTGAAGCTGTAAGGCCTGAAAATATGTATCACGGGCTGGGGATGGGCTGAAACGAGGTTGAGGGGCTTGATGCCTTGGGAAGTAGATGGAGGAGGAGTTCAAGGTCATTTTTGCTTACTCAGTGAATTTAAGGCCGATCTGTAATGCAGGAGACCTTAGCTAAAACAACAAAACCTAGAAGATAAGGTAGATGTACCTCATTTCCAACACTTGGGGTGCTGGGGCTATGGGGCTTCAAGTTGGAGGTCAGACTGGGTTACTAGAAAGACCCTATTAATAAGTAAGTAAATAAATCCTTTCAGAAGAATTTATTTATTTCATTTACTATGTGGGGGCAGGGGTATGGAGGTAAGAGGGCAACTCCTAGGTGTCAGTTCTTTCCTGCTACCTTATTGATCCAGGGAATGGAACACAGGTCATGAGGGCTGCAGATGTGTCTCTGCTAACTGAGCCATGTTACCAGCCCTAGTCGTGTCTCACCTGTAGTCAAGTCAATTTTCAGGTCATCTCATTGACTGAGACCTCATTTCAGAACCCCAAATAATACACAAATAAGCAAATACACCAGGCGTGGTGGCTCATGCTTGTAATTCCAGTACTTGGACGGATGAGGCAGGGGATTTACAGAGAATTTGAGGCCAGCCGAGCCACATAGCACCTTCTCATGTACTACATTTGGGATTGGGGTTACTTTTCTAGGACCTTGGGATCCATGAAGTTATATATATAATCTTCCTGAGGTTTT
This sequence comes from Myodes glareolus, assembly GCF_982192425.1. Taxonomy (NCBI): domain Eukaryota; kingdom Metazoa; phylum Chordata; class Mammalia; order Rodentia; family Cricetidae; genus Myodes; species Myodes glareolus. Next base: position 83,588,376 of record NC_142028.1, read on the forward strand.
TTTTTAAAATTTTTTTGGTATTGTTTTTTTAAGACAGGGTTTCTCTGCCTGGAACTCGCTTTTTTTTCCTTTTTTTATATATATTTATTTATTTTGTATACCATATTCTGTCTACATGTATGCCTGCAGGCCAGAAGAGGGCACCAGACCTCATTACAGATGGTTGTGAATCACCATGTGGTTACTGGGAATTGAACTCAGATCCTTTGGAAGAGCAGGCAATGCTCTTAACCACTGAGCCATCTCTCCAGCCCCTGGAACTCGCTTTGTAGACCAGGCTGGCCTTGAACTCTCTGAGATCTGCCACTTCTGCCTCCCCAGTGCTGGGATTAAAGGCACGTGCCACAACTGCCCACCTCTTCCTGAGTTTTTGTTTGTTTGTGGGTGCTGGGAATTGAACCTGAGTTCTGGAAGAACAGTCAGCACTCTTAGCCAGTGAACCATCTCCTCAGCCCCTTCCTGAGTTTTTAAATCAATTTATTTGGGGGGAGTATGTGCGAAGATGGGGGTGCAGAGGTCAGAGGACAACTCCTTCCAATCATACAGATCCTGGTGATCAAACTCAGGTCCTCAGTCCTGTGAGCAAGGGCCTGTACCAGCTGAGCCATCTCACCTCCCCTTTTCTGACTGCTTAATTTAAGCACTCAGAATTCTAAAACTGAACTTTCAAAACTGCCTTAACATTATCTCATAGGTTCTGGTAAGCTGTGCTTCCATTTACATTTGATTCCAGAAGTAATAATAACTTACTATTATTATTTTTGAGGCTGGCACTTGCTATGCATACCTGGTTGGTCTTGAACTCACGGTGAAGATCAGACTGGCCCTGACCTCATAGTGATATACCTGCCTTTGCCTCCCAAGTACTAGGATTAAAGATGTGCAATATTATACCTGGTTGTTGTGTTGTTTAATTTAATATGTCCTGTATGTGGTATATGGAAGGCAAAGAACTACTTGTGGAAGTTGGTTTTTCTCAAGGATCAAATTCAGATCACCAGTCTTGACAGCAAGCACCTTTACCTGCTGAGCCATCTTTCTGGCAATGACCCCCTTTATGTTGAATGTTTGCAGATCATTTCTTTTTGGTTTTTTTCAAGACAGGTTTCTCTGTAGCTTTGGAGCCTGTTCTGGAACTCACTCTGTAGACCAGGCTGGCTTCGAACTCACAGGATTAAAGGTGTGCACCACCACCACCCGGTTACAGATCATTTCTAACAATTTTTTTTTCTTTTTTGTCTTCTGTTTGCTTAGGAGGAAGCATCACCCTACTCTTTGGTCAGCATCTGCCTGGATGTCTTGGTTGCTACATTAGAGCAATGGTGTTCTAAAAGACCTGATGGAACATTGTGCCTTCCAGAGCATTGGTGTCTCCCTCGAAAAATATCTGATCAGTTCCTTGAGAGAATGACTTGGCGAGGTACTAAACATTCTCTTTAGTTTGGTCTTAAAGTGCTTTACCTTTTTGTGTGTGTGTGTCTCACTGAGTTTAATTAGGGTAGTTTACAGAGCCATTGACAAGGGGTTATTTACAGGAGCACAGACCCCCCCTCACCAGTGGCTATACTATTGAAGACAACCCCATACCCTCATCCCCACCCCCACCCCACCCACCATGAGCACAGCAACCATTAATTACATTTATATCCTCCTGGAGATGGGTGCAATAGAGAACACCCATTTAGGGCTCAGCTTTCAACAGGCTCATGTGTGTTATTTGTATAGGGTGCTGTGTGTACACATGCAGAGGCTAAGAGAGGACATCAGGTGATCTGCCCTATTATTTTCTTACTTACCTCCATGAGACATACATAGTCTCTTACTAAGCCTGGAGCTAGGCTGACAGTCAGCAAGCTCTAGCCACTCCTGTCTCCACACCTACACAGCTCCGGGGTGATAGACATGTTTGGTCATGGTGGGCCTCTCACTTGAGTGCTGGGGATTTGAACTCCTGTTTTCATGTGTACTCATACCCCCTAAGCTACCTCCTGAGCTCCAACAGCTAGTCATCCTTAGCAGCTACACAGTAGTAAGCCTCTTCAACCAAAGCTGACAGCAGTGCTGATCTGTGACATAAAAGTATTTAGAAGGTAGTGTCACAGGTATGCCATGTCCAGTTAATAAAACGACAGCAGTACCTTCCCTACTAAGGCCTCTACCTTCCTGGCTGCAGGCTTTTGACCAAATTTACAGTACCTCTTGTGGCATGGACCTCAAATCCAGCTGCTGCTGGTTTTTCCTGTGACAGACTTGCCACTATTGCCCCAGTGGCCGAGTCTGGCCTGGTCCCTCGGTAGTTAGTACACACAGTCCACAGCTGAGTAAAACTTGACAGTTTCCCTAACAGTATCTTTCGGTATTCTATAAGGCCTGGCCAGCAAGAGAGGGAGCATTTAATTCAACTCCAGCTTCCTCGCTTGATTCCTCATACAATCAAAGTATATGTTTTCTTCAGTATGGTATTTGTTACCCTCTAATTCTAGAGAGCATCTAAGAACAGTGACAATAGCCTATATTATTTAGGGGAATCTAAGGAACCTCAGTGCTTAATAATTTGAAAAATACCTTTATTTATAGTTTTTACTTTGATTATCTCAATCTTTACAGGATAATCTAATTTCGTAAGCCATTCTTGCTGCTAGCCTAATAGGTAAAGAAAATGAAGCCATTGTCATTGATCTGTTTCTGCCTTCCAACATTCTTATATTCTCATCCATTATTCTCTACACTATGGGTGTGAGCTTTTAAAGTTTCTTTGGGGCTGAAGATGTAGCTCAGTGGTGGAAGACATGTCTAGTGAGTTTCAGGACACACACACACACACACACACAGAGCCAGACTCGATGGCACATGCCTGTAAATTCAGCCCTTGAGAACAGGAGGCAGGAGGATCAGAATGTCAGTCCTCTTCAGCTCATAGTGAGTCTGAGGCCAGTTGGGGCTCTAGGACATTCTGACTGGGGTGAAAAAAAAAGCAGCAGCAAGAAGGCTTAGTGTAAGGGCACTGAACACTAAGTCTGATGGCCCAAGTTCTAGCCCTGGGACCTACATGGTGGAAGGAAAGAATAAGTTCTGTGAGTTGTCTTCTGACTTCACACATGCACCACGGTATCAGGGTGCCCCCCCCCGAATAAATAAATTGTAAAAAAATCAGCAACAAGAAATGAACAATGAGAAGGAATAAAAGATTATGTTTGATTTGCTTTCTTAGAATAAACATTGATTTTACATTTATTTGTGTGTGTGTGTGTGTGTACAGGAGTGGCGGTCAGAGGACAACTTCCAGAAGTGATTTTTCTCCACCATGTGGTTCAGGTGGTCAGACTGTGCAGCAAGCTCCTTTATCTACTGAGACATCTCACTGGCCCTTTAAAAATATTGTTTTACTTGAGACAGAGTCGTACAGTGTAGCCTAGCTGGCCTGGAATGTGCTATGTAGTTCAGGCTGGCCTCAAACTCATGGAGATCCTTGTGCCTCAAGGCATGTACCACCACACAAACATATTTCTTTTCTTTTTAAAAAATTTTTTTTACATGTATGAGTGTTTTTCCTACCTGTACATATGTACATCACATGTATGCTTGGTGCTCAAGAAAGCCTAATAAGGTCATTAGATCCTGGAAGTGGAGTTATAGATGTTTTAGGCTGCCACGTGGGTGCTGGGGACTGAACCTAGGTAGGCTTCACGAGCAGCAAGAGCCATCTCTTCAGCCCTTTCTCTCTCTCTCTCTCTCTCTCTCTCCCTTCCTCCCTCCCTCCCTCCCTCCCTCCCTCCCTCCCTTCCTTCCTTCCTTCCTTTCTCTCTCTCTCTCTTCCTTTCTCTCTCTCTCTCTCTCTCTCTCTCTCTCTCTCTCTTTCTTTCTTTCGAGATGAAGATCTCATCCTTTGAACTCCAACATGCAGGCAACCCTGCCTCAGCCTTTTGAGTAGTTGAGACTCCAGCCTGCGTCACCCCACCTGAATGGGGGTATTTTAGAGAGTTCTGCTGGGGTTGGATATACCTCATTTCACATGCTTAGGTCCTGGAACGTTTTGGATTTGAACACCCATAATCTGAAAATCTGAGATGCTCCAAAATACGGAGCATGTTTAGTGTTGTTTTGACTTTTTTTTTCTTAGTGTGTATTGGTATTTTGCTGTGGGTGTTGGGTTCCATGGAACTAGAGTTACAGTTATGAGCTGCCATGTGGATGCTGGGAATTGAGCTTGGGTCTTCTGAAAGAGTAGCTAGTGTCTTAACCACTGAGCCATCTCTCCAGCCCCCATGTTGACATTCTTGACCCCATCTCATTCCAGTAGAATTCATTCTAGTTATTTACTGTCCCAAAATTTGTTGGGTTTTTGTTTGTTTGTTTGTTTGTTTGTTTGTTTTTGGACAGGGATTCACACATCTTCCTATATGCTGATCTCAAAATCCAATATGTAGCTGAAGATGCTCTTGAACTCCTGATCCTCCTTCCTCCATCTCTCAAATGTCAGGATCACAGGTATTCACCATCACACCTGGCTACAGCTTTCCTTTCTTTTTTGAGGGGTGGTGGTGGGTTCTCTGTAGCCTTGGCTGTCGCTCTGGAGACCAGGCTGGCCTCAAACTCAGAGATCCGCCTGCCTCTGCCTCCCGAGTGCTGGGATTAAAGGTGTGTGCCACCACAGTCCTGGCATGTACAAGTATTTTAATTATCTACTGGTGAACCCTCCAAGATTGATTTCCTTGGGGCACAGGTGTCTGTTGTGCCCATTGCTTAGCATGGAATCTTTATACATGCTTTATAAATCTTCGCTAAGTGGTATCTAGTATAGCTGTTTGTTTTACAGATGAAGACAATGAAGTCTTCTGGGGTTATAGCGATGGCTCAGCAGTTAAGAGCATAGTTGCTCTTGCAGAATCCAGGTTTTGTTCCCAGTACCCATATGGTGGCTCACAATCATCTGTGACATCAGTTCCAGGGGATTGGATGCCCTCTTCTGACCTCTGTGGGAACCAGGCACACTTGTGATGTCCATAGACTCATGAGGGCAAAACATAAATCAATCAAATTTTTTTAAAAAAAGAAAATGGGGATAAATAAGTGGCTTGTTAAGTCATCCTGGATTTTGATTTAGAGTGATTATAACAGAGCAAGCCAGGTGTATTGGCATATGCCTTTAATCCTAGCACTGGAGAGGCAGAGGCAGGCAGATCTCTGAGTTTGAGGCCAGCTTAGTCTACAGAGAGAGTTCCAGGACAGCCAGACCTACACAGTGAGAGACTCTGTCTTGAACCCCACCCACCCTAAGTGACTATAATGGGATCACTTGCTTATTGTTTGTTCACCTGTTTGGTTTTATGTTTTGTTTCTTTGAGCAAGGTTGGCGTAGATTAACCTGAGCTCCGAAGTATAATCTTCCATAAATTGACCTTAGGTGAATTAAATTCTTTTGTTTCTTCATCTGTCTGACAGTAAGTACTAATACTTCCCCTGTAGTGTTAGCGCAAAAAATGAACGAGGCCCAGTGAAGCGTTTAGAACAGCGTCTGGCACAGAGCAGGCCGCAGTAAACTTGGTCAGAATTTTTAGGAGCATCTGTCCTCATTCACTGCTGCGTCACAGCCAGGAAAGGCATGAAATTTGGTTGTCGTTGTAAGCGGTTCTGCTTCTCTTACAGGCAAGTTGACTGACAGGACAGCAGCCATTTTCCAAGGCAAGCAAACGAATCTGAAGCAGATAAGTATTCAGAGAGCTAAACTCTCAGCAGCAGCCTTCACAAGAGCTTTCTGCCATCACAAGCTTGTTCAAGTCAATGCCACCTCAGTAGACTCTGAACTTCTAGCCCCAGACATCATCCATGCTCTCCAAAGCAGTGCCTGGATCCAGGAAAACCTTCAGTGCCTTGTGTTAGACTCAGCTAGTGTCCCTCAAGACTCAAGACTACTGACCTTGGGTCAGTTCATTGGCATTCGCACTTTAAGCGTGGCCAACGTGTCCTTTTGGAGTGAAGACCTAGTGAGCGTTTCTCATTTACCAAAGCTGGAAAGCTTGGACATCTCAAATACTCTGGTCACTAATATCTCTGCACTGCTCACCTGTAAGGACCGACTCAGATCTCTCACCATGCACTATCTGAAGTGCCTGACCATGACCAGTCCGCAGATCCTTGCCGTCCTCGGACAGCTGACATGCCTGCTTCACCTTGATATTTCTAATCACAAGCATCTCAGGTCAGACCTGGCTGTTTGTCTGTTACAGCAGAAGAACATCCTGCCCAACCTAGTATCCCTGGATATTTCTGGGGGCCTTGACATCACCGATGAAGTTGTGGAATCCTTTCTACAGCAGCGGCCTGACATGCAGTTTGTGGGACTCTTGTCCACAAATGCTGGTTATGCTAATTTTTTTATCACAAAGCAGGGCTTGAAGGTTTGTTTTAACATACATTTTTGTTTTATTTGTTCAGAACATTATATGTTCTTGTACATTAGAATCTATATTAGTTTGACTTGTTTATATAGAGTTCTTAATAGTATTTATTTATTTATTTATTTATTTATTTATTTATTTATTTATTTATTTATTTTTGAGGCAGCGTTTCTCAATATGACCCTGGTTGTTCTGGAATTCACTGCTTAGACCAGGCCAGCCGTCAGCTCACAGAGATGCACCTGTCTCTGCCACCTAAGTGGTGGGATTAAAGGTGTGCACCACCACTGTTGGGCTCAGCTAGTGTTCTTAATTACTGAGCCATCTCTCCAGATCCCTGAAAAATAATTTTTTAAAGAGCACTTAAGGAGGCAGAGGCAGGTGGATCACAGAGTTCCAGGACAGAGAAACCTTGTTTCAAAAAACAAAACAAAAACACATTAAAAAAGAAAGAGAAACCAGGTGGTGGTGGCACATGCTTTTAAGCCCAGTACTTGGGAGGCAGAGGCAGGCAGATCTCTGAATTTGTTGCCAGCCTGGTCTACAGAGAGAGTTCCAGGACAGCCAGAGGTGTGGCAGCAGTCTAACTGCGCAGACCCTAAATGCTAGGGCTACAAGTGCAAGCTATCACACCAGCCCCACAAAAAAAGTTCAGAAGGAGTGGGGAAGTATCTTAGTGGATTGTATGGATGGAAAAAAGTGTTTAGACTATTTCTTGAATAAATAAGTGTATAGCTTTTATGTTATCTTAAAAAGCATATATTAAAATAAAATCAGATTTTTTAAAAAGATTTATTTATTATGTACACAGTGCTCAGCTTCCATGTATGCCTGCAGACCAGAAGAAGACACCAGATCTCATTACAGATAGTTGTGAGCCACCATGTGGTTGCTGGGAATTGAACTCAGGACCTCCGAAAGAGCAGTCAGTGCTCTTAACCTCTGAGCCATCTCTCCAGTCCCCTAAAATCAGATTTTTTAAAATACTGGGTGTAGTGGCAAATGCTTTTAATTCTAGCATGAAGCAGACGCAGGTAGAAGATAAAAAGAAACTGAAGAAAAAAGTCTTTATTTGCTGATGCTTTCTTTTGAGACAGGGGCTCCCTATGGTCTCTAATCCAACTCAGATCTGCCTGTCTCTACCTACTCAGTGTTGAGATTAAAGGTGTGTGCATTGTGTGTGCCTACTGTATGTACATATACCACATTCATGCAGTACACATGGAGGCCAGAAGAGGGCATCATATCCTCTGGAACTGGAGTTACAGGCACCTGTGGACCCCCATACAGGCAAGGCCTGGGTCCTCTGCAAGAGCAGCAAGTACTCTTAGCCCCTGAACTGTAAATAGCCAGAGTGAGTGTACTTTTTCTGGTATTAGACGAACATATTCTATTTCTGTTTTGAAAATCGCTGGTTTTGATTAGATATATTCTTATAGTTGGTTTATTTTTTAATTGATTCATATGTGTGTTTGTGGGGTGCCCATGAGACTGCCCAGGTATCTGTGGGATCCAGAAGAAGTTGTCAGAGCCCCTATAGCTGGAGATACAGACCGGTACTGCTGTGTGTGCTGGGAACTGAACTCTGGTTCTGTGTAAAGTAGTATGAACTTTTTAACCTCTGGGCCATCTTTTCAGCCTGGATTTTTTAAAAAATTTTTTTGTTGTTGTTGTTGTCTTATGGGCCATTTAGAAATCCTTTATTGGGTCTAGCTCAATCAGTAGCTCCAGGTTCAATAAGAGACTTTTATTCAAAAAATAAGGTGGAGGGTGATAGAGGAAGATACTCAGTACCAACCCCTGGCCTCCACATGTATACACAAAGCCCTCTAATACCCCTCCACAAATCCTTTAGTGAATAAGTAAGTTAAGTGCCTATGTGTTCCTCAATATCACTGTTTGTATTTTCATAGTTTATTTTTTTGGATGGGGAGAGGCTTTGAAACAGGGTTTCTCTGTGTGCCTGAGACTGGATAAAATCAACAGAAGGTGTCAGATCTCTTGGAACTAGAGTTACAGATAGATGTGAGCCAGCATGTAGGAGCTAGGAATCAAACCCAGGTCTTCTGCAAGAACAAGTACTCTAAACCACTGAACCATCTCTCCAGCCCCCAATTTACTTATTACTATTATTTTAAAATGTTTTATTTTGAGACAGTGTCTTATTATAATCGCTAGTTGGCCTGGAACTTACTTTATAGACTAGGCTGTCCTCACAGAGATTCCCTTGCTTCTGTCTCCCAAGTGCTAGGATTAAAAGCATGGTACCACCATGCTTGGTTTTAAAACAATGTCCTGCTGGACAATGGTGACAAACGCCTTTAATTCCAGCACTCGGGAGGTAGAGGCCTGCAGATCTCTGTTGTGAGTTTAAGGACAGCGTGGTCTACAGAGTGAGTTCCGGGACAGACTCCAAAAAAGCTACACAGAGAAACCCTGTCTTGGAAAAAAAAATATCCTTAGCACTTACTTGTCCATGTGTGCATTTGCATAAGGAGGTGTGTGTCCGTGCATGTAGGTGGAGATCAGAGGACAGCTTTTTCTGAGCAGGTCACCAGACTTGGCAGCAAGTGTCTTCACTTTGCTGAGCCATCACACTGGCCCCTTTATCATCATTATTATTTATTACTCTGTGTGTGTGTGTGTGTGTGTGTGAGAGGTGCATGGCTTGTGTTTGAAGGGGGGGGATCATATAGGTGGAGGTCAAAGGATAACTGTGGAGTTGACTCTCTCCTGGCTTTATATGAGTTCCAGGGATTGAACTCAGGTGTACAATATTCTGTCTGTGTGTATGTCTGCAGGCCAGAAGAGGGCACCAGACCTCATCACAGATGGTTGTGAGCCACTATGTGGTTGCCGGGAATTGAACTCAGGATCTTTGGAAGAGCAGGCAATGCTCTTAACCATTGAGCCATCTCTCCAGCCCAATGAGCGCTACATTTTTCTGTGCTCCCCTCCCTGCCTGTCCCCTCCCCCCTTCAATCCTTCCCCAAGGTCCCCATGCTCCCGATTTACTTAGGAAATCTTGTCTTTTTCTACTTTCTACTTCCCATGTAGATTATATATATGCAAGTCTCTCTTAGTGTCTGCATTGTTGTCTAAGTTCTCTGGGATTGTGGTTTGTAGGTTGGCTTTCTTTGCTTTATGTTTAAAAACCACCTATGGGTGAGTTCATGTGATAATTGTCTTTCTGTGTCTGGGTTGCCTCACTCAAAATAATGTTTTCTAGTTTCATCTATTTTCCTGAAGAATTCAAGCTGTCATTATTTTTTTTTTTGCTGTGTAGTACTCCATTGTATAAATGTACCACATTTTTTTTTAATCCATTCTTCGATTGAGGGGCATTTAGGTTGTTTCCAGGTTCTGGCTATGACAAACAAAGCTGCTGTGAACATAGTTGAGCACATGTCCTTGTGGCACAATTGAGTATCCTTTGGATATATACCCGAAAGTGGTATTATTGGATCTTGAGGAAAGTTGTTTCCTAATTTTCTGAGAAATCGCCACACTGACATCCAAAGGGGTTGCACCAGCTTGCATTCCCACCAGCAATGCAGAAGTGTTCCCTTTTCCCCACAACCTCTCCAGCATAAGTTGTCAGCAGTGTTTTTGCTCTTGGCCATTCTTACAGGTGTTAGATGGAATCTCAGAGTTTTGATTTGCATTTCTCTGATGACTAAGGATGTTGAACATTTCCTTAAGTGTCTTTCAGCCATTTTAGATTCCTCTGTTGAGAGTTCTCTGTTTAGGTCTGTACTCCATTTTTTTTATTGGATTATGTAATCTTTTGGTGTCCAATTTCTAAGAGTTCTTTGTATATTTTGGAGATCAGATCTCTATCTGATGTAGGTTAGTGAAGATCTTTTCCCATTCTGTAGGCTGTAGTTTTGTCTTGTTGACCGTGTCCTTTGCTTTACAGAAGCTTTTCAGTTTCAGGAGGTCCCATTTATTAGTTGTTGAAGGGGAGCGGAGAGGAAGGGAGGAGAAAAGAGAAAAATGTATAACTCAATAAAATCAATAATAAAAAACAAACAAACAAAAACAACTCATCACCCTGGGATAGCAAAGCAAAGAAGAGTTATGGCATATGAGAAGTAGGGTTAGCACCAAGGATGAGGATGACCGCTCTCCTTTTTCTGTGCCTTCCTGCTTTGACTGGATGTTTTCTCCTGTGTGAATCTTCCCATAGACCTCCATTGTGATTGTTGGTTGTTGGAACTTTGCACACTCCTGTGTGGCTTGTTTGCTGTTTGTACTAGAGCTGTACCCCTGGCTTCACCAAGGCAAATCTCCAAAGCACAGTCAATTGAGGGTTTATGAGTTTTGTCTTTTCCCCCTAGTTCTTGATTCAGATAGGGTGCTGGTCTCAGATTTGAGAATTCTCTTGCCTCTGCCTCCCAAGTGTTGGGATTCCAGGCATAACTGGACTGTAGTTTAGGGAGAAGTGCCTGACTCTGACACCACACCAGCTGCACATTTCGCTCCTAGGATAGATCTGTAAATTGGAGGTTGAGGAACATAAGATTCTCTTAGAATTAGGACTAAATGGGAACAACTTTGTAAACACCTGGGTGTTTGACTAAACACCTACTACGGCTCTGAAGCTGTCGGCACCCAAATGCTTGTGAGGAGGTGAAGCTTCCCGTGACTCCATATTTTTCAGGTTGCTGGAGGAGCCAACATACATCAGCTCTCTGAAGCCCTGAGCCGGTATGGGAACAGGTCGTGTTTTCTGAAGGAAACGCTCTGCATGCTCTTCAAAGAGACGCTTTCACTGTGCGCCATTCTGCCTGCCATTCTAAAGGTAAGAAGGTCTCATCTTAGCTCACCTGGGCAATTGAAAGCTGTTTACCTGCAGGCATCATGGTGCACTCCCTTAATCCCAGCATTCTAGAGGAGGCTGAGGACAGATCAATGGGAACTGCTTATTGAGCACTGCAGGAAGATAATAGTAGCATTGTATTGTCTTTTTAAAATACAAAACAGGAGTTAGGAATTTGTAGGCATTGAATTCACTTTGCTATAGACATTTCCTGTGTGTTTACTTATTTGTTTGGTCTTAAAACTCTCATACCTGATTTTCCTCATTCTTTTTCTTTTGTGAGTCTCACATGTCCCAGGCTGAGCTTGAGCTTCATGTTGCTGAGGATGATCTTGAATCACTGAACCTCCTACATCTACCTCCCAGGTGCTAGAATTAGAGGCATGTGCCATGATGTCCAGTGTGTGTAGTGCGGGTGACTGAGTGCACCTCGTGTGGTAGGAGGCGCTGTACCACTGCACTACAGCCCCAGCTCCAACGTGGATTTTCTGATTCTCTTCTGACCAAGTGCTAGGACTGCAGAAGAGTCCCAGGTTTTCAGGCATATTTACACGCCTGGCTTATGCCATCCTGGGCTTTGAACCCAGTACTTTGTTTATGCTAGACAAGTGTTCTATTAACTGAGCTAGATTTCTTGTCCTAAAGTCAGATTTTCTGAAAGAAAGCAAGAACAGAACAAAATGAAATGAACTGTTATCTGGAGTAGTGGTACATACTTGTAAATCCAGTACTCCGTAATCCATCTTTCCAGGATGCAAAGGTGGGAGGATCAGAAGTTCAAGGTTATCTTTGGCAAGGCCATCTTGGGACGCATTATAGCTGAATTTTGGCTTAGGAAATGATAAACTCAGTTTTATTTTTATTTTTTACACATCAGAAAGCATTCACACTGTCATGAGTTTATCCATACTGACTTGCTTCATCATGTAAAACTCATTTTTTTTAAATTTAATTTTACATACATACAGGCAAAACACTCATAAAGTAAATCTAAAAAAGAAAATTTAACTGGGCGATAGTGGCGTATGCTTTTAATCCCAGCACTCAGGAAATATCCCCCAAACGGTATAATCTTTCTGATGTTTGTGTCTCTTATAGTGCTTGTCACAGTAACTTGGATGGTGGCTTGGGAAATGATCATATAATTCGTGGCACACATGAAGAGATTCAGATCCAGAGCTACCTAGCTAGTTAATGGCTTCATTTGGATTTGAAGCAATTGCAGCAATTCCTCGATGTCCTACAGAATAAATACTAAGAATAGGAAGTCTGTTATTAACCCAGTAAGTGGACAGTTGTACCAAAATAGACTGAAGACAATGTGTGTGGGGGTTTCTCTGTGTAGTTTTGCCTGTCCTGGAACTCTCGCTCTTTAGATCAGGCTGGCTTCAAATTCAGAGATCCACCTGCCTCCGCCTTCCGAGTGCTGGAATTGAGGCATGTGCTACCACTGCCTGGCCACCAGGATTTTTAATGGTGTCTGTCCCTCTAAAACAAATTTATCTTCAGCTTGTTGCTATAGGAATGAGGAATCATCCACAGAACCTGCCGGTGCAGTTCACAGGCAGTGCCTGTATCCTCAACCTGATTCGCCAGAACCTGGCTAAGGGAATGCCTATTCGTCTGTTGTCAGAGGTCACCTGTCTACTCTTCGAAGCAACGAAGAATTTTCCGTTCTACAAACAGGTAATTCTGAGTTAAATTGCTGACTGATATTTAACCTTAGAGCACATGCAGGAAAAATACATATTTCTGAATTGCAGGTTTTTGTTCTTTTATAAATAAAATAGTACTCAGCGTTATAGAGAAAAGCAGGAAATATAGATATGCAATGAAGCATTTACTCAGAAAACTGGGCCTAGTGGTATACACCTTTAATCCCAGTGCTTGGAGGCAGAGGTACTCAGATCTCTGAGTTTGAGGCCAGCCTGGTCTGTAAGTGAGTTCCAGGCCTGCCATGGCTACACAGAGAAACCCTGTCTCAATATATATATATATAAAAATAAAAAAAAAACATTTACTCAGAAACATCCACTTGCTAGGTGGTGGTGGTGCATGCCTTTAATCCCAGCACCCAGTAAGCAGAGGCAGGTGGATCTCTGAGTTTGAGGCTAGCCTGGTGTACAGAGTGAGTTTCAGGACAGCTAGGGCCGTCTTAAAAAAACAAAAACAAGCAATGCAAAAAAAAAAAAGTCCATCCACTAACATTATCAGGCAGGTGTGATGGCACTCACCTATAATCCTAGCACTTGGGGTGGAGGCAGTAGAACCAGAAGAGCAGGTAATTCTCTGCTGCTACATATGGAGTTAAAGGCCTGGCAAGGCGACATGAGATCCCCTCTCAGACAAACAAATCCCAGGGAAAAAAGAAAGTTGAGTTGTGGCCAAAGTAAAAGTTAGCACTTAGCAGGCAAACGTGCCAAGCCTTAAGATCTGAGTTTGATCCTTGAGACTCAGGATGGAAGGGGGAAACAAACCCAAACAAACCGCACCTCCTGTAAATTGCTTTCTCATGCACAAGTGTGTGCTCATGCTTGTGCACACACACTCACCCCCTTTCTAAATAAAGGTAATAAAATAATTTCATTTAGGTGAATGAAATCATAGATCTAAATATAAAAGTTAAGGTCATGTGATGTTTAGGAGCAAATAATTTTTACCTCACTAATCAAAGATAGGTTAGCTTACTAAAAGCAAAGGTTTTTCTTCAAGATTGGGGACATAACTCAGTGAAAGAGGACTTGCTAGCCTAGGTGAGGCCAACATCCTGGTTTCTAGTTCTAGCACCAGAAAATAAAACCACCCAAATTAAGAGTTCTTGGGCTGGGAATACAGCTCAGTGGCAGAACACTTACTGGCACGCGTGGGGTTGTAAGTTTTAGTCCCCAGCCCCTCAAAATAAATAAACAAATAAATAAAAGTTGAGGGACTAGGGAGATGGCTCAGTGGTAAAGGTTCTTGCTCTTCAGGCATGAGTTTAAGTTCCTAAAGCTGCCTGGTGGTGGTGCTGCACGCACGCCTTTAATCCCAGCACTCAGAGGCAGAGGCAGGGAGTCAGCCAGGGATACCTAGTAAAACTGTCTCAGAAACATAAGCCAGAAAGAAGGAAAGAGAGAGGGGAAGAGAGAGAGGGAGGGAGGAAGGAAGGAAAAGAAGTGGAGAGCAATAGAGGAAGATACTCAAGTAAACACACAGCTCTCTCTCTCTCTCTCTCTCTCTCTCTCTCTCTCTCTCTCTCTCTCTCACACACACACACACAAACTAGCAATGAATTTAAACGTGAATGTTCATAGTGTCCTAATTTGGAGTCATCAAAAGGCGGAGTGACCAACAACAGATGAATAGGTACTCAAATGTGATGTGTTTGTTTAAAGGAGTCCGACAGAGGTACTGCTACATGAAACACAGGTAACCCTAAACAACACGAGTCAAGCAAAACATGCCAAAAGAGTGGGTAGGTGACATGACTCTGCTGAAATCTTGACTGCGGTGGTGGCTATTCAGCAGCATAAATGTGTTCAATCTAATCGGAACGCATGATAGCTCTCAGGATAAAGGCCCCTTCACCCATCCTCGTAAGGCAAGTTTCATCTCCAGGACCCACACGATGGAAGAAGAGAGCAGGTTACTCTAAGTTGTCCTCTAACCTCTGCATGTGTGCTGTGATGTGCATAGCACACCCATACACAGACACACACAATTAATGTAACTTTAAAAAAAGGTTGGGGTCATCTCTCCTAGGCTAGAGAGATGGCTCAACAGTTAAGAGCACTGGCTGCAGCTGGGTGGTGGTAGCCCATGCCTTTCATCTCAGCACATGGGAGGCAGAGGCAGGCGGGTCTCTGTGAGTCTGAGTCCAGCCTGGTCTACAGCACAAGTTCCAGGATAGCCAGGCCTGTTACAGAGAGGCCTTGTCTCAAAAAAAAAAAAATCAAATCAAAACAGCAAAACAAGAGCACTGGCTGCTCTTCTGGAGAACCTGGATTCAATTCCCAGCACCCACATGGCAGCTCACAAGTGTCTGTAACTCCAGTTCCAAGAGATCTGACATCCTCACACAGACACACATGTAGGCAAAACACCAGTGCACATGAAATAAAAATAAATAAAAAAAGATATATTAAAAAATGGGAGTTGGTATTTTTTAAAGATGATTTTTATTTTATGTGCATTGGTGTTTTGCTTTCTTGTATGTCTGTGCGAGAGATCTTGGAATTACAGTTGTGAGTTGCCATATGGGTTCTGGGAATCGAACCCAGGTCCTCTAGAAGAGCAGTAACCACTGACCCATCTCTCCAGCTCGCGACTTGGTCTTTAAGAGTATAATTCAGTCTTTATTCCAACTGTAGGAGTAAATTAAAATCATGGAGAGGACTCTATAAGTAGTGAGGTGTCCATAGGTCACACCAGCCACATATCTTAACCTGGCTCAGAATGGAGTTTCACGTTTGCTTATGAGTGTTTATCTTTTCTTCCCTAAAAGTTACAGATGAATTGCCTTCTCTCCTTAACCAATTCCAGGATTCTTTGCGAAGTTCCGTTTGACAGGCAAGTACATAAATAACATCTCATTGAGTTCAGGCGGCAGCACTTGGCTACTCCCCTTCTTACTAGAGTGTGCTTCTCCTAGAGTCTCTCTGAAATGTTCTTATTTTCATTAATAAGGCTTCAGAAGTTGACATTTTTACTTTAATTTTAAAAATTTTCCTTAGCATGTATTATATATAATACTGGATTTCTTTGTGATATTTTCATGCCTGTGTCCCCAAGTACCTTCTTGTTCCCTTCTACTCTGAGCCTCTTCCTCTTCCCAACTAGTCACCCTTCTTTCTACTTTTCATTTGTCATTCGTGAACCTGTTAGCTTAATTAGGCTTACTTACAGGAAAATAAACAGTGAGGGTTTATTTGCAGGGAGGGGCATGGGCAGTTTGCCATAGGCCACACCAGTGAAGGAAATATCCCTCCCTCTGAGATAAGCCATTTACTGGATAGACTCTAAGGCAGGGATGGGGCCTCATGAGCCCCATCATGTATTTAACTGATTTATTCTCAGGGAGGGGCTGCACCTCGAGAGCCCCTCCATTGTCAGCCTTTAACTGTGAACAGATGGTTTTAGAAGAAGAAAAAAGGATTTATTTTCATCTTTTATAATTTTATAAATTTTATATACCTGTGAGAAAAAATTCTGCTTTTCAGGTTTGATGCTGCCAAGCTTGTTATGAGGTGGCTGTGCAAGTCTGAGAACCCCAAGGTGCAAACAATGGCCGTTACCATCATCTCCAGCCTAGCCCTGAAGGTGGGCATGTACCAGAGCCACCGTTCCCCCTTCCTAGGCTTGGAAAAACTTGACCACTTCACTTGGCTCTTCTGTTTGCTTGCAGCTCCTGCCCGAGCAGACTGAACAGCTTCAGGAAGAGCTCATCATGACAGTCAAGGTGAGCTGGTTAGCTGAGGTGATCGCCACTCCTACCCCACCATCTGGGGACTGAACCCAGGGCCTTGTGCATGCAAGGCAAACGCTCTACCGCTGAACTGTATCCTTGGCCCTTAATACCTTTAAGAAAAAAGAATTTTATGAGTGAAGCATTTATTATTTTTAAGTGACTTTTTAATAATGTGTATGAATTTTTCAAATTATTATTTATTTATTTATTTATTTTGAGACAGGGTTTCTCTGCCTAACAGCGCTGGCTGTTCTGGAACTCACTCTGTAGATCACACTGGCCTTGAACTCATAGAGTTCCGCCTGCCTCTGCTCCTGAGTGCTGGCCTCAAGTGTGTGTGCCACCACCGACCAACTTAATGCAGCTTCTAAAATGGCTTTTATTCTGTACTTATTTGAGAAGAGGTTGTATGAAATACAGCTGAGTGTTTGAGTGAGAAAGACAAAATTGAGGGTTGGATTTGGCTGGATATGAGGCAAATGAATGGCACATTCCTGAATAATAAAAAGTAATGATCGAGGAGAGCGAAAATACGGTGTCTAAATGGTGAGAGAGCAACTAGCAGTCTGGACATATTCACCGGAGAAGACAGGATTGTCGCCAGATATAGTGGGCTTGTGCTTTTTGTTTGCTTGTTTGTTTATTTTGATTTTTTGAGACAGGATTTCTCTAACAGTCCTAGCTTCCTGCAACCTGCTTTGTAGACCAGGCAGGCCAAACTCAAAAGTACTCACCCAGCTATATTCCCAGCTCCCACTTGTAGGGCTTCTCTTCCCTTTTTTATACAGGGGTGGTTTAACTCTCTGTCTCTTTGGTTTTTAGAAGCTTCTAACAATAATCAGACAGAAGACAACTGAGAATTTAAAAGATGCCACCTTCTTGTTTACTCTGAAAGCGCTTTGGAATCTTACAGATGAGTCTCCATCAGCCTGCAAGTACTTTATTGAGAATGAAGGATTGGCAGTCATCATCCAAGTCTTAGAGGTGGGAAGGTGGGATTGAGTTTAGATATAAAGTTCTTTCTTTTGTGGTGTAGTAACCTGTGTGTTCTTTTGACAGACATTTTCCGATCCTTTGATACAAAGCAGAGTACTTGGTCTTTTGGTAAGGTGAATTGTTTGAATTAATTTATATAAAACTAATACTTAACTACTACCTACCTTGTGTTGGGCACTGCTATAGTCAGTTTAGATGCATAGACTAATCATTATATTCTGAGCAAACAGATAATCCTTGTATGTTAATTACCTGTTGCTGGGAATAACCCACAGCTTAGTGGCTTAAAATAATAGATGTCTGGGGCTGGAGAGATGGCTTAGTGATTAAGAATACTGGTTGCTCTTCTAGAGGACCTGGGTTTGATTCCCAGCACCTATAAAGCATCTCATAACCATCTGTAACTCCAGTCCTAGGGGATTCCAATGCCCTCTTCTGGCCCTGTGGGTACTGTGTGCACATGGTGCATAGACACACAAAATAAAAATGAAAGTTAAAAAAACAGTAGCTATCTTATTTACTGAAAATGTAGGTGGTGTGTATTGTGCCTGTGACTATAATCCCAGCTCCAGGAAAGCTAACAAGTTTGAGGCCAGCCTGAGCTACATGGGAAGATTCTGACTCAAAAATTAAGGCCAAACAAACAAGAGACTGGGAAACACCTTAGTTGGTAGAGTGCACGCCACTGTGCAAGCTTGAGAACCTGAATTTGGACAAAGCCGGATGTGGTGATGCATGACTTAATTCCAGCTCTGGTGGTACAAAGACCGAATGATCCCTGGGGCTCACAGCTGCTCTAGCCAAATTTTTGTGCCCCAGGTTCAGTGAGGGATTTTGTCTGAATAAGTAAACAGCGACTGATTGAGGAAGATACCATATGTTGACCTCTGGCTTCCACACGCATGTGCACTGCACAGACATAACACACATGAACAAGTATATTTCTCACAGCCCAAAAAATCCAACTTCTGAACTGCAAGCAAGGTTCAAAGAACAACTCCACAGTATAGTGAAACGAGATATTTATTCATTTATTTGTATTTTTTTTTTTGAGACAGGGTTTCTCTGTGTAACAACCCTGGCTGTCCTGGAATTCACTCTGTAGACCAGGCTGGTTTTGAACTCACAAGAGACCCACCTTCCTCTGCTTCCTGAGTTCTGGGACTAAAGGTGTACACCACCACAAGAAAGATCAGGCATACATTTTGTTGTTGATGGTAGCACTCTATTTTCTCATGGTGGATTCTGCCAGTTTCTGTCACCTTATGCCATATTGAATTCTGCCAGTTTCTGCTAGCCCTCTTTGTTCTACACAGCTTATAAAGAACCACAAAGTGTTACAGGCATTACACCTAAAGGCCATATACTATTTCTTACGTAAATGATAAGAAACAGAGTTCCTTCTCAACAGTTCTAAGCAATAAATCCAGATGAATTGTCACATAGCAAGAAGAGAGCATTTTCTTTCAATTAGCTCCCTAATTAGTGGGCTGCAAGAAGAGGTGTCTTTCTGTTACCTAATCTCTAGACGTAGTCTTATAAAACTAAACTACCAAGGAGGCTAAAAGAAGTAAGGAATTTGTGTGCTATATCTTATACTTCTAAGCGCAAAAACATTTTTAAACTTTTTGTGGTTAGTGTTCATAAAAGCCGACTTTCTCGAACTGAAGATGTTATTTATGAAGAGCAATTGTGTGTGTGTGTGTGTGTGTGTGTGTGTGTGTGTGTGAGAGAGAGAGAGAGAGAGAGAGAGAGAGAGAGAGAACAGTCTGATCCTGGCTATGGCTGAGAAGCTGGAAGTCAGGGGGCAGAGGCAATAGGCATTCTCCAAAGCACAGTGACATTCAAAAGCATTTTAAATCTTAAAGTTTATTTTTCTGTCTGGCATGTAACCCTTAAATTTGTGACTCTTTCTTGGGACTTTGAAGTTAGACTATTTTTTTGTAGCATTGTTGAAATAGGGAAACTTTACCTGTGGTGAGTTTTAAACAAAGGCCCATAAAAGTGGGGTTAGGAATCCTTGCAAAGAGTTAACTACTGTCCCTGCCGCTGCAGCTAGGTTACCTTGCACTATTACCTTGGCTCAACAAATCACACAGCTGGCTACATGTCCTTGTAAATAAATAAGATTGTGTTTTTCTGTGAATAGTTTATCTTGGAATCCATTAGCAGGACACCTGGTCTGATCTAAAAGTTACTTTAAAGTTTTCTATCAATTGATAATGTATGGCAACCTTAGCAGCTGTGGAAATTACAGCTGTCTTTTTAAACTGTGCTCAAAGACAGCTCTTCATGGAAACTTATAACCTTTGACTTGGGCAGCATCTCTTTGTATTTATTTTATTCATTGAAACTCTGTATAGGCTAATAATAGTAACTGGTCAGTGCAGCTAAGGTAGAGCCACCTTCCTGACAATTCACAGATAAAAATGCCTCGTAGATCGGGATGTGGACTTATGAGATAGTAACACATTTTATACAGGCTGTGGGGAATCCCCATAGTTGCTAGGGAAAGGAAGCAATTAGCACACTTAAAATTACAGGCAGAAACAACAGATATTCTGAAGTCTATTTCTTACAAGCCTTGCAAATTCAAGTTTTCCTCCAACAGAAGTTAAACCTGGTGGGTTGACTCCTTGAATATCAGTGTTCATGTCTATAACAAATGAAAAAGGCTCTCAGCATATACTTCTTCCCATAAGACTCAGTGAACCCATAGTTTGGGCTCAGCTCTTATCTGTAGTTCTGCTGGTTTTGAGGGAGAGATTTCTGTGGCGGCAGGCTGAATGATCTAGGATAATACGACTCTGGAGTCAGAGTTTGCTGTGGGACAGTGGTCCTGTAAAGATTAGTCAGTTGTATTGCTTTAATAAAACATTTATTGGCCAGTAGCCAGGCAGGAAGTATAGGTGGAGCCACCAGGCAAGAAATAGAGGCAGGGCGGCAGGAACAGGAGAATTCTGGGAAGAGAAAAGACACAGTCTGCAGTCATCACCCAGAAACAGAGGAAGCAAGATGAGAACACCTCAATGATAAAAGCTACCAAGCTACGTGGCTGACACAGACAAGAATTATGGGTTAATGTAGGATGTAAGAGTTAGTAAGAAGCCTGAGCTAATAGGCCAACCAGTTTATGATACATTAAAGCCTCTGTGTATTTCTTTGAGACTGAATGGCAGTGGACTGGGCGGGACAGAAACCACTGTTAACAAGAATTGGCAGTAGTGGTCAGCTCAGTCTTATGTCTCACAGCAATCTTAGAGTGACAGTGGAGGCTAAAGTCCCCATTTACCAGAACTGTCCTAGCTCTGCCTATATCCTGTTTGCTAATATCAACCAAAGTCAAGCTGAGAGTAAGGGCAGTGGGCATCCTTTCATGGGAGGAATAGCAGAATCTCATTGCTAAGGAATATTAGGAGAGAATTATTTCAAGGATAAGCAAGGTTGTGGGTTCTAATTGCACTCTGTCCCCATTTGTCTCGTCTAGTTGGTAAGAGGTAGGATGAAAACCCAAACTCAGGCAGCCAGGGTCTAGAACCTCCAATAGGAACCACTTACCTGTAATTCCAGATTGTCAAGGCAGTTAAAATTTTCAGACTTCTAAATTCATATGTCTGTATTGTCTCTTGACCAGGAAATCCCACAATTTAGAAAGTTGTTTCCAGAAGAGCTGGAATTTGGAGAAAAGGTGAAAAAGAGAAAAACAGTAGAAAATAGTCCCACAAAGTTGAATGGAAGCCTTGTATACCTTAGATGAAAAACATCTCATCTGCCAATATAACAGATATGCTTTTAGTCCATCTGGAAGCTGCTAAAGACTCATGAGGACTTTTCTCGGAGTTATGCTGATGGTAACTTGTGTTTCTGCTGGGACTAATGTTGGATAAGCTTCACACAGAAGTCATGTTATCAACAAGGGGTTTAGCTGGTTCAAGGATTTACTAGTCCGAATCTCAAAACCAGGGCAGTTGCTTTACAGTTGTGATTCCTTTGGAAATACTAGTGTCTGGACCTGAGGGCTGCGGAAGCTGAAGTGCTGTTTCAAATTCACAGGGAACTCTATAAAAACAGTGAGGCTTCCAGGGCTTATATTGTCTCCATGCAAACCTCTCCCCTCCAGCATGATCAGGTCCTTTACTTCCTTCTTCCTAACCAATAGTGTGGCAACTCTGATAGGCTGTTAACTTTGCAAAAGTATCATATACACATACAAAGCTTCCACTGCCTTAATGTCAGTGAGTACATGGTTGGAAAAGAGGGACATCCACGTTTCAAAGAACTAAAGATGCCCTATAAGAGTTGAATAAGACACTGAAGTTTTAGTTCTGCAGCCACAGGAAATGAATTCTGAGTAAGGCTGGAAGTAGATTTGCTCACTAAACCTCTGGATGAAGTTGTGCCCATGCGAGACCTCACTGTTGTGTCTCAGGCACCGCAGCAGCTGTGAGATAGTAAGTGCATGTTATTTTAAGCCAGTAAGTTTGTGGTCATTTATTACACAGCACAGAAAAAGAATGCAATGTGTTTAAAACAACAGGACAGTTTTCATTTTTAAATTGACAGATAATGTAAGCATTTGTGTTAGACCTAGATCTGAAGTCTTACTTCAGGCAGTCACTGGCAATGCTGGCAAGTTAGTCTTGCTGAAGGTCAAATTTCTTTGCAGGATTAAACATTAAGTGAGAGATAAAGCTGATTTTATTTCTCTCATACTGTGCCCAGCACTTAGTAGGTGCTTTATTCTGTTGTTTGCTATTAAAGATCATGTCCTTCATGAAGGGGTGAGACTTGGGTCATAAGCCAGTTTCAGAGGGAGGGGGCTGGTGTAATTCTGAGACCGTGTCTAAAGGGAGCAGTAGGAAGGTGCTGGTTCCTGATCCTTCCTCAATTTCTGCCCTGCTGTGTTTTGCTGCCCTGTAGAACAACGTAGCTGAAGTCAGAGAGCTCTCTCCCAAGCTGATGACAGAAGATGTTTTGAAACATATCATCAGTCTGCTCCAGAGCACAAACATAGAAGTGAGCTACTTTGCTGCAGGCGTGATAGCCCATCTGACATGTGAATGTGACAGACAGCACTGGCTATCCCGTGACCTACAGATGAGTGATCTTCTCCAGCACTTGGTACAGGAATCATTCTTTACAAAATCCAGAGTAATTTCTTCCTCAGACAACTTGAATTCGAGTTTTAGAAAGATTCTATGTCTATTGAAATTTACCACTCATCTCATTAAATGTGTGGGCTACTATACCTAGCTTTAATAATAGTTCCAGAAGTTTTTTTTGTGGCTTTAGAGTTATTTTAGAGTTCTACAGCATTTAGATGTCCTGTCTCTTTAATATTGTGTTTCTGCCCGTAATTGTTCATCAGGTTGTTTGTCAAGTTAGCAGAGGTATCTAGGTCAATCATTTAATCCTTTCAACCAGATTTTTGGTGTGTTGTTGTTGTTGTTGTGTTTGTTTCTTCAGACAAGATCTTACTCTGTAGCCCAGGACGACATCCCTGTTTCCCCACCCTTCACAGTGGTGGGACTATAGTCAATGGCCTAGCCCAGTCAACTTTCTGTTTTCAATCCCACCTCTAATTCATTTCAGAAAGTACCTGGTATGCTAGTGTTTTTTCCCTCAGAAGTTCCATTCTTTTTGTTTGTTTCTTTGCTTTTGTTGTTTTTGTCTTTCATGGCAGGGTTCCTCTATGTAGCCCTGGCTGTCCTAGAATTCACTCTGTAGTCCAGGATGGTCTTGAATTCAGAGATCTGCCTGTTTCCCGAGTGCTGGGATTAAAGGCGTGTACCACCACCGCCTGTCCATTAGTATTTTTTTGTTTGTTTGAAACAAGGTTTCTCTGTAGCTTTGGTGCCTGTCCTGGAACTAGCTCATGTAGACCAGGCTGTCCTCAAACTCACAGAGATCCGCCTGCCTCTGCCTCCCGAGTGCTGGGATTTAAGGCGTGCGCCACCACCGCCCGGCTCGTGTTTTTAACTTTATCCAATGCTGCATCTGTTAAATCAATAATTTCTCAATCTACTCTGTTTTCTGTTTGCTTCTGTTTTAAATCCTGTGGACATTTGTTTCGGCGGTCTCTTCTTGCTTTAAAGATAGCTTCTTGTGAATGTCTTGGAGAAATATAGTGGCTCTATGTTTGTCTTTTGCAAGAAGAAAGGATGAATCTTTTGTTTTAAAAACAACAGATTTACCATTCAGTTAAATAAGAATTAAGGAAAGTGTGTAGGCAAAGCCACATTCAGTCCACTCTCTTTAAAAAGAGGTCTTTGGTTTGTCTGAAAAAAATTTTTTTACACCTTTAACTTTTTTTATATATACAGATATTTTGTCTGCATTGATGTCTTTGCACCATGTATGCAGGCCCATGAAGGGCAAATTCCTTTGAACTGGATTTACAGACTGTTGTGAGCTCCTATTTGGGTGCTCGGCATTGAACACAGGTCCCAAGCAAGAGCAATCAATGGTCATTTCTCCAGCCCTGCTTTTTAAATTTTATGTGCACGAATGTTTGCCTGTCTGTCTGTGCGCCATGCCTTTGGAGGCCAAAAGAGGGAGATCCCCTGGAACTGGAGTTTTAGATGATTGTGAGCCACCATGTGGTCCTGGATTCAAAAGCAACTGGTCCTTTAGTCATGTCCACATCCTTCTTGGGGTATGTGGCACTGACTGACACAAGGCTTTACAACAAGCTAAGCTAGGACAGCACTCACCACTGAGCTGTTTTGCTTCGTTTTTCGAGACAGGGTTTTTTTGTGTTGCATTGAAGTCTGTCCTGGAACTCACTATATAGACCAGGCTGGTCTTGAATTCACAGAGATCCAACTAACTGCCTTTGCCTTCTGAGTGCTGGGAATAAAGGCATCTGGCCGGCACTACTGAGATCTTACACCCCAGCCTACCACTGCGGTTTTTCCCACAAGTTGTTCATAAGTTACACACATAGTGGTTATCTAGTTGATTTGGCAAGTAGGTATATCTAAATTTTTTAAAATCAGCTCATAATTTAAATAATTATTGTTTGAAATATGTCTAAGTAAGCCGGGCTGTGGTGGTGCACGCCTTTAATCCCAGCACTCAGAAGGCGGAGGCAGGTGAATCCCTGTGAGTTCGAGGCCAGCCTAATTTACAGGAGCTAGTTCCAGGACAGCTAGGACTATTACACAGGGAAACCCTATCTTGAAAAACCAAAAAAGAAAGAAAGAAAGAAAGAAAGAAAGAAAGAAAGAAAGAAAGATGTCTAAGTAGTATGAACTAGCCTATTGTGATGATTTATAAGTCGTAGAATTCAACAGTAACACAATACTGTGGGTTTCTCCCTCTCTCCTGAATGCAGCATGTAACCCTCCAGAATTGGCCAAGTTCACAGTGTAAGATGTCAGCATTTGTGACCTACAGGTAAGTCTTACAGCAGCCAGCCTTGCCTTCCGTGTCCTCTCCTCTGCAGCAGTGCAGTGATAAAGTGGTCAAGTAGCCTCCTGTAAATTCTAAGGAAAGCTTTAAGACTTAAGTTTTCCTTATAAAAAGAGGCTACCAGCATGCGCTTGTTCATTTAAAATGAGACAGTGACTATGTGCTGTCACATGACATGTTTCTTAAATGAAGCCACCATCCCCTCAATATAGACTGCATAATATATCTTTCTCCATGCAGAACAGACTCTTTAGGGGAAATACTGAAAACTTTTATATCCTAGATTTCTGAATTGACACCTTTTGTGTTTTTGCAGATCTTTCAAAGCATTTTCTCCACTCCTTGGCAACTTCTCTCAGCCAGAGATTCAGCTCTGGGCACTATGGGCCGTGCATCATGTCTGCAGTGGAGACCGTACGTATTCAATGTACATTCAGAGCAAGTGTTTTCCAGCTAATACCCGAGTAATGGATGAGTTTAGAATTGATTTTAATAAAATGTTCTCATCCACAAACAAACAAGTAAAAATGTAAAGCTGGGCAGTTGTGGTGCATTTAACCTGGGAGGCAGAGAAGGTGAATTTCTGAGTTCGAGACCAGCCTGGTCTACAGAGTAAGTTTCAGGACAGCCAAGGCTACACAGAGAAACCCCGTCTCAAAAAGCCAAAAAAAATTTATGGTTGGGGGTTGCCACAACATGAGGAACTGTATTAAAGAGCCATAGCATTAAGAAGGTAGAGAATCACTGGACTAGAGAGATGGCTCAGTGGTTACGAATACTTAGTTTGGTTCCTGGCACTCACCTTTGGGTGACACAACACCTGATTCCGCCTTCAGGGGATCTTGTTGCCCTCTTCTGGCCTGCATAGGTACTTACATGTACACATTAATTTTTAAATTAAACCTAAAATTATTAAAATTATTAAATTATTAAAAGATAAGGGGAAGTGAAAATGTCTTACTGGTTTTTAAGAAGCTGCAGAATTCTAAGCACATCTTGGGGTGGGTATCTAGCAGCAGACACCCTGCTCCTGTTCCTCACAGGTTAGGACCGTGAGCTGTACGTCTCTTCTTCCCTTTCTGTCTTCGGGTGCTGAGGGTTGGCCTCTGTGGCCTTGCACACGTGAGGCACTACACAGCACTGGCCTCATTCTGTGCCTGCAGTCCTACAGCGTGCTTTTCCTTAGTCACTTTTCACTAATACTCCATTGTGTGTGAGATAGTCTCTCTAGGTAGCCCTGCATGTCCTGGGACTTGCTTGTACAAAAGGTGTGTGTTACCATGCCTGGGTGTGTGTTAGTTTTATGTGTATGGGTGTTTTGCCTGCATGTATGCCTTCTGTATATAATATATATGCAGTGCCTATAGAGGCTGGAAGAAGGCATCAGTTCCTCTGGAACTGGAATTACAGACAAGCCCTCTGAAAGAGAGCAGTAAGTGCTCTTAGCTGCTGAGCCGCCTCTCCAGTCCCAAGAGCTTTTTTCCCTTTTTATTCTGGCTCCAGGATCATTCCTTTGCTCTATTCATTCAGCCAAACAGAGAGGGGAAAATAGCAGGGGTTAAAGAATAGAGAAAACTTAGAGAAGTGAGGAGAGAGAGAGAGAGAGAGAGAGAGAGAACGCATGAACATGCAAACATTGAATAACAAGACTGTAGGGAGAATGGGTATCTCTGGGGAGGGAAGCTTATGAGCTGGAGGGAATTTATGATAGGGGAGAAGGTGAGAAGGGCAGGATTTTGGAATACGTTACAGTTACTTTTGATACTGAGGCACCACAGGTAGCCATATGTCCTTTCTGCCAAAGGTGAGAGAAATGATCCTTTTAGTAGATGGGAACCAGTTTCACAAGTTCCCGAGAAATGCTGACTTTTATCTAACCACCATACATCCTGTAGTTCAGGTTGAGCTCATTAGACTACCTTTTGGAGTCTGGGGAATTGGAGTTTTGTTTGGTGCTACCAGGAGCCAACAAAAGAACTGAGCGCTGTTAAAACTGCTGAGCCATTTCTCCAGCTCTGGTGTGCTAAACCTAAAGGTGTTTGAAGCATAGAGTTGTCTAAAAAAATGCACTACAATGGCCATCTGTGGTTTCACCATGTCTAATTACTCTGGAATTGACTCCTTTTTAGCTGTTAATTCCTGAGTCACGAAGACTTCAACCTTTCCACTGTGAATGTGGTGAATTGGGAACATTTAAAATGCAAGCTGTCCACAGGTCTTTTGTTTTCCTTCTAGCTAGCAAATACTGCAAACTGCTGGTCGAAGGAGGAGGGCTGCAGCTCGTGTGTGATATCCAAGAGCACGGTCAGGCCAATGCCCAGGTGAGGCAGATGGCGGCCTCCATCCTGGAGGACTTCCGGATGCACTTCACAAGCTACCAGAGACTCCCCACAGCCCCAGTGCCCTCTTTGACCTAGGGGCCTTTGAGGGGTGATGATTAAGGACAGAGCTTCTGCCCTCGGGTAACAGAATTTTAAAACCAGCTATTGGTGTTTCTCAGTTGTCGGCATTTATCTATTGACTATCTTGGTGTTTTTTTCTGCTACAAAAAAAGACTTGGTCCTGCTCCTGCAGAACAGGAACAAAGACCTCAGGGAGACTTGGCATTGGCCCAGACTTAAAAGATCTTACTATGCATGCATATGTGTGTCCATGTATGCATTTGGGCAAATGCTTAAAGAGGCCAGAAGAGGGTATTGGATTTGGAACTGGATGTAGGAAGAGTTTTCCCATCCCATAGCCACTCTCAAACACTGTAGATTATATTAATTACAGATGCTTGGTCAATAGCTCAGGCTTATTACTAAATAGCTCTTACATTTTAAATTAATCCATAATCCTTATTTATGTTCTTTCTTATTTATGCTCTTCCATGTGTTGGTACCTTTATTAGCATGCCATGTTCATCTCCTGCTCCCTCTGTGTCTGCTGATGACTCCAGATTATACCCTTCTTCTTTATTAACCAGTGAGAGTAATACATACTCACAGTGTACGGAAGGATTATTTCACAGCAGATGAAGTTATAGGCAGTTGTCAGCTGAGAACCAAGCTTGACTCCTTTGCAAAAGTAGCAAGCACTTTTACCCGCTGAGTCATCTTTCTGGCCCTTGACCAAGACTTAACTGGAGTAGTACCATAAGCCCTCTTTGAGCGTCAATTCAGGAAGAAGCTCATTCTTAGCAATTCTAAGTCACATTCTAAACTATAACTATAACCCCAGCCCTAAGACAGAAGACGTAGAAGGATCTAAAGTTCAAGCTAATCTTGCCTACATACTACCTGGCTTCTATTCTCTACTGTCTCAGATAAGCATAATTTATGACCATGTCAATAAACTGCACGCTCTACTCACATTGCTGTGTTCGCCAAAAAAAGGTTTAGTTTCTGAGCCTGGGTTCTAGTACCTAGGAACATTGTGTTCCTAGGAACTGACCTTTGCTAGTGGGAAGGTGTGCAAGGTGTGTTGTCCAGCTCCCTACCAGGCACCCCTTCAAGTTTGGTTTCTTTTCCAGTAGTCTTCTAGATCAGGAAGATGGTGAGGATGGGGTGATGCTAAGACCCCGAATCTTGTGATTTTTTCTCCCTTCTGGGATGCAGACATAGCTTGGTATTTGTTCTGGCAGCAAATCAACAGTAAACCTGGTGTGTTCTGTGGCTCCAGGGCAAGCTTGTGCTGAGGATGCCCAGCCAGAGCTCAGCTTGGCAGCCTTAGTAGAAGAGAAGAGGAGATTTAGGTACGCAGGGGCCTGGGTGGAGCTGGCCCTGCTCACCTTTGCTCATGCCAATTGAAAGCCACTTGTCCTCCAGGCACCACCTGAATCCCTATCCCTTCTTTCAGGGCTCCTGCCACTCTGTTGTCTGCAGAAGGTCCCCACTGCTCCCCACAATTTCAGAACAAGCTCATAGCTGTAGCATGTTTATTGAACATAGGGATTTTAAGTCATCACAATTGATTATTCCCAGATAAAAAAGCCGAATTCTAGAGAGGTTAAATTTCCACCGAGTTATCTGTAGAGAGCTGGAATCGCTGAACTGGCTCCTGACACTTGCTCAGATAAACCTGGATGGATTTGTTCTGTGACTTCCTTCTCACTGTTCCATGATGATCAGAGCCCATGACACAAACCCAGAACTTCTTTGAGTGAAGGGAACCAAGAAGGCCTGGGTCCCATTGCCTAGCCAAGGTGAGCAGTGTGGAAGGTGGCAGTGGGTGGCATGGTCAGCGCCTTGGTTCTGGGCATCATGCAAGTCACAGTGTCTGTCATTGTTCTTGTGAAGAAACTGAAGGCCAGAGGTGAGCTTAAGAGGGCTAGCCTGCAGACCTTTCCTCTGTGTCCTATTCTTTATGGTGTGCGTTTAAAATTAACTGGATCACTTGCCAACAAATTTTGGGGGTCGTTTCTCCCTGAAGGCTGCCATCCCTTCTAGCCGGTCCTGGGTTGGGATGTTCTGCAATGATACAATGGCTATTAGTTTGGGAAGAATAGGATCAGAGGACAAAAAGGCCATTGCATAAGTGGATCTAGACTGACATCTGGGTCCAAGTGCTTCCATTGTCTCTGGTTGTGTAAAGTTGTGAGCCCCAGAGGCTGCCGTCTCCGGAAGGTCAGCCTCTAGCAGCTGGCTGACCTCTGCAGAGCTCAGAATAAGCTCTGCATTGAGAATTTGGAGTGCCCATGAGGGTGTTGCTAGGTTCTGTTCACAAGTCAAGACTCTTTGCTTAGGATTTCTGTCTATTTGTTATGATTGAGAGTAGCATTTTTTTTGTTTCCTTTCTCACAAGTTATCAGAATAGTATGCCATCAGGTGTATAGCCCCTCTAGAGGGTTGGCTGTGTGTTCTAGCCATGCCTTAGCATACTAACTCCAGCTTAGCCCCCAGTAGAGGCAGCTGGTACTGGGCAGCAAAAGTCATTTTTTCTGTTTGTGAAGCATCTTTTTTGCATGAGGCTCCTTGTGTTTACTTCACCCCCAACAAGCATGCACAAACCAACAGTCGTTCACATACCTGGGCATAGCACATGTGTTCAATGGCCATCCCTGATGCAATGTCCACCTGCAGAAAGTACTTGCTGAGTCAATGTGACTCTGTCCAACCCTCCACACAGCAGAGCCAGCCCGCCTACTGTCTCCCCCAGTCTAAACAGAAACAATGGCTGCTCCATCACTGTTGCCTAGACGTCACAACAGAGAGAAATGGGGAGGAGGCTGTGTGGTGTGGCTTTCAGGTAGAGGTGGCTTCTGCGTGTTTCAGCCAGTGTCTCTTCCTCCTGAGGACTTAGGTATGAGGCTCCAGTCTTTATGACCTGGGACATTCTCTAGCCTCTGCAGCCTCGTGCTCTCTGTTACTGATGCTGGCACAGTCACTAGCGAGCACAAAACTGACTTTCCAAAACAAGTGCTTTGATCTACTGGGAAGTCTGAGACATGTTAGGGTAACGTCACCTAAGGGTAACCTAAGGTCCCAGATGCAGCAGTAAGTGGAAAGAATTGGTCTTTGGTTTGAGACTCCTCCCTTCCAGGTTACCATGTTGCCGTTCCTAGTCAGTCCATCCTCAATTTACATGGCTGCGTTTCTGCTTGTATTTCAACTTTTCTCTGGCTCCTTGCTTTTTTTCAAGACAGGGTTTTCTGCATAGCCTAGACTGGCCTTGAGTTCTGAGATCCTCTTGCTTATGTATTCTGAATGCTAAGATTAAAGGCATGTGCACATACACACACACACACACACTGTCTAACTCAGTGCTGCTCAGTACAAATAGCTACTTGTCGCATGTGGCTACTTAACTAACTTGATAAGTCTTTCAAATATCATAAGTGAGCAGTAATACTTTTCACAATTGGGGCTTGAAGCCAGGACCTCATGCTAACCAGGAAAGCACTGGGCTGGTCCCTGACACTGGCTATCCTATAGTACCATTAATATCACATAGGCAGTAGACATATTTCATCCCTACACCTCAGTTCTCATCTCAGGTCTGGTGCAGAGGAAGGGTCAACAGGTAAGCTAATTTCCTGAGACCTGAGTTAGGTTCTTTACTGACGACCAACCCAAGCCCAAGCTTAGGACCACACAGACCTGCCTTCTTACTGCTCACTTTTATGTGGTCTTGTCCTTCTGAACCTGTTTCTTTAGAATGCAATCAAAAATATTAGCACATGCTAGGTGGTAGTGGTGCACGCCATTAATCCCACCACTTGGAAGGCAGAGGCAGGTGAATCTCTGTGAGTTTGAGGTCAGCCTGGTCTACAGAGCAAGTTCCAGGACAGGCACCAAAGCTACACAGAGAAACCCTGTCTCAAAATACCAAAAATGAAAAATAAAGAAAATCATCACATCTCCCACTGAAGTGAGCTACACGCACATGGGTCTGATTCCCTGAGTGTTAGGAGAGTCTGAGGAGCTCTGACAGCCGTGTGGCAGGAATTTACTACATCCTACCCAGTGAATGGCTGACTATAAATCCTGACCAGGAGAATCTTACCTCCATTCCTCGGTCGATGGCAACTTTGCCCAGTCGCACAGCAATGGGAGCCTAGGGGAGAGAACATCCAAAGACTTGGACTAAAGAGACATAGCTCAAGGGAGGAGCTTTGAACAGGAACAGATTTCCCACTGATACACTCTTAAGTCAAGCTTCCTTTTCTAGAATGAAGGAAGCACACCTCCTGGTCCCTTTAGTCTTAACCTACTGACGTCATTAAGTCCAACTTTCCAACATGTTTGACCCATTACAGTCCACAAAGTGTAACTGGTGCTGGACGTCAGACCTACAGCTTCACCCGTGCTAGCCAAGTGCTCTCCCACTGAGTGAGTCCCAAACATTTAAGGTCTTGCTGAAGCTGGTCTTCCTTTGTGGTCCTTATCCTCAGGATTATAGGCACGTGCCACAAAGGTGGTCACGGTGCTTACAGACGACACATCTAACAGATGGGGTTGAGCACTGCAACCACAAGTATCCCGCGAGTCCCCCAACTCCCAGTTACCTCCCCACTGTTGTTCCTTCCCTTCCAGCCCTTCCCCAGTAAGTGCCAGTGTTTGGCTTTTATTTTCTCCCCTTCTTGCCTCTTCTGTTTGGTTTGTTTGCTATGAGTGATAACCGATCAGCAGCACTGATTTTTCTCATAAGAATAAAAACTTAATGTCCTCCATGCCAGCACCTGGGAAGATAAATTCGAGGCCAACCTGAACTAATGAGACCCTATCCCCCCCAAAAAAAAAAAATAAAAAGAAAAGAAAAAGAAAAAAAAACCTGAGTGTTCATGTTCACAGAAGTGATGGGTAGAATAGAATAAAAAAAATTAGCACATGCTGGGCGGTGGTGGCGCACGCCTTTAATCCCAGCACTTGGGAGGCAGAGGCAGGCGGAGCTCTGTGAGGCCGGACTAGTCTATCGAGTGAGTTCCAAGACAGGTAGGGCTACACAGGGAAACACTGTCTCAAAAATCAAAACAATTGTTAAAACACACATATACCACATGAACATAAACATAAGTATGTTTCTAGCTATGTGAATATACTAAAGTTAGAAATACAGTGGATACAATTTCAGATGTTACTTGGGAATAGGAATAGTGGGTCGCTGTGGCCTTACAGCCAACTCCTTTAGTTAAAGGATAATGTACTTTAATAGGTCTCTGTAAACTCCAGACCGTCTCACTCTCTGTTCAATGGTTTTCCCTAATTGCCTGCTACACAATCCCTACTCTAGCTGTGGGACAAGCGGCCAGTGTGGTTAGGCTGGTGTTTTGATAATACAAAGTTACTTTGATTTATTTAGAAGCAATGTCTTGTTTTGTAGTTCTGGCTAGCCTGGAACTTGCTATGTGGACGATGCTATATAAACCTCTACTGTGTTTAAAGGTATGTGCTACCTCTCATTCCTGGCTTTTTAATTTTTGGTAGTATTAAGGATTGAACCTAGCTAGAGCCTTGAGTGTGTTAGGCAAGCATTCTACCACTGAGTCAAATCCCCAACCCTCGCTCCAGCTACTCTTGATGCACTGAAATGCCTGTAACTCCAGGATGATGCAATTCTTCCATACTTCACTATTTGGAAACCTAAATCACCCTGAGCTTCTGTTCAGTTTATTCCAAAAGGCAAATATCCAGCCTACATGTCCAGTTAGCTCGCTCGCCTAGCTCCCCCTGGAGGCTTCAGTCACTTGGTCATTCTGAGTTCTGTGTGAGTTCAGAAACTCTGTCAGAGGTTTGTCAGCATAAGGTTGCCCTGTGCAGGGCATCAGACTCCTTGCTGAAGAATATACAGGAAATTGGTCCGAAACAAGTTAATTGTCTTTGACAGAACATCCCATTGTGTGGGATTATTTCAATTTAAAGACTGCAGAAGTTCCCCTCCCCTCTAAAAAGTTTAGGGGGCTTAAGATAGGGTCTCAGTAGCCCAATTGTCTTGAACTCAAAGAAATCCTCCTACCTCAACCTCCTGAATGCTAGCATTAAACAACTGGCTTCAAATGTAGTTTTCAAGACAGGTTTTCTCTGTGTAGCCTTGGCTGTCCTGAAACTTGCTCTGTAGACCAGGGTGGCCTCAAACTAACAGATCTTCCTCCCTCTGCCTCCCAAACGCTGGGATTAAAGGCGTGTGCCACCACTGCCAGCTTCAAATGTAATCTTAATGTTAAACTGAGATGTGTGGCTAATATTTGAAATTTATATTTTGGCTGTTTTGTAACATTGGAATTAATATATTTTCCTTCAAAATTAAAATTTTTTTTTTACAGATTCTACTTCTGAGTGTCTCTTGTGTTTGTACGCATGTCCACCTGTGTTGGTGTGTGGACCAGCTGACACTTCACATTTCGTCCTCCGGCATTCTGGTCCACATTTTTCAAGACATGGTCTCTCTTTGGCTTTCCAGTTAGTTAAGTTGTCTGACCTCCAGACAAACCCCTGACAGGTTTTTACTTTCACTCTGGGGATTGAGCTCAGATTCTCATGCTTGGGAGGCAAACACTTGACTGGCTGACCTCCCCAGACACAAATCCTAAATTTTACTGTGACCTGTGCTTTAATGCTACAGTCGCTTGGTGACCTGGATGAGTTCAGCTGCCTTATACTTTTATGAAAACTGATCTTACCCTCACTTCCAGCTTCCTTTGTGAAAAGTGCAAACCTCCGGGCCTTGGAGACCCAAATAGCTAGATCCTGGGTCTAAACCTGCCCAGCAAACAGTTTAAATCTTGTGGGATTACCCCAGAATCGACCCCGAGACTCTTGCATCTAGCCCAGGCTAGTCTTTAACTCACTAGTTAAGGTTTATTTGGCATGTATGAAGTCCCCTTTACCAAGTCCTAATCCTTCCTAAGGATTTTAAAAAATGAGTTAAAGTAGGTCCTCATTATTTCAAGAAACAATCTGCTGTTGAGTGTGGTAGGAAAGGTGGCATGTCTAGTTTTCTGGTTCGTGGGGACACTTAAAGGGAGCGCTGTGTGGTATCCCAGGTGCCTCCTGGCATTTGAAAGGGATTTACTGTGGATTAGGGACCATGACACCATGCTTCATACAAGTAATGAAGGTTGCTACCATCACAGGCAGTTACTAGATACTACAGCTTCGATGGCTTGCAGCCCACTAGATTCCAGTCCTTCTAAATTTACTTTGTATTTTAGTTCAGAATTAAAGTTGGCTTTAGCTACTGTGTATCAGAATAGGTGCCAAAGCTTCAGGGGTCACATTGTCTTTAGATATGTGGATCTTGTGCAGCTCCAGGACACGTCTGGTCCCCTGGGCGGCCCATCATCCCTCCCTGCTGTGCCCCAGCTGTCACCATACCTGGGGCAGGATCTCCTGAGCCAGTGCCAGTGCCCGGTGGTAGGCAGCATTACCCTCCTCATTCTGAGCCACAGCGTGATTGACCAGTCCCAACTTCTGGGCCTGCATCCCATCCAGTCTCCGGCCTGTGAAGATGAGCTCCTTTGCTAGGGCCACGCCCAGGCAGCGGGGCAGCCTCTGAGTCCCTCCTGCCGGAGAGCAGAGAGCAGTGAGTCAGGCTGAGAAGGGGGGAACAGTCAGGACGGAAGGAAGAAATGATCTGGGGCAAAGACGTGGGAAAGTTACCTGCTCCTGGGAGAAGTCCTCGGGTGGTCTCAATTAGCCCCATCACAGCTGAGGAAGCTGTTTAAACAAGAATGAAGTTGCCCCTTGCACATCCTCCATTACCAGTCCCTGGGCAGAACATAGTTCTGCCTCCAGTTACTTCCTCAAGGTCTGGCCATACCCAGACCTCCAGTCTGCCCAGGCCCCTGCCTACCATCCCAGCTACTGTGCTCCTGTGGTTGTAAATCTTCGGGTCTTCCCATCCTGAGGAAAGATGGCTACCCTTCTGCCCATGTCACACAGACTAGGGAATGAATGAAGTGCCAGCAGCAAGGAAGGGGTCCCCAGCGGATGTCTGACATTGATTTGTAGGTTACTGCATTTTCTAACCTGGACAGTTCATGGTGCCTGTTACAACTGTGGTTCTCCCTCATAGACTGTGTCAGCCTGAAATTTCCCTGAGGGTTCACAGGACAGTCTCCTAAGTTTTGCCTCCTGAGTGTTTTTCCTTGCTAGTCCTCTGCTGAGTTCCCTGAATACAAGCCACCTGCCCTGTGCAGTGGAGGCAGTAAGATAGGGCTGCGCCATTGCTCAAGAGGGGTTTTTATTCTCCACTCTGTGAGCCAGCTGCCTGGACCCTGGGCAGGTGAGTGGCCTCCTGCAGAATTCTGTTGCCTGGCTCTAGGGTTGAACCCTCTCCAGCTACTGTGTGTGTGTGTGTGTGTGTGTGTGTGTGTGTGTGTGTGGTGCTGGGGATGGAACCAAGCCTCAAGCATACTAGGCAACCCCTCTACCACTGAGTCATACCAAAGCCCTGCTCAAGTCTCTCTTCTGCACACACTGTGTAGACAGAAATCGCCTTCATGCCTGGATACATAATTTAATATTCCTGGCTTTGAAAGGGAAGGCATTAGGGGCTGGGCACCTTGGTGGCACTCCAACTATCTACCTCTAAGAAGGGCTCCCCCAGCTAAGTCTGACCTTGAAAAGTGACCAGTGAACTTGGTTCTCTTTCACTACTTGGGGCTCAACTGTAGAACAAGTAACCACAAGCCTGACTGGCGCCGTGCACCAGAGCACACTGCCCAGCCACCTTTGCAGTGAGCTGGGACAGTGACAAGCAGCCCTCATGGCTCACCTTTGTTCAGTTCAAGTAGTCTAACTTGGCCACATCTACATGGTCAAGTTCCCTAACTTTGTCCTCTTTGGCTTCGCCTCTCTTTGCTGCGTAGTCAGCTGTGGCTCAGAGATTTTTGCAATCTTTCTCCAATGAGGAAAGCAACTCTCACGGGCACGGTCTATAGCAGCTGTGGGTGGTGAGGTGGCGTTACCTGCTTCCTGTGTCTCCTACGCTGCCTTGGGTCTTCAGTTGTTTGAAAGGCCAAGTGGTGGCTGACTCAACAGAAATCTGACTTTCCCAGCTTGGCCCGGTTGCCTGCCCCGCCAACCCCCAACCCCCACCTCTACCCTGCCAAGTACCTGCTATTCGGAGGTCACAGGCCAGGGCCAGTTCCAGGCCCCCGCCCAAGGCAAATCCATCCATGGCCGCAATAGTGGGTGCAGGGAAGGCGGCTGTGGAGACAAAGGTTGGCTTCACCTACAAAACCTAGCAGTACAGAGGGCCTTGGGTAGACAGAGAGTCTTGCAGATCCCAGGCTGAGGAACCCTACCTGATACCTCAGTCAGGTTATCTGAGAAACTTGTTTTTCCCAATAGGGTAAGTTCTGGGCCCCATCAGGGATTGGGAATAGGGGAATGGGCTGATGCTGCAAGCCCACCCTCTTGCTGGGACCTGTCTCCTGTGTACCAAGCCCTGTGCATGGTCCTGGCATGGAACCCAACCAGGTGTGCCCCCGTGTCCCCAGGGGGATCAGCCTGAGAAGGAAGGCAAGCAAACTCATAACCAGGCAGTGACAATCTGAGACCTCCTGTGTTCTGAGAACAGGGAGTTTAGAGTTGGTGAGGAGGACTTCTTGTGTGAGGACACGCTGGAGGCCTTGGAGGGTGGCTGAAAGGTCAGGTAGTGGGAAGGGGGTGCCAGGGACTAGGCACAGTCATTGTCAAAGCCCGAAAGTGTGTTTTGTGAACTTGACGACTCTGGAGTTACTAGGAGGACTGGGAGGTCCACGGGACTGGGTCCATGGCTAAAGAACCAGGGCTGCTAGAAATAACTTGTAGCCAGACTTGGCAGCATATATACGCCTGCAATCCCAGCAATGGGGGAGGTCCAGCCTAGAGTACCCAGGGTGTCTAAAATAAAAATAACAGTTTTTTAAAGGAAGAAGAGAAGAAATGTCCCTCCCTGACCCCTATCTGCTCTTCGTAGTCCGTTGTGTCCTCATTGAGCTCAAAACAGAAAGAATACCCTCTTTAGAGAAGGGATGGCGCCAGGCAGAGGAGGTGCCGGCAGGGGCCCCCAGCCTTCCACCCCAGTCTCAGACTCACCAATCTCACTCATCAGGCCTCGGAGCCGCTGGACAAAGAACCCCACCTCCTCAGCAGTCATCCGCTCCCGCTCCTTCAGGTCTGCACCTGCAGAGGGCAAGCCGTTCGTGACTACTAGGAAAATGGCCTGTTACAGCATCCCAGGTGGTGAAAGGAGCCAGTGCGGGAGACTCGGAGAAAGTGGAGAAAGCGGAGGAACCTGGAAACGCAGTCCTAAGAGCCAGTAAAGAGAGGGGCAACCACAGCATCAAAACGAAGTGGACTTCTTCAAAGTAAACGTCTTTTGTACATCAAAGAACACTGTTAAGGGACTGGAGAGGTGGTTCAGTGGTCAAGACTGCTCTTCCAGAGGACCCGATTCAATTTACAGCGCCCACATGGTGGCTCATAGCCACCTGTAACTCCAATTTCAAAGGATTTGGCACCCTCTAATGGACTCCTTGGGCACTGCATGCATACATGCGCCAAAACACTCATACACGCATACATAAATATTTCTTTTCTTTTACTTTCTTATATTTTCTGTCTGAGTGCTTTGCGGGCCGGAAGAGGGCATCAGATCCTATTGTAGATGGCTGTGAGCCACCATGTGGGTGCTGGGAACTGAACTCAGGATCTCTGGATGAGTAGCCAGTGCTCTTGACTGCTAAGCCATATCTCCAGTCCCCTAAAAATAATTTTAAAAAATAAAATAAAATAAAAACACTATCAAGAGCATGAAGAGAAAATCCACAGATTGAAAAACAAAACCAAACAATTTCCCTTCTTTCTCTCTCTTTCCTAGACAGTGTTCACTATGTAGCTCTGGCTGTCCCGGGTGGTCTCAAACTCACAAAGATCTGTCTGCCTCTGCAGAGTGCTGGGATTAAAGGTGTGCGCCACCACACCTGGCCTTTGAAGACTTCCTCTCTCCTCGGGCTGTAGAAATCACCTCTGAATTTCTTTCCTTTGCCAGAAAATCGTTACTCTTAATTGTTGAGATGGGCTCTAATAGAACCCAGACTGGCCTCCAACTTGCTATGTAGCCAAGGGGGAGGATGTCTGCTCCTCCTTTAAATTATGTGAGTATTATCTGTGTGCACACCTGTGCAGAGGCCAGAAGAAAGCAAGCGATCTGCTGGAGTCACGGAGCTGGAGTCACGGAGCTGGAGTTAGGACGGTTGTGAGCCATCTGATCGGGGTGCTGGGACCCAGACTCAGGTCCTCTGTGCTGTCAGTGTGGTGGTTTGGATAAGAATGGCCTCTACAGGCTCATATATCTGAATGCGTCATCACTAGGGAGTAGCACTCTTTGAGAAGGGTTAGGAGGTGTGACCTTGTTGAAAGTGTGTTACTGCCCAGCCTCCTCTGCTCCCCTCTACATCCTTCTCTCCCTCCTTCCCTTTCTCTTTCCATCCCCCTCCCACCTTTGCCTCCAGATCAGGATGAACTCTCAACTACTTCACCACAATGCCTGCCTACGACAGCAGTATATGCTCTTAATTGCTGAACCATCTCTCCAGTCTCCAGAGAGATGACTTTCAAAAAAAAAAAAAAAAGTCACGAGCGGTGGGTGGTGGCACACACCTGGGATTCCAGCACTCAGAGGTGAAGGTATGAGGGTCAGAAGTCCCAAATCATCCTCAGCTACAAAGTGAGTTCAAGGCCAACCTGGGCTGTAGAAAAATGTTTCTTAAAGGAAAAAAAGAAAAGGAAACAAACAAAAACCCAGTAAAACTAAAAGTTAAATGATCTATCTTCTTGTCAGTCTCAAAAGTGCTGGGGTTATGACATGTGTCACCACACTTGGCGAATTAATTCTTCAAAAGTTAGGTTGTAGGGTCGATGGGGCCTAAGAGCTGTGTTTTTTGTTTGTTTGTTTTGTTTTACTTCCCTCTTGTAGGTTTGGGGTGCATGTTTCTCTGACTTTTGAAACAAGCTCAAGGTGCCCTTGTGAGAGCCAGGGGGATGCAAGGTGCCCTTGTGAGAGCCAGGGGATGCGGGTGGGAGGCAGTGCTCTAGGGACAAGGACTGGAATTTACCTTGTGAGCATGCTGGGACTCAGTGTCTCCATTTCTTCCATAAAGGCTCAGAAGGAAGCAAGGTAGAACAGAAAGAACCAAGATATAGGCCAGAGAGACCAAGTTCAAACTGAATCCTATTCTAGCTTGGGTGAGGAACTTTACCTGCCTGCGTCTTTCCAAAATGAGAATATGTTCTGTTCTGGAGCCCTAAGGCACAGCAATCCCTGGGGAGGAGAGGGTGGGAGGGAACTCACCTACCTGCACAGAACACACCCTTCACTCCACTTCTGAAGATCAGGACTCGGACCTTCTGGTTCTCCCGCAGCTGGGCCAGAGCTTCCAGCAGCTGGAGAGGACAGAGACCGCACAGTCAGACACCTCCTGGCCCATCCCTGGCCACACCCTGGAGAACCCTTTCTCACCTCACTGACGAAGACGTTCCCCAGGGCATTTCGGGCTTGAGGTCTGTTCATCAGAATTTCAGAGATTCCTGCAAGGGACAGGCAGCCTTGGGTGAGCCGGGTGGCCCTGCTCAGTCAGAGACTGAGGCCTCGAGGCAGGAGGCCCAGGTTCAAGGTAGCCTCTTCCCTTGAGGAGCCCTGTGAACTGCAGCAAGCCGCAGGCTTGATTTGGGCCTCAGTTTTTACAAGCATTAAACAGAATAACCTGTGTTTTCTCTGCCCCAGAGAGGGCGTATAAGGGCTTGTGAACTGTGAATTGAAGAAACAAGAGCATGGACACGGACCCACAAGCTCTTTCATATATGTGCCTTTCAGTTCCATAGCTCCCTCCACATTATCCTCCCCCACCCCAACCATACAGTTCCCTCTAAGGA
Source organism: Myodes glareolus (assembly GCF_982192425.1). Lineage (NCBI taxonomy): Eukaryota > Metazoa > Chordata > Mammalia > Rodentia > Cricetidae > Myodes > Myodes glareolus. Next base: position 83,628,792 of record NC_142028.1, read on the forward strand.
GTAATATTCAGGATACAAATATCCTTGTATCCATCAGCCAGGATAAAGACACAGAACTGGACCAACTACCTCAGGACTCACCATGCACCCTGGCCAGTCAGTCCCGCTCCCTCTCTCTTCGGGCTGTAGAAATCACCTCTGAATTTCTTTCCTTTGCCAGAAAATCGTTACTCTTAATTGTTGAGATGGGCTCTAATAGAACCCAGACTGGCCTCCAACTTGCTATGTAGCCAAGGGGGAGGATGTCTGCTCCTCCTGCCTCTACTCCAGAGCACTGGGATTAGAGGCCAGTGCCGCCACACCCAGTTTCTCTGATGCTGGCGATCAAAGCCAGGGCTTCAGGTATGCTAGGTGAGTATCCTACCGGCTGGGCTATATCCTCAGCCCCAGACATGCATCCATTTATTGGAAACAAGGTCTCCAAGGTATCCCTGACAACTGGAATTCACCAAGTAAAGGCCCCACAAAGATTCACTTGCCTTTCTCTCTCAAGTGCTTGGATTAAAGGCAGGTGCCATGGAGACACTGTCTAATGCAGCCCAGAGTAGCCTTAACTCCTGATTCTCCTGTTTCTACCTCCCAAGTATTGGGCTTACAAGAGTACACCTCTATGCCCACAAGAGGCCCAGTCTTCACACGGCAGGTGGGTCTATATCTGAAGTTAGTGTGATAGTTCCTTTTCATGAGGCAGATCAGAGAGACAAAACTCTTTCTGGAGGGATTTGGCTAAGGAGTTGAGCATTGGTTAATATTGTTAAAAATACTAATTGCAGGGCTGGGGAGATGACTCAGTGGTAAGAACACAGGCTGCTTTTCCAAAGGACTCTCATTCCATGGCTCACAACTATCTGCAACTCCAAGTCCAGGAGATCCAACATCCTCTTCTAGTGTCCAAGGGAACCAGGCGCACATGTGTGCACACATCCATAAGCAAGCAAAATACTCATATACATATGATAAAAGATAAATAAGAAGAAAAAATAAGCCACACAGTGGTGGCCCATGCCTTTAATCCCAGCACCCAGGAGGCAAGGGCAGTTTATCTCTGAGTCTGAGGCCAGCCTGATCTACAGAGTGAGTTCTAGGACAGCCAAGGCTGCACAGAGAAACCCGGTCTTGGAAAAATAAAACAAACAGTCAAACAAACAAACAAAAAAGAAATAAAATATTTATTTCCAGGGTCATAGAGATGGCTCGGTGGGTGGAGGTGTGTGCTGACAAGCCTGAGAATTTGAGTTCATCCCTGGGACCCACATGATGGAGAATCAAAACCTGGCAGTTGTCCTCTGACCTCCACACACACTGTGTGGCACGTGCCCCTCCTCCCACCCAAAATACATGCTAGAAAAAGGCCAGCTTGCGATGGATGGAGATAGAGACAGAGACCCACATTGGAGCACTGGACTGAGCTCCCAAGGTCCAAATGAGGAGCAGAAGGAGGGAGAACATGAGCAAGGAAGTCAGGACCGCGAGGGGTGCGTCCACCCACGGAGACGGTGGGACTGATCGAATGGGAGCTCACCAAGGCCAGCTGGACTGGGAGTGATGGAGCATGTGATCAAACTGGACCCTCTGAATGTGGCTGGCAATGAAGGCCGACTGAGAAGTCAAGGACAATGGCACTGGGTTTTGATTCTACTGCATGGACTGGCTTTGTGGGAGCCTGGTTTGTTTGGATGCTCACCTTCATAGACCTGGATGGACGGGGAAGGGCCTTGGACTTCCCACAGGGCAGGGAACCCTGACTGCTCTTAGGACTGGAGAGGGGAAGGGGAGGGAAAAGGGAGGTGGGGAGGAAGTAGAAATTTTTAATAAATAAATAAAATTTAAAAAAAGAAAAAGAAAAAGCCAGCTTGGCTTCAGGGCAGTCTAGTTCTGAGCACTGTGAAACGGCACTCTAGCAGCGTGAGCTGCTGCCACCACAGCTGCTGCTGAAACCACCAGTTTCTACTTTGGGTCTTCTCTAATCAGAACTGTCCCGGGCTGCGCCTGCTGTAAACTTCTGCTTATTTCCCAGGGACCCGACTTGCCGCTGATGAGGGAACCCTCCCTTGACTGCCCCTAGTGGCCAGCAGGTGCAAGACCTTATTAGAAAATTGCAGGTTTACCACCGGGAAGAGCGAAAGACTTTACACAAGTGTTGTTAATTACGATGAAATTCTTTTAAAAATTACATTTGTAGCCGGGCGGTGGTGGCGCACTCCTTTAATCCCAGAACTCGAGAGGCAGAGGCAGGCGGATCTCAGAGTTCCAGGACAGCCAGGGCTACACAGAGAAACCCTGTCTCGAAAATAAAAAAACAAAATCACATGTATTTATTTACTTATCTATTGTGTGTATGTCTGTATATGTGGGGACATGCACATCCCATGTTAATTATGTGGCGATCAGAAGACAGCTTGAGTGAGCTAGGTCTGCAGCATAGATCCCTGGATTCAGAATGGATCTCGTCAGGTTTGGTGGCAAGGGCTTTTCCCCCTAAGTCATCCCGGCAGTCGATGTGGAATTATTATTATTATACACAGGGTCTCGTTATGTAGCCTTGACTGGCCTAGAACCTGCTATGTAAACCAGACTGGCCTGGAAAGTCAAAGATCCACCTGCCTTTGCCTCCAAGTGCCAGGATTAAAGGTATGGGCCACTGTGCCTGGCCCCATGATGCAGTTCATTCTCTCTTGACCAGAGGGTTTAGCTATACTCCAGGGTGGTGGAAATTCTTTCTCTTCCCATGCCCCCATAACTTTGCCTCTCTTTCTGTTCTGCCTCAATGGGACAATCGTGACGGTTCATGTATGCCAAAAGTGACGGTTGCACAGAGGAACTGGTCTACACCAGCAGAGGGACTGGCCTACACCAGCAGAGGGACTGGCCTACACCAGCAGAGGGACTGGTCAGCACCAGCAGGAAGGTGGTGGTGGTTTAGATTTATTCAGGAAAGCAGCTCTTCAAAACTTGGTGCAGGCCTTGAAGAGGAAGAGGCACTGTAAAAAGTCCAGTGCTACGCCATCTGTATAAGTTAAAACTGACGGGGGGGGGGCAGCAAGATGGTTCAGTGGGGGCTAGAAAGGTGGCTCAGCAAATAAGAACACAGGTTCAAGACCCAGAACCCAAGTGGTTCTGAGCAACCACCCATCTCCAGTTCCAGGGGATATTACACCCTCTTCTGTTCTCCACGGGCACCAGGCACTCAGAAGATACGCAGACATAAATGTCCACAAAGGACATAAAAAAATATTGTTTGTTGGGCGGCCGAGGCAGGTGGATCTTTGTGAGTTCGAGGCCAGCCTGATCTACTAGAGCTAGTTCTAGGACAGGCTCCAAAGCTACAGAGAAACCTTGACTCGAAAAAGAAAAGAAAACAAACAAACAAAAAAATTGTTTAAAAAGTGTGCCTGAGCTGGACGGTGGTGGCACACACCTGTTTTGGTCCCAGCATTCAGGAGACAGAGGCTGTGAGCTGGAGGCCACCCTGGTCTACAGAGTGAGTTCCAGGACAGGCTCCAAAAAACTTACACAGAGAAACCCTGTCTCAAAAAACAAAAAACAAAACAAACAAACAAACAAAAAAAGTGTGCCCTGTAGTACATGCATCCAGACTTATTCAATGATAAAATAAGTACATAAGTCTGACACGAACAATAAAACAATACATCAAACATGGGAAAGGAGGTGAGATGGGGGGGGGTCACACAGATGGGAGAGGGGTCCGTACCCAGCTAACGCCCCTGAGGTCCAAACAAACACCCATACTTCACAGCATACTGTTTAATAAAAGACTACTGACGACGTCGAGAACTTGAACTTGTGTGTAGGCGGACCCACACCCGTGCCTCCCTCCCTCCTTGTCCCCGCAGGTCCCTCCGGATTGGATCCGCCATCTCCGCCCTCCAGGATCATCGCCAAGGCCCTGGGAGGGAAAAGTCCTGGTCAGCACTCTTGGTCCTGATCCCCTGGAGCACAACTCCACTCCGAGCTCCCGTCCGCTTCACACCTCCCGCTAGTCCTCCAGAGAGTCTGGGGAGACTGATACAAAGTCCACCCGGACAAAGTCCGGGAGCTCCTTCTCGACCCCGGGGCGGCCTGAAATCCAGTCCTCCTATCCTCCCGCCTTAGTCTCCCTGCCGGTAACTTTACCTTGGTCCGGACCTGTCAGCGCCTGCACTTGGATCTCGGGAGTCCTGGTCGTCGCTTTGGAGGCGCAGTCGCGGGCCCCTAGGGACCTCCAGGGGCGCGAGAGGCGCAGCGCGCGGGGCAGGGCGCGCAGCATCGGGGAGCAGGCTGGCTCGGTAGCGCGGAGACCGGGGTCCTCCGCCGCCGAGCAGGAGAGTCGAAGTTCCGGGGCGGGCGAGGCCTTGTAAAGGGCTCCACCTATGGGCGGAGAAAAGGGTGCGGCGGCCCGCGACCCCGGAGACCCCTAGGCGGTGTAAGAAAGCTCAGCTTCTGGGCACGCTGCGGTTTTCCACGAATGCGCCGGCAGGAAGGTGGTGTCCAAATCCGAATGTATTGCGTGTGCCTTCTTCACGTGTACCCTCAGTTCACTAGTCACTGGGGAGTGGTCTGCACCCAGTGACAAGGTCTCATCTCCCAGAGGCAAGGTCAGGCTAGAAATAGCTGTGAACTGCCAGTCCACCTGAACTCCACTGTCACCTAACCTACCTTTGTAGAGGTCTTGCAGGGACCTGAGTTGGTCACCCAGGGTGAATCAATCAAGTGTCTGAGGTGAAACACCCCCACAGCCAAGCTATGGGCTCTCTGTTAAGCCATCTAAGAGTAAAACTCATGCCGCTGATATTTGTGTGTGCCTGCGCACCGTGGAGTTAAACGGGACCGCAAAAAGTTAGTTATCCGCAACTAGGCGGTGATCTCAAGGCCAGCTTGTGGCGAACAACACAAAATAACAAATAATACAGCAAACTACATAATCTGTATTCAAAAATGCTAAAAGGAAAAAGCTCTGTTTATCAAGAATCCTTGCTCAACAAACTTTTAAAAGTGAAGGGGAATCTGGGTTCGATGGCTTTAATTCCAGCACTCCAGAGACTGAGCAGGTAGATTTTTGTGAGGTTAAGGCCAGCCTGGTTTGCATATTGAGTTTTGGGTCAACTAGGCCTCCTCCACTGACACTGTCCCCCCATCCAAAAAAAAATCAAATAGTTACCACAAGAGAACAGGAATGGCTATTAGAAAATCAGCCAAAATTACCTTTTTTTTTTTTTAAAATGTGTTTGAGTGTTTTGCCTGCCAACTCTGTGTGCCTGTTTCCATTGGAGGCCAGAAGAGAGTCCATATCACCTTCCCTGCACTGAAAAGACAGGCAGATTCTGTGTATTTAAAGGAAGCCACTGTTACACAATGACACCCTGTCTCAAAATTAATAAGATAAAACCAAACAAAACCCTTTATTTATCTTAAGAAATTGTTTTTTGTGTGTATGAATGTTTTGCCCACATGTGTGCCTGTGCATTCCTGGTGCCCCCAGAGACATAAGAGGCATCAGGTTCTCCTGAAACCAGAATTACGGACAGTGTGAGCCACCGTGTGGGTGCTGGAAATCAAATTCTGGTCCTTTGCAAGAGTAACAAATGTGCTTAACCTTCAACTGTTACAACGACGTTTGAGTCCACTGGGAAAGACCAAAGATTTAGATAGGATGAATTTAGATAGGATGAATTTATTCTTCCCAGAAGTGGAGGCTCCCATGAGTCTTAAGGGCAGACATCAGAAAGGTGTGCCTGATAAGCATCCTTGGAATCCACAGCTGGGCAGGAACACGGTTTACTTCCCTCAGTTGTTTTTTCCCTCCCGCTATATAGTAATAAAAGACTGTTTCCTCCCTTTTCCTACGGGGACACGCAGGTTTACAGAAGCAGAGGCGGCTGTTAATGCCTCACAGCCCATCATCCTATTATTATTATTCTATTGTTTTTATTTTGTTCTGTTTTGTTGAGAGAGGGTTTCTCTATGTAGCTCTAACTATCCTGAAACTCGCTCTGTAGACCAAGCTGGCCTCAAACTCACAGAGATCCACCTGCCTCTGCTTCCCAGATGCTGAGATTAAAGACACGTGCCACTACCGCCCAGCTCCATTATTCTATTCGTATCTTAAGGGATGCCTGGCTCCATATTAAGTTTCTTAGTTATCCCGGGGAACCTGTGTAAGTTTTTCCTCAGGTCTGAGCACTCCAAGGACTGGGATAGTGTAGCTCATTTCTGGGCAGGCAAAAACACAGAGCCATCAGGTTAGGGCTGGCCGTCACATCCTTTCGAAACCATCTTGCCAACCCGCTCTGAGAATGATAAAGGGCAGAGAAAGAAGATTGATCGTTGTGACAGTGCTAGGGAGAACAGAGAGTCTGATGGCCCCCAGGACTGCCTTTGGGGTGCCAACAGGAGTGGTTCATTTGGATAGAAAAATAAAATAAAACAAGGGACAAGCATTGTATACGACTGATGTCTTGGTCACGTGTTGTCTGGTTGACCACTATCTCTGTTATGGTTCTTCAGGACGTTCCAAAGAATCCCTGTTGCTTGAGGGGAGGACTGACTGCCAGGAAGCACTGGGCATGCTCCAACACCCAGCCTTGCTGGTCCTGGAGCAAGTCCTGACTGGCTCTGTGGTTCTTGGAATCCAAGGTGGCTACAGAGTTAAGACCAGGACTAATTTTTGTGCCTTGACATGCTTCTGTGAGCAGGCTAACAGGCAACCCAAAGGGAAAGAAAGAGACCTGGAGCGATGGCTTGGTGCTTAAAAGTGCAGATTGTTCTGGAGGATACTGGAGTGCCATCCCCAGCACCTACCTGGGGAAGCTCACAACTGTTCGTAATTCCAACTCCAAGGGAATCTGATGCATCTGACCTCTGTGGGAACTTGCAATCATGTGCACATACAACCCATCCCCCCCCCAAAAAAAACCCCACAGTACATTGATGTGGGATTCCCCTCTGTATGCTGTGAATACCGTTGGTTAATAAAGAAACTTTCTTGGGCCTGCACAGGGAATAGAGGTAGGCAGGAAAAACTAAACTGAATGCTGGGAGAAAGAAGGGCAGCGTCAGAGAGAAGCCATGTAGTCCTGCCAGAGACAGACGCCAGAACTTTACCTGGTAAGCCACAGCCTCGTGGCAATACACAGATTAATGGAGATGGGTTAAATTAATATGTAAGAGCTAGCCAATAAGAAGCTAGAGTGTAAAAGGAGCAGTGGGCTGCGTTCCCACCTGGATCCCAGCTAGCTTACCCCGAAATAATTACATGGAAACTGTATTCATTTAAACATTGCCTGGCCCATTATCTGTAGCCTCTTATTGGCTAACTCTTATATATTGATCTAACCCATTTCTAATAATCTGTGTAGCACCACAAGGTGGTAGCTTACCGGGAGGTTTCTAACCGGCATCCGTCTTGGAGAGGAGAGTCATGGCAACTGTCTCACTGCCTTCTTCCCAGCATTCTGTTCTGTCTACTCCACTTACCTATGTTCTGACCTATCAGGCCAAGCAGTTTCTTTATTAATTAGCCAATGAAAGCAACAGAAATACATAAGACTCTCCTACATCATTTTCCCTTTTTCTGTTTAAACAAAAAAGAAAGGCTTTCATTTTAACATAGTAAAATTACATATAGCAAAACAGTTATAAAGCAAAAATTATAGTCACAATATTTGTATCTATTTTATCTTTTACCATCGCTAAGGAAAACTATAACTATAACCAACCATTTTTCAACTTCATCAAAGACTCCAGAAGGATATAATATTACCTAAGCAAACAAGAAATAAGCAACTTCCAAACTCTAGAAATGACAGAGACATCTTGCTGCCTGTACAGTCACCCAAAGTTCTTTTGTACCGTTGGGGCATCCATCTTCAGCCTACAGGCTCATAGTATCCAGTAGACATTTTCATGAAGCAGGAAATTTTAAAGGCAGTTCAGTCACTATTTGCTGTGTCCTGCAGAATGTCTCATGAGTCAGGAACCCCGAAAGACCATCTCACCTTTAGGCAAGTTTAGCAGTCCTCTGTCTGCGGGTTCTTTGTGTCCAGTTTATGCATCAGTCGAGGCAAGAGCAGTTTTTTGCCCAAATGGTTATCCAACTCCATAAGGAGCCTCTTCGATGCCCATCTTCCTCTTGAAGTAGATTGGTGCTGCCAGGAGCAGACGTGTCTCATTGTCATGAACAGCCCTAAGTTATTAAAACATTAAATGCCATATTCTGTAGTCTTTGAAAGATATGAAGAATGCCTATCTACCTGAAATATATCTCTATATATCTAGAAAATCTAACTAACATGACCCCAAGCTTGACTATTATTGATGATTATCCATTAACAACCTATATTTCCTAATTATACATTACATTTTTAAATGAACTACACAATCACAATACCTTAATCAAGATCAGAAATATATATATATATACATATAACAAAATTGACCTTAAAATCCATACCAATGCAAATTATTCATATCTATATCATATCCCCCTTTAAATGTAAAAGAGCATTTATAAACAATATTTGGGAAGATGGATGTAGTTATTTCTCTCCAAACTTCTTCCTGCTGTATAGGAGCGCTGTTAATCAGGTCTTTCATATATAACCTGTGTGCTAGACTCCTCTCAGTCAGCAGTTGAGTGAAGTATTTTTTTTTTGAGGGTGTTCACAGCAACCTTTCAGGAGGGCGTGGTCTATCATACCATATTGGGATAGAAGCAATCCACAGGGTCTCATCCTCTGTGAAAACAAAAGAAGACCCTCTTTTCCAAAGCATCATATTTTTAGACCCAAATTTTGAAGTCATAGTACCCTTCTATCCATTTGGGTTTAGCTTGGCAGCCCATATAATGAAATGTCTCTCTGTACTTAGCTCCTTCACAGTCAAAAATTTTAAAGAAAACACAATAAACAGAATCCAAACTCTCTGTGAATTTTACATTTTTACGTGGCTTATTTTTTTTATTTATTTTAACTATCTGTATTCTGTCTCTTTAAAGACTTTACCCGTTTTTTTAAGGCATTAACTTTTTACTTTTTTGTCCCAAGCCTACATACAGTCATCCAACATTGTGACCCATTTATAGGTCTTGTATGTCTTGTATGTCTGAATCTGTCCTATTGTGAATCTGTAATTTTTTTTTTTTTAGTATCCAGGAGCACTTCTTAATATGCTAAACAGTTCTTAAAAACTTAAGTTGCACCATGTAGAGGTAATACGGTACCGCCTATTTCCAGCCCAATCTAAACCCTAACTGTGCTTTCATTATGATAATTACGATCATTCCTGCCTGAGGTCAGCACAGTTTAGCGTGGTGGAGCACAGCAGGAGCCGCTCCTGCCTCAGCTATTTGGTGCCCCTGAGCCGCACACAGTTCCAGGCACACAGCAGGTCCATATTGGAGCCGCACTCAACAGTTTAATTTTGAGACAGAGCGTGCAGCACAGAAACTCTTTTCATCCAAGTTACAGTCAAATCTGATGCGCAGAGCAATGCACAGCCTGCAAACATCTTTCTGTGTGGCGGCAGAAATCCTCCATGCTCTCCTGTCTGCCTAAGCCTGGTCCCACAGTCTGCTCAGGTGGGGAGAGCAGGCACGGTCTCAGAGTATTTTCCTCCCAATCCTGAGCCCGAGCGGGAACACAAACATCTGGGCCCAGAAATGTTCCATAGCCAGAGTTTGCACAGGTGGCAGGGCCCAGAAAGCTGCATTTTTGGCACAGCTTTTTTTTCTACCGCTAATGCTGAAACAGGAAATCTCTCTACAGCACGCCCTAGCAAACAGCAAAATCTGTGTTAAACTCGCTTTCCCTTATTTTTAAGCTCTCTCAGGTTTTTAAGTGGATTTAGTTACTGCGTTGGGTGCCACTCTGTAAAAGGAGCAGCGGCTGCGTTCCCACCTGGATCCCAGCTAGCTTACCCCGAAATAATTACATGGAAACTGTATTCATTTAAACATTGCCTGGCCCATTATCTGTAGCCTCTTATTGGCTAACTCTTATATATTGATCTAACCCATTTCTAATAATCTGTGTAGCACCACAAGGTGGTAGCTTACCGGGAGGTTTCTAACCGGCATCCGTCTTGGAGAGGAGAGTCATGGCGACTGTCTCACTGCCTTCTTCCCAGCATTCTGTTCTGTCTACTCCACTTACCTATGTTCTGACCTATCAGGCCAAGCAGTTTCTTTATTAATTAGCCAGTGAAAGCAACAGAAATACATAAGACTCTCCTACATCACTAGAGCTAATGGGCCAAGCAGTGTTTTAAATAATATAGTTTCTGTGTGAATATTTCAGGTCTGAACTTCTAGGAGGCCAGGAAACAAACAAGTGGCCCTCCTTCCAATAGTACACATAACTAAAAGTAATTTTTAAAATGTTTCAGAAAAAGAAAAAGTTACTCGGAAGACAGTAAAGCAACACATACCAAAGCAAATGGAGCACGTGTTCCCTAAGGTAGACTAGAAGAAAGTAAGGTATACCCAATTTTGGTTGTATGTGTGTTTGTCAGGGATTCCCACGTCCAGGATCTTGATGGTTTGTCCTGCTTGAACATGTGTTGAATATGTACGAATCATCTGCAGAGCAGAAGTCAAGCCGTCTCTATCGTTCCTTTGTCCGAATCCGTATGTTCCCCTGACACTATAGTCCATTCTTTCTGTGGTCACCCATAGCAATTAGTGTGTCATTCTTATGTGCCCTGCTGACCTCGTTCTGCAGATCTGTGTAGAAACTGTTGATGACATCCTCTTCTGCTTCTGCTGTTGGCACGCATACCTGTGTGGTAGTTACTGGATGTGTTATTGTCTGAAATTCAGACAATTTTTACAAGTTGGTACCTGAGCCTGCATTTTTGGGCCAAACTGAATAGCACTAAAGTTACACCTGCTGCATGTTTTCCCTCTCCACCTGGGTTTATACTCCTTACTACAAGTTTCTGTGTTCCTGTCCAATGCGCTTCTGCCAATCCAATGGCATCCCATCTGAAGTGACTGAGCTCATGCATGAGCAAGCCGGTTCCCCTGACTGTGTGTGGTGCTCTCACGGTCCAGGACCCTATTGTGATGACTCTTCTTGGCGTGAGTTTTCTGGTCAGCAGGACACTCTTATCGATCATTTCCTAATGCTGACCTAGGGTCAGATCACCAACTTGTTATGACCAATCTTCCTCTGAAACTTAGGAGAGGCACGCCAGGCAAGGCAACCGGAAAGATCAATCATAAACAACTGATGATCCCAGCTGTATGAAGGGTACAGAAGAACCGCTGAAAATAAGATGAGGGAAATCATTAAACAGCCCTTTACAGATAAAGGAAGCAAATGGGAGAAAAATCAGAGGAGCTACACAGGAGGCTTCAAAGGAGATGCTTGGTTATGCAAAAAGGGCAACACCAGTAGAATGGCTTACTGCAGCGATGGTCAATCTGACAAAGAAAAGAAGGAAGCTAAAGAGCAAACGAAGAGACAGTCCGCAGGCAGCAAAACACCACAACTATCTATGCAGGGAGGTCAGAAGAAGAAAGAAGAATCATAGTTTACACAAGGTATAAGCAAAGAGGTCGAAGAGGCCAGACTCCATATAATAAAACACATCCTGTCTATGGAGACGGATAACTGCCAGATAAGTTCCTCAGGTTCAGGTGATTAAAGATGGGCAGGTAATTTGTTAACAGAACCAGGGGAAGTAAAGCAAAGATGGAGACAGCACTGTGACACCCTGTACAATGACCATAATGCTGTTAACATAGAGTGCAAAGAGAAACACTTCAGCAGCCACTCGAACACCAGAGAGATGAGGAAATATTAAATATTGACAGGAGTGAGATAGAGGAAGCTATCAAGAGAGTGAAACGCAGGAAGGTCCCAGGAGTGGATGACATCACGGTGGAGGAGCTGGAGGCGGCTACTATAGGCTCAGGAGCCCGGGCACTTCTCAGACTCTTCAGAGAGATATGGGAACATGAAGTGATTTCCACGGGATGGCAGCACTCATAGTTCCCATACACAAGAAGGACAAGCTGGACCAATCAGAATTCAGGGGCATTAGTTTGTTGTGCCATAGCAACAAGATCTTCTCCTCCATTGTCCTGCAAAGGATCAAGGGCAGAGCAGAGGAAATCCTAGCAGAGGCCCAGTGCAGATTCAGAGCTAACGGAAGTACAATTGATCAGATTTTCACTTTGAGGCAACTGGCAGAAAAAAATACAAACAATTTGGAAAAGATTTATATGTCTGTAACATCTACTTCCGAAAGGCATTCGATAGCATTTGGAGGAAAGGACTTTGGGAGACATTGAGGTTCTACAGGTATCCAAAGAAGACTATAAGAATACTAGAAAATGCCTATAAAGACACCTTTGCATCGGTCAAAGTCTGTGGAGAGCTAAGTGATCAGTTCAAGGCAATCGTAGAAGTGTTGCAGGGATGTGTCCTCTCACCACTACTCTTTAGTTATTCCTGGAACTAACAACAGCAACAGCCCTGGAGGATGTGGAGACAGGAGTGCAGATAGGTGGTGTGCTAATCAAAAACTTGCGTTTCACCGACGGATACATCAGTACTCGCTAAAAGTCCATGGTAAATAGAGTGGTGGAAGTCAGTGAAAACCTTGGTATGAAAGTACACATTGTGAATACTGAGATACAACACACGGGAAGGACGCACAAGGCTTTTAACATTGTAGTAAAGAATCAGAACCGCAAGCAAACAGTCAACTTTGTCTATCTGGAAAGAAACCTCAGTTCAAAGGAGGGAACTATTTCAGACGTCAGGAGGTGGACAGGGATAGCAAGGGCTGCATTCCAGGCGCTAGGAAAGGTTTGGTCAGCAAGAGACATACCAACAACAACAAAACTGCAAGTATATGAAACACTTGTCTTGAGCTGCCTTCTTTACAACTCTGCAACCTAGACAATGAGATGCTCCTCAGCACAGTGACCGAATGTGTTTGAGGTGGCGTGCCTCAGGAGGATTCTAGGTGCCACACAGAGAGACAGGCTGTGCAACAGTGACAAAAAGAAACATCTCCATCTACAGAAGGGCGTAAACTACAGGATATGGCAATAGCTCTTGAGCTACTTCGGCCATATTATGACAATGAATGACAGCAGATACCCGAAGACAGCACTGCTTGGAGGAGTGCACAGCATAAGGCGAAGAGGAAGGCCCAAAACACGCTGGATAGATGGCACAAAGGAAGACTGTGGAACCTTGGGTGTGACAATAACACAAGCATCTAGGACAGCCCAAGGTAGGAACAACTGGAGAACCGCCATAAGCGGAACGCCCATGCATGCTTACGCATTGCCAGGGCACAAATGTTGATGATGACAAAGGCATCTCCAAGTGGTTTTTCTAGGCCACTTATAATCCATCATTTATATCATTTTGATGTGACGTGGGAATCCCCTCTGTGTGCTCCGAATATGCTTTATTACCCCATTGGTTAATAAAGAAGCTTCTTTGGTATGGCAGGGTAGAATAAAGCAACATGAGAAATCTAAGCAGAACTAGAGAAGGAAGAAGGTGGAATCAGACAGACGTCATGTAGCTCCAGAGGAAAATGATGCCAGAACCTTACTGGTAAGCCACAGTCTCATGGTGATACACAGATTACTAGAAATGGCTTAATTTAAGATATAAGAGCTAGTTAGGAATATGCCTGAGCTGCTGGCCAACAGTGTTGTAATTAATAAAGTTTCTGTGTGATTGTTTGGGTTTGGGTGGCTGGGAAACTAAAGTACAGACTCTGTTTACAAATGGTGCCTAACATTTGGCAACATACATCCACATAAAGCCCAAGAAAGCTTAAAAACAGGACTTCTAGACACACAAAAATAGGAACCAATTGGAGCTTTTTGGTAGCTGTATTTTTTCAGATAGTCTCTGTTTACTGGCAGTAAGCAGAGGCGTAGCTTCTTTAAGAGATGGCTTACTGGTTCATACTGGTGGCACAAATGGCTCTGGTTTTTTTGGCAAGTTTGTGAGTAGACTGTTATAAGTTGCTTAATGGCAACATAGACCCTCTGTATCCCTAGAGCTGGGGCAGTGAGCATGGCTCACAGAGCTGGTGGTAAACATATCTCTACATGTTGGGCTGGGTGGAACCAACAGGAAAAGCTGCAATGTTAGTCCTAGCCAAGTCTCCTTAGCATTAAAAAAAAATGCTCCTAGTCAGAAAAGGATTACAGATACACAGTAAAGACAGATTCAGATGAAAAAAAAAAGCCTCTAAACAGTTTAAAATGTGTTTAAAAATATACATAGGCTTGGAAGAAAAAAGAAAAAGGATAGAGAAGGTCCTTAAAAAAGAAATAGAGTAGCCAGGAATAGTGGTGCAGGCCTTTAATCCCAACACTTGGGGAGGCAAAGGCAGGCAGATGTCTGTGAGGTCAAGGCCAGCCTGGGCTACAGAGTGAAATCAAGGACAAGGATAGACAGAGAAACCCTGTCTCAAAAACTGAAAGGTTAGAAAATAAAAATAAATAGAGTAAGAAAAGAAAGCGCATAAAGATGGAAAATACAGAGTTTGGATTATTTATTTTATTTTATTAGAATTTTTAAGTGTGAATGAGCTAACTACAGACATTTCATTGTACTGGCTGTTAAGCTAAAACAACATATACATTTTAAAGGTATCTTGATTTCAAAACTTGAGTCTAAGGATATGTTATTTTTGAAAAGAGGTTCTGCTTTTGTTTACACAGAAGATGAGAACCTGTGGATTCCTTCCATGGTAATGTGGATTGATGGAACAAGAGCCCCCAAAGGTCTCTATAAACCCTAAAAATACTTTGCAGAAAAAAAACAGCAGGAAACAGTTTGGAAAAGACTACACCCAAATTCCCAAAATGATTGTTTATTTAAAGTGGTTACAGTAAATCTCTTTCTAAAAAGGGGGGGAATATGATATAGAAATGAATACTTTGGTGTGGACTTTGGTTTCTTGATATAAATTTAAGGTCGCTTTTGTTGTACGTATATTTCTACTCTTGTTTAAGGTAGTATGTTTATACAGCTCTTTAAAAATTAATAGATAGTCATTTATTATAGTCAAACTTGTAGTCATGTTAGTTAGGTTTCTAGATATACAGAGATATATTTCAGTTAGAGAGATAATCTTCAACACTTCAAAGAATATGGCATTTAGAATATTTTAAGAACTTAGTCTTTTCTCAACAGTGAGAAATAACTGTTGATTCTGGAAGCACCAATCTACTTCAAGATGATGGGCGTCAAAGAGGCTCCTATGGAGTTTGTTAGCATTGCCTGGACTGCTTGATGGTATGCTGTATAACATGCAGGGCCCACAGAAAAATGATCCCTGAGCTTGCCAAAAGATTGTGAGACAGTCCTTCAGGGTTTCTGCTTCATGAAAGAATCTTTCAGACATTCTGCAGGACACAGAAGAAAGTTAATGACAAACTGACAATATAGGCAAATCAGTCTTTCAGATTTCCTGCTTCATGGAAAAGTCTGCCAGATACCATGGCCTATAGGCTGAATATGAATGATCCAATGTTACAGAAAAACTGTGGATGACTGTCCAGGCAGCAAGATGCTTCTACCAATTCTAGAGTCTTGGAAGTTACTATGTACTTTCTGCTTACTTAAGTAATATTATAACCCTCTGAGATCTTTGATGGAGTTGAAGACAGATAGTTATAGTAATAGTTTTCCTTAGTAATGATAAAACATAAATTATATATGAAACTTTTCAGATATAAATAGGCTAAATATTATAAATGTAATTATTGCTTGATACCTGCTTTTTATATGTAATTTTATTTTTGTTAAAGTTAAAACCATCCTTTTTATTTAGACAGAAAAGGGGAGATGATGTAGGATTCCCCTCTGTATGCTATGAATGTTTTATTACCATTGGTTAATAAAGAAGATGCTTTGGCCTATGGCAGGGTAGAACATAGCAAGGTGGGAAATCCAAGCAGAGATAGAAGAGGAAAGAAGGCAGAGTCAAACAGATGGCATGTAATTGCTGAAAGAGAAAGATGCCAGAACCTTACCAGTAAACCACAGCCTCATGGTGATATACAGATTACTAGAAATGGGTTGATTTAAGATATAAGAGTTAGTTAGGAATATGCCTGAGCCGTTGACCAAACAGTGTTGTAATTGATATAGTTTCTATGTGATTATTTGAGTCTGGGTGGCCAGGAAACTAAAAAACAGTTTCCAATTACATTGGTGGTTGTCAAATTATACCTCAAAAGGTTTGCTGTCATAGTTTTTGTCAACTTGGTACAAACCTAGATATACATGGAAGAGGGAATCTTAACTGAGGAGCCACCTCCACCAGATTGGCATAGAGGGCATTTCCTTGGTCAATGATTGATGTAGGAGGGCCTAGCCTACTGTGAGTGGTGCTGGCCCTGGACACAGGTCACTTATATAACCTCTGGGTTATGTAAGAAACCGAGCTAAGCAGCCATGAAAAGCAAGTTTTCCTTCATGGTTCCTGCCTCTGCTCCCTCATTAGTTCCTGCCCTGACTTCCCTTTGTGATCCACTGTTAGCAGAAAGTGTAAAATGAAATAGTCCCTTTTTCCTCTAAGTTGTTTAGGTCAGTGTTTTATCACAGCAACAAGGAAGCAAAATAAGACACCTGGGAAGAGAACCTCAGTTGATGAATTGCATTAGATTGACCTGTGGGCATATCTTTGATTACTGATCCATGTGGGAGGACCCAGTCCCCTGTGGGAAGTAGCAACCTCCTCTTTCAGCAGATGGGCCTAGGCTGTAAATATAAAAACCAAAACAAAACAAAGACAAACAGGGTCTGGAGAAATGACTCAGTGGTTTAGAGCATTGGCTGCTCTTCCAGAGGTCCTGAGTTCAATTCCCAGTAACCACGTGGTAGCTCACAACCATTCAGAATGAGATCTGGTGCCTTCTTTTAGCATGCAGGCAGACATTCAGGCAGAACACTGTATACATAATAAATAAAATAAAACAAATAAATCTACGGAGTAATAAGTATTGGATTTCCAGTTATTGAGTATCCTCTGCTGATGTAATAAGCCAAATATGACTGAATTAATAGGTCCAGATTTGATAAACAGAACAAAGCAACTCCCGGATGACTCTTGGAAAAGCAGGAGAGAAATCACGTGGCAGGTCTGGCCGAAAGGTCTTAAATACCCTGTAGATGTGGTCTTAAGCAGCTCTGGGAGAGAAGCTTGCCTTTGGCGAGCTTTCTGAGGGGTGGGGTCTGGAAAGGAAGGAGTGAGACTGGAGCAGAGATTCCCAACAGGTAGGTGAGGAGAAAATAAAGGAAGGGAGGTAGGCAAGCAAGCAAGAGAGCAGGTATGTAGCAGTTCCTGTCCTGGCTTCAGACAGTGGTGAATTGTAACCTGGAGTTATAGGATGACATCCATCCTTTATCCTCAAAGCTGCTTTTGGTCCTGATGTTCTAACACAGCAACAGGCAGCAGTCCAGGTCATTTGCTGAGAGACTGCTAAGCCTGAGATTCTCCGGAGAAAATCCAGTTCCACCATTCTGAGCCAAATTTAAAGCATGCTTTATTTAAATATTAAATACTGACCAAGATGGACTTTGAACTAGACCACATCTTGGAAATACTGGCTGGCAGACACATCAGTGACTGACTACAACCTGCTCCGAATGACTGTGAGCCCAGGACTTGCTGAAACCTGATGTGGACCAGTCCAGCCTATGTGAATGCTCTCTGTCTCTTCAACAGTCTGCGGACCAGATGCTTCTGATGAGTGCCCCAATGTCCGAATTCCCTCCTTACCTTTGGCCAGCCTTTTGGCCTACTTGGACCCTGATAAAAACGTCCCAAGGTCAGCTTTAATTAGTTGCAGAAAGGAACATGCAGTCCCATGCTCCCTGCCCAGAATAGGTTGAAAGGCTGAGACAAGGATGAATTCTCTGGCATGGTGGACAAAATGACTAGCTATAATGCCCATTGATATACCAGAAAAACAAGCCCAGAGCTGTCAATTAATGGATTTATTAATGAAAATGGTCCTACAGTAAAAACACACTTTGATTCTTTATGCAGAACCACAGAACCAAAGAGGACATTCAGGATTATAATTGCAATTTGGTTGTACTAAAAAGATACAGGGCCTGGTAGGCTGCCACTGCCCTGGAAAAATCTGTTAGCTAATGGTTCTTAGGTCCCAATACTATATCTCTTTAAACCCATGGGCAAGCAGGACCCGTGATTGGGTCCTGTCATTGGTACTTGTGAAGCAGGAAATGTAGGAACCAGCCATGATAAGCTCAATAGAGGCCTGAGTCTCAGTAGTTTACCATGGTTCCAAGACAGACCCTAAACTGAGACCACCCAGGCACCACCTAGGAACAGACCATCCAAAGGAAATTCCTAAATTCCAACCATTGTAGATATGATCACCTGCACACCTATCGCTTTTCACGAGGACACCCCTAGACAAATGTCAGTCAATCAGGGGTCCTGAACCTTAGAAATCCCTCAACCCCAACTTTTCTACTACAAAAATCCAACCTTAACTGAGCTCGGTGCTCTCCAACCACCCCAATACGATGGACACATGAAGAGTCCGAGTTTGCAAACTTGTGTAAGAATAAAGTCTCTTTGCTCTTAATATTCCAAAAATCCTGGCGTGCCCCTAGCGGCCTGCCCAAGATCCCCGGGCGGTTCCAAATGCTAGCGTGACCCCAGCAGACTCACAGAGCAGCCGCAAGCCCAGCAGAGACGGCTGCCAGAGCGGTGCAAATTCCCAGCGGCAAACGGCAGACATATGGCGGTTTACAAACGGTGGCTCATTCCGGGCTGGTTGGTCCGCCTCAAGCTGGCGGATGAGCAGGCGGAGGGTAAAAGGCTTACAAGACACAGTAAATAGACATAAAGCTGAACATTTATTACTTAAAGGAGAGAGCAAGACAGAGACAGAGAGGCACATGTGCACACACCAAGAGAGAGGACAGTAAGAGGTTTAAGATACACTATAAAGACAGATTTAGACAAAAAAAGGCTCTGAATGGGCCACAATATGTTTGATAAATGTACAAAGACTTGGGAAAGAGAAAAGAAAAACTAGAAATAGTCATAGATTAATATGATTTAAAAATTAATTAAAAATTAATATAATGATTTAAAAATATCAATCAAAAATATTGATATTTATTGAGCTCTACATTTTTCTCTGCTCCCCTGACTGCCTCTCCCCTCCCCCCTTCAATCCTCCCTCAAGATCCCCATGCTTTCAATTTACTCAGGAGATCTTGTCTTTTTCTATTTTCTACTTGCCATGTAGATTATATCTATGTAAGTCTCTCTTAGTGTCCGCATTTTTTTCTAAGTTCTCTGGGATTGTGGTTTGTAGGCTGGCTTTCTTTGTTTATGTTTAAAAACCACCTATGAGTGAGTACATGTGATATTTGTCTTTCTGTGTCTGGGTTACCTCACTCAAAATAATGTTTTCTAACTCCATTCATTTTCCTGCAAAATTCAAGTTGTCATTATTTTTTTCTGCTTAAAAAGAAATATAGTATTAGAATATTTGCATATTAATCCATAGAAAGATGAAAAATACACAGAGAGTCTGAATATTATTCTGTTTTCTTTCAATTTCTTGACTGCAGAGAGCCATTTGATTCTGGAGGTTGCTAAACTAAGCCAACATATATATTTTAAAGGTATCTTGACTTCAAAACTTGAGTATAAGGATATGATACTTTGAAAAAGATGTTCTGCTTTTGTTTCCAAAGAGTATGGGGACCTGCGGATTTCTTCAATGTGATTTGAGGAACAAGACCCCCCCAAAAGACCCATGAACCCTAAAAATACTTCTCCTAAACAAAAGGAAACAGTTTGGAGAAATCTACCCCCAAATTCCCAAAATTATTGTTTATAAATGCTTATTTTCATTTTAAAAGGGTTGGTTATAAATGATTAATGGTCACTGTCAATTTCTAAAAGATAAAAAATACGAATGATATGATATAGAAATGAATACTTTGCATTAGTATGATTTTGGTCTATTGATACAAACTTGATGTCAATTTTGTTATACTATGTGTGTATATATATATATATATATATATATTTCTACTCTTGTTTAAGGTATTATGTTATACAGCTCATTTAAAAGAGTAATTTATAATTAAGAAATACAGATTAACAGTTAGTCATATATAGTAGTCAAACTTATAGTCACATTAGTTAGATTTCCTAAATAAACCAAGATATATTTCAGTTAGATAGATATTCTTTAAACCTTTCAAAAACCAAGAAAATATAGCATTTAAATGTTTTAAAAACTTAGACTTTTTCTCAACAGGGAGCTACATCTGCTTCTGGCAGCATCAGTTACTTCAGGGAGGTTGATAGGCAGTGAAGAAACTTGTTATGAAATTTGCCTTCAATGTGACAAGACTAACCATTTGGGTAAGAAACTGTTCGTGCCTTAACTGCTTAATGGTATGCTGTATAAACTGAACATGCAGAACCCACAGAAAAATGACTGTTGAACTTGCCTAAAGAAGGTGAGACAGTTTTTCAAGGTTCCTACTTCATGAAAGAGTCTGTCAGACATTCTTCAGGACATAGAAGAAAGTGACCAACAAACTGCCAATATAGGCAAAACAGTCTTTCAAATATTTTGCTTCATGGAAAAGTCTGCCAGTTACTATGGACCTGTAGGCTAAAGACAGATGTCGTAACATTACAGAGGATCTTTTGGTGACTGTCAAGGCAACAATATGTCTCTGTCAATTCTAGAGTTTTCAAATTTGTTTACAATGTTCTTCCTGTTTATTTTGGTAATAGTATATCCTTCTGGGGTCTTTGATGGAGTTGAAGACAGATAGTTGTAGTTTTCCTTAGTTATGATAAAAGAGAAATTAGATACAAAACTTTAGACTCACAAAGAAATATTGTAACTGTAATTCTTGCTTGATACCTATTTTGTTATATTTGTACTTTTACTATGTTAAAGTTAAGATTTTCTTTTTTATTTAGACAGAAAAGGGGAGATGATGTGGGATTCACCTCTGTATTCTGTGAATATGTTTTATTACCATTGGTTAATAAAGAAGCTGCTTTGGTCTATGACAGGGCAGAATATAGGTAGGTGGGAAAACTAAACTGAATGTCGGGAGAAAGAAGGCAGAGTCAGACAGATGGCATGTAGATGTCAAAGGAGAAAGATGTCAGAACCTTACCAATAATCCAAAGCTTCGTGGTGATACACAGATGTATAGAAATGGGTTAATTTAAGATATAAGAGCTAGTTAGAAATATACCTGAGTCACTGGCCTAACAATGTTGTAATTAATATAGTTTCTGTGTGGTTATTTGGGTCTGGGTGACCAGGAAACTAAAACACAGTCACCATTTACACAATTAAATAAAAAAAAATGGGTCAAGAAGCTGAATAGAGTTCTCTAAAGAATAAATACAAATTGCCAATTGCTGTAAGACAATGGTCTTCTATCCTGTAAAGATTTGCCATTTATATTGCTTTAATAATATGCTGATTGGCCAGTAGTCAGGCAGGAAGTATAGGTGGGGCAACCAGAAGAGGAGAATTCTGGGAATAGGAAAGGCTGAGTCTGCAGTTATCACCCAGACACAGAGGAAGCAAAATAAGAATGCCTCACTGATAAAATGTACCAAGTTACATGGCTAACACAGACAAGAATTATGGGATAATGTAGGATGTAAGAGTTAATAAGGGGAGGCAGAGGCAGGAGGATCTCTGTGAGTTCGAGACCAACCTGGTCTATAAGAGCTAGTTCCAGGACAGGCTCCAAAGCTACAGAGAAACCCTGTCTTGAAAAACCAAAAACAAACAAACAAACAAAAAACAATCTTTTGGGGGCTGGAAAGGTGACTCAGTGGTTAAGAGCACTAGCTTCTCTTCCAGAGGTCCTGAATTCAATTCCCAGCACCCACATGGTGGCTACTACCATCTATAATAGGATCTGATGCCCTCTCTGGCATGCAGAACGCACATACATAAAACATAAATAAATTAAAAAATTAAAAAAAGAGTTAATAAGAAGCCTGAGCTAATAGGCCAACCAGTTTATAATTAATGTAGGCCTCTGCATGTCTTTAGGACTAAATGGCTGCAGGACCAGGCAGGACAGAAAATCTCAGTCAACAAATGGTGCCAACGTGGACAGCTAAATCCACTTAAAAAACCTGAGAGAGTCTGGAAGTAATTCTAGGCAAAAACAAAAAACCAAAAAACCGAAAAACAAAACAACAACAACAAAAAACAGAGTTCAGCATGACTTCTTGGTAGCAGCATTTTCTCAGGTGGGCTCTATTTGCTAGAGGCAAGCGCATCTCATTTAGGAGAGGCTTCCTGACTCAGCTTTAGTTTCAAAAGCTTTGAAGCTGTTTTCAGAGGCCCTGCCAGCAAACACTTAAATGGTGTTCATGAATAGCCAATAGCATGCTTCTTGGTGATAGCAGGAGGGACCTTGAAACTCCATAGAGTCGTGGCAATAAATATGGTTCCCACCAGTACCTCTGCTATGAAACTAGACTCTCAGAAAGCTAAGGAATGGGGTAGTTTCTGCTGTCAAAGATATAGCTTTCATTCTAGCCATATTGTTTAGCAAATTAAAGACTCATATGGTCAGAAAAAGAGAGATATACAGTAAAGATAGATTCAGATGAAGAAAACCGCTAAATGGTTTACAGTGTGTTTAAAAAATTATATGTAGGCTTGGGAGAGAAAAGAAAAAAGATAAAGTTCTTAAAATGAAAAAAAGAAAGAAGGAGAAAAGTTGAGTATGGTGGCACACACCTTTAATTCCAACACTTGGAAGGTAGAGGCAGGTGGACAGCCTGGTCTACAGAGTGAGTGTTAGGACAGCCAAAGATTCACAGATAACCCTAGTCTCAAAAAAAAAAAAAAACAAAAATTAAAAGTAAAAATAAAAGAAATAGAGTTTAAAATAAAGTCACCTAAAGATGAAAAATCCACACAGAGTCTGGATACTGTATGTTATTGTGTTGTCTTTAAATGGTTTGATGGTTGAGGAAGGAACAATGACTAAAAGACATTTGATTACAAATGATGCTGGATTAATACAACAAATATATTTTAAAATGCTTTGAATTCAAAATTTAAGTAAAAAATATGTTGCTTTGGAGAAGAGGTTTTGTTTTTGTTTTTTTTTGAAAGTAATTTTATTAAATTATAAAAGTTTCCATTTACGCCCCTCTTCCCAACACCCTCCCACTCCCCCCCCTCCTCCTCCCTCTTTGTCCCTAAGGGCAGTCAGGGTTTCCAGCCCTGTGGAAAGTTCAAGTTCGTCCCCCCTCCCTCCAGGTCCAGGAAGGTGAGTATCCAAACAGACTGGATCCCAAAAATCCAGTATATGCAGAGGAAACTAGTCCCAGTGTCATTGTCCATGGCTTCTCAGAAAGACTCCGAGCCAGCCATATTCAGAGAATCCGGCCACATTCAGAGAATCCGGCCACATTCAGAGAATCTGGTTGGATCACGTGCTCGTTCAGTCGCAGTCCAACTGCCCTTGGTAAACTCTCATTAGATCCGACCCCTTGTATCAGTGGGTGATAGCATCCCTCGCAGTCCTTCGTCATTTTCTTTGTCCTTCTGCTCCTCATTTGGACCTTGGGGGGCTCAGTTCGGTGCTCCAATGTGGGTCTCCGTCTGTATCGCCATCCATCGCCAGATGAAGGATCTATGGTGATAAGCAAAATATTCATCAGTATGGTTATGGGCCAAGGCCGGTTCAGGCACCCTCTCCTCTGTCCAGAGAACAATCTGGGGATCTCTCCTTGGACCTGGGATCCCATATATAATCAAGTTTCCTATAAACCCTAAAATGATTCCCTTAGTTGAAATATATTCTTCCCTGATCCCATATTCATCCTTCCTCCCTTCCCCCCATCCCGGTCAACCGAGCTTTCTCCATTCCACCCCTACTCCCTTCTCTCTAACCCTCTCCCCTTCCAACAACCCTCCCACCCACCCCCCATGCACCCAAGGTTACCTGGAACTCTTGACTATTTCCTACCTCCTGGCGGATAGCTAAACAATCTTCATCAGGTTCGTCTTCTTATTTAGCTTCTCTAGGATCACGAATAATAGGCTCAAAGACCTTTAAATTATGGTTAGAATCCACTTATGAGTGAATACATACCGTGTTCCTCTTTTTGGGTCTGGCTTACCTCACTCAGTAAAGCGTTTTCTATGTCCATCCATTTGCATGCAAAATTCAAGATGTCATTATTTTTTACCGCTGAGTAAAACTCTAATGTGTATATGTTCCACACCTTTTTTAACCATTCTTCTATTGAGGGGCACCTAGGCTGTTTCCAGGTTCTGGCTATTACAAATAGTGCTGCTATGAACATAGTTGATCAAATGCTTTTGTAGTATGCTAGGGAATCTCTAGGGTATATTCCCAAGAGTGGAATTGCTGGGTCCTGAGGGAGGTTGACTCCCAGTTTCCTGAGAAACCGCCACACTGATTTCCACAGTGGCTGCACAAGTTTGCATTCCCACCAACAATGGATGAGTGTTCCTCTCTCCCCACATCCTCTCCAGCATAGGCTATCATTGGTGTTTTTGACTTTAGCTATTCTGACAGGTGTAAGATGGTATCTCAAAGTGGTTTTGATTTGCATTTCCCTGATCGCTAAGGAGGTTGAGCATGACCTTAAGTGTCTTCTGGCCATTCGAAGTTCATCTGTTGTGAATTCTCTGTTCAGTTCAGTACCCCATTTTTTAACTGGGTTAATTAGAGTTTTAGTGCCTACTTTCTTGAGTTCTTTGTATATTTTGGAGATCAGACCTTTGTCTGATGAGGGGTTGGTGAAGATCTTCTCCCAGTCAGAAGGCAGCCTTTTTGTCTTACTGATAGTGTCCTTTGCTTTACAGAAGCTTCTCAGTTTCAGTAGATCCCATTTATTCATTGTTTCTCTTATTGTGTGTGCTGCTGGGGTCCTACTTAGGAAGAGGCCTCCTGTGCCTATATCTTGTAGACTACTTCCCACTTTCTCTTCTATCAGGTTCAAAGTGGATGGATTAATGTTGATGTCTTTAATCCATTTGGACCTGAGTTTTGTGCATGGTGATAGGTATGGATCTACTTTCATCCTTCTACAGGTTGAGATCCAGTTATGCCAGCACCATTTGTTCCATTTGTTAAAGATGCTTTCCTTCTTCCATTGTATACCTTTAGCTCCCTTGTCAAAAATTAGGTGCTCATAGGTTTGTGGGTTAATATCCGGGTCTTCTATTCGATTCCAAAGGTCGATTTCTCTGTTCTTATGCCAATACCAAGCTGTTTTCAATACTGTAGCTCTGTAATAGAGTTTGAAGTCAGGGATGGTAATGCCTCCTGAAGTTCCTTTATTGTATAAGATTGTTTTGGCTATCCTGGGTTTTTAATTTTTCCAAATAAACTTGATTATTGTTTTCTCAAGGTCTGTGAAGAAGTTTGATGGGATTTTGATGGGGATTGCATTGAATCTATAGATTGCTTTTGGTAGAATTGCCATTTTTACTATGTTGATCCTCCCAATCCAAGAATAAGGGAGATCTTTCCATTTTCTGGTATCCTCCTCAATTTCTTTCTTCAAAGACTTAAAGTTCTTGTCAAATAGGTCTTTCACTTCCTTGGTTAGAGTAACCCCAAGATATTTTATGCTATTTGTGGCTATCGTGAAAGGTGATGTTTCTCTGATTTCCCTCTCTGCTTCTTTATCCTTTGTGTATAGGAGGGCCACTGATTTTTTGGAGTTGATCTTGTATCCTGCCACGTTACTAAAGGTGTTTATCAGCTGTAGGAGTTCTTTGGTAGAGTTTTGGGGGTCACTTATATACACTATCATATCGTCAGCAAATAATGAAAGTTTAACTTCATCCTTTCCAATTCGAATCCCCTTGATCTCCTTATGTTGTCTTATTGCTATTGCTAGAACTTCAAGCACTATATTGAAGAGGTATGGAGAGAGTGGACAGCCTTGTCGCGTTCCTGATTTTAGTGGAAAGGCTTTGAGTTTCTCTCCATTCAATTTGATGTTAGCTGTCGGCTTGCTGTATATTGCTTTTATTATATTTAGGTATGATCCTTGTATCCCCAGTCTCTCCAACACCTTTATCATAAATGGGTGTTGAATTTTGTCAAATGCTTTTTCAGCATCCAATGAAATGATCATATGGTTTTTTTCTTTCAGTTTATTTATATGATGGATTACATTGATAGATTTGCGTATGTTGAACCAGCCCTGCATCTCTGGGATGAAGCCTACTTGATCATAATGGATAATTTTTCTGATGTGTTCCTGGATTCGGTTTGCCAGGATTTTATTGAGAATTTTCGCGTCGATGTTCATAAGTGAGATTGGCCTGTAATTCTCTTTCTTGGTTGTGTCTTTATGTGGTTTTGGTATTAAGGTAACTGTAGCTTCATAGAAGGAGTTTGGCAATGACTCTTCTGTTTCTATATTATGGAATACATTAAGGAGTATAGGAATTAGCTCTTCCTGGAAGTTCTGGTAGAATTCTGCATTGAAACCATCTGGTCCTGGGCTTTTTTTGGCAGGGAGATTTCTGATAACAGCTTCTAATTCTTCACGACTAACAGGTCTATTTAGATTGTTCACCTGTTCTTGGTTCAACTTTGGTATATGGTACTTATCTAAAAAAATGTCCATTTCTTTTACATTTTCCAACTTTGCGGCATATAAACTTTCGTAGTAAGATCTAATGATTCTCTGAATTTCCTCTGTGTCTGTGGTTATGTCCCCCTTTTCATTTCTGATCCTATTAATTTGCATGTGCTCTCTCTGCCATTTGATTAGTTTGGATAGGGGTTTGTCAATCTTGTTGATTTTCTCCAAGAACCAGCTTTTTGATTCATTGATTCTTTGGATTGTTGTCTCTATTTCTATTTTGTTGATTTCAGCCCTCAGTTTGATTATTTCCAGTCTTCTACTCCTCCTGGGTGAATCAGCTTCTTTTTTTTCTAGAGCATTCAAGTGTGCTGTTAGGTCTCCAATGTGTGCTTTCTCCGTTTTCTTTATTTGGGCACCTATTGCTATGAACTTTCCTCTTAGCACTGCTTTCATAGTGTCCCATGGATTTGAATATGTTGTGTCTTTGTTTTCATTAAATTCAAGGAAGACTTTAATTTCTTTCTTAATTTCGTCCTTGACCCAGGGGTGATTTAGTAGTTGACTGTTCAACTTCCATGAGTTTGTTGACTTCCTGGGGGTAGCATTGTTGTTGAATTCTAATTTTAATCCATGGTGATCTGACAAGACACAGGTGGTTACTAATATTTTTTTGTATCTGTGGGAGTTTGCTTTGTTACCGAGTATGTGGTCAATCTTCGAGAAGGTTCCATGAACTGCAGAGAAGAAGGTATATTCTTTCCTATTTGGGTGGAGTGTTCTATAGATGTCTGTTAAGTCCATTTGATTCAATACTTCCAATAAATCTCTTAATTCTCAGTTTGGTTTCTGTCTGATTGACCTGTCCATTGGAGAGAGAGGAGTGTTGAAGTCTCCTACTATTAGTGTGTGTGGTTTGATGACTGCCTTGAGTTCTAGAAGAGTTTCTTTTACATATGTGGGTGCTTTTATATTAGGGGCATAGATATTCAGGATTGAGACTTCTTCCTGTTGAGTTGTTCCTGTTATGAGTATGAAATGTCCATCTCCATCTCTTCTGATTGATTTTAGTTTGAAGTCGATTTTGTTAGATATTAGAATGGCCACACCCGCTTGTTTATTAGGTCCATTTGCTTGGAAAACCTTTTCCCAACCCTTTACTCTGAGTAGGTGTCTGTCTTTGTGGTTGAGGTGTGTTTCTTGTAAACAGCAGAATGTTGGATCCTGTTTTCGTATCCAATCTCTAAGTCTGTGCCTCTTTATAGGTGAATTGAGTCCATTGATATTAAGAGATACTAATGACCATTGGTTGTTGACTCCAGTCATTTTTATTGGGGGTAATAGAGTGTATGTGTTTTCCTTCTTTGAATTGTGCTAGTGAAGGGTCGCTAGATGTCTGAATTATTGTAGTCAGTGTTGGCAATGTTGGATTCCTTGGGATGTAATTTTCCTTCTAGTATTCTCTGTAAGGCTGGATTAGTAGTTACATATTGTTTAAATTTGTTTTTATCCTGGAATATTTTGTTTTCTCCGTTGATAGTGAACGAAAGCTTGGCTGGGTAAAGTAGTCTGGGCTTGCATCCATGGTCCCTTAATTTCTGCAGTACCTCTATCCAGGACCTTCTGGCTTTCATGGTTTCTATAGAGAAGTCTGGTGTAAGTCTGATAGGTTTACCTTTATAGGTTACTTGACCTTTTTCCTTTGCAGCTCTTAATATCCTTTCTTTAATCTGACTGCTTTGTGTTTTGATTATTATATGGCGAGGGGATGTTTTTTTCTGATCCAGTCTATTCGGTGTTCTGTATGCTTCTTGCACCTTCATAGGAATATCCCTCTTTAGGATGGGAAAGTTTTCTTCTATAATTTTGTTGAATATATCTTCTGGACCTTTGATCTGCAATTCTTCTCCTTCTTCTACTCCTATTATTCTTAGATTTGGTTTTTTTATTATGTCCCATATTTCCTGAATGTTTTGTGATGAGAATTTGTTGGATTTGCTGTTTTCTTTGGTCAGGGCGTTTATTTTCTCTATGGTGTCTTCATAATCTGAGATTCGTTCTTCTATCTCTTGTATTCTATTGGTTAAGCTTGATTCTGTAGTCTCCGTTTGTTTACCTAGATTTTCCATATCCAGCCGGCCCTCGGTTTGTGTTTTCTTCACTGCCTCCATTTCAGTTTTCAATTCTTGAACTGATTCCATTACCTGTTTGATTGCTTTTTCTTGGTTTCCCAGGGTATCATTTACGAATTTACTCATTTCTTCAAACTTTTTGTTATATTTGTCTTCCATTTCTTTACTCATTTCTTCCATCTTTTTGTTATATTTCTCTTCTATTTCTTTAAGTGAGTTATTCATACCCTGTTTAAGAGACTCTATTGCTTTCATAATGACACTGTTTTCCACTTCTTCCGGAATAGGGCGTTCAAGTCCTTCTGTCGTAAGATCGTTGGGATCTGGTGTTTTCATGTTGTTTTTCAGATTGTTGGAGGAATTCTTGCCTTGGCGCCTGCCCATCTCTTCCTTCAGATGCTCTCCAATGGCTCTTCCCTCCGCTGGGTCTTCTTCTACTGGATTAGTGTCCCTTGCTATCCAGGAATCACTTTGCCTGCAGTCTTAGCTAGCTGCAGGCAGGCTATTAGAACAAAGGGACTTCCTTCCCTTTGCACTCACCACCTGTCCTGACCCGCGGTGCCCACCCCGACTGAGATGGAGGAATTTAAGCCCCAAAGAAGGGAGAGAGGAGAGGAGGGGTTGGAGGCCGAAAGCTGGGATGGCGTAGCAGGAGAGAGGGATTAGCTGGGGGAAGCTGCCCCTTTGGAGTAGCCAGGGAGATAAGGATGGTGGGAATATTGTGTGTACCCTAACCGGTCAACACACTTACCCCTCCACAGGATCAGAGCCCCTCGCTGGTCAGAAGACTCCTGGCCTGCGGTCTTAGCTTGCTGCAGGCCGGCTATCAGAACAAAGGGACTCCCGTCCCTTTGCACTCACCGCCTGCCCCAGTCCGCGATGCCCACCCCGGCTGAGATGGAGGAATTTAAGCCCCAAAGAAGGGAGAGAGGAGGGGAGGGGTTGGAGGCCGAAAGCTGGGATGGCGTAGCAGGAGAGAGGGATTAGCTGGGGGGAGCTGCCCCTTTGGAGTAGCCAGGGAGATAAGGATGGCGGGAATATTGTGTGTACCCTAACCGGTCAACACACTTACCCCTCCACAGGATCAGAGCCCCTCGCTGGTCAGAAGACTCCCGGCCTGCAGTCTTAGCTTGCTGCAGGCGGGCTATCAGAACAAAGGGACTCCCGTCCCTTTGCACTCACGGCCTGCCCCGGCCCGCGGTGCCCACCCCGGCCTGTTTTTGTTTCCACAGGAAATGAGAGGCTGTGGATTATTCTGGGTTAAGAAAAATCAGGTTTGGTCAAGGAAGACCCCCTGAAGAATCTCCAATAGGAGTGGATGGTCCAAATGATCAAATATTTCAGAGGACCTCTGTTGGAGTTTCCTTTGAGTTCTACATCCATCCAGAACAGACTCAAGACTGCTGGCTGAGATGATCAAGTCTCACAGGATACTCCAGTTAGGACTTGATCATAATTCTAAATTTTCTTTAGGTACCCATAAGATTATCAGCACCCCCAATCAACAGAAAGTAGCCTGGAAAACTATGCCCATATTCCCTCCCCTCACAAAAAATGGATTATGGATATTTGTCTTTGTTTAGAGTGTTGGTTACAAGTTGCTATGGTTAATGGTCAGGAAAAAAGCTAAACAAAGGAGATTAGATTCAGAGTTTTTGTTTAAAAAAATAAGGTGGGACAAGGGTCTTCTATCCTGTAAAGATCTGTCATTTGTATTGCTTAAAAAATGCTGATTGGCCAGCAGCCAGGAAGGAAGTTTAAGTGGGGTGACCAGAACAGGAGAATTCAGGGAAGAGGAAAGGATGAGTCTGCAGTCATCACAGAAGAAACCAGACACAGAGGAAGCAAGATGAGAATACCTCACTGATAAAAGTTACCAAGCCTTGTGGCTAACACAGACAAGAATTATTGGCTAATTTAAAATGTAAGAGTTAATAAGAATCCTGAGCTAATAGGCCTATCAGTTTATAATTAGTGTAGGCCTCTGTGTGTTTCTTTAGGACGGGAGAGCTGAGGGACTGGGCAGGACAGAAACCTCTGTCAACAGCCAAATAATGTTTTGTGTTTAATATTCTTAGCTATTAGGGAAATGTGAATTAGCATCACTTAAAGTTTTGAGATTTTTATTTCTTTTTATATTATGAGAGTTTGCCTACATGTATGTATGTCTGCACACCATCTGTATGCAGTGCCTGAGGAGGCCAGAGTGGGATGTGGATCCCTCGGGACTGGAGTGAGCAGATTCCCTTGACCTGGAGTTATAGATAATTGTTAGCTACCGTGTGGTTTCTAGGACTAGAGCCCAGGTCTTCTGGAAGAGCAACCAGTGCTTTTAATCATGGAGCTGTCTCTCCAGACCCTAAATTAAAACCACGCTGACATTGCACCTTTCCCTAGGCAGCTGTTTTCCACATGGATAAAAGTGGCCTTAACAACTAAGCTGCAACCACTCACTTCTATCCTGCATTAGTCGGTGTGGCTTTGGCCAAGGAAGGGTGTGCGTTAGGTGAAAAGGGGCATGCTGGAGTCCAAAGAGGATAGTGAATTCCTTGTGACTATAGTTATGAACCACCATGCTGGTGCTGAGAACTGAATCAGGGTCCTCTGCAAATGCAAGCAATCTTAACTGCTGAGCCATTTCTCCAGCTCTGATGAGCAAGTTTTTGGGACAAATTTTGATGCTATCTGAAGACTGTCCAATGGAGCTCTGCACATCTGGGGAAATGCTACTGTGAGTTCTGCACGTTTAGAGAAAATTTATATCTAACAACTTTTATCTTTGCTGCTGTGAACAAGAGGTCCTGGAAGGGGGGCTGTGCTGCCGAGATGGACTGATTGTGAGTGAGCGCAGGGACTTGGGGAGGCTGAAATGTCACAGGGCTGTCACAGGGCTGGAGCCTAATTATCATATTTTGGGCTAGCTTTATTCCTAAACAGCCATTCCTTGTCTGCTTGTGTGTCAGAACTGTGATTAATAGATAAAATAGATAAAAAACCTTTGGAAACCTATTAACCTAGCAGACCACTATCTTCAACCAACCCCAGAGCTAGTATCTGAGGCCTACAGGAGAGATTACCCAACCTTTTTGTAACCTCACTTGTGATGTATCCATCAATGTACTTTAAACTTGCCTCAATTGGCCTGTGCCAGCAGGTCATTCTTCAGTGTCAAGTCCTACGAGGACCATAGAGTGACCACGGCAGGACTATGGAATGAGAAAATAAAGAGGACAGCAGAGTCAGGATTAGATGTCTTACACAGGCTGATGGCTCAAGCAAGCAAATTTAGTAAGAAGAACAGCATCTTAAATACAGTTCGTAGGGGAGAAATGGCCAAGGTAAGCAGAAAGCTAAGCAGGCGATGTTGCACAAGGGGGACACAGAGTATCTCAAGAGTGTCAGGGAACAGCACACAATGGCCTTGGGACTGATAGGTCCAGTCTCTTCAGGGAAAAGCCAAGTTCCCACGAACTGACATCTTAATTTCTTCAAGGCCCTGACCCTAGACTCAACCTTGCCAAGACTGCCCCTGGACAAGGTCACAGGTTCCATTTGTCCTTTCGTCAGGGCGTCTGAGAAAGGCTTGGGTTGGCTGGTTCTCAAAACTTGGTTTATGACTTTGTTCTGTTATGTAAAATATCATGAGACTAATTTCAAAGTGATCATGGAACCTGGAATAAGTTAGCTCCGTGTTTCCCAGGCCATGGTCACTCGAATTTAGTTCTAGAATAAACTATCTCCTATTCTCTTGGAGATGAGAGCTGTTTCTTCTGTTGTCACCTAAGATGCTGAAGTTGTCTTTTGCTGTTGACCTGGTGGAGAGAGTGGAAACTGTAGTCACATGAACTTTATAGCCTGCTGGCCTTCACTCTGTTTCAGTCAGAGATCACATCAGATCCTAGACCAGAGGTTCTCCACCTTCCTAAAGCTGTGATCCTTTAACACAGTTCCTCAGGTTGTGGTGACCCCCACCATAAAATTATTTTTGTTGCTACGTCATAACTGCAATTTTAGTGCAGTTATAGAATTAGTTTAGTTATAGAATTGCAATGTAAATATTTTTGGAGATAGAGGCTTGTCAAAGGGGTGGCGACCCACAGGTTGAGAACCTCTACCCTAAACCTTTATGCTATAGAACCCATCTTTATGGTAAAGGTCACATGTACTTTACAAAAAGCTTCCATGCAGTCATGTCTTAAGCTTGTGCACATGGGATTGAGATAATCACTACTAGGAAACTTGTTTCCAAAATTATATTGTGGTTAAATATGTCTAAAATAACCTGGCCTGGCGTCAGATTCGAGAAGATGAACTGGGACTAAGTTGAGTTTTCCATCTGACCTCATGCAG
Source organism: Myodes glareolus (assembly GCF_982192425.1). Classification (NCBI taxonomy): domain Eukaryota; kingdom Metazoa; phylum Chordata; class Mammalia; order Rodentia; family Cricetidae; genus Myodes; species Myodes glareolus. The sequence goes on from NC_142028.1 coordinate 83,661,905, forward strand.
ATCCTTTTGCTGATGACCACGACGCTTGCAGAGATCCCAACAACAGTGGAATCAGTCCTTGCTGAGCCTGCTTGGTGTTCCGCGTCAGAACTCAAAGGTTAGTCTTTGATGTTCCCTTATAACTATATAGCTCTGTTTCCTCCTGGCTACTTTCCATTGTACCTGAAACAAGTGTTCCCAGTTTCTCTCCTCTCATAGCTAAGTCGAGTTTATGCATACCCATCCTTAAAGATTTATTTTATTTTATGTGTGTGCATGTTTTAGCTGCATGCAAGCATGCGTACCCTGTGTGTGCCAGTTCCCATGGAGGTCAGGAGAGGGCGTCAGATACAATAGAACTAGACTTCTGGTTAGAACTGGGCTTCAGCTGTGAGTGTTCCTGTGGGTGCTGAGAATAGAACCCAGGACTCTGTAAGAACAGCAAGTGCTCTTAACCACTGAGCCTTCCCTCCACCTCCAAATACCACCCTTCAATTCTAGCAGTCTAAAAACAATTAGAAGAGGTGTCTTAGAGAGATTGTTCTGGCCAAATGATGCTTTCTTCCTTGGAAATCTATGAGGGGCTCTTACCACCAGTCCTGAGAGTTAGGCAGGACCACAGAAATTTTATACAAATGGATACACACAGTCCACACAGTCAAATCTTTCTGTCTTCTGTCTCTCCTGTATTCTATGTTGCATAGGTTGGCTTCAATTCTTGAGCCTAAGCGGTTGTTTTGATTCAGCTTCCCAGGTAACTATTACAGTTGGCTTTCAGTTCTGGTTTTCATGGCAGTTGCATAATATGAAGTTAATTTGAACAGTGAATCAATGAATCACTGCTCCCAGAGGAAACACAAGATTAACACAGGTCACAGTTATGTCAACCGAGCAACACAAGGTATTCCTTGTTTTGTGTATGAAATAATTATTATTTACTGATTTTTTAAATATTCAAACAAGGCCAATAGCACTGTAACTCACATCTGAAGTAAGTTCATCTAACATGTATCTATTCCTCATAAGGTTTGTCACCAGGCCTTTTTGCATCTGGGAACAGCAGAAAGAATGGCAGTACTGGGCGGGGGGCAGTTGTAGAGCAGCAGAACCTCCAACAAAAGCACAAGAATTCAAAATGTCAAAAAGGGGGAGTACTGTAAGGATCAAGTAAGACTGCGGCACACAATTGTTTGCAGTATGAGACCTGGATTAAGAGGGTAGATTGTTCCCTAGTCCCACCTCACCTGAGAATATGGCATTGGAAAACTTAAATTGTTTATCACTTCAAGTGCTGATTTTGGAGTTACAAACAGATGTTAAGTAGGCTAGCTGACAATACAGATGCTTTGAATATCAGCCGGTGGGCTCTGCTTAAAAGAACTTCAGATTGGTTAATTTGAACAGTGTATTTGACTTTTTTTTTTTTTTTTTTTAGAGGCAGGGTCTCTCTACATAGCTCTGGCTGTTCTGGAACTCACTAGTTAGACCAGGCTGGCCTCAAACTTGCAGAGATCTACATGCCTCTGTTTCTCAAGAGCTGGATCAAAGGTGTGTGCCACTATACAAGGAAAGATTCATAAGCTAGGCATCATTCATAATCTGAAGAGGCTCAAAGAACTCAGCTTTGGAACATGGACAATATTTATAGACAGAACAATTGAGAAAAAGCACAGAAATAGCGACAGGCAAGCAGTTGCTTTATTTGGATATGGTCTGAACAATTGGAAATGCTCATAATTGACTGAGACCTGGGTGTTAACAACAATATACATAGTTGCCGTGTGGTGGCATATGTCTTTAATTTTCCAGCACTCAGAAGGCAGAGACAAGGGGCTGGATAGATGGCTCAGTGGTTAAGAGCATTGCTTGCTCTTCCAAAGGTCCTGAGTTCAATTCCCAGCAACCACATGGTGGCTCACAATCATCTGTAATGAGGTCTGGTGCCCTACACAGACAGAATATTGTATACTATATATATTTAAGGCAGAGGCAAGATGATCTCTGTGAGTTCGATGCCAGTCTGGTCTACAGAGTAAGTTCCAGGAGAGCCAATACTACACAGAGAAACCCTGTCTCGAGAAACAAAAATAACAAACAACCCCCCCCGCAATATATATATATATATATATATATATATATGCATACACACACACACACACACACACACACACACACAGCCGTGTTGATTGTTCTTTTTTTTTTTAAAGACAGGGTCTCACTTTGTAGCTTGGGACTTCCTAAATAGACCAGGCTGGACTTGAATTTGTTTCAAAGGTACATCCATCAGAGAACAACACATGGACAATCTTTTTTTTCTTTTCTTTATTATTATTTTTGTTTGTTTGTTTTTTTGAGACAGGGTTTTTCTGTGTAGCTTTGGAGCCTGTCCTGGAACTCACGCTGTAGACCAGCCTGGCCTCGAACTCACAAAGATCCGCCCGCCTCTGCCTCCCAAGCGATGGGGTTAAAGGCTGTGACTTAACTTTTAAAAACAAGCTATCTACATGTAGAATTCTGACTTTACTAGTGTACATCGTGCTGTAGCTCACACACAGATTGTTGAAACTATCCTCTCTAACAGATACAGAACGTTTCTAACACTCCAAAGAATCCTCAGGCTTCCAAGTTTCCTCCATGGTTAGCCCTCCCATTCCAGGTCTTCCCTCTCTCAGGGTAAAGGGCGGAAGCACAGAAACAAACACGGAGTGGCGCAGATGCCAGGCTATAGGATTTCTGCCCTCCAGCTTGAGAAACTTTGCCTCGATCTAGATCAGTCAATCAATTGTCCTTTGAAGGGCTCGCTGTTTTAACCGCTGCGCGTGCGCAGACGTCCTACACCGCCCGATCCCCGTCCCACATCACCCGGCCCCGCCCCCGACGCCGAGGCCCCGCCCCCGACGCCTAGGGCTGGGTACCGGGTCCTCAAAGCGCCTGGCTGGGCGCAGGCTTCGGTGTGTGAGAGACGGCTCCTGTCGCGCTTTCCTCTGTGTCCGCCGCTGGAACCATGCCTTCTGCCGTGTTGAAGAACCCGCGCCTGCGCCGGGTGTTCGTGGTCGGCGTTGGCATGACCAAGGTAAACGGAGCTGTGAGACCCCGAGGTGACAGGGAAGCGTGGCCGGGGCACGGTCACCGTCCACACTGCTGTCCCATCCCTTCTAGAGTCGCGTGGGCTTCGGAGAGGCCACTGGGAGTTTATGGTGTTGCTCCTAGGGTCGAAATGTCTCGGGTTTGTTCCCTCAGCTATTTTTTCTTCGCCTTCCTGTTTGCCCCTTTCTCGCTGCTGAGCCTGTGAAGGAGCCCCCAAGATAACCCCGACCTCACTCTTATTAGATTCTAAATCTCGGGTGGCTCACATCTGTCTGTACTGTGAGCTTTCGGAGGTGCAGCCAGAACTGCTACAAGTTCGAGGTCATAGAGGATTATGTAGCAAGACCTTGTTTCACCAAACAAAGCAAACCAAAACGACAGAAAAACATTTGGAGCTTGGACAGAGGCCAGGGCTGTCCGACAGAAAGAAGAGGAGATCGTGAATGCCACCAGCTCTGTAGTGGCCATAGGCGCCCTTCTCAGATAGCAGCAGGTGCGGCAGCGGGTAGTCTTAACGCAGGTGCAGGTTCCCGCCATCCTCTGACCATAGTGCTGTTTTTCTGATACGTAGGCGACCAGAAGCGCCCATAGCCTCCTCTCTCAATACCCTGACTCCCCTCCGTGCCCCAATAATGCCAAATTACCTGCAGCTTCTTTCTTAATCTTCTGCCGCTCTGCATCCTAGTGGCACTACTTGCTCCAGCTGACACCCCCTGGTTAAACTTCTTTGAGCTCTTAAAGGGACAGTTCAGGTCTTATCTTCTAATAAACCCTTGATTATCTTGGCCTTCTCACAGAGCCTTGAACTTAGCTCTGAATTGTTTTGTTTTAGACGTCTGTATTTTCCTAATGTATTACTACAGGGTGGGTACCATGATTATTAACTACTGTATCCCCACAATGATAATCCCTGGTGCCTAAAGACAATGGCTGTTAGTTGATCAGTATTAGATGGATATACTTTGTGAAAGAGTTTATATTTTCTTCCCCCCATCTCCAAGACAGTATTTCTCTGTGTAGCTTTGACTGTCCTGGAACTTACTCTGTAGACCAGGCTGGCCTCAAACTCACAGAGATCTCTCTGTCTCTGCCTCCTGAATGCTAGGATTAAAGTTGTTCGCCAGCATTCCTGGCAAACTTTATATTATCTTAGTAGCAGGCTGAGAGTATGCAGCTCACTTAAAGCATGCAAATAGAAAAGTTGACGGGTATTTTAGATACCTTAGAGAGTATCCCACTGTTTCTTGGAGGGGGAGCTTCTGATACAGGTAGGTAGTAAAACTTTCTAAAGTGTTTTCTAGCTTAAAAAAGGAAAAGACAGCATCTTCCCATATAGATTTTGCTGGCTTCCAACTTCTGGTCCAGCTGCTCAAACCTCCCCAGTGCTGGGACTGTAGGTGTTTCCCACCACACCCTGCTCTACAGTCTTCCAATGGTTGTTTAATGCCTGTTTATATGAACTATATAGAAAAAGCACATTTTCTGAAAGAATAAGGTACGTTTATTCCCCCCCACACCCATTTGAGAGGTTGAGGTAAACAGACATTAATATTCCTTGGGGAAGAGGAATGGAATAAAAGATGATTTCATCATTTAAGCATATGTTCAGTACAGGTACATGTGTTAGATATGAGCAAAGATGAAGGGAAAAAAGCAAGTTTGGACTGGGGGTCTAACTTACTTAGTAGAGTACTTGCCCAACATGCAGGACCCAGGTTCCATCCCCTGCCTTGCATCAGCCAGGCATGGTGGTGCACACCAGAGTTCCAGCACTCAGGGAGTGGGGACAGGAGAATCAGAAGTTCAGGGTCATCTTTGACTTTATGTAGCAAGTTCAGTAACCTGGATTACACAAGACCTTATCTTAAACAAAGACTAAGGCCTAGCAAGAGGGTCACTGGGTCAAAGTTCATTCCATCAAGCTTGACCGCGAGTTTGGTCCCTGGACCTCATGTACTACAAGGAGAGTGCTGACTCCTTTTAAGTCCTCTGACCTCCCATGTGTACAGCAGAGTGAGTGGAACCCACACACACAGACACGCACACAATGCACTCTAACAAACTGAAGGTGGCTTTTAAAAAAAACACATAAACAAACAAAAAAGAGAAGAAAGAGAAAAAAAAGGATAATTTGGAATTTTTAGCTAGCATGGAAGATTGAAAGCATGAAGTTACTTCTTTTTTCCCCAAATCTCATTAAATCAATGAGTAACAATATGCACTGGAGCAGAAATTATAAGGAGATCTCAAAACCAAACACAACCCAACTACCACAAGATCTGCCATGTGGTGTGGCACATCCTAGCTTTGTTCTTAGAAAACACACCCAAACATACACTATCGTCCTGTCATGGGTAGGGTTCGGAATTATTTGAAATGACTTCAGGGAAAAGTCAGCTTGCTACAACATTGTCTTCTGGTGAAATTTAGTAGATGATAAACTCTACTCATGCTCAGAAAGCTTCCTTTAAACTTAAAAAAAGTGTGTGTGTGTGTGTGTGTATGTGTGTGTGTGTGTGTGTGTGTGTATGAGAGAGAGAGAGAGAGAGAGAGAGAGAGAGAGAGAGAGAGAGAGAACACTCAGATGACAACTTTATAGAGTTGATTTTGTCCTTACATCTTTTTGTGGGTTGTGGGGAGCCTAGGTCCCCAGACTTGTGTGACAAGCACCTTGACCTACTGAACCATTTTGCCAGCCCTCTTGATACTTTTTGTAAATTAGTTGTTGGTACCCAGTGCCTTGAGTATGCCAGGAAAATGCTTTAACACTGAGAGAAGATCTGAGGTTTTGAAGATAGGAATTGAAGCTACCCGAGCTACATAAGAAACCTTGTCCCAAAAAACAAACAAACAAACAAAAAACCCAACAAACAAACCAATCAACCAACAGATAAAACACACTGAAATACTAAAGCTGAGTGAGAAGTATTAATGTGAGTATATGAGATTTTTCATCTTTTAAAAACATTCTTAGTTTTGTCTCTCGAAGACACCTAGAAACAGTAACCAAATCAGTTGTATTCTTGATGTTAAGACTGCGGTCTTGAAATATCTTTTATTTTTTTCTAGAGAAAGTGTCTGATTTATCCCATTCAGGCCTCAAACTATGTAGCTGAGGATGACTTTGAACTTCTAACCTTCCTGCCTCTACCTCCTGAATATCCAGATTACAGGCATGTGCTGTCGTGTCCTGTTTATGTGGTCCTGGAGATGGAACACAGGGCTTCTTGCGTATTAGGTACTCTACCAAGCGAATTATCTCTCCAGGCCCCTAGCCCTTGAAATATCTTTTCTGTTAAGAGGACTGGTTGACTGGAGGAATTGCAAAATCTAGGTGAGGTAAGAAATGATTGAGATAAGTTTGGAGAATTTTGTCATAATTGTGAAGAAATCAGGGCCCACTTGGGTTATGTCAAGAATCAGGTGCCAGCTTGAAAAAGTTCTCAGTGATCAAAGCTGGGACAGTTTGAACTTTGTGTGTGTATGTGTGTGTGTGTGAGAGGCTGGATGGCAACCTCAGCGGCCATGCCTCAGGTTCTGTCTACCTTGTTCTTTGGCGATGGAGCTTCTCCTTTGTCTCTGACTCCTTAGGTAGGTTGGTGGCTGCCCAGGGAGGTCTTGGGATCTGTCTCTGCTTACCCTAGGGATGGAATTGTAGATAAGGCGGACTACACCGGGGACTTTTAAGTGTGTTCTCACACTCAAGGCAAGCATTTTACCAATCACTTCCCTAGTTCAGCCACTTGACCTTTAAACACAATAATGGTTTTAATTGATTAAAGCCCATTACTGTTGTCTCCAAATAATTCATCTATATCTTAAAAGCAAATCTTTGTAGGACATTAGTGAACCTGTTTGTTCTCTTTAAAACTGGCAAATAAAGGGAACCAGTCATCTAGTTGTGGTTATTACCAATGGCAAAATTTAAGTTCCTAGGAGAAAATCGGGAATCCTGATAGGAAATCATGTAATATCAAATTTGGAAGAAGTGTGTAACTTACAGAATTGCTGTTTTGTTTGCTTTTTGAGACAAGGTCACTCTACACGGCCCTGGCTGTCCTGTAACTGATTTTGTAGATCAGGCTGGCCTTGAACTTACAGAGATCTGCCTACTTCTTGCTCCTGAGTTCTGGGACTGATGGCAGGAGCTATCACACCTAGCTAGAATTACTAATTTTTTTTTTTAGTTTTATTATACGTTGAGACAGGATCTCATGTAATCTCAGGCTGGCCTCAAACGCCCTGTGTAACAGTAGATGACTCTCCGATTCTTGACCCTCCTTCCCTCCACTTCCTGAGTGCTAAGATTGCACCTGTGAACCCCTACACATGTTTTATACAGTGCCGGGGGTGTCAAACCCAGAACTTTTTTGCATGCTAAGCAAGCACTCTGTCTACTGCGATACAGTCTCAGCCTTGGAACCACTATTTTCTAGATGACCAATGGATAATATTTGTTCCGAAGGATACATTGGTTAAATAATCGAGTCATTCATTTATAAATCTACCAATTGAACCAATAAAGACTTGAGATTTGATTGTCGTGTGTGTGTGTGTGTGTGTGTGTGTGTGTGTGTGTGTGTGTGTGTGTGTGTAAACTCGCTCCTGTTACCTTGTGGGACCTGGGGACTGAGTTCACATCAGGTCTTTGAACCAGTGCTTTTACTACTAAGCCATCTCACAGACTCTTCCCTTCTGTTTCCCAGTTGTTGACATGTGGTCTCTCTACTTTGCCCAGGCTGGCCCCAAACTTCTTGGGCTCAAGTGATTCTGCTGCCTCAACCTTCCTTGTGGCTGAGATTGTAGGCACTCATCACCATACCTAGATCAAAGCACAAGATTTTTTATAACACCTTATGAATTTCCACATTAAAATTATTTCTACCTGTTGAGTTTTACTTAGTATTAAAAGGAAATATCCATGGCAGGGGCTGCAACTCAATGGTAGAATGTTTACCTACCATATATCAAGACCCTGTTGTTGTTTTTTGTGTTTGTTTGGCTTTTGTTTTGTTTTGTTTTTGTTTTTGTTTTTCCAGACAGGGTTTCTCTGTAGCCTTTGGAGCCTGTCCTAGAACTTGCTCTGTTGACCAGGCTGGCCTCGAACTCACAGAGATCTGCCTGTCTTTGCCTCCTGAGGACTGGGATTAAAGGTGTGCGCCACTACCGCCTGGTGACTTTTGTTTTTTGAGACAGGGCCTCATTCTGTAGCGTTCATTAGCCTGAAACTTGCTATGTAGACTTGACTGGCCTAGAACTCACAGAAATCTGCCTGCCTCTTCTCTGTTCCTGAGTTCTGGGATCCAAGGTGTGTGCCACTATGCCTGGCCAGGGTTTAATCCCTAGCACCATTTGAAGAAAGGATTAGAAAGAAAGAATAGGGCTGGGGAGAAACCTCAATGGTCAAAGTGCTCACAAATCTGGGTTGCTAAAACCCATGTAAATGCCAGGTAGGTGGCCAGGCTGTAATTCCAGCGTCAAAGTGCAGAAACAGGATCCCCAGAACAAGCTGCCTCCAGAATTATTGAGGTTGAAAGCTCTGGGTCTGAGTGAATGATCCTGCCTCGATTACTAAGGTGGACAACCACAGCAGAACAAATCTCAGTGCCAGCATTGGGCCTTCATGTGTGTGTGCGTATGCATGCCTGTGTGCCGCTCCAGCGCAGCCTAGATAGCCGAGACTGGCGAGGGGTGCCAGGATTGAGACACGGAGACTTCTTTTCAGGTGGAAGAACAACAACCTTTATTTTGCCCCGAGCTAAAGCCTTTTATATCTCTACTGCTTCTGTGGAAAAACACCGGCCAGAAAGAACACAAACATCCTTGTCAATTACAAACCACAAGGAAGTTCCGCTGTGGGTCAGGGGGAGTGAGGGCAGCTGGATCACAACACCTGTGCAGAAGCACAGCGCACACAGACATGGAAAAAAGGAATATTTAAATTTATCTAATTGTCTTATCTGTGTCAGGTCAGATTTATTTCATAGACTTCAACCAAAAGCAGTGTAAAACCAGAGATTAACCTGAAGATAGGAGCAAGTATCAGATATGAATCTGTCTTGGTAAGCCAGATTTCAAAAGGAAGAGCAGAAACGTGGGGCCTGTGCAATGGCTCAGCGGGTGCTCGCCGCCACGCCTGACGACCTGTGGGATTCCCAACCTGAGTTTGTATGGTGGAGGAGAGAACCTCTTCTTCTAAGTTGTCCTCTCTGCACACAAAATAAATAAATGAAAGCCTTTCTTATTTTGTCTCCTACATTGGTCTTTGCCAGATTATTCAGTACTTAATGATGCTAGTGTTATTACCTATTTTGTATTAGATTGGAAGCTCCCTAAGGGTAAGGACTGGATGTTTTAATGTTCAGGGTAAAGGAATATGGCAGATGCTTAAGAGAGAGAGAGAGAGAGAGAGAAAGAGAGAGAGAGAACCCTATGGTGCATGTATACTGTGTGAAGGTCAGAGAATGACATTTGGGACTCCATTCTTTCCTTCCACGCTGGGTTCTGAGGCTTGAACCTCAGATTCTCAGATTTGTCCAGGAAGTACCTGTTTTTATTTATCATTCTTCTCTTTTTGTATTCTAGTTCATAAAGCCTGGAAGTGAGAATTCAAGAGATTATCCTGATATGGCAAAGGAAGCAGGTAACAAAAAATTTTTCGAACATTGAATAGCTTATTGTGTGGTCTGTGTTTATTCCATGAGTGGAGCAGCCTTGCAAGCACAGAAAGAAACACAGTCGTGGGGAAGAACTCCCGTGGAGCTTGTCTGTGGGTGTGGTGGACAGAGAAGGAAAAGATACATGGACATGTTTAGCCGCCGTATAGCTAGGGCAGACGGCATCATATACTTTCCTGTGTTATTAAGCTGTGGGTCGGGATGGTGTCCTACTTAAGTTTGTCAGCTTGGCACAGCCTAGAATCATCTGAAAGGGGAGTCTCAAGTGAGGGATTGTCCAGGTCAGATTGGCCCATGGTCGTGCCTGTAGGGGATTGACCGGTAACGGATGTAGAAAGGCCCAGCCCGCTGTGGGTGGCACCAGTCCTTGGGCAAGTGGTCCAGGGCTGTGGAAGCTGAGCATGAGCTTGTGAACAGGACAGGAAGGGAGCCAGTCCGCAGTGGTTTCCCTTGGTGGTAGACTGGGAAGTGAGGTGCAAGACAAATGAGCCTTGTCCTTCCCGAAGTTGCTTCTGATCACAGCAACAGCTGACAGCTAGGACAGATGCCAAAGGCAGCTGGGGAAAGGAAAGTAGGACCATTGTTTTGGTTTCTGTTCTCTTACTATGCAGAGATACCATGACTAAGGCAATTTAGAAAAGAAAACATATAATTGGGGACTTGCTTACAGTTTCAGAGGGTGGGTCCACCACCATCATAGTGGGGAGCATGGCGGCCGACAGGCTCTGGAGCCGCAGCTGAGGGCTTATATCCTGATCCCAGACAGCAGGCAGGAAGAGAGCTAGCTGGGCTTTTGAAGCCTCAGAGCCCACCCCTGGTGACACACCTCCTCCGGCATGGTCATATCTCCAAATCCTTCCTAAGCAGTTCACTAACCGGGAACCAAATATTCAAATTCATGAGCCTTTGGGGCCATTCTTGTTCAAACCACCACAACTGCTAAGTACATAATGTAATTCTCATGTGTGTTCCCTGTAGTTATAACAAACTGGTGTCTTCCTTTCCTGGGAAAGGGATGCTTACATTTAAGATGTAGCTGAATGCTTGTATGATGGTTTTACCTCTCTCCATTTCAATGAACCAACCTAGAGAATTCTTTTTCCATCACTCGGCTGAGGCATACCTACATGAAACGATATACTTTGTTATGATTTGTTCTAGTGAGAGCTAGTACTGAAAAGACTTGGAGGAACAACACTGAGGAGCAGGAACTCAAAGACGTGGCTTCACGTGCATGGCTCCCTAGTCTAGAAGCATTGGGTGTTCCTCAGCTGCCTGTGTCCCCCAGAGAGACCTACATCATTTTCTTTTTCTCAGAAAGGGACAAATTGGAACTCATTGCACTGCTGAAATAACTGAGTAAATGTCAACTCAAGAAATGGTAGGAAAGAAAAGAGGTGGAGTGGTTGGGGGGTTGTCGTAAGCTTAAGTTCCAGTTGATTTGGAGTTGATTATAAGCCATCCTGGGCTGCATGAGAATAGAGACTCTTAGAATTTGTGTTTATTTTGGGGTGCAGTTAGGACAGAAGACATCAAAGGAAGATAGAGAAAAGTGATGCAGTAGCTCGGAGGAGAAAGGGGGGCTCTAAAATGATGTGGTAGTGACTTTGTCGTTTGAACCGAACAGACAATAAAGAAATAAGTGGCATCTGAAGAAACTCTTGCTGAATTTGCCTTACCTGAAGCCACTTTGTCAAGTGCTTTTTGATGAACTCCTCTTGTTTTTCCAGGCCTGAAGGCGTTGGCAGATGCCCAGATTCCTTATTCCGCTGTGGAGCAGGCATGCGTTGGTTATGTGTACGGTATGTAATAAACAGAATGCTCTAAAATTATGCACATAGATCTGGTAGCAAATTCATAATGAATGTTAAACCTCAGGAGTGTGCTGGCTTCGAGTCATTGTTCTTGGCTTTATGGTATTAAAACAGGAGACAGATTAAAATACTAATTTTGGGAGTTGGCAGTATGACTCAGTTGGTAAAAGCTTTTTCATAGCACTTCAAAAATGTTTCTTAGCTGGCCATGGTGGTGCACGCGCTTTTAATCCCAGCTCTCGGGAGGCAGAGGCAGAGGCAGGCGGATCTCTGTGAGTTCAAGGCCAGCCTGGTTTACAGAGCAAATTCCAGGACTAGTTCCAAAGCTATACAGAGAAGCCCTGTCTGGAAAAACTGAAAACAAAAGCAACAACAACCCCCCCCCCAAAAAAACAAAAAAGCAAACAAAACCAAAAACAAAACAACAAACAAAAATTTTTAGTTGGGCATGGTGGTGTATGCCCGTAATCCCAACACTTGGGAAGCTGAGGCAGGTGAATGTCTGTGAGTTCCAGGCAGCCTAGTCTACCTAGTGGGTTCCAGGACAGCCAGAACTACATATTGAGACCGTGTCTGTTCCAGCGTTCCTGCCTTTGTGGGCCATGTTATTTAAGAGGGAAAGTTATGTTTGTATTCAGTATGAGTCACTTTTTTATGTAAGCCTGGGTGCATACAGAACCTTAGTGATAAAAGATTTTTTTGAGACAGGGTCTCATGCAGCCCAGGCTGGCCTCAAATTCAAGGATGGTTTTGAACCTCTGATCCTGTTGTCTGCATCTGCTGAGTGATGGAATAATGGGGGTGCCCCACCCCCTACCTGATGTACATAGTGCTGGGCATTGAACCCAGATTTTTTGCCTCTTAGGCACACACTCTCGTAACTGAGCTACATTCTCAGCCACAAAGCTCCATGAAGGTTTTTTTGGATACAGTTTTCACATTATTGGCATGGTGGTTTCTAACCTGTAGACTTCAGCAGTTCTTCCACTTTAGCCTCCTAGGTAGCCGACACAGTCTGTGCTACCGTGCTACGGAACGGCTCAGGGGAGCCACTCAGACCGTAAGGGAATCAGGGCGAAGGCACAGGAGAAATCAGGATACGGCGGGCGGAGGAAATTGACAGACAGTCACTCTCAATGTATTTTTGAAAATGCTGCTGCGATTTACTTACTTCAGTGCAGGATTATATATTTCTTTTTTCCAATCAAAGAACTTGGCAAAGGCATACATCATCAAATCATAAAACAGAAAAGAACAGCATAAAACAGTTTACAAAAAGAATCTTTGAAGATGTTTTGACTTGGGCACAAGGACTTCTGCTCTCTCACACTTTACAAAACAAACTCTCTCCTCTTGCCTTCATAGAGATCACTGCCCTTGAGCTAGACCATCTTTATCAGCTTGCAGGTGGCTGGTTGGTTTGAGCTAAGTGACCTTGTGTGCCTGGGTGAGAAAGAAAAAGGCTACTATCTCCCTGGGAAAGCTTTCTGCTAGGAAAATTCTAATACATAGTCTTGAATCTCTCTGAAGTTTACTTTATATCACTAACCTCAACTCTCCTCACTTCTCAATTCTCAGGCTCAGATAGTGTCAGCTTAGGCTAGGTCTTTTTCTTCCCATAAGAAAGGTTTCATAGGCCTTCTATTTGCAACTGTACATATTTCTCAGGCAAATGCCTAAGGCTTCTAAGGTTTTTCCTAGTAAAATTAACTCCTTTTGTTCCACATCATCAAGGAATTGTCCTAATGATGATTCTGGCAATTCCCAGAACTGGCTACTTTTTTAAGGCTTTAATTAATAGTGGAGCAGATTTCAAAAATGTCCTCAGCAGTCTTGTTTGTATCCACAACTGCCTGGAATAGTCTGATCTGTTAGCAACATGCAAGAATCACAAAAAACACACAGACAAGGGAAAAGACAGACATATGGCTCCAAGGACAGCCAGGTCGAGTCAGTACTAATGGCGACTCAGGTGGCATTACACCACAACTGATTGCCACGGGGCAGCCAGGGACTCAACTCCGAGGAGCATGGATCCCTATCCTCCGGCAACACTTGCCCATCCAGTCAGCATTTCTGCTACACTGGCGAGACAGCCGTGGATGTAGCACTACCGTGCATGGTTTAAATTGTGGAATGTTTCTGTGAAAATTAAATGGTGACCTTTAATCATTATGTGATGGCCTTTAGCAATTTATGTGTGAGAATCAAGTGTCCATGAACCATCATTCCCTTTATCACACAACTCTGTGAGTGTGAATTATTTGCTGTTACCAGATGTGGTAGTTTGAAAGAAAATGGTCTCCAAAAGGAGTGGCACCATTAGAAGGTATAGCTTTCTTGGAGTAGGTGTGACCTTGTTAGAGAAGTGTGTCACTGTGGAGGTGGGCTATGCTCAAGATACCTCCCAGTGAAATAGTCTACTTCTTATTGTCTGCAAGATGTAGGACTCTCAGCTACTTCTCCAGGTCCATGTCTGCCTGCATGCTACCATGTCCAACCATGACCATAATGAACTAAACCTCTGAAACTGTAAGCCTCAATTAAATGTTTTCCTTTATAAGAGTTGTCATGGTTGCAGTTTCTCTTCACAGCTATAGAAGCCCTCACTAAGTCACCTGGCTATTTATTTCCTTCTCCACCTCTGTATCTGTAAAGAAAGTGTAAGCTGCCAGGTTGTAATCAAGGACACAGTATAGCAAGTACCAGGGTGCAGGTTCCCATCCTGGCTGAAACAGAAGGAGACAGGAAGAGGAAGCTGTCAAAAGTGCATGCTTCTTTACTGCCCTGTGTGATGTTCAGGCCTGGAATCCGAGCTTTCAGAAGGCTGATGGGAGGCCTACTGTGAACACCGGGCTATCCTGAGCTACATGAAATCCTGTCTCCTCCACCCCCCAAAAACGGAAAGAAAGTGCACATAAACGTTTTTATGTTTGCACAATAGTGCGGTGCTGTTTCTGACTCAGGTCATCGTGCACCACTGGCCTGTGTGGGACACTAGGGTCAGCGACAGCAGTGAGAGAATTATCACATGGGCATGTGGGTGTTAAAGTTCTTACGTGTTTTCCTGCAGGTGACTCCACCTGCGGGCAGAGAGCTATCTATCACAGCTTGGGACTGACTGGCATTCCTATAGTTAATGTCAACAATAACTGCGCTACTGGTTCTACGGCTTTGTTTATGGCCCGGCAACTAATTCAAGGAGGTAAGGCGTGTTTGCTTATTATTATTATTTTTTTAAGGTTGTAGTTTATTTTGTGTATGGGTGTTTTGCCTGCTCCTATATCTCTGCACACATGCTGTGACCACAGAGCCAAAAGAGGGCATCAAATCTCCTGGGGCTGAAGTTACAGATGGTTGTGAGGCCCTTAACCACTGAAATGTCTCTCCAGCCCCAAGTGTTTGCTTATTGTTCTAATGTTCTTTTAATTTTTTTTCTAAAATTCTAAAATATGTGTTTGTGTGTCTGAACTCACCAAAGCACATACGTTGAGGCCAGAGGACAACTTAATAGAAGCTGGTTTTCTTCTTCCACCGTGTGGTTTCTGGGGACTGGACTCAGGTTGTCAGGCTTGGTGGCAAGTCCCTTCACCTGTGGAGCCATCTTCCTGGTCCTTGTTTCTTGTCCTTAAATAAATACGGGGTTAATGTCCCCTTTTAATCACTTCGCTGAGTTGCCACCGGAGAGAGATTGCTTTATAACATACTAACATATAAGACATACTGCTTTTAAAAAGAACCTTTTATTATTTGTTTTTGTGGTATTGACAATGAAACCAAGGGCCTTGAGGACATCAGGCAGACACTGTACCGCTGAACAGTCTCCCCAGTGCCTCCTGAAGGCTTTATTGAAATCAAGTTCCCAAATCATGAAGTTTACTCTGATGAGGTGGTAGTCAAATGTGCAGCCTTCGTCACTGTGTATTTTAGAGCATTTCATCACCTGTAATGAAAACCTTGTTTCAAGTAGTAAGATCCCAGCTCCAGAGCCTCGGCAGACCTTGCTCCTTCCCCACCTTGGGTCCTCACTCCTACTACCTGCTCTCTGTCTCTGCAAACTCATCTGTTCCTATTGGTGGCATCATGTAATACACGCTTTTTGTCCTTGCTTTCACTCAATTTGTTGTTTAAAAGTTCATTCTTATGGCATGTGCCAGTATCTTATTCCTGTTTCTGGCCAAATAATAGTCTACTTCATGGCTAAGCTGTATCTTATCTGTGTGTTCATCTTTTGATGGACATTATTGTTTCTTTTCTTGGCTGTTATGAATAACGATCCCATAAGCAGCGTTATTTGTGCACGTTTTTTTTTTTTTTGGTAGCCAAATATTTTCATGTGCGCATGTCTATGTTTATATCTATATAAAGTACATGTTCATATGTATCATAGTCTCTGTTTCCAAATACGCTGGGCCTTTTTATTGGACCCTCTTCTAGTCTACTGATCTGATAATTGCTCCACTGCCTAGGGCTCTGAATTTTGTAGCTTGTAATCTTACTGCGTAAGCTGGTGCCCTTCAGCCTCTTCTGGGGCTATGCCATCGTATTGTTTGATAAAGTTGATGTCCCTCTTTCTTCTTCCTTGTTCTCTTTCTCTCTCTATCCTCCCTCCCTACCTCCTCCCTACTTCTCTGTCTCTCTCTCTCTTTCCTTTTCTCTCTCTCTTCCTCTTTCTCTCTGCTGGTCAAGTGCTCCGGCACTAAACTGCATTCTCCAGCAGTTCTTTCTTGTCATGTCTTGTTCTTCACTTGAACTTTAATATAATTTTTCACATGTCCTTTCCCTCAAACAGTTCTTTTGAGATTTTATTTAAATTTTAATTAAAATCATAATTAAATTTAACATATTTAAAAATTACAATAGCTTAATTTTTTATTTTATATTATATGTATGGGTGTTTTGTCTGCCTGTATGTCTGTGTACCAGGTGCATGGCTGGTGCTCATGGAGGCTGGAAAAAGTGTTGTATCTCCTGGAACTGGAATTACAGATGGTTGTGAGCCACCATGTGGGTGCTGGGAATTGAACCTGGGTCCTCAGTGTTCTTAACTGCTGAGCCATCTCCCTAGCTACTGTAAATAGCTTTTTTTAAAAAAAGATTTATTATATATACAGTTTCTGCCAGCATGTATGCCTGCAGGCCAGAAGAGAGCGCCAGGTCTCATTGTAGATGGTTGTGAGCCACCATGTGGTTGTGGGAATTGAACTCAGGACCTCTGGAAGAAAAGCCAGTGCTCTTAACCACTGAGCCATCTCTCCAGCCCCTGCTTTTTATATTTGTTTTTTTCACTGAAACAGTTCACACTAATGAAAAATTTTGTTAGTATAATGAGACTCAGGGAAGGAATTAAGCACTGTCTTGATTTTTTCAGTAGGTAAAGGTATGTGCCATCAAGCCCAGCAACCTGAGTTTGGTTCCTGGAACGCACATGGTGGAAGAGGATCCAACTCTTCCTGGTTTTCCTCAGACCTCAATGTGCACTGCTTAAACACGTGTGTGTGTGTGTGTGTGTGTATAAAATACATGTATACAATGTAATGCACACACTAATCAGCTAACACAATTAATGTGAAAAATAATTGTCTCTGTAATTTTTAAGTTATTAAACCTGAGGGGGTTGAGACGACTGGGTAAAATGCCAGCTCTCCAAGTGTAAGGGTCTGAGTACAGATCCCTGTCACCCATGTAGAAAATCCAGTCTTGCAGGAGTGGTGATATACACCTATCCCAGCACTCAGGAGGCAGAGGTAGTAGACCTCTGAGTTTAAAGGTAGCCAAAAGCTACATAGTGATACCCTGTCCACAGGTGTGGTGGCCTATACCAGCAATCCCAGTGCTGGGAAGGTGGAGACAGCAGGGTCCTTGGAGCCTTCTCTCCACCTAGAATAGGCAAAGCAGTGAGCTGCAGCTTCAGAGGGAGATCTGTCTCGAAAGCAAGGTGGGGAGTGATTGAGGGAAACCCTTACCGTTGACTTTTGGCCTCATGTACTAGTATGCATGTCTGCATGTGCACCATACACAAACATAAGTGTATACATATGCACAAATAAATAATTCGATAGGGTTATGGTATGCTGTTGACAGAGGTTTCTGTCCCATCCAGTCCTGCAGCCATTCAGTCCCAAAGAAACACACAGAGGTCTACATTAATTACAAACTGGTTGGCCTATTAGCTCAGGCTTCTTATTAACTAATTTTTATATCTTAAATTAACCCATAATTCTTGTCTATGTCAGACACATGGCTTGGTACCTTTTATCAGCAAGGCATTCTCATCTTGCTTACTCTTGGTTTGGGTGACGACTGTAGACTGAGTCTTTCCTCTTCCCAGAATTCTGTTCTTGTTGCTCAGCTTCAGCTTCCTGCCTGGTTGTCCCTCCTGTGCTTCCTACCTGGCTACTTCCAATCAGCGTTTTATTAAAACAATACAAGTGACAGGGTACAAGACCATTGTCCCATAGCAATATACATTTTTATTTCTTGTAAATTAATTATCTGTCTGTCTGTCTGTCTAACTATATTTTTTGAGGGACACGATCTGTCTGTGTAGTCTTAGCTATCCCAAAACTCACTCTTTAGACCAGGCTGTCCTGGAACTCGCAGAGATCCACCTGCCTCTGTTTCCCAAATGCTGGGATTAAAGGTGTGTGCCACTATACCCAGAGTAGATTACTATTTAGATTGAGGTATTTAATTGAACATTTTGTTGAGTACCTGGAAATTTGAAATTTCAATATGATTGCTTTTCCTTTAAGGTGTGGCAGATTGTGTGTTGGCTCTTGGGTTTGAGAAGATGGAGAAGGGACCACTTGGAATGAAAGTGAGTCTCGTTTATTGTTTTGGTTTTAACACTGCGAGAAAACTGTCTATCTGACCATCATAGAGCATGTCAGTAAGTAGCAGAGACCATGATTTGATGTTTTAAAAATACATATATTTTAAGATTTGTTTGCTTTTGTTTCTTTGCATAAGCGTGTGTGTGTGTGTGTGTTTCCATGCCATGTTATGTGTGTCTGTATGCCTGCGCAGGATTTGAATTTGGACTTGTTGGGTCTCCTAGTGTGGATGCAGCTAACGGAGCCTGAGGTACTTGAGTTCTCTGAAGGGCTGAGCCTTCTCTCCAGCCCATTGACAGTTTATTTGACTATTACAGACAAGCCTCAGCCTCACTTTGTAGTTGAGGGTGCTCTTGAACTTCTGACTCTCCTCTCTGGGCACTTTCCTTGGTATTTTAAGAAAAACAGTTTGTTATTTCTGTGTGCCGCCCCTAGGTGGTTCTCTGTGGAGAAGCTCCTGTTTGGCCTCTGTTCTGTGTTTATCCCATGTTCTCTCCTTCAGATAACTATCCGGTTTTTGTAGGTTGCCATGCCTAGAAGCAACACTTCCTTCTAAGAGAAAGCAAGAGTTACTATTTTGAGCAGGAAGGAGAGCTTGCTGGGGAGATGGCTCAGGGGGTTGCCAACCCGCTGGCCTGAGGTTGACCCCGGGACACTTGTAGTAGAAAGAGAGAACTAGTTCCTACAAGTTCTCCTCTGACCTACACCCACACCCACACCCCCCCCCACATATACATATACACACACACATACACACACACATACACACACACACACACACACACACACACACGTCTTGATAATCTCATGTCCACACCCACCCACCCCACATACCGAATAAAGAAGCTTTTTAAAGAAGGGATGCTTTCTTCACAGAGAACGTCTGTCATGGGAGCACACTTTGCTAGTGAGTAACTGAGGAACTGAATTTTAAATTTAATTTTAACTAATTTAAGCTTAAATTAATACTCTGTTCCATTACTGAAAAGTTTTGAGTGTATTTGAGATAACTTGGGCCCATAAATCTGTTTTTACAACTGTTATTTCATGAAATCTAAATATAAAGTGTATTGAATACTCCCAATGAAAATTCACTTCTAAGCCAGGCAGTGGTGACCCATGCCTTTAATCCCAGCACTCGGGAGGCCGAGCTAGTTCCAGGACAGGCTCCAAAGCTAAGAGAAACCCTGTCTTGAAAAATAAATAAATAAATAACTTCTAAACTGGGGTGTGTTGTAGGTGTAAAATATACAGTTTTATTCATGGTTTTTTTTTTCTTTCTTTGTTTGTTTTTTGAGACAGGATTTCTCTGTATAGCTCTGGTTGTCCTGGAATTCGCCTTGTAGACCAGACTGACCTGGAACTCACAGAGATCCTCTTGCCTCTGCCAAGTGCTGGGGTTAAAGGCACGTGATACCATGTCTGGTTTATGCACACTATTTTGAAGATTTAATTTGATAAAAGAATATAACTCAGGATGCAAAGGCAGTTGGATCTCTGTGCGTGCGGAGTCAGCCTGGTTTACATAGTAAATTTCAGGATAGCTAAGAGCTCACCCTGTCTCAAAAAGTAAAATATCTCCTGTTTTTACATTGATTATTTGTTGAAATGAATATGAATACATAAAGCAAATAAAATATATCTGAGTTTTTCGGGATCCCTTGTGTGTGTGTGTGTGTGTGTGTGTGTGTGTGTGTGTGTGTGTTGAGGTGGAGTGGGGAATAGTTAGGTGTAGGTTTCCCATGGCCTACTTGAAAGTCAGAGGAAACCTGCAGGGATCACTTCTCTTCTTCCACTATGAGGGTCCCAGGGATCAAGCCCAGGTCATTAGGCTCGGTGGCCAGTATCCCCAGTATGCCGCTTAAACAGATGAGTGATGGTGGGAAGCGGAGAGATCTAGTCAACAAGGAACAGATATGAAGGATGCAGTCACCTCAAGTCCGTCTTCAGGGTGCTGCCAGGATCATTAGGCTTAAGTGAGGGCCAGAGGTATGCATAATTAAACAGTCTGATCAGCGTGTAGTCCTGTCCGTTATTATTCTATTTTTTTTAGATTAAGTATTTTAGATTTAATTATTATGTATACAATGTATACATAATGCTTGCACACCAGAAGAGGGCACCAGATCTCATTACAGACGGTTGTGAGCCACCATGTGGTTGCTGGGAATTGAACTCAGGACCTCTGGAAGAACAGCCAGTGCTCTTAACCTCTGAGCCATCTCTCCAGCCCCGTTATTATTGTAGGTTGCATCTGTCCTGCAGTGTCATCTCAAGGTGCTCCAAACACAGCCTTAACATTTTTTTATTGCATTTATCTCTGTTCCCCCCATGTGTGTATATGTATGTGGGTGTGGATGTGAGGGTGGGTGTGTACATGCCACGGTGCAGGTTTGGAAGTCAGGACAACCTCAGGCATAGGTCTCTCCTTCCACGGTGGGTTCCAGGGGTTGAACTCAGGCCGTCAGATCCCATTCTCCTCATCCTGATCGGCTATGTTTCTGAAACCCCCAGTTATGCGCCTGCATTTCTCTTCATTCTCACTGTTCGTCTGCCCCGACTGTTCTTTCCTCCAGCCCCTCCCAGCCCCACTTAAGCTCTGGACTGCGGTCCTGAGCTCCAGTTCCCCGCTCAGTGTTTCTGGCTTTATACATTATTATTTGTGTGGTAATTGAGTCTCACCATTTTCCTCTTTTCTCCCCTAATCTAAATATCTGATGAGCAGAACCTTAAGTGACACACTCATGCCTTTATTTACTATGTCTTGAATAGTTACTGTTGAACAGGTGGATAGTGAATGTTTGGTAAACATTTTTTTTTTAATTTACTGGGTGGAGAGATGATCAGCAGTTAGGAGCACTGCCTGCTCTTCCAGAGACCTGCATCCAATTCCCAGCATCTGTACGGTGGCTCACAACTGTCTGGGGCACCAGACACACACATGGTTCACAAGACATCCATGCAGCCAAAACACATATACATATAAAAGAACAAAATATTTTTAAAACCTAGGAAAAAACTTAAATTCATACGTATTTGTTTTATGTGTGTGTGTCCTTGTGAATGTCTTCCTCATATGTCATGGCATGAAAGAGGGAGTCAGAGGACAGCTTGCAGGGAGTCAGTTCTCTTGTTCTACCATGTCGGTACCAGGGATCACACTCAAAAGAATTAATAAGCCAAGCATGGTGGTCCCAGCACTGAGGAGGCAGAGGCAGCAGGTCTCTATGATTTCTAGGCCAGCCTGATCTACAAAGCGAGGTCCAGAACAGCCAGGGCTATGTGGAGAGACCCTTTCTCAAAACAAAAAATAAAACCTGAGAGAAAGAAAAAATAATAAGCAAAGAAATATGTCTATATTCTTGAGAGAGGGTTGTATGTGTTCCAGACTGGCCTCTGACTTCCTATATAACTAAGGCTGATTTTAAACTCTTGACCCTTCTGCCTCTACCTCCCGATTGTTGGGATGTGCCGCCATACCTGGCTTCCCATGTTTTCCTGTGACAAAGCATTTCTCAATGATTTTATTCACATAGACTATTTTTTGTTTACTGTGCTCTCAAGATAGGAAAATGTCACATAAGTTGCAAGGAACAGTTCTATATCAGCTGCTCATTAAATCTTATTTTTTCTCTTTAAGTTTGGAGATCGGTCCAATCCAGTTGACAAACATCTTGATGTCTTGATCAATAAGTATGGATTGTCTGCCCACCCAATTGCTCCACAGATGTTTGGGAGTGCTGGGAAGGAGCATATGGAAAAATATGGTATGTTAAAAAAATCCTTGAGAACAGTGGTTCTCAACGTGTGTGTGTGTGTGTGTGTGTGTGTGTGTGTCACACGACCCTTTCACAGGGATCACCTAAGAGCATACTGCATATCAGAATGCTTTTTAATGCTTCATAACAGTTGTGAAATAGCAATGAAATAATTTTGTAGTTGGGGGGTCACCACAGCACGAGGAACTGTATTGTGGTTCCAGCATTAGGAAGGCTGAGAACCACTGCTTTAGAGGTTGGGTATGGTGACACACACCTTTAATTCCTGCACAGAGGCAGTGGGATCTGCTTGAGTTCAAGCCAGCCTGCTCCACATAGTGAGTTCCAGGCCAGCCAAGGATACATAGTGAGAGTCTGCCTCAAAATAGCGGCAACAGCACCGTCCTGCAGGATTATTACTGGTTACATTCATACAATAAGAAATAGCAGGTATTTGTTAAGGAGTGGGAGGGACTGGAAGATATAAGATACAGATTAAATAGTTTTTCTTTATTTTTAATGTGTATGGGTGTTTTGCCTGTGTATTAGTCTGTGCATCACGTGCATGCCTGGTGCCCTTGGAGAAGAGAAGAAGGCATCAGATCCCCTGGAATTGGAGTTATAGGTTGTCATCCTATACATGGTGCTGGGGTTTTAACCTGGGACTTCATGAATGTTAGGCAAGCATTCTGCCAGCAGAGCTACACCCCTATCCCTGCCAGGAGCTCTTTTATGAGACACTAATCCTGTTCATGAAGGCCCTTCCTCCTCCTAATACAAGCACGTTGGGGATTAGATTTCAACATATGACTTTTGTTAGGGACATCAGCATGCAGTTCACTGCCTCCCTCCACAGGCCCCATCTGCCAGTCATTGAGGCCAGGTTTTAACCTTAGAATTTAGGAGGGAAGGTGATGTTAGAAATACCTTTGAGGTCCTTTGGTAATGTCACATACATGAGGGCTTAACATCTCATTGGGAAGCAGAGAGAGACCCTGGTGTATCCGGTTAGTCACTGTGTAGCAAGGAGGGTCGTCGTAAATTGTTCATGTGTTTGTGTTTCCGGTGCTGACACTGCAGCACCCTGCTCACACAGGCTCCACTTTCCCTCCTCCACAGCACTGGGGATTGAGTCCACCAAGCTTGGCTTTCAGTTTTGTTTTTGAAAACATAAAAACTAATAATAGCAGAAAAACATGAATGCCATCTTGATAATACCCTCTCTCCAGTTATGTTAAGCTTGGTAACACAGGCAGGCAGGGTAGAGGAACTCGAAACTGTTAGATGTTGCTAGTGGACATGGAATGGGAATCCAGGAATGCCTCTCCCATGAGTGATCTCCTGACTTTACATGCCAATGTGTGGAAGGTGTTTCTGTGTGTTTGATATCATAGCCCTGTGTTTAGTAGAGCACTGGATTGAGTAATCAGCTTGGATGGTTTTTAAATAATCTGTTCTGCAAATAAAGTTGTAAGGAGTTTTGCAACAAATGTGACTATTAAACAGACCTTAAGTTTCCTTGCTTTCTACATAGTGAAAGTGACCAGATTGCGGTTTTGTTTTTTTTATTATTCTTTGTGTGTGTATGTGAACGTGAGTGTGGGAGGACAACTTTTGGGAGTCAGTTCTCACTCTCAGCCTTGTCGAGGCAGGGTCTCTCTTCTTGCTTCCGCCCTGCACTGCGTACTGCAGCAGGTTAGTGGTCCTTGGCCTTGCCAGTGATTCTCCTGCCTCTGTCTCCGTTTCTGCCCTGTGCTGTGTACTGCAGCAGGCTAGTGGTCCTTGGCCTTGCAGGTGATTCTCCTGCCTCCATCTCCAGTCTCTCATAGGTCTGTTGCGATTACAGATATGCTTCTGCATCTGGGTTTTTAACTAGGTTCTGCGTATCAAACTCAGGTCATGAGGCTTGCTTGGCAAGCTCTTAGACCCACAGAGTCATCTCACTGGCCCATAATTGAAATTGTTCATGGTTGTCAGTTGAGAGACTATCAATTTTGAAGGATAGTGTGATTCCCTTTTACACTTAGGGGCTTATAGAGTTGTTGACCTAGGACTTTTCACTTCTTTCCTTTGCCTTTTTGCTTTCTGAGACAAGGTTTCTCTATGTAGCCCTGGCTGTCCTGCAACTCACTCTGTAGACCAGGTTGGCCTCGAACTCAGAGATCCACCTGCTTCTGCCTCCTGAGTGCTGGGATTAAAGGCGTTTGCCACTGTTGCCTGGCTGTTTTCATATTTTTTTTTGAAATAATTTCAGACTTCATGACAGTGTTGCACAAAATAGTACAAAAAATTCCTAATACATTTTTTCTAGATCATTTATGTTTTGCTATGCTTATTTTTTTAGTATCTTTTATCTATATTATTATGTTACTTAGATATTTGAGAGCAGGCCAGGAGTAGATACCCCAGGTAGGAGGGTGTCCGTGAGTTCAAGGCCAGCTTGATCTGCATAGTGAGTTTTAGACTAGCTAGGGCTGCATAGTAAGACCCTGTTTTAAAAAAGAATAAATTACAGACTTTCACAGCTAACTTATAATAACCAAAATCAAGAAATGAATATAAAGTCAAGCATATCAATGTGTGTGTCTGAGCTGTTGTAGTGGAATTTCTTGAGATCAGGCCTCCTGAGCCAGCTTGGAGACTATAGCAAGACCTCATCTTTCCCCACTTCAGGAAAGAATTAGTTCCGCTAACATGGTACTGTTACCCAGACTGCATGACGTACTCATAATTTCACCCATTTATCCCACAGATACCATTTCCTGGCTCCAAAGCTCCTCATGATTTTGTTGTTTACTTTTCTTAAAAAATTTGCTGGGTAGTGGTGATGAAGGCCTTTAATCTCAGCATTTGGGAGGTGGATCTCTGAGGCCAGCCTGGTCTACAGAGCGAGTTCCAGGACAGGCTTTAAAGCTACACAGAGAAACCCTATCTCAAAAAACAAAAACAAAAGCAAAACCATAAACATAAACAAACAAACAAACAAATAATTTTACTTTTTATGTGTGTGGCTGTTTGCTTGCGTGTATGTCTGTGCACCTCTTGCACAGAGACCAGAAGGGAATGGTAGATCCCCTGAAACTGGAATTACAGATAGCCATGTGGAATTGAACCCAGGTCCTCTGGAAGAGTAGCTGGTGCTCTTAACTGCTGAGCCACCTCTCTAGCCCCCTGTTGTTTATTTTTCAATGTTTTATATGTTTTTTTTTTTTGAGAGAGAGTCTCATACAACACAGGCTGGCCTAGAACTCCTCATAATTTATTCTGGTTTTAAACTTAGTCTGCACTAGTTAGACCTCATTTGCCTCGCTGTAATCACATGGAAGATTTTGTGGTTTTGTTTTTTTTTTTTCGTTTTTCGAGACAGGGTTTCTCTGTATACAGCCGTAGTTGTCCTGGAACTAGCTCTTGTAGACCAGGTTGGCCTCGAACTCACAGAGATCTGCCTGCCTCTGCCTCCCAAGTGCTGGGATTAAAGGTGTGTGCCACCACCACCTGGTGGAAGTTTTTTTTTTCTTATTTATTTATTTATTTATTTAATTTCTTGAAGTGCTGGGGATTCTGGGCCTAGGCTAGTCAAGGGCCCATCACTGGGCCCTACCTCTCACTGGGCCCTAACCCACTGGTCCAGGATGTTAAGCTTGCCTCATAATTGGCTCATTAAAAAGATGATTAATTTTCACTTTTAATGCCCTGCCATCATTTGTGGGGCATTGGGACTGCATGTAGAATTCTGTGTGACATTGTCTGAATTCATTTTTTTCTTATTGTCTGTGTGCTTTCTTCTTTCTTCTTCTTTTTGTGATTGGCTTTCAGGCTGACCTCAGACTCAGAGATCTGCCTGCCTCTGCCTCCCGAGTGCTGGGATTAAAGGTGTGCGCCCCACCGCCCGGCCCTTTCCTTCCTTGTCCTTTGTTCTTTACTCTTTCCTTCCTCCCAGTCTCTTTCCCTTTTCTTCCCTCCTCTTCTTCCCCTTCCTCTCCCTTCCCCTTTTCTTTTGAGACAAGGTTTAGTGTAGCCCACCTAGGCTGGCCTCTAGTTCTTTTTTGGTTTTGTTTTGTATTTTTGTTTTTGTTTTTTTTTGAGGCAGGGCTTCTCTGTGTAGCTTTGAAACCTGTCCCAATACTCTTTCTGTGAACCAGGCTGGCCACAAACTCACAGAGATCCGCCTGCCTCTGCCTCTTGAGTGCTGGGATTACCCCGCCTGGCCTCTAACTCTTAAAGTAGCTGAGGTTGACCTTGAACTCCTGATCATCCCACTGTCTCCTGAGTGCTGGGATTACAGGCTTGTGTCACCACATCAGTTTTTTTTAAAGATTTATTTATTTATTAAGGATTTATTTATTTATTATGTATACAGTGTTCTACTTGCATGTATCCCTGCTGGCCAGAAGAGGGCACCAGACCTCATTACAGATGTTGTGAGTCACTATGTGGTTGCTGGGACTTGAACTCAGAACCTCTGGAAAAACAACCAGTGCTCTTAAACACTGAGCCATCTCTCCAGCCCCACCACATCGTTTTTGTGGTGCTTGGGATTGAACTCAGGGTCTCCTGCATGCTAGATCCTTACCATCTGATCTACATCCTCAGCCTAATTTTCTGTATTTCTTTTAGGCTAAATATTCTATTTTCAATGGGTTCAATTTTAGTAAATCTCTATTTCTCCAAGAAATTACCATTTCACTTAGATTTTTCAAATCAGCTTGATTAGGACTCTAAAAAGTAAGGTCTATTATTTATTGACTGTTTTAAAGAATCATTTATAATTTAAAGTTTTTTTTTTTCTAGAGACCTGGGAGGATGGCTCAGATAGGAGCACTTGCTGTGCAAGCATAAGGACCTGAGTTCAAATCCCTAGGACCCCACATGACACACAAATACAGCGTACACACATGACACACAAATACAGCGTACACACATGACACACAAATACAGCGTACACACATGACACACAAATACAGCATACACACATCACACACAAATACAGCATACACACATGACATACAAATACAGCGTACACACATGACACACAAATACAGCGTACACACATGACACACAAATACAGCGTACACACATCACATGCAAATACAGCATACACACATCACACACAAATACAGCGTACACACATGACACACAAATACAGCATACACACGATACAAATATAGCATACACACATCACACACAAAAACAGCATACACACATGACATACAAATACAGATATACACATGACACAAATACAGCATACACACATCACACACCAATACAGTGTACACACATGACACACAAATACAGCGTACACACATCACACCACAGCATACACACATGACATACAAATACAGATACACACATGACACAAATACAGCGTACACACATCACACACCAATACAGCATACACACATGGCACAAATACAGTGTACACACATGACACACAAATACAGCGTGCACACATCACACACCAATACAGCATACACACATGCACATGCAAATAAGTTATTTCTATTACAGAAACTTTTTTATCTGCGTGTTCACACCTGGGGAGGGCACTCCTCTTGTCCCATGGTGGTTTTTGAACGACCATAGGCTGCCATTAGCACCCCCTGTCTCCTCTGCACTGTTCTCCTTCAGGCTGCTCTTGTTACCCAAAGGTCTGTGGTTGGGATTTGGCATTTTTGTGTATGTTGGTCTTTCTTTTTTCCTAACTTACGAGATTGTGAGGTTTGGGCATCACTGCTTTTCTGGTTTTGCTAATTCTATGGTACTGTTCACTCATGTTTTCCTTCTCGTTTGTGTTATTTTTGGAGGCTATAGCGACTCCATTGGCCTTGGAAGTATCAGCTTCCATTGGCTTTGGAAATTCTTTTACTGGCATTTTAAAACTCACGTGTTTTTTTTTTTTTTAAGTTTTATATTACTTGGGATAGCTTAATAATTTTCTAGTCTAAATTTTGAAATAGTTGAATTTGGTTTTGTGTTGACAGGGTCTACCCTGTAGCCTGGGCTGGCCTTGAGCTCACTGTGTAACCCAGGCTAGCCTGGACGTTCTGTAGTTCTCCCTGCTTCACTCTCTCTCTGGAGTGCCTGAGATTACAGGCATGAGCTTCTCTCTCTCTCTCTCTCTCTCTCTCTCTCTCTCTCTCTCTCTCTCGTGCTGAGATTATAGGCATGACCCACACTTTTTAGAATTTAACTTGACAGAGTCGGCAGCAGCCTTTTGTGGTTTTATAATTTGATTCTAGGGGATTGAAATCTTTTTATACTAAGTATATTCTTTGAACACCCAAAAACTTTTTAAGGGGAACATTTTTTTTTGTGGGGTGGGGATTCATGAGTTAAAGATGACCTTGAATGCCTAGTCTTAAGAAATGCATGTTAAGTGGTCAGCAGAATCCTTTTCTAGGAGATGATCTTTTATATGTGAAGTTGGATTCTGTGGAAAGCCGTGAAGCCCTGTATTGAGAACGAAATAAAACAAAAACAACCAACCAAAAAACCCCAAACCAAATCAGAAACAACAGCAACAAATCCTCAAGTCTGTCTCCCTATAGTTTTTTTTCCAATAATTTATTTTTATTTCATTTGCACTGGTGCTTTGCCTCCTTGTATGTCTGTGTAAGGGTGTCAGACTTTAGAGTTACAGACAGTTGTGAACTGCCATGTGGGTGCTGGGAATTGAACCCAGGTCCTCTGGAAGAACAGCCAGTGCTCTTAACTGCTGAGCCATCTCTCCAGCCCCCTTCCTAGAGTTTCAACCCACAGTCTTTATTTTATTTTATTTTATTTTGAGACAGGATCTCATTGCATAGCCTTGGGTGACCTGGAATTTGAAGGTGTAGACCTGGCTTCAAACTCATAGTACCTACTACTGTCTCCTGAGTACTGAGATTAAAGGCATAGACCACAGTATCTGGTCCTGCTTATTTTATATTTTGAGACAAGGTTCAGTGTAGTCCAGGCTGGCCTTACATCTTGATCCTCCTTGCTCCCTCTTCTGTGTGTTGGGATTGCAGGTGTTTGGCAACACTCCTCAAAAAAGAACACAAGTCCTGTACTGTGCCCACAAACCTCTGATACACCACACCGCTACACCTCACCCAGTCTGTAGTTAAATAGAATCTATTCAGTTGTTTCCTTTGCCCTGCTTGTTTGAGGTTAAAAATAGAACTGGAAGCCATCACTGGTGGCACAACCTTTAATCACAGCACTCTGGAGGCAGAGGTGGATCTCTGTGAGTTCCAAGCCAGCCAAAGGCTAAATGGTGAGACCCTGTCTCAAAATACAAAACAAAACAAAACCTCCAAAGATCTGGAAAACATCTATGATTCACTGGCTGTAACTTTTCTAAAGACCCTTCTGCTGTATCATAAAGTTTTGGGGATTGTTTGTCAGACCATAGAGGACGTGACTTGTACACCCACTTACTCTGGGGCTTGATAATGTCTGGCAGGTGCTGGGTCATTGCTGCAATACTCTCTAGCTAAGCACTATGGCTCCAGACTTTATTTCCTAGCTTTTGAAACTGAATCCTATTTATACTAAATAGAACAGACAGTTGGAAGCGTTTTTATCTCATATGTCTCTTGAGTCAATTTGTGAAATGTTCAGATTTAATTATAGCAAATCATATGAGTAATTGCTGTCTTTAACCCTGATATCAGAGCAAGAGAAACTGTGGAAATATTTAGCAAAACACTGAGTTCCACTGTGACATTTGATAATGAGCTGAAGAAAGCAGCACATTGATTGATGTTTGCTTTCTCTGCAGGAACAAAAGTTGAACACTTTGCAAAAATTGGATGGAAAAATCACAAACACTCAGTTAATAACCCGTAAGTACTTCAGAGATAGGACATGAAAATCTGGGCTCCCCTACTGTGTAATATGCAGTGTATACTTGAACAACAAATGCAAGATCTTAAAGATATTAGCTTGGATGTTTATTATTTTCTATAAAAGAAAGGCTTATGCTCAAAGCATACATGTCTGCTTTTGCCATTCTAGTTCTTGGCTTATTTATACTTAAAATACCACTAAAACTTAATAGTTCTTTTTAAACTTATTTATGTTCTGAAGGTTGTGTGTTTGTTTGTTTTTGAAGAGGGAGGCCAAGTTTGAGAGAGTAACCCTAGCTAGCCTCCAGTTTGTGGCAGTCCTTCAGCATCAGAAGGTTTGTCCCACCTGGCTTTAATGATTCTTTTAAATAAGAATAACAGTGACAGATGCTAAAATATTTGCTTAGGGCGGATGGGGCAGGTTAGTGCTAGAGCTAGTGATTAGCTTGTATGAGGTTCTAGGTGCATTTCTTTGCACAGCAAAAAAGATTGTAAAATGCATATTAATTTTATAACTGAGATGAATTTCAGTCACTTAGTGTTATTAACTTATTCTGGAAGAACAATATAATTATTTATATCCTAAAAGTAATCTGAAGAAAATGATATTGGAGTATTCAGATATACTGTCCATCAGCGATCTCTGAATGCTTAGTGGTGGTGCAATGCCTGGTTCATAGCATGAACTCAGTGTTTGCTGGGGAAAGTGGTCCACTGGGAACTGAACTGGTATCGTATAACCAGAATCTCTGTGAAAACAATGCAAAACATGTTGGATCATCTCTTTGCCAGTAACACCATATCATAGATTGGATGAGTTAGAAAGAAAAGGAAGTTATTTTGCCTTGTGGTTCTGAACATGCAAGTCACAGAATTCTCCATCTCACAGTGGCCTTTTTTTTTGATAGGATTTCTCTGTGTATCCATGGCTGTCCTGGAACTCACTCTGTAGACCAGATTGGCCTCTAACTCAGAGATCTGCCTGCCTCTGCCTCCCAAGTGCTGGGATTAAAGATGTGTGCCACCATGTCCATCTTGATAATGGCCTCTTACTGGCCAAAGCCTAAGGAGGTACAGGACAATGTATAGTGAGAGACTAGGGTCATGTGTGTAGATCTGTGTTTCTTCTGGTCTCTTGCACTTCTTGTAAAGCCACCTGGACTCAATCATGAGGGCTCTCTCCTGATGATCTTGTCTAATCCAGATCACCTCCCAAGGCCCCACCTCTGAACCATAGTCAGATTAGTTCTTCCTGCCTTCTCTTCCTCGGTGCATCACGCTGATAAGTGACAGCATTGTTCTTATTTTCTTCCTCCTCCATTACAAACTCCTTGAGGGCAAGAGCCTTTTCTCATCTTCATATCCTTAATGCTTAGCACAGAGGGAATCAGAAAATTGTTTCTGAACTGTCTTTGCCACATTTACTAAATGTAAACCTTAACCTCATTGGGTGTTTTTGTCACACAAACCATTGCATGTTTGTCATACTTCACGCTGCTGTCGGCTTTCTTCGGGCATGCCTAGTTCTGTCTTGTTTCCTTTTGTGTAGCTGTAACAAAAGCAGTTTAAGGGAGATGTTACCTTGGCTCACACACAGTTCCAGGCCCACTGTTGCAGAGTTGAGGGAGCTGATCCCTTCATGTTCATTCATCCCTTTCTTCCTTCCAACCTCAGATGGAATGGATCGGCTGCGGTAAGCCTGCAGCCTTGACTTCTCTGCCATGATGGATTACACCTTCAACTGTGAGTTAGAGAAATCCTTTTCCCTCATTACTGCTGTCAGGTTATTTTATCATGGCTGCAGGAAAAGAAACTGAGACAGAGTCCATCCCCAAGATCCAAGAAAGAGTCTTTTATAGAAAACCTAAGGCTATTGTGAAACTCCTGGTGACTCCCACGGCTTATATGATAAAGTCGGACTCCATTACCTTTTCCTCCTCCTCTTGGGGAGCGTAAGGTTTTTGCACCCACAGAGCTCAGGGAAACCAGGAATTTTAAGCACCCAGGATTGTCGTGTCAAAGGGAAAGCTGTATAGCTCGTCTTTTCAGAAGGAATTGGAAGTGATAAATACCCTGGAAATCTGTGATACCTGTTGGGCCATGATATTTCAAACTCCTACAACCAGGACATGAGGTAGCCAGTACTCTGAAGGATCTCTACACTACCTGTGCAGCCCGGGCTCCCACAAGCGCACACAACAAGGACCCTTTGTTAGACCCTTAAACTAATACAGGTAGCTTAGCTCTAGAGCCCATCTTCTTGGAAGAAAGCAGATGGCATCTGCTTTAAGTTGTTTCAATATAGTTATTGCCTCCTTGTGCACCAGGAATACTGTTACACCTGGAAACTTTTTCCAGATTATATTGTGTTTAAGGATGCTGGCAATAAACTGCCCAGCATCAGACTTCTTAGACGTTTGATCCAGTCTGATAGGTGAGTCAGGCTGAACCGATTTTTCATTCTCACCTCGTTTCCCTGCCTGCCATGACTCCCGCAGGGACCTCCTCACTTCTCTTTCTTTTCTTCTTCCTCCTCCTTTTCTTTCTTCTTCTCTTCCACTTCTCCCATTCTGTTTCTTTTTTTCTTTCTTCTCCTTTTGTTTTTTTGTTTCTCAAGACAGGGTTTCTCTGTAGCTGTGGAGCCTGTCCTGGAACTAGCTCTTGTAGACCAGGCTGGTTGCCTGCCTCTGTCTCTGGAGTGGTGTGCACCACCACCACCCAGTTTCGCATTCTGCCCATTCTGTTTCTAGCAGTGTACTTAGGCCAGTTAGCGTGCCGAGGAAATGCTGACAGTGAGTAGCAGAGCTAGGACAGGCCTGCTGAGGCCTGTAAAGATGCGCACAACTGATCCCTTACCCTTAGTTCCTGGGGAGCTAGTAAGGGTCCTTCTGATTTCCGGGAATGTTGAGGAATTAACAACACTGCACTTTTCTGGCATTGGGGCTCCAAAAGGCAGTTTGGGCTTCTTCTAGACTGAAGTAGGAGGAGCAGGAATACAAGGTCAGTCATACTCAGTTATGTGTCTAGTTTGAGGCCAGCCTGGGTTCCATGAGATCCTACCTCCAAAAGAAAAACCCCAACCCAACCCAACCCCTATTGTTGAGCATATTCCCACACAGTATAAGGCTAGTGAAAGGCAGCGAGGATCTGTGGTAAGTAGAAAGGACTGGGGCTAGCCTACGCCACCTGCACCTTTGCCCTTAGGTCTGATGTTTCTCTTGGTTGGCTCCACTTCGATGTCCTACAGGTTTTTCAGAGCCAGTGGGTCTACTCTAAATTTGTCATTTCCCTCCACCCTGGTTTTCCTTCCTTGTTCTTTATCATGGTGACAGACATCAACAAGTACCTCATTATCTAAGAAAGCTAGAACATCCTCGAGTTTACCTCCCACGGGTCTGTGCTGTGTGCGGCTGGGGATGAACTCAGGTTCTGCCTCCTTACTGACCATCTTTGGAATTTATCCCTTTTCTCTGTCTTTCACTTCCAGTTCCTCACACCAGGCCCTTTCATTTCTGGCCCTAACTAATTGCCCCATCTCTTTGCCGATTTGCTTTTGGTGGTGTCATTTTCTATCCTTTTTACATACCAAGTTTTCCTGATGGATCTTACCGTGCCATAGCCCGATTTAGTACCGTTCCTCACTGTTTTTACTATGAAATACGACCATCAAAAAATGGGTTTTCCTGCTCTAATCCTGGGTCATTCTCCTGCCCACCTTTCCATCCTGCTTCCCCGCCCCTCCCAGACTCCAAGCCCTCCTGCCTGTCTTGATGGCTTTTTCACCGCAGGCTGCTTTGCAACTGCTGCTGCCTCTCCTGCCAGGAATCCACCCCCCTTTTGTTAGTTGTTTTGGGGCATCTGGGTTTAATGCACAGCTGTGTGCTCCTATACCGCCCACATAGCATTTTTGTCATAGTGTGTATTGTAAATATTAGAACAGAATGTATTTCTTTACTGTGGAATCATACAGGATTCCTTGAGGGTAGGAACTGTATTCCTGTCTCTTTGCTCAGCATGGGGTATGGCTCAATAAGGTAGTTTCTGAAAGCTAGTCATGGCCAACGTTAACTTTATTTATTATGGAATGTTGGGCATCACGTATGCTAGGCAAGTGATTTTTCTGTTTCTTCCTGAAACCGGGTCTTGTGTAGCCCTGGCTGTCCTCAAACTGGGTACGTGTTGGAGGATGACCTTGGGCTTCTTCTCCTCCTGCCTCTATGTACCGAGTGTTAGAATCACTGGCATGTGCCGCCATACCTAGTTTGTGTGGAGCTGGGAACCCAGGGCCTTGTGTGTACTAGGAAAGTACTCTAACTGGGTATAGTGGTGCACGCCTTTAAGCCCAGAACTCAGGAGACAGAGGCAGGCAGGTCTCTGTGAGTTGGAGGTCAGTCAACCTGGTCTATAAGGCAAGTTCCAGGACAGCCAGAGCTACATAAAGAGATCCTGTTTTAAAAAGCAAACGGACTCTCCCTAACCTTTCCAGTTGAGCTACATCCCTAGCCAACAAGCCATTTGATTTAAACATTAATTAATCTGTTATTATTGTGTGCTATGTGCGTGATGTGTCTAGCATGTGTGTGGGGTTCAGTGGACAGCTCCGTGGAGTCAGTTCTCTCCTTTCATCTTTGTGTGGGCTCTGGGTATTATACTCACGTTGCCAGATCTGAGGGAGTGAACCCTCACCTGTGCCGTCTCACTGACCCCAAGTCCTTTCATTGTAGTGGCTAGTATTTTATAACTGACTAGGGGAAAAGTAAGGTGCTCTGTTGTAACATCTAACTGGTGTTAGCACCAGCTGGACACCTTGTTACTTGGGGCTGGCATGAGCCACCCAAAGATAACAGACTCTGCAGGGCTCAGCTTCTGCCCTTCAGGAGACTGACCTTACTTCAGATGCCGATTACTGGTAGTTGGCCAGCCCACCCACACTGCTGGCTCACTGGCTACAATCTAAGGGATTCCTATGAGACCACCCACCCCCAGGTTTTATGATTCTAGAATAACACAGAACTCAGGAAAGTGCTGATATATATGTAGTATTATTATGGAGGATGTTAGTCAGAAAAACGCCAAATGAAACAGGGCATGGTGTCATATGCCTGTTATCTCAGCAGAAGGATCAGAAGTTTAAAGTCATCCTCAGCTATGTAGCAAGGTGGAGTCCTACTCTGGAATTCAGGAGCTCCTAACTGGGTGAGTCCCCACATAGAGGTTTTATGCTCTACTGATGGGGAAGGGCTGCCACCCTCACTGTAGCTTCCTCAGAACATCCAGGCATGCCCCACCTTCTGTGTCTAGAATTTTTGTTAACTTTGTTATATGGGCATGTTCCATAAATGACTGGTTGGTCACATGACTGAACTTAATTTCCCGCCTTCCTCTCCTCAGCAAAGGATGAGCAGGCTGAATCTATGTGGTTGGTCTCCTTGGTGATCAGTCGCCTGTCTTAAAGGTTCCTGAGGGAACAGTGTGTGGAACACACCTAATTCCAGCATGTAGGGAGGCAGGAAAATGAAGAGTCCAAGGCCAACCTGGGCTAGAATGAGAGAAGACCCTCTTAGGAGAGGGTCAGGGAGGAGAGAGATGAGGAGAGAGGAAATGATGGGCCAGGGGCCCTGCTTCAGCCATCTTAGTAGTATAACAAAGCCAGTCCTGTCACATGGGAAATGGTTTTAGAAGCTCTATACCAGGCAGATTTTACTCTTGTTGTTGAGACTGTTCAAGTATTATAGACTGACCCAGAACTCTCTGTGTAGCTGAAGATGACCTTGAACTTCTAAGCCTCCTGCCTCCTCCTCCTGAGTGTAGTTAGTGCCAAGTACAGTGTTAGCTCCGGGGGTGCAGGCATGTGCCACCCTGTGAGGTGGTTAGGACAGTTTCCATACACAACATGGGATTGTAGAGTAGGTTTTTTTTTTTATTTTAAAAACGTCACTCAAATGACATTAAGGTTGAAACTTCTTAATGTAAGTTTGTAGGCTGTGAAAAGATTTGTCAACAGAAATTACGGTTGCTTCCCTACACCTTGTAACCATGTATCTTGTGTTTAGGTATTCCCAGTTCCAAAGCGAATACAGCTTAGACGAAATAATGAAATCAAAACCGGTTTTCGATTTTCTGACTGTCTTGCAATGCTGGTAAGAAAAGCATGTTAATATTTCCTAAGGATAACTAACTGTTCATCCCCTGCCCGTCCCTCCCTGGGTAAATGTTAGACTGTGTCTGTAGCTTTTGTAGAATTGCCAGCGTCCCCTCGCTCTGGGTGGCTTTACCAGCAACGTCCCCTTGCTCTCTCTGGGTTACTATACCAATGTCCGCTCACTCTGGGTTACTATAACAGTGTCCCCTCACTCTGGGTTACTATACCAATGTCACCTCGCTCTGGGTTACTATACCAATGTCCCCTCACTCTGGGTTACTATACCAATGTCTCCTCACTCTGGGTTACTATACCAATGTCACCTCGCTCTGGGTTACTATACCAATGTCACCTCAGTTACTATACCAATGTCACCTCACTCTGGGTTACTATACCAATGTCACCTCACTCTAGGTTACTATACCAATGTCACCTCGCTCTGGGTTAGTATACCAATGTCACCTCGCTCTGGGTTAGTATACCAATGTCACCTCGCTCTGGGTTACTATACCAATGTCACCTCGCTCTGGGTTACTATACCAATGTCACCTCGCTCTGGGTTACTATACCAATGTCACCTCGCTCTGGGTGACTATACCAATGTCACCTCACTCTGGGTTACTGTATCAATGTCACCTCACTCTGGGTGACTTCCTGAGTATGTACCCTTACTTCTTGTTGCTGCTCTGAGGCAGATCCCCTCTGTCATGAAAAAATACATTTTACCTCTTCCTTCTCTAGTAACTTTTACTTGTTTTGGGTATTCTGTGTTTATTTATTAAAAACACCTTAGGAGGCAAGTGCAGCCCCAAGGCTCTTGGAGCATTTGTTTTCCCTGTAGACTTCTAACACGGAAAACTTTTCTCTGTGATCGATAAGAGCGAGATGAAGGATTCATAGCTCTAACAGTGCTCACAGTCACATCTTGAAACTTGCCAGTCACTCTCTTGCTCCTCAAACATTGACTGAGGATGGTGTAGTCCTGTGTTCATTCCTGACTGAGCTCTGGAGATACTGTCTGGGATGCAGCTGGCAAAATGGGTCAGCTGTCACCGGCAGAGTCTGAAGGACAGCCCGCCTAGAAAATCCTTCTCAGCTCATTGAAGGCCTCTTGTGTGTGCCACCTACTTCCCAGCTGATTGGAGATCTCAAAGGTCTTACCTCTGGGTTGTGTGTGTGTGTGTGTGTGTGTGTGTGTCCCCATTCTATTCTGCCCCAGCTTCCAAGAGGGTTCCAGACTGAGCTCTCTGGGATATAGCAAGGCTGGAGTGGTGTGAGTCCCTAGTAGTGTCTTCATAGAACTAATACAGGAAATAGACCACTCTGCAGAAGGTCTCCAGAAATCGCCTCACACATCAGTGGAGGCAGATGCAGGACTCTTTCAGTGAGAGCTTGAGAGAGAGACTGTGGACTGAGCCGAGAGGAGCCTTTGAGGGCTTGCTGGAGACTCAGCCTCAGTGGGATGCATGTGCAGTTAAATAGTAAACATTTCAGAGAAGACTGGGATTGGCCAGGGGACAAACTTCATCTCCTCCACCGCCAGCTCCCAGTCTGAGCCCCTAGGAAGATAGACAATGTGGGAGTAATTGTTTCACTTCCTCCTAGTCCCACCTCCAATGGCGCTGCAGCGGCAATTTTGACTAGTGAAGATTTCGTAGAGAAGTATGGCCTACAAGACAAAGCTGTGGAAATTGTGGCACAGGAGATGATGACTGATTTGCCAAGCACATTTGAAGAAAAAAGTGTTATTAAAATGGTATATCCAAGGTTTATTTTTTTTAAAAAAAATTAAATTAAGGAAATATTATTTTAAATTGCAACCTGACATTTTATTGTTGTTAGCTCTGGAAGGCACTGATAAAAAACTTGATCTAGAAAGGTTCTTGTGTAGCCCATGTTCTTAGTTATGGTTTCTGTTGCTATGAAGAGACACCATGACCATGGCAACTTTTAAAAAAATATTTATTTTTATTTTTATGTGCATTGGTGTTTTACCTGTATGGATATCTGTGTCAGGGTGTTGGACCCTGCAGTTATAGACAGTTGCAAGCTGCCATGTGGGTGCTGGGAATTGAACCCAGGTCCTCTAGAAGAGTAGCCAGTTCTCTTAACTGCTGAGCCATCTCTCTAACCTGACCATGGCAACTCTTTTAAAAGAAAGCATTTAATTGAGATGGTGGCTTCCAGTTCAGAGGTTCAGTCCATATGTAGGCAGACATGGAACAGGTTACCTCTTGATCAGAAGGCAACAGGAAGTGGACTGAGACACTGGGTGGTAGTTTGAGCATATGAGACTTCAAAGCCCACCTCCACAGTGACAGACTTCCTCTAACAAGGGCACACCTACTCCAGCAAGGCCACTGGGAGGTGGAGGAAGGAGAATCAGGAATTCAGGTCCAGCCTCAGCTACATTGCTAATCAGATGCTGCTTAGGATGGCATCATAAATGTGGTATTTTAATTTATTAGACATGCTGGTTTTTGATTTTATTTATTTATTTATTTATTTTTGAGAAAGGGCTTCTTCATGTAGCTCTGGCTGTTCAGGAACTCTCTCTAGACCAGGCTGGTTTGAACTCAGAGATCCACCAACCTCTGCCTCCCAAGTGCTAGAATTAAAGTCATTTACCCTTATTAAAGGGAAAATAAAAGATTTCAGACCTAAAGTGAGTTGAACAATTGAAGATTTGCCCCTCAACTACAGAAATAATTGTGACAGTAAATTAGAGTTTATAAAATAATTTTTTGCAACATGCTTTAAATGTGAAATGCTTACACAACTTAATCAAATGCTTGGTTTAATTCCCCATAAGCTCATGTGTTACAGATTTAGTGCCTGATCCAGCATTGTTTTCAGGTGGAGTCTTTGGGAGGTGACCAGATCATGGGGGTTCCAATCTAGTCAAAGGATTAATTCATTGATGGGTTCACAGTTTAATGGGTTTCAGGGACGAGACTTTGTGGAAAAAGCTAGTTCTGACTGCTCCCTGACCTTCAGCGAGGGAGCAGCCTTGCTCTACCACGTGTTCTCTGCTAGGATTTTTTTTAAAACCTTGCAATGGGTCTGGTGTGATAGCACCAGGTGACCCTGGGTTGAAACCCGCAAAACTACAAACTAAAATGATTCTTTCCCGTGGGGGCATGACTGCACAACATGTAACCTCAGCTCTTGAGAAGAAAGGCAGGAGGAACAGGAGCACAGGGTCATCCTCAGCTGCACAGTAGAATTGAGGCTAGCCTGGGCTACATGAAATCCTGTCTGAAAAATAAAACAAACAGGAAAGAACCTTTCCTTCTCTTCAGTTGTTTTCTTGGGTGTGTTGTCAGAGCAGTGGGGTGTTGACCAGCAAAGTCAAGATCATGCCATTGGGTTATGGCATTTAGGTTAGAGTCAGGTTCTCATAGCACATTTTATATTTCTTCTGTCTTTTTCCTCGAATAGAAATTGACCATGGCCTATGCAAAAGTGGTTTGAATCCTCTATGATCTTCTAAAAGAAGGTTACATATTTCCCTATAGAATTGTTCCATATTTTTCACTGTGACTCATAATAACGTATTAAAAATTCTCTTCAGCCAGTCCCACTATACATTATACCTTTATCAGTACATCTATATGTTATGATTCCATAGTTTTCATAACAGCCTAGATAGAACCTCAGAGATTCTAAGTCCTTTTTCGATGTCTTATTTAAACTTTTGTTCTTTATGGTATAAAATTCAACGTGTACATTCTTCTTTTTGGACATTGTTTTATTTAGACCTTTTATATGATGCAGGTTCAGCTGAGATTTCACTATGTGTGATATTTTGAGCTTTTAATGTTATGCATATACTAGTCTCTTAAACCCCTTGGCTAAAAGGCCACAGGCCGCTGCCCTTTTCTCACTCCCGAATGGACTTTTGGTTCTAGGTTGGTTTCGATATGACTAAAGAAGCCGCCAGGAAGTGTTATGAGAAGTCTGGCCTGAGACCGACCGACGTCGACGTGATAGAGCTTCATGACTGCTTTTCTGCCAATGAGCTCCTGACTTATGAAGCCCTGGGGCTCTGTCCAGAAGGTAGTGTCTTTGAAGAGGGCTCCGTGTGTGTGTGTGTGTGTGTGTGTGTGTGTGTGTGTGTGTGTGTGTGTGTGTGTTGGTCCCACTGAGAAGGCGTCACTTTCTCATTAAGCAATAGGAGTCACTAATTGCCTGTCCCTGCACACTGGCTCTGCCACACTGTGCAAACTGGTTTAGAGCATCCAGTCTTGGACGACAGAGTCTTGGACAGGTTTGGCAGAACAGAGTGTATACCTTCCTTAACATTGTGCAAGTCAGTGCTTAGAATGTACTGTTCCGTTTTAGAGAGGGTTTATTAGGCTTACAATCTCAAGTATTTTTAAATTGTGTTTAAATAAAGCCTTGCAGAAAGGAAAATGATTGACGGGGTGTGACGGGTTCCTGTCCATTTCTAAAGCGCACCGTTCTGAGCGCGTGAACTCCAGTTGTTCACTTCATTTCAGGCTTGCTCAGAGGATAGGACTGTCTCTTACTGTAGTCTTCATTTGCATTCCTTGTGACTCATGATATTGAAAACCTTTTAATGTGCCTATTGGCCATTCATTTATCTTCTTTAAAAAAAAGATTTATATTATCTTTAGTTATGTGTCTATGTTGGTACCCGTGTGTGGGTAAGTGAACGAGTAACTTCAGGAACCCTAGGGCTGGAGTCACAGCTGGTTGTGAGTCACCCTATGTGGGTGGTAGGAATCAAACTTGCGTTCTCTGGGGAAGAGTAGTGCATGCACGCTTAACTGATGAGCCATCTCTCCAGCCCCTCACGTACCTTCTTTTTATGTATCATGTGCCTGTCTTATATTTAAATCTCTGGCTTTTGGTTTTCTGTTGTCGTTATTGTATTTTAGAAATATATGTTATTTATATACATACATATAGATGACATCACAATATTAATATATCTACTCTATATATTCTAGATACATTTCAGTGATAAGCTTCTTTTTGTTGTTTTTGTTTTGTTTTGTATTGGTTTTTTTTTTTTTTTTTGAGACAAGGTTTCTCTGTGTAGCCCTCTCTGCCCTGAACTCATTCTATAGACCAGGCTGACCTCGAACTCACAGAGATCCACCTGCCTCTGCCTCCTCAGTGCTGGGATTAAAGGTGTATTCCACTACTGTCCGGCCAATGATACATATTTATGTTGTGAACATTTTCTTCTAGTCCAAGAACATACTCTTCTCTGTCCATATGGTTTAGATGGACCATTTTATT
This sequence comes from Myodes glareolus, assembly GCF_982192425.1. Taxonomy (NCBI): domain Eukaryota; kingdom Metazoa; phylum Chordata; class Mammalia; order Rodentia; family Cricetidae; genus Myodes; species Myodes glareolus. The sequence goes on from NC_142028.1 coordinate 83,703,301, forward strand.
ATGTTTTCTTCTTGGGTTGAGTACTTTTTATTCCCTGCTTTCCTTCTGTCTTCTTTGGCATTATTTGGACATTTGTAGGATACTAGTTTAATGTATCTGCTGGCTTTTTGACTTGATCATAAATTAGTTAGTTTCTGGTTATCGTGTGTATTGTGTTTATTGGTGTGCACGTGGCATGGTGCACATAAGGAGGTCAGAGGACAGCACCATGGAGCTACTTTCTCTTTCCCCCTTTGTAGGGTTTCAGGGTCACACTCAGGTCACCAGGCTTGTCTCAGGAACATTTTACCTGCTGAGCCGTCTCATAGACCCTCCCTTTTCCCCAAGCTAGCTCTAGCTTGCTGGCTAGCTGATAATGACCTTGAACTTCTGGTCCTTTTGCTTCAATCTCCCAAGTTCTGTCACTCCACAGAGTTATCTACCTCCTTAGACCTGTTTCTTTTTCTTCTCTAGAGGCTGCTGGTAGGACATCCTCAGCACTGTTGGCCTTTGAGCCCTGTCATTCTGTAGTAGAGCTTGTGCTTTTTAGGGTGTTCAGCAGTGAGTGTGCTTGACCTTCCACCCACAGAATGCCGCAAATGCCTTCCACACTCGTGACAACCAAAAATGTCTCTAGACATTACCAAATCTCTCCCTGTGGGTAAAATATCCCCCAGCTAAGGACTGCTGCTCCAAGATCATGGTGTGTACTTAACCTTCAGTATCCATGTAGTTAGTCTTGTGCCTCTTAATATGCAAGGAAGAACCCTGGCCACCATACAGGCCCGTTAACTGACTCCTCTTTGCCTTCATAGACCCCACTGTTGTCGCTGTCATGTATAGTACACCTGTTTATATTGAAAATATTAACGTGATGAAATAACTTTTGCTTTTATTATGTTTGAAGACATTAAAAGGAAAAAGTATTTTATATTTACCTAGGCATTTATAATTTTTGTCACTTCATTCTGAAAGATCGTGTGTGTGGGGGTGGGGGTGGTAGAATCTTCATGTTTGAGACATCTTCCTCTTACTGCTCATGGCTGTGTGCCCTACAAGCATCCAGAGGCTCCCCTGTCTCCACTTCCCATTTTGCTGTAGAAGTACTGGGGCTATAGATTTTTACTGGGCTCTTACATGGATTTTAGGGTTTCAAATCCAGGCCCTCATGTCTGAGTGGCAATACTTTATCCACTGAGCCATCTCCCAGTCCAAGATCCTGAACTGGCAGGTTTTTCTTTAGTGACAAGTTTCTGATAGAAGGACCAAAGGAAGATAAATTAAAGAGACATGAAAGTTTGGGATCAGGATGCAAAGATGTTTATTAAATGTACAGCATCTTATATATAGTTTGCAGGGGGAAATGAACATAGTCATCAGAAAACTATCATATAATGGACAAAGCTATCAGGGAGCTAATCAAGCCATGTTACACAAAAGGAACATAGCAAATGTCTCACAGATCCAGCACACAGCATCTTTGAGACTCATAACTCCAGTCTGTTCTGGGGGAAAAGGCCAGGTTCCCAGGAACCAAAACCTAACTCCTTTGAGGGCCTGTTTTCAGTTCCAGACTAGATGGGCCAAGTCTGCCGTGGGCAAAGACACAGACCAGCATTCCCTTTGCCCTTTCATTGGGGCAGCTGAGAAAACCTTGGATCAGCATGGCTCCCAACACAAGACCCCTGTTTCTTTGTTTTTATTCTCTGTATTTTGCCTGCATGTTTGTATGTGCACCAATGTATGCCTATTGCCTGAGAAGACTAGAAGAGGGCATTGGATCCCCTGGAACTGGAGTTAAAAGCTGTTGTGAGCAGCTGGGAACCAAGTCTTGGTCCTCTGCAAGATCTGTGTATATACTTTTCTAAAAATATAACAAAATAAAATATAATAAGATAAAACAAAAGCTATCACATTGGAGTTGGACAAGGCAAATAAACAGAAGGCAAAGAGCCTAAGAGAAAGCACAAGAATCAGAGACCCGCTTGTGTGCACTTAGGAGTCCCGTAAGAACACGGAGCTGGAAGTCATTATCAGCGCTCATCGAACCTGGTGCAGACCTGTGCAGGCCCTGGGCAGGCTGCAGCAGTCTCTCTGAGTTCATACGCACACTGATCATACTGAGTTAGAGGGCCTTGTTTTCTTGGCATCCTCCATCCTCTCTGGCTCTTACACTCTTTCTTCTTCCTGGAGGTGGGTGAGTTCCCCTGTCCTGTTGGAAGGGATTTGATAGAGAAATCCCATTTAGGGGTGAATGTTCCAAGATCCTCTCTCTATCTCTGCCTCCCACTGTGCTTTGAGACAGGGTCTAAATACACAGCCCTGACTGACCTGGAATTCACTGTCTAGAACTGGTCTCGAACTCACAGAGATCTGCCTGACTCTGCCTCCTGAGTGCTGGGATCGAAGGTGTCTGCCATTACAGTGATATCTGTTTCAGAGCTTTTGATATTACTCCACAAGTTTGTGGAACACTTTCTTTTTTGTTTTGTTTTCTTTTTGTAGAATTCGTGATCAGACCTGGGACCATGCACATCTGTTCTTTTTTTAAAATCTCCTTTCTGCTCTGAGCCTCTGGAGTAATTTCTTTTCCCTGGTTTTCCGAGACAGGGTTTCTCTGTGTATCAGCCTTGACTGTCTGGAACTCACACTGGCCTCAAACTCACAGAGATCCACCTGCGTCTGCCTTCCGAGTGCTGGGGTTAAAGGCGTGCGCCACTGTCACCCAGCTTTTTTCTTTCTTTCTTTCTTTTTTCCTTTTCTTTCTTTCTTTTTTTTTTTTTTGGAGACAAGAGTCTTGCTGGCCTTGATCACATGACCGTCTTCTTGCTTCAGCCTCCAGAATGGTAGGATGTCCTTTCATGTTTCTTTTTCTTTCTCCTTTCTCTTCCTTTCCTTTCTTTCCTTTTGGAGACAGATCTCAGGCTGGGGCTATAGCTCAGTGGGCACAGTGCTTGTCTCACATGCAGGAAACCCTGGGTTCAGTCTGCAGTACTGGCTGGAGTACTCATTGATGTAGAGCTGGCCTTGACCTTGCGTCCTCTGCATCCTGGCCATGTACCACCACATCTGGATTTAGTGTTTTATTTCAAAGATTTTGCTTTTCAAATTCCTTTGGGATTCATTTTCTAGTTTCTTGGCTGTGCTGAGAACTCCTGTCTTGGTGTTTATTTCTAGTGTGTCTCCCTTGCAGCTCTAGGATCAGTTTGAAAATCCTTGATACCTTGGTAATCTAGACTTTGGGCTTTGGCATCTATTGATGCTCTTTCCCCCTTGGGTTACCTCCCCTCATTTTATTTTTGAGACAAACTCTGTTGCTGGGACCAGGGGCTTACTGGTTTTAGGTGAGGTGGGATGGCCAGTGAGCCCAGGAGTCCACTGGTTTCTGCCTCCCCAGCTTTAGGATTATAAGCACACACCAAACCCAGCCTTTTATGTGGGTGCTGCGGATTGCCTCAGTCTTCATGCTTACTGCTTACATGCTTCATGGTGTACTTACCGAGTTATCTCCCCCGCTCCACACTGTTTGTGATTTAGGGAGCGGCCAACCCAGTTTGTTGTGACAAGTTCTGTCTTGCCTTCAGAGGTGGTGACCGATGCTCATGTTTAGCTCCTGAGCCTGTTACAGCTGTGCTGGTTCGGGGCCATCCTGTGCATCCATAGCTCAGGGGGCGTGAACCTCAGACCTACATAAGTCTGCATTCATAATCAGGCTGGGGGCTCTGCTCTGGCTCTCTCTACTGTGGCCTTCTTTGCTTGCTACTCAGCTTGTGGAGTTTCTTTTTCTGGTTCTGTTTGGTAGACGGGGGCGGGAGGGGTTTCAAATCTCAGCATTTGGGAAGCAGAGACAGGAGGATCAGAAGTTCAAGGCTAGTCTGGGCTACTTGAAACTGTCTGAAAAAGCCAAAAGTAGGGTGGGGTGGAGAGGAAGGGGGGGAGACTTAGTTCTGTAGTGCTGACACGCTGTGCTGTCCCGGGATGCTGCTCCCCTCTGCAGTACTGCTAAGGCCAGCCTGAGAAATCACGCTGTGCAGCAGCTCCTCTGAGATTTCCCTCACTAATCTTCATGTTTTTGTTTGTTTTCTAGTCGTTAGGTAGCTGTGAGTAGTGCTGTATACATGTCTTCAGTGGTGGTCATAGAAGGGCACTGTGAGGGGAGGAGCATCATGAGGGGAGGAGCACTGTGAGGAAGGAGCACTATGAGGGGAGGAGCATTGTGAGGGAAGGACATCGTGAAGGGAGCACTGTGAGGGGAGGAGCACCATGAGGGGAGGAACACCATGAGGGGAGGAGCACTGTGAGGGAAGGAGCACTATGAGGGGAGGAACACTGTGAGGGAAGAGTACTGGGGGAAGAGTACCATGGAGAACGTGCTTTGATAGCAGAACTGAAACCCAGTTAAATGTCATATGGGACAATGACTTTCAGGTTTTTATCCCAGCTCTGGATGCTTCCCTGAAATCTAGATTCAGTGAGTAAGATGCCTACTTTTAAGGGTGTTACAGGTTTTGTGTGTATGTGCTGTTTTGATTTGGTTTTTTTTTTTTTTTGATGGCTTGTCATCATCTCAAATGTAAGTTCTAAATGGAACTGCTAGTATTTCCTAATCTTCTCTCTCATCTTTGACATCCTCCAGCTGATCACACTGGAAAGAATCACTTTTCTTGCTGGGCGGTGGTGGCGCACGCCTTTAATCCCAGCCCTCGGGAGGCAGAGGCAGGCGGATCTCTGTGAGTTCAAGGCCAGCCTGGTCTATAAGAACTGGTTCCAGAACAGGCTCCAAAGCTACAAAGAAACCCTGTCTCGGAAAACCAAAAAAAAACCAAAAACAACAACAAAAAAAAACGAAAAAAAAACCACTTTTCTTAAAAATTTATTTATTATTTATGTGTGTGTGTTTGCATGCCTGTGCATGTGTGCACACATGTGTAGGGCTACACACAAAGATCAGAAGAGGCTGTCAGATCCTTTGGTCATAGGAGGTTATCAGCTGCCTAAGTTTGCTTCTGGGAAGCAAACTTGTTGCAAGAGCATCGGGTGCTCTTAACCGCCGAGCCGTCCTTTCAGCCTCTGCAGAGTCTTGAGTCTTCTTTCTCAAGCCACCCTGACTGAATCCTTTGTTGAGTCCTGTTGGCACTGAACTCTGCCTTCAGATAAATCTGAGTAGGCCACTTCTTGCCAGGTTTTTTGTCTCTGCCAGCATGGTTTGCTAGGCTGTGGTTGCCTCACAGCTGGCCGTGCATCTGCTTGGACTCCAGTCTCTTTGCTCGAGCCCACGCAGAATGGTCAGGGTCATCCCTCTCTTCCAGGCCTGCTGTTTCTCACTCACAGAGAGGCACTGCCTAAGTGTTGTCTCTTTAGGGCGCACCTAGGTGGCCGCAGCCTCTTCTCTCTGTGACTACTTTCCTGCAGCCACATTGCCTCTTATTTCAAGCACTCTCAGTTCATTTTCCCCCCAGGTGCTGTGTCTAGAACCCCATGTGGTTTTTCCAAGGCTCTCTTCCTTGTTCCCGCATTCGCAAACTCTTTTCCATCCCCTCTCCATGGTGCCATGGCTACGGACAGCACCCAAACCGTTATCGTCACCTCTGGAGCTCCCAGATCTTATTATTTGATCAGAAAAGCATCTGGAAGAATATTTTTTATAATCCATGTACTTTTGTTTTATAACCATCAAATAGCAAGCAGATCATTAACAGGCAACGTGGAGGCCACCAAGCATGTGAAATAAATTTGTAGCTGGTTTTTATTTTTTTTTGAGGGGCGGGGTTAGTTTGAGACAAAGTTTCACCACATCGCCCTGGCTGGTCTGGAACTCAGCATGTAGACCAGGTTAGCCTCGAACTCACAAAGATATGCCTGCCTCTGTGCTATGACAAAAGGTTGTGCATCACTCCTATGACTGTGAAATAATTATTTTTTTAACCTTTATGGTTCAACAGTGTTTTCAGTCTTCTTGATTTCATGAAAGTGAATTTTTGTTTGTTTGCCTGTTTTTGTGGTTCTGGAATCAAACACCAGGACATTCCCACGCTGGGTACGCACTCTGCCTCTGAGCCACACTTTCAGTCCTGCTCTTCTGTTGCTTTTGCTTTGTTTTGTTTTGAGACAGGGTTCCTCCCTGTAGTCCTGGCTGTCCTAGAACTCTCTCTATAGACCAGGCTGACCTTGAACTCACAGAGATCCTTCTACCTCTGCCTCCTGAGTGCTGGGATTAAAGGTGTGTACCATGATGATCAACATGCTTTTTTTTAATTTAAAAAATTATATACCACATAGTAATACATAGTAATACAGCTGAAACCAGAGAGAAAATAAATTCATTTTGGACATTTAAGAATTTTGAAACTGTAATTTCCAGTTAAAGTGCTGCAGAGTATTTGTGCTGTCCGTATCAGCAGAGTATTTGTGCTGTCCGTGTTAGCAGAGTATTTGTGCTGTCTGTGTCAGCAGAGTATTTGTGTTGTCCATATTAGTTTTTTTCTGCCTGTCGCAGCTGGGTCAACTTTGGAAGCTACAGGGCTATTCCGAACTAAGTAAGTGCTCTGTTTCAGGCAGAACGGTTTTGAAAGATAAGCCTTTATTGCTCCATATCATTACTCAACACTTAGAAACATTTGTAACAAATTATGAAGCTCTTAGGAAGCGTTTGTATTAAATACTTAGCTGTATGGGAAAGTTAAACAGACATGCCTTCTGTCTAATGTTATTTTGTAACATTTGTGAATGTTAATGTTTTCCTCCCACAGGGCAAGGCGGAGCACTGGTTGACAGAGGAGATAACACTTACGGAGGAAAGTGGGTCATAAACCCTAGTGGTGGACTCATTTCCAAGGGACACCCACTGGGAGCAACAGGTGACAATATCTTCAGATTTGAGAAGTTTTTATTCTTTTTGTCAAAATTATACTTTGACCTTGATTTCCTTTTTAATTCTTTTTTATATTTAATATATTATTTATATATTGTGTATGTATGCATGCACATGCATGTTCTATAGCGCACACATGTGGAGATCATAGGACAGCTTGAGGGAATTGGCTCTCTCTTTCCAGTTTTATGTGGGTCCTGGGGAATCAAATCTCAGGTCATCAAGCTTGGCACATATCTATCTGCGGAGCCATTTTGCTGGCCCTTATTTTGATTTTTCAAGACAGCCTAACTCTATAACTCAGGTTGGGCTGGAACTCACTGTGTAGTTCAGGATGATCTTAAACTTTTAGCAATCCCCTATGCCTGCCTTCTCCCAAATGCGGGGATTGTTGGTATGAACCTCTGTGAGTGGCTGAAGTCTATGATTTCAGTGTGTCTGTATTCTTTGAACTCATTGTGACTGGAGCTTCCTTTCCTTTCCTTTCCTTTCCTTTCCTTTCCTTTCCTTTCCTTTCCTTTCCTTTCCTTTCCTTTCCTTTCCTTTCCTTTCCTTCCTTCCTTCTTTCTTTCTTTCCTTCCTTTCTTTTCTTTCAATTTCTTTATTTTTTATGTACATTGGGATTTTGCCTGCATGAGAATACCAAATCCCCTCGAACTAGAGTTACAGACAGTTGTGAACTGCTATGTGGGTACGGTTCTTTGGAAGAGCGGCCAGCGCGCTTAGCCACTGAGCCACCTTTCCAGCTCCATGACTGGAGCTTTAAATGCTTCCTAACTGCAGTCACTTGATTTCCCTTTACCTGCAGTGTGCTAATTAACAAGCTGTTTCCTAAGAGAATTGCTGGACTACCCAGATAAGATTATCTCAGCTGAGCACTGCATGGAACTTGCCTCCTCTTGAGAAATCCAGACTAGAAATTATGAAATAAGAGCTTTACTGGCCACTGTGATTCCTCTGAGCAGTTAGAAATTAATCACTTTGACTCTAAGGTCTTTAACTGAAAAAATGTCAGCTTCTGTATTACAGCTTCTAAAATAACTTAGTGGCAAATTTCTGTTGTTTGTTTCTGTAAAGGTAGATGGGCTGTGTTTTCTCTTTATTATCTGTTATGTGTTGATTAATGGAATATTTTAACTTCTTGAAATTTCTGCAGTAAATTAAAGCAGTTAACCTTGTTTTATTTTTATTTAAAACTCAAGTTTCAGTTGAGTGTGGTGGTGCACACCTTTGTAGTGGGACCTTTTCTTCAGGACCACTGGCTTCCCAGTAATGACATGGAGACTTATTATTAATTATAAAAGCTTAGCCAATAGCTTAGGCTTGTTACTAATTCTTTTTTTTTCTGAGACAGGGTTTCTCTGTAGTTTTGGAGCTGTCCTGGAAGTAGCTCTTGTAGACCAGGCTGCCCTCAAACTCACAGAGGTCTGCCTGCCTCTGCCTCCCGAGTGCTGGGATTAAAGGTGTGCGCCACCACCGCCTGGCTATTACTAACTAACTCTTATAACTTAAACTAACCCATTTTTCTCAGTCTACTTTTCGTCTCGAGCTTTATCATCTTTCCTCAGTACTGCCCCTGCTGCTTCTCTCTGCCTGGGTGGTGACTCCTGCCTTTTTCTGCCCAGCATCAGTTACCTGAAAATCCTGGGTAGCTACTGGCTGTTCAGCTTTTTATTAAACCGATCAGAATGCCACATCTTCACAGTGTACAAAAAGATTATTCCACAACACACCTTTAATCCCAGCACTTAGGAGGCAGAGGCAGGAAAACTCTGAGTTTGAGGCCAGCCTGGTCTACAGAGTGAGTTCCAGGACAGCAAGGACTACACAGAGAGACTCTATGTCAAAAAACTAACAAAAACAACAAGAACCCCTCAGATTTTATAAGCGTATAACATAGTAGAAAATAGAAGCGCTAGACGGATTGGGGAAGAGAAAGGAAGAAGTGTGGCAGGGTGCAGGGCTGTTGCCATAGCTTAGTGGTGGGACACTTAGGATACAGAAGGCCCCAGGTTCTGTATCAGACTGTTTACAAAGGAAGATAAACAAGGGGGGGGGCAGGCAGACTGCGAATTCATAGGTAGTTCAGTGTGGTGTGCTACCCTGCCATTGTGTTCTTCTTTGCTCTCTTCTTTGGTTCTTTTATTATGTCATTTAAAATACTGGCAGAGGTTTATTATTTCCTCTCGTCCATGGAATTCCTTCTTTTTAGAAGTTTGTCATGGGTGCTCCTGGAGGGCAGAACTTAGCAGAGGTTGTGGAGGACCGCTGCTGACTGGCGTGCTCTCCCTGGCTCACTCAGCTTCCTTTTTAAAGCAGGACCACTAGCCCACCCTTGCCTTAGGCTAATCTGATGGCGGCATTCTCTCAGTTGAGGTTCCCTCCTGAGTGCTGGGATTAAAGGCACGCGCCACCACTGCCCAGCCTAGTAGGGTCTCTTTTAAGAGACGTGACCTCGCTCGCCACTGGTGATTGGCTGGGTTTATGGTATCAGGTGAGATTTCCTTCCTATTGAGTGGGCCTTAAGTCTAACTAGACAGCAGCGATCACCATCAGGACACAGTCACGATTGCACCTTCGGGGACATCTGGCTGTGCTGGTCATTGTTGTGGCTCATAGACACCACAGCTGGGTAAGACTATTGATTTCTCACCCCCCTTTTTATTTCCGGTGTGCCCAGGATAGTCCTCAGGAAGTAGGCTTTTGGGTCATGTCCAGCTCAACACCTCTGAGTCCTGTGGCCAAGTGTGTGCTATCTTTAGCAATTGGCCCTTTGACTTCTGGGATGAAACCAAGGGCAAGAACAATGCCTTCACTGTGGAGAGTCTCTTGAACTCCCCTGACCAACTATTCAGAAGGAGCTTTCTGGGTGTTTTGTTAGTCTACGGCTCTTGGTAGAGGCATTATCATCCCAAGTGGCATAACTTCATTTAAACAATAAATGTGTGTGTGTGTGTGTGTGTGTGTGTACATACACCTATATGTGCTATAAGTACATTAAAATTAGATGATTCCCTATGACTATTTCAAACATTCTCAGGGTTATTAGATCCCTCCCTCTCTATCTGTATTGTCTCCTTCTCCCCCTCCATTTTGAACCCCTACTCCTAACCAGCTCTTCCATTTCCCACTGAATATCGCCTGCATCCTTCTCGTCCCCTCTCAAGAGTTCAGCTTATCTTCCTCATTGCTTTTCAAAATGTTCCCATCTCAAAAGAATTAAGTGAGTCAACTTTTTTTTTTCTTCTTTCTTGAGACAAAATCTCACTAAGTAGTCCTGGAACTCAATATGCTGAACACGCTGGCCTTGAACTCACAGAGATCCGCCTGCCTCTGCCTCACACACACACACACACACACACACACACACACACACACACACCCAGCCGGATGCAGTGTTTTCGATTTCAGCATGCCAGGAAAGAATGGGCTGAAGAAAGTGTGCGAGCATTCCATGATTTTGTGAACTTGAGTCTTTTTTAAATGCTAGATCGCTTTGCGTGGGAACTAGCTGGGCTCGAATCTTGGGCTCGAAGTTCCTGAGGCGAGGGTGGTTTTAGCAGGAAGTCCCGACTAGCCGCTGCGTGGGGTGGGTGGGCGGAGACTTCGCTCTAACGCGGCCCGGGACGCTCTGTGCTCGACTCGCCAGGTCTGGCTCAGTGCGCGGAGCTCTGCTGGCAGCTGAGAGGCGAAGCCGGAAAGAGGCAGGTTCCTGGGGCAAAGGTGGCTCTGCAGCACAATTTAGGCCTCGGAGGAGCTGCGGTGGTTACACTCTACAGGATGGGTTTTCCTGGAGCTGTCAAGTAAGTGGCATTCCAAGTTTTGTTACTTTTGTACTTCTGACTGTTCGCAGTAAGTGACACTTGCATTTTTTTTTAAAAAAAAATTCACAATTTGATTGAACATTTAAGGGAAAGTATGGCATTACTGCTTTAACCTGACTTTAAAAGTTAAGACTTCTTTTTAAGCTCAATCAGCCTTAGGAAAGTTTTGTTCAGGAGGAAGCAACGAAACTAGGAATGCTGACCCACAAGTCTGTAGAACCCAGGCAGGTCGCCTTTTGGTTTCCTTTCCCACGGTCATGCTCTCCTTTCTCTCAGGTTGCTGAAGTGGTTCGGAGAAAACAACCAAATACATGTGCCATTGGATCCTTGCAGAGACGTTTCTGAATCAAGCCCTCGTGGCTGCTCGAATTCCTCCTGTCTTGCTTTCTTCCTCTCTTGGAAGCGCCTGCTGCTTCAGGTGCCTCTGTCCCAGCCATCTCGGATCCCTTGCAGCCTCTCGGGGTTGCTTCTTCTCCAAGGCCTAGCTTTGCCCTGTGTTTGAGTTCCACCCACCTTCTGCACTAGTTTCGGATTATGTATATCCTCTTCGGACTCTTCCTAGCTTTCCCTTCATTGGCTCCTTGCCTCTATTCCCAAATACCAGTGAATCTTCCCTAGTCCACAAACTCATTTTTCTTTTCTTCTTGCTTTAATTATTTTTAATTATTCTTTTTATTGAAGAGCATCTCTCTCCCTTTTCTTTTCTTCTTTTCTTTTCTTTCTTTCTTTCTTTCTTTCTTTCTTTCTTTCTTTCTTTCTTTCTTTTTTTTTGTTTATTTGTTTCATCGAGACGGTTTCTCTATGTAGTCCCGGCTGTCCTAGACCCATGCTGTCAGGCTGGCCTCGAACTCAGAGATCTGCTGCCTGCCTCTGCTGGCCACCGCTGGCTGTGATGAGCCTCTAATAGTGAACCACCTTTGTTTTTGTGTGTGCTGGAATACCTCAGGGTCTGGATTGAGGTCAGATCAGATTGTGTTCTGGGCCGAATGAATGAAGTGAGCACCATTGACCATATTCCATTCTTAAAGGTCTTTAACCACACTGTAACTTTCTAACACTGACGGGCTCTTTTTCTCTTGAAATTCTTGGTAATTACTTAATCATTTATTCCCACATTTTGTTCTACAAAGGATGGGGCACGCTTATAGACTCCATTACATCTTCACTTTTACAAACTTTGGGGTGTTTTCCTCTCCGTGGTCTCACTCTTCTTTCTCCACTCAGAACTTTATTTTTGCTTCAGACATTAAGACCTAGCTCAAAGACTAGTTCCTTTCTAATGTCCACAGCCTTCTGTGGTCCTTAGGTCTGACTCCAGTTTTGGTCTCTTGATGAGATTTAATTAAAATTGTGGCTTTTCCTGCCCCGTAGGGTCTGTCTCATATGAGTAAATGCTTTTGAATCAAATAAAGGGGATTGAATCTTGTTCTTTCTAAATCTGACTCATTCATTCTGTGCTGATAACCTTGGAATACCACCCAGTTCACTCTTGTAGTTGAAATCCCTTAGTAAAAGTCAAGCTATGAAAAGCCAACACAAGTGTTTAATTGGCATAGATACTTTGTTTCCTTCAGAGTAAAATTAGGAAGATTTTTATTTATTTAATTGGTGTTTGTAACTATCAAGCCTGTCATGGAACTAGCTCTTGTAGACCAGGCTGGCCTCGAACTCACAGAGCTATGCCTGTCTCTGCCTCCCGAGTGTTGAGAGTAAAGGCGTGCGTGCGCCAGCCGTGTGCAACTCTCTAGTTCTTTGTGTGCCCTTTCAGCAGTCCTTGTTCAACCTTCCTTGTGACCCCTGCTCTGTTTTCTGTCTCTGTATAGTTTGCCCTTTATGAATGTCAATAAGTTCATAAAAAAGGCAAACATTGGGGGCGCTCCTTTAATTTTAGTACCCATTGATGATTTTCTGACCTTTCATTCTGTATTTACTGACTGATATTCTGCCTTAAGAAAGTTCCCTTCTCTCCTTTTTTAAATGCATTCATATACACTGCATGAAGTCATGAGTTTGTATTTTATCTTAGAGGTCACACTTGTTAGTATCAGTTATTTTGGTGCTCAGAATGCCCCTGGTTTGGCCAGTGGGAACCCCCTCAAGGTGACTCTTGTCCTATGATTCTCTGTAGCACTTTCTTTCCCCTTGTTATGGCTCAAGAAGACAGTCCAATCTCTTCTTGTATTTTCTTTTAATTTTTTGTTTGTTGTTTTTCAAGACAAGGTTTCTCTGTGTAGCCTTGGCTGTCCTGGACCTCAGTCAATAGACTAGGCTGACCTTGAACTCAGAGATCCTCCTTCCTCTGCCTCCCAAATGCTGGGATTAAAGGCGTGTGCCACCACCACCCTGCTCTTTTAAAAATTTTTAATATTTATGTGTGTGTGTGTGTGTGTGTGTGTGTGTGTGTGTGTGTTTGGGCATGTGTGTGCAGGGGAGTAAAGGTACCAGATTCTCTGGAGCTAGAATTGTAGGCGATTGTGAGTTGCCTGGCGGGTCCATCTCTCCAGTCCCTCTTGCACTGTCCATGCCGCAATAACATCAAGCATTTCTCCAAGGACTCTTGGTTTCCTTCAGTGGAGAGTGATGTTGAGACACCGTATATATGGCTGCTCTCTAGGTACTCGTTCTTGCCACTCCAAGGCCTTCTCATGAGACGTGGTGGGCACATGCATACATTAGTTTAGCTAGTTTTTAAATAGAAACTTAGGAACAATGTTAATAATTTACGTGTCTCTATACTCATGTAGCCACCAGTTTTTAGCAGTTAGAATAGGAATGTAGGGTGTTAGAGAGATGGCTCAGTAGTTAAGAGCCCTGGCTGCTCTTCCAGAGGACCTGGGTTCAATTCCCAGCACCCACATGGCAGCTCACACCTGTCTGTAACTCCAGTTCCAGGGCTTCTGACTTCCGCACACAGACATACATGCAGGCAAAACACCAGTGAACATAAAATAAAATTACAAAAAAAAGAATAGGAGTTTAGACAACTAGTTAAACATCCTCTGTTGACGGCGTCATTTTAGTTGCATGTGTGTGGTTTGTGTTGTTGTTCTCCAGACAAAGAGGGAGAGGTGACCAGAAAGAGCGCCCTAACCTTTTTGTCATACTGCCTGTGTTGGGCCTGTTAACCTTTCTGTCACTTAGAAAATATTGGAAGTATCTGCTTCAGAGTTGAGAAACCTTCCAGAGTGTGCGTGTCACACACTTAGGTGTGGGTGAACCGTGTGTTTGTGCATCTATTCCCCGGCACATTTGTCTGTCTCCTTCCCTGTGCCTCTAGTTCAAGCCCTGCTCCAGTGGTTGAAATGATCTTATTTATTGAATTTGAGGGATCACTCAGGAGTTTGTAAAGAACACACTTGACTTTTTAACACAAAATGGGAGCTACCCCCTTGTCACAGCCCACAGCTTGGTCAAGGAGGATTGCCTTTCCCACCATCTCCTGGAGCGCTTTCTTCTAACTCCCAGCGCTTGAGGCTGTACTTCTGTTATGTCATAAGGGCTCCTCAGCCAGCTCTGAGGCCACAGGGACTTGCTGATTGTTTGTGAACTTCTCTCCCAGGGCTGTCGTGCGTTGCACAACTCTCTCTAATCAGAACAAGCGATGACCCATTATCTGTTGTCTTTAAAACTGAATGACTGAATTGGAGGACTTCTGTATTCGTCTCAAATACTAAGATAACTGTAACCCTTTTCAGACATGATTTTAAACTGCTTATCAGACACACTTTCCATGCTACACAGCTCACCGCTTAAAGTCTGTTCAGTGATTTCCAGATTATCCTTCCCGTGATCGGTTCTAGAAGGTTTCATCACCCCCGACAGGGCAAACACACACCCCAGATGCTTTCACTTCCAGTCTGTCTCATTTGCGGCCAGCTACTCACCCACTTGTCTCTGGATTTGCCTGCTTGTGCATATTCCGTATAAAGGAGGTCATTTGGTGTTACTCTTTCATGACTGGCTTCTTTGATATAGTATTTTCAAGGCGCTGTATTGCTGTTGAAGGCTGACTAGTCTCCCATTTGTATGAAAGCCCCTCCTGACTCTTGTCCTTACTGGTCTTTTTTCTCGTGCATGTGATGGGCTAGCTCACAATTTTGGCTTGCATCTCCTCAGTACTAATCATTTTCTGAGCCTCATTTCCTGGGCTGCTTATCCACCCTCCGTGTAGTTGGAGAACTGTCTGTTAGGGTTATTGCTGATTTGTATTAACTTCTTTCTGGCTGTGCTGGGTATTAAGGCCAGGGTATTGTGTATGCTAGGAAAGTGCTCCATCACTGAGCCATGCTCCTGCAGCCGCATTTCTCTGTATAAAAACCCCACATGGTAGGTGGTACCAAACTCACCGTAGATAAATTGGAGATCAGAGTTAAGACAGTTTAGCTAAAGAACGCTTCAGATTAAGAAGTAAGGTCCTAGCCACCATCACAGAGTAAAGTTCCTGTTTCGTTTACTTCTTAGCACTCACAGCCTTGTGACATTGTTGATACAGAGGCTGTGAAGGCCTTACAGTGAAACTGTCCCGTGTATCTAGTGTGAATCCAAACACAAAGTAGGATATTCTTTAACTTAATCTTTCTTTTCTTTCTTTTTCTTTTTTTAAAAACTTATTTGTTATGAATACAGTGTTCTGCCTGTGTCTGTGCCTGCATTCCAGAAGAGGGCACCAGATCTCATTACAGATGGTTGCTAGGAATTGAACTCAGATTCTCTGGAAGAGCAGCCAGTGTTCTTAACCTCTGAGCCATCTCTCCAGCTCCTAATCTTTTTATTTATTTATTATCTACCCAGCAGATACCTGCATGTACACCTGCAGGGCAGAAGAGGGCATTATATCTCATCATAGATAATTATGAGCTTCCATGTGGTTGGTGAGAATTGAACTCAGGACCTCTGGACAAGCAGCCATCTCTCCAGCCCTCCGCTCCTAATCTTTAAGCCCCTTTCAACATTATTTACTGCTAGACTTATTCCAGTAAACTTGTATTTACCAAATTAAAATAAAAACCAATCACAGTTTAGTTTCTACTAAAATTTTGTATTGAAAGAAGTTATGAGACTCTAGGCATACATCTGTATTCGACAGGCTGAGGGGAAGTTCACTTAAGCCTGGGCAGCAGCACAGCAAGAGAAAACAAAGTAAACAAGAGAACAAAAAGAAATCAGGAGAAATGTCTGTATGGGAGATAGCTGAGTTAAGTTATTACTCGATTTCTTTTACACAGGGCGTGTATAAAAGTAACTTTCAAGGAAGGATGTTCAGAAAATAGTTGACAGTATTTTTGTTAATCTTTTGTTAGTTTTTCTCTAATCTAATGGAAGGTTGATTAATCAATGATGAGCTTTTTCAAACACGAGAGACCTTGACCTTTGGAAATATGTCTGTACCTGCCACATAGTCAAGATACTTTGTACTCTTTCGAGCTGCCAGGATCAATTGTTCTACCAGATAGAATCAAGAAGTGTTTAGCTTTGAAAAGGACACATTGGTGATTAAAGGTTAAAAAACAGACTTATTTATTTAAGGCAGGGTTTCACTATGTAGCTCTGGCTGGCATGGAGCTTGCTGTGGCCCAGGGTGGCCTTGGATTCACAGAAGTTTACCTGCCTCTCACTAAAGTGTTGGTATTAAAGGCGTGTGCCACCACGTGAGGCAACTTTTTTCTTAAGACTCATTTACTTATTTTATGTGTATGTCTGTTTTGTCTGAATGTATATTTGTGAACCACATTCATGAGTGCATTGGAGTTACAGACGGTTGTGAGCCACCGTGTGGGTGCTGAGACTAGAACCTGGGTCCTCTGGAAGAGCAGCAAGTGCTCTTAAGTGATGAGTCATCGCTCCAGACCCGGAGTTTCAGTTTTATAAGATGAAAATTTAACATCACTGTACTGTACAGTTAAAAGTAGTTTGGGTGATGAAATTTATGTGACGTGGGGTTTTTGTTGTTTTATGTTTTGAGGTAGGGCCTCAGGAAGCCCAAGATGACGAGGAACTCACTATGCACCTGAGGATGATCTTCAACTCTCGATCCTCCTGTCTCTACCTCCCAAGTGCTGATATGGTGTACACCACTATATCTGGCTGTACTCTGTATGTCTTAACACACTGAAAATACTGGAGAAGCTTTTAAAAATTTATAGGATTGTTTCGTGCTTACACCCAGAAGGAAATGCTGCATTTCTTTAAGAGATTACTCAAAGATTCTATTTTTATCCCACCCCAAACAAGCATTTACCCCTCCTAGCTGTCACCACAGCAGAGATGAATTCAATTCGCCGTGCCATAAATGGTTCTCAGAAGAACCAGGTTACTGTTGTCACATCCCTTAGGTACTTGACCTTTTGACAGTGTTTGCCGTCGTTCACTCTTACCTGCTGGACCGTCTCTCCTCTAGGCTTCTGTGACCCTTTGCCTGATTTCTGAATGAATCCTCACTGGCTCCCAGACCTCTAAATAATGTCTTCCAAAGGACATTGTCCTGTCTCCTCTTCTCTATAGTCTACTCCAGGATTTCAACACTGTTGATTCTGTTGATGGTTGTTACTCCACTTGATCTCCCGCCTGGATCGATCCCTGTGACTTCTGGACTCTATCCTCCTGCCTCTGACCTCACAGACTTCCCCACCTGACTGCAGCCGAGGGAGATCACCCCGTTCTCTCTGTTCCCACTTTACTCTTCTTCACCTTAGTCATTTCCAGCTATCCCCAGAACTCCAGGATAGCCTTTCTACCCTCTTTCCATGTCCCTCACCCCAGCCACCAAGTCGGTAGATCTGCTTCTGTTTTGAATCTGTCCCTTCTTTTCATTTCCACTAGCAGGCTGCATCCCCAGGCCAGGCCGCGTCACTTATGCCCGGACCGCTGCAGCAGCCTCCTACCCGTTCTCTTCACCTGTTTTCATGTCCCTTCCCTGAATCATTCTGCACACTGTTGGCAGGACTGGCAGGACACACCCTTCTGCTCTATTCTGCTGTCTCTGTGGCTTCCCAGATTCCTCGCTTTGTGTGCCTGTGTCTTCTGTCCAGCTCTCCACCTTCAGGCCATGTCATTTTCTCTCCATTTGCTGTGTTGGTCACTCTGATTTTACTTTATTTCCTTTTATCCCCAGCTTTCTGCCCTTGAGATCATGACAGCTTAGTCTTTAGACCTTACCTCTCAGATCATTCGTTGAACACTATTGCCTTGCATGTTACAGGCAATCACTGGGTGTTGCTTATGTGTTTAATGGCTGGTGTTTTCTTTCCTTCCTTCATTCCTTCCTTCCTTGCTTTCCTTTTCTTTCAACAAGGTCTTACTATGTATTCCTGGAATTCCCTATTTAGACCAGGCTGGCCAGAGATCTGCCTGCTCCTGTCTCCCAAATGCTGGGATTAGAGGCGTGCACCACTATACCCAGCTAGTTCTTTTTTCTGAGACAATGTCTTACTAGGTAGTCCAGGTTAGCTTGAAACTCACTATGTAGCCTAGGCTGGCCTTGAACTCAATCCTCTAGACTCTGTCTCCTAAGTACTGGGATTATAGGCTCTGCCACCATACTAATTTAGATAGTTATGAAATGACTGAAAGTCTATCTATCTATCTATCTATCTATCTATCTATCTATCTATCTATCTATCTATCTATCTATCTATCTATGTATCGATGACTGAAAGAGGATGGGAGTGTAGCTCATTGGGAAAGTCCTGCTTGGCTTGTACTAAGTCCTGGGTTCAATTCCACAGAGATAGATAGATAGATAGATAGATAGATAGATAGATAGATAGATAGATAGATAGATAGATAGATAGATGATAGATTGATAGATAGATGAAAGATGATAGATAGAAGATAGACAGATGATAAGAAACAAGGAAAGAAGAAAAGGGTTGGGGAGAAGAGAAAGGGAAGGAGTGGTGATGGAGCAGATGTGCTTCCCTCCTGTGACTTCCAGGCTCCCTTGCCTTCACCAGTCTGTGCTGGTCTCTCAGGAATTTCCTAACAGCTGACTGCTGCCTCCGACCTAACACTTGGGGTCCTGTGGCCCACAGCATCCACAGCTATTACTGTTTCCACAGGCTGCACACTGCTAGGCGCTTCTCCGGCTCTTGTTTTAATTCTGCAAAGTCACTGGTACTCTTTTCCCTCCCTCCTGTTGTGCAGTGGGATGAAGTCAGTCCTTTGCTCAGAATCCTACTGCCTGTGAATGGAATAGGCCCTTAAGGGCTTTAAGAACTGTGTTGCTAATACACATCAGGCCATTATCAGTGGTTTTCTCCTAGGTATCAGCAGTGTGTCCTTATCTCCTATCACAGGCCAAAGGGAATCTCCAGACCAGCCTGGCCTGTGTCCCACTGCCTCGCCCACTTCCTTGTAGTCCACGTCCTTGTAATTTGGTTCTGATTGCTATCATCTCTGATCGGATGATTGCAATAGGCTCTTAGTTGATCTCCCTGTCTCCTGATTTGTCCCTTTAAGGTCCACTTTCTAGCTGAGAGCGAGATTCTTTTTCAAGATATAAACTAGAGCATGCTCCAGTGTTTTGATTATACTTAACACTGAAACTTGGTGGGGGTGGGAGTGGTTTGTTTATTTGTCTGTTTTTTTGTTTTTGTGATAAGGGTCCTCAAGCTTGCTAAGTGCATGTTCTACCACTGAGCTACACGCCAACCCTTAAAACTGAAATGTAAGGAGCTGGGGGCATCTTAGCGGCCGAGTGCTTGACTGGCAGGCCCCATCCCCAGCACTGCAAATAAGTGAATAAACAAACAGACAAAAAGAAAACCAAAGAAACAAAAAACACTGAACCAATTACCTAAGGCCTGGGAGGTTCTGTTCTGTTCTTGGCCCTTTGGTTTCTCACAGTCTGCCTTTCTCCTTTGCTGTAGATGCGGCCTCTCTCCTTCTCTGCTGTAGCCTTGGCCTCTCTCCTCTGCTGTAGCCGTGGCCTTTGTCCTTCTCTGCTGTAGCCTTGGCCTCTCTCCTCTGCTGTAGCCGTGGCCTCTGTCCTCCTCTGCTGTAGCCTTGGCCTCTCTCCTCTGCTGTAACCGTGGCCTCTGTCCTCCTCTGCTGTAGCCGTGGCCTCTGTCTTCCTCTGCTGTAGCCGTGGCCTCTGTCCTCCTCTGCTGTAGCCGTGGCCTCTTTCCTCCTGCTGTAGCCGTGGCCTGCCTCTCTCCTGTGCTGTAGCCGTGGCAGCCTTCTATCTCCTTTGGCTTCCTTGTATTTCCTTCTTCACCTTTATACCTAAGTTCCTTCAGGCTTACATTGACTTCCCTACCAAAACTCTTTGTAGGGCTGGTTCAATTAGCAGTTGAAGATGTAATGTAAAATATCGCCTCCCTAGAGGGACTCTTGGTAACTATGACCAGCGCTATCTACAATAGCATGCCTGACATAGATGTCCCTTCTCTCTAGCCATTTAGCTGCTCTGCTTTCATCAGGTAACTGTATGCTTTGTGTGCTTGTTTGTTTTGTCAAAGGTCTCTCTGGCATGTAAGTTTCATGAGGATAGCTTCGCTTCACCTAGTGAGAACTCAGTATTTGTTGTGGGATAGGACACAACAAATAGTTGGGTAATTGTTTTATATACTTACTAAAGATTTTCTTTAGGTCAGATTTGCAACATCTCTTCTTGGGCCTTTTGGAAGTTACTGTTAACATAGATGTTAAAACCCAGGTCCCTCTGTGAGTCCCAGAGCTGACACTGATTCCTTCCGCAGCTCCCGAGCACACCAGATCGAGGCTGCGCCCACCAGCTCTGCGATTGATGGGTTCAAGGCGAATCTCGTCTTTAAGGAGATCGAGAAGAAGCTCCAAGAGGTGAGAGACCAGAGCTGGGGCTGAGAGGCGCAACGGTTTCATCTGATGCTAACGGTAGCAGAAGGTGACATCTCATGCCACGTGCTGAAATAGTCTGTGTTTCAGAATCTTGAGTGTCTCATAAGCCTTCTTGGTATTTCTTGTAAGACTGCATTTTGAAAATGTACGCATCTCCAGATCTGTTTTGTTTTGTTTTTTGAGGCAGGGTTTCTCTGTGTAGCCCTGGCTGTCCTGAAACTCGCTCTGTACACCAGGCTGGCCTCGAACTCACAGAGATCCACCTGCCTCTGCCTCCCAAGTGCTGGGATTAAAGGTGTGTGCTACCACTGCCCAGCACACATCTCCAGATTTGATTGTAAAGACTGTAAATAATGTTTAAAATCATTTTCATTTCCGTCTTCTTTGTCAGGAATATATCCAGTAGTTGTGGGTATAGTTCAGATGTAAGAAGCCTCATTTTGATATAACCTTTTTTTTTAATTTATCTTTTTGAGACATATTGCTTGCTGGCCACAAACACAGCAGTCCTTCTGCCTCAGCTCTGAAGTACTGGGTTTGAAAGGGTAGACATCATACTCAGCTTTATAATTTACTTCTGAATTAAAGAGATTTTATATAAAATCATTTCAAATGATATTGGAAATGAATATTTAAGTCTACATGACATCAGAATTCTTTATTACTATTTATTTTTATTATCATGTACATATTAGGTTCCATAATGGCATTTTCAAACATTTTTTGTTTGTGTTGTTTCTCTTGTCTTCATACACCTTTTCTTAGAATTATTTTTAAAGTGGAATTTTTTATTAGCTTTTCCCCCTTGAAATGTGCCTCATATAGTTCATGCTGGCTTCTAACTGGCTAAGGATGACCTCCCTTCCTGCCTCCATAGCCTGTGCCAGGGTCACAGGTGTGCACCACCTCCATAGCCTGTGCCAGGGTCACAGGTGTGCACCATCTTGCACAACTTTAGTTTGCAGTTTTCAAAGTCTTTTTGTAGTTGCTACTCCCTTCTTACAAGAAAGAATTCTAGTTTTAAAAAATTCATATTATACAGGAACACATAAGAAAATTTTTTTTAGGTAGCTGCAGCGATGGCTCAGCGGTTAAGAGCGCTGTCTGCTCTTGCAAAGGACCAAGGTTCCCTGCACCCACATAGTGACTGGAAACTGGAGTGGGTAGCTCCAGTTCCCGGGGATCTAGCACTCTCTTCTGGCCTCTGCAGGAACCAGGCACATGTGCAGTGTACCTACATAAACGCAGCCAGAACATTTACACATATTAGAATCTGACACCGTCACTCAGACATATATGCAGGCAAAACACCAGTGCATATCAAATAAATAAATAAATAACTTCACTTAAAAATTCATATCTAAATTAATTAACAGTTATTAAAAATAATTTTTTTAATGAAAAGGAAAATGTCAAAATTTTCCAATTGTACCACTTAAGTGTTCACTGAACCATTAGCATAGCGAGCATTCTGTTTATCATTCCCCCTCCGTGTATAAAATTAGAACTTTACGTGGCCAGGGCCACATGATACATGTTGTTTATTGCTTTATACTTGAAGATCTATTTTTATGTACCATAATTAGTTCTTTTTTAAAAAAAACTTTTTTTAGATTTATTTATTTCATGTGTTTGGGTGTTTTACCAGCATGAGCTGGAACTATGCTTTTTGTTTGTGTGTGAGAGCTGCCATGTGGGTGCTTGGAATCGAACCCAAGTCCTCTACAAGAACAAGCTGTTCTTTTAAGATGTATTTATTTATGTATGTATGTGAGTGTTTTGTTTGCATGTATAGCTGTACTCCAGCAGAGGGCATCGAATCCCATAGGATTGCAGTTGCAGATGGTTGTGAGCTGCCATGTGGGTCCTGGAAGTTGAACCCAAGACCTCTGGAAGAGCAGCCAATGCTCTTAACAGCTGAGCCGTCTCCCCAGCCCCCTGTAATTAGTTCTCGATAGGTAAAAGTCATACAAAGGCAATCAAAAAGAGATACTCTTAGGCAAGATTAGATATTTATTTCATTGTTTGAAATGTAGAAGTCTTTTGGGATCTTGCTATTGATTTTAGATTTTAGACCAAACCAGACACAGTCACCATCGTGATTCAGGTCACACATGAGAAAGTGATTAAAATGACTGAGCTAAGCAAAAGGAGCCAAGGCCTGTAGCCTGGCATTTCATTCCTGGAAGAGCCACAGAGGGGAAGATGAGCACAGTTTATATGTCCTTTACTGTAGGGCAGAGGACTTCTTATCACCTGACTGCACTGTGGTTAGTGTGCCTTGTGAAGGGACCAGCATTCCCTAGAGCCTTTCAGGGCTCGAGTGCACGGGTGGATGACATGGCCCTGCGACAGGAGCTGCAGGACCATCAGGCTGCCATCTAGGGGGATGACCTCGTTCTGTTTTCACCTGTAGTATGCTTTGTGGCCCTGCATATAGGTCGTTAGCATGCTTCTCAGCACATTGTACATGTTTGCACATATGTGCCATAGTTTATTTAATTGGCTTCTTGTGATGACTGTAGGTGATATTCAGTTTTGCAAGTGCAGCATTGCTGTTATAAATTCCCTCCTGTACTTCAAGTACTAAGTAGTTTAAATAATTAAGGACAAAATTGGGTACTTAAATATGTGCATTTTATGTTTTTGTCTAGCGTGCCAGATTCCCACCAAAAGAGAATAATAATTTGCAGACTTACTTACAATTCAGGAGAATAACTGCTTTTTTTCTCTCCACCTCCTCCAATACTATATTGGCTTATTATATAAAGCTCCTTGCCACCCGAGTCAGAAGATCATAGCTCCCTACTGTGTGTGGAGTGCCTTTCATTGCTAAGTGTCCACTGTAAAGTGAGGAACTCCGTGAGGACTTAGTTCAGAGGTCAAATAGGAGATTGGGTTAGCGATTACTGAGGTTGGCCATGGACCCATCCTGGAGGACTTCCCTGCTGGAGTTAACAAAGAGGTGCTGTTTCAGTTTCACGCTATGCTTTTAGCTGTGCAAGCCTATGCCTCTTGCTCTCATTTTAATTCTGTACCCCTTCATAACCTTATCCCTAGTCTGCTTTTGCCTTCCCACGATTGTCAGTTTCCTCGGGGTTTGCAGCGCTGGAAAGTGGAAGTCTGGACTCTTTGTCAATTAATGCATTTTCTGCCTCGCAAAAGGTTTTATTTCCGTCTTTGTCTTTCTTAGCAGTGCTCCACTGGTGTTCTTTGAATTCTGGCCTCATTTTTTTGTCCTATTGTGTTTACAGCAGCACCTACTCCCTGACCTTCATGCCACTCAGTACTTTTCCTCCCATAAGAGGCACTTAGCATTTCTTGGAAATAATGATCTCCAGTTTTGCAACTGCATTTTTTTCCTCTTTTAACTCTCTTACCCACTTTCACTCCCATTTCAAATGAAAATGTTCTGTGGACTAAAGAGTATGGGTGTGTAAGAGAGCCAGTTGGTTTTCGAAACAGAAGAGCAAGCGTGAGTTAACGCACACCTGTTTTAAGTGGTGGGAGTAAATGAGACTGCAGGGATTTCTCAGGCAGTTGGAGGATAGAACTTCTGAATGCTTGCTGGGCTTGCCCTGCTCTATGTAACTCAGTGGTGTCTGCTCCTGGCCGACTGGTGAGGCGCTGTGTGAGCAGACAGACAGATTTCCCTGCTGTATGTAACGGTGGTGTCTGCCCTGGCTGACTGGTGAGGCGCTGTGTGAGCAGACAGACAGATTTCCCTGCTGTATGTAACGGTGGTGTCTGCCCTGGCTGACTGGTGAGGCGCTGTGTGAGCAGACAGACAGATTTCCCTGCTGTATGTAACGGTGGTGTCTGCCCTGGCCGACTGGTGAGGCGCTGTGCGAACAGACAGACACATCTGGAAACAGTCATTCACTAATCACTGGTCCCATAGGAAACCTGGCTTGAGTTTAATCTTTAGAACTGAGGGGAGATGCACCTGTGACTACTGAGAAGCGTAGGTGCAGACTAAATACTTTGGAACAGCTCCTTTGCTGTAGGACCACTGGTTGCCTTCTGGTAGGTGGAGGATAATAAGAATGAAGTAAGAAAGGGTAATTTTCTCTATAAGAAAAAGACCAACACACCAGTGGACTGACCAATAAAAGGTAACACCCAGGGTGAGGATGGAGAGAAATTTGAACCCCTGATCACCTTGCTAGGGTTGGAATATTGGTGTAACTACTTTAGAAAAAATGGTTAGTTCTTTGAAGAGTTAAGCAGCACCCAATGATCCAGCAATTTCCTTCTAGCTAAGAGAAAGTAGAGCTTTTGTCCACATCAAAACATGGGGAGAGTGCACATGGGTCCTGGGAGTTTGCTGGCTAGCCAGTCTAGCTGAAACTTTGAATTCTAGGCCCAGAGAGACCTTGTCTCAAGAAGGTGGAAGCTGGGTGTAGTGGAGCACACTTTTAACCTCAGTGCTAGGAGGCAGAGGCAGGTGGGTCTCTGTGAGTTTGAGGTCAGCCTGGTCTATAGAGTGAGATCCAGAACAGCCAGGGCTACATAGAGGGACCAAAAAAAAAAAAAAAAATAGAGAAAAACCGTAAAATAAAAATAGAAAAGCAGGTGAGAAAGACATCAGCTTCTGGCATCCACGTGTGCCTGCATGAGTGAACATCCTTCCCCCATGTGTACACAGCATATACCACAGGCACACATGCACACAACACAAACACAAACAAACAAGATAAGCCACATTCAGTAGAATATCATCTGACCATAGAAAGGAGTGCAGAGTGGTCCTGGTTGATCCAGCATGAACCTTGAGAATATGCTAAGTGAGACAGGCCACTCACAAAAGAACACACCATATGGTTCTATTTATAGGAAATGTCCAGAATGAGCCAGTTTATAGAAACAAAGTAGGTTTGTGGTTTTCAGAAGCTAGTCTCAGAAAATGGTGACGGACTGCAAATGGGTGTCAGTTTACGTGAGAAAATGAGAGTGTTCTGCAATAGCGCTGTTGGGTGGCGCATTGTATGTTCCTCAGGACTGCAAATGGGTGTCAGTTTACGTGAGAAAATGAGAGTGTTCTGCAATAGCGATGTTGGGTGGCGCATTGTATGTTCGTCACTCTCCCCATCTCTGTGGCCGCATTCTTGACACAGCAGTTGGAGAGAAGGATTTGTTTTGGCTCATGGTTTAAGAAGGGCACAGTCTGAACATGATGGGAAGGCCTGGTGGCAGGAGCGTGAGTCATATGACATCTGCATCCAAGAGCTTTTAGCAGAGAAAGAAGTTCTGGCATTCAGCCTGCTTCTCTTTTTATTTGGTCTGGAATCCTAGCACATAGGACAATGCCACCCACATCCAGGGTGAGGCTTTTCTCCTCAGTTAAACCTCTGGAAATGCACTCACAGACAGCGAGGTGTGTCTCATAGACGATTGTAATTTCTGTCAGTTGGTAATGAAGATTAATTGTCATATGCATCTTAGAGTGTACTAAGGAAAGGTTACCAAACTGTGTACCGTAACAGAATGAGTCTTGTAGGATCTGAATCATGCCTCAATTGCTGTTACACACACACACACACAGAGCACACAAATGTGGGCTGTGGTTCTGCACACAGAAACGGAGGTTAGTGTGTGGTACAGCTGATGTTAATTCCTCCAGGGAAATAAGTCTTTGAGTATTTCAGGTGCTCATTACAGGGTCTGAACACAGTGGCCACTTTAATCTTTGTTAAGGGAATGAACAGGGAGGAAGAACCCTTGATATACAAATTACTGCAGGGATGTTTTAATTCGGAAATGAAGAAGGAGAATCTACAGGAGAACTCAAAAACTAACTAGTTCCAGAATAGGCATAAGAAAATTAGCATATTGTCTATATATCTGTAAATTTTAGCCGTAAAATATAATGAAAAATGTATTATTAATAAGAGCATTATAAAATGCCTAGGAATAAATGTATCTAGAAATGTTGCTGGGTATAGTCACTCTTGTTTGTAATCCTAGCGCTACTTAGGAGGCTGAGGCAGGAAGATTGCTTCAAATCTAAGATCAGCCTAAGTAACCAAGTAAAATCATGTGTCAAAAAACAAAACACACTCACATAAATATAAAGAATATATTTTATAGAAAAATAAAAGGGAGGTGGATGGTGGTGGTGCTCGCCTTTAATCTTAGCACTTGGGAAGCAGAGGCAGGTGGATCTCTGTGAGTTCGAGGCCAGCCTGGTCTACAAGAGCTAGTGCCAGGACAGGCTCCAAAGCTACAGAGAAACCCTGTCTCAAAAAAACAAAACCAAACAAAACAAGAGAGAGAGAGAGAGAGAGAGAGAGAGAGAGAGAGAGAGAAGAAAAGGGCCAGGACATGGTGATACATTCTCCCCTCCTTTTGATTAGGTTCTCGTTATATAGCCTAGGCTGTCCTAGAACTCATGCCCTGCCCCCCCACTAGCTCCCCCCACTTCCCCCCTACCCCCGGGCTGGCCTTGAACCTTCAGGTCTCCTGCCTCAGCCGGATTACATCATACATGCCATCACATCTACTTTCCACCTCCACCCCTCTGGATTCAGAGTGACTCTGTGTAGCCCTGACTGTTTTGGAGCTTGCGTATGTAGACCAGGCTGGCCTAGAACTCACAGAGATCCATCTGCCTCTTCCTTTTCAGTGACAGTATTAAAGGATTACACTACCACGCCAGCCATCACATCTGTTTTTAAAACCATGTGTGGGGAAAAAAGAGAGAATTCATACCAGCTGTGGTTTTTTCTTTATATGATAAAATTAGAAATGACTTGAATTTTCTTCTTTTTTCTTATCAATATTTGTTAATTTTTCTACAATGAATGTGTTTTTTCTCTAAAGAGAAAGATTTCAAAAAATTAATTGTGCTGCTTTTGGCTTCCTTTTTAAAAGTGAATTTATTTTTGCATTGGTTTATTTTATGTGTATGGGTGTTTTTGCCTATATGTGTGCCTTTGTACTGTGTGCATGCCTCGTGCCCATGGAGGCCAGAAGAGAGTGTTGGATGCCCTGGAACTGGAGTTACAGATGATTGTGAGCCACTGTGTGGTTGCTAGGAATTGAACCTGGGTCATCTGGAAGAACAGCCACCTTTTAACCACTGTTCACCTCTCCAGACTCTGGTTTTCTTTTCTTTATTAGAAATTTTATTTACCGTTAGAGTCTGTGTCTGTGTGCATGATCTGGGAGAGGAGGTGTGTGTGCCACGACACACCTGTGGAGGTCAGAGGACACCTTTGTGGAGCCTGTTACCCCTCCTACCTTCATAATGGGCTCTGGGGATTAGACTCTGATCAATCAGCAACACTGAGCCACCTCCCCAGCCCCTGCTTTTCTTTAGAGCAGGGCTCACGTGCCGCTGTCTCTTCATTGTCTATGCTGCCAGCGGCGCTCCCTTTATTGGATGGTTTAGTCGGGGCAGAAGACTGCCAGCCTGTGCTCTGACTCCCTCGCTGCCCTCATCCTGGTGCCTACAACAGTGTCGGGGGCCACAAACGTTTGAAGGTGAAGAAAGTGGAGTGGGGATGAAGTGAGAAACGCAGAGGACGGAGAAACCTGCCCGCCAGAGATCGCTGTGATGTTTTCTGTGTTAGGCGATTGCATTCCCAAGATCCCAAATTAAGAGGCAAATACAATATTATTTATATAGTTCCTTATACTTAGACAGGAATTGAGCTTTCAAAGAAAATTTTGGTTTCAGAATCACTTTAAGTTTTGATTGTGGGGAACCAAAATTAGGAGTTAAGGAACTGACTTTGGATCAAAGGCTGGCATGCATACATTTAGACAGGACAGAATGAATTTCAGACCGCTGAGGCAAACCAAGGCCCTCTCTCCAGAGGACACTGCCATGACTTTGACTCCTTACCATCTATAAAGCTGTTTCTCAGAGTTGACAGATGGGAGAATTGTTGCCCTCCTTTCTTGAGTAAAGAGCCTATGGGAGTCTGGGGACTCTGCCGCCCTGGCTGCTCACATGTACCTGCTAAAATATTGATTTAAAGCCAGAGGAAGAGACGTAAGGTAACTCCCTTTGTTACTTCTGTTCCAGGAAGGGGAGCAGTTCGTGAAGAAAATCGGTGGTATCTTTGCTTTCAAAGTGAAGGATGGCCCTGGGGGCAAAGAAGCCACCTGGGTAGTGGACGTGAAGAACGGCAGAGGGTCGGTGCTTCCCAACTCAGGTCAGTGCCATAGCGACGTCACTTAGAGCAGTGACGAGTTCACAGGGGCTTTCAGCAGGGGAAATTAGAGTCTGCTTTGGTGCCCCACAAAGGCCTGCGGTAGAGGTTACAAATCCTTGAAAGACTGGTCTGGTCTGTCCTTAGGAAGAGATGCAGGTTCAGACCACCTCTGCAAAGTTGGGGGACTCCACACAAGAGATTCTAGTCTTCGACTGGACATAGGCACTCTGGCTTGGTCACTTCAGTTTTGACCTTGGTCTAGTTATTTAACCTCTCTGAGTGGATTAGTAGAGCTTCTATTGCTGTGATGAAACACAGTGACCAAAAGCAACTTGGGAAGGGAAGGGTTTATTTCACTCATAGTTCAAAAGTAGTGAGAGCAGGAACTCAAGCAGGGCAGGAACCAAGAGGCAGGAGCTGATGCAGAGGCCATGGAGGAGGCTTGCTTACTGCCTTGCTCCCCATAGTTGCTCAGTCTGCTTTCTTATAGAACCCAGGACCACCAGCCCAGGGATGGCCCCACCCACAATGGGCTGTGCTCTCCTGCTTCAATCACTGATTGAATGAAATGAAATGCCCCACAGGCTTGCCTGCAGCCTCATCTCTTAGAGCCATTTTCTTTATCAGCTTCCCTCTTTTCATATAACTAGCTTGTGTCAGGTTGACTTAAATTAGCTAGCATGCCAGGCTTCGGTTTTCTTACCCATAAACGACCATAATCATTGCCTGCTGCAGAGTGTATGGGGGACTGGAGAGCCTTCTCTCTTGATTAGCTTGAGGTCACATTGCCCATTGCGTGGTGGATGGTCTCAAGAGAGCCGGCCATGTTCACTAGCTCTGCTTCCTCTCACCTAGTTCTTTCTTGAAGCCATTCCATCTAGCTTTTGTCCTGATCTCTCCCAGATTTGTTCTTGCTAAGGTCCCCAGTGATTGCCACCATGCTGGATACAGTTGTTAATTCCAGCCTTCATGTCACATGTTCAGGGTTTTTTGTTCTTTGTTTTTTACTGGCTGCTCATTTTGGCCTCTCTTGGTAATTTCTCCATCTCCTAAGTTCTACACATCAGAGTGTTGCAAGGCTTAGTTCTAGTTCATTCACTCCCTGGGGATCTCATGTAGCCTTGTGTTCTGAAAACAATTGCTGATGACTCCCAGGTTTATGTGTTGAGCATGGACCCACCACTGAATCCAGAGGTGTCTGCGTAGCTGGCTAGCTGACAGCCGTGCGTGGACACCTGTCTTAGGGCATTGTCTGCTGCTATAACAAAATACCACAGACTGGGTAAATTGTAAACAGTAAGTTTAGTTGGCTCCCTTTTTGGAGGCTGGAACTCCACACGGAGCAGCTGCATCTGGGAGAGGCTTTCTTACTGCTGTCTGCTGCAGTGGAAGGTCACAGGAAGTGGGCTAACCAGGAGAAGGGTGGGAGCTGAGCTCCGTCCTTTCCCGGGAGCCTACTGGACTCTCTCTGTTGCTGAGGGCAGAGACTGCATGACCCTCAGCCCCTTTAAAGGCTTTACCACTTAATACTGTTACATTAGACACTAGATTGTAGTGTGTTTTAGAGGGCACATTAAACCATGTCAGCACCTAACAGGTACCTTAGAGGTATCGTGTGTGTGACAGAACTCTGGGCCCTACTCCCCTTAAAGCATGCACTCCTGTGGTCTGCCCTCTTCTCAATAAGCTATATTTTCTTAGTTCTTCGTCCAAAAGCTGTGAGGTCATCCTTGGCCCCTCTTATCATACTCCATAATCCTGTTTTCTACCACATCCCGCTGGATCTGAGCTTCGTGTCTCTGTTCCTGTCCTTGCCCCTCACAGTTCTTCACGCAGCAGCCTGATGGTCAGAAACCAGAGTCGGATTTGTGTCCTTCTCTGCTCAAAGCCAGCCTTCCACTCCACACAGAATCAGAGTTTCTGTGACGACACCAGACGGTCTGGCCGGCTTATCTTGCTGTGTTCTCCCTCACTGGCCTTCGTGGCCGGCGCCTGGTATAGCCTGAGCATGGGCGTTCTGATTGGGTTTCTGTCTGTCCTGTCTGCCTGTGATCGTCTTCCCCAGAGAGCTTCATGGCCTCATCTTTGCCCGAAAGTTCCCTTCTCAGCGAGCGAGCGCTTTCCTGTCCACACTTACTTTCTCGAGAGTGCTCACCACTCTCATTTGCCGCTGCTCTCCCTCCCCAGAGTCGGCAAACTAATCACTCAAGTTGGCTTTTCTATCTGAGGGAATAAAACTTAATTCCCTGGGGCCCGTGGAAGGGACACAGACATACACTTTAGGGTCTCTCTATCATCTCTTTATTTCTTTTCTTACCTCCATCCAAATGTATTCCTTCTATGTGCTCTTAACTTCCCTTACAGCCTGTGAACCCCAGCAAAATCCTTCAAGCACTATAAAATTACGATGTGATCGTGTTCTATTTTTCAAGTGAATGATTCCAATGAATACAAGTAAAATTGTACAACGAACATCGTGTTTCCCATATCCTTACTTGATTAAACATTTTACCTATTACAGTGAAAAGCAAATTATTCTCGAGAACCCACATACATTCATGTTCAAACAACTTGTTATAGATTAACAGAGTGTGAACAAGCAAAGTCTTTTTCTCAGCCAGTTTTCTTTTACTGGAGGCAGAAGTTTACAGTTACAAGGGAAGGAGCTATTGCTTTATTATTTATCTTGAAAGGTAATCTTATCAAAATTCTAAAAAGAACCACAAATCTAAACTTTTTTTGAGACAAGGTTTCTCTGTAGCTTTGGAGCCTGTCCTGGAAGTTGCTCTGTAGACCAGGCTGGCTTTGAACTCACAGAGATCCGCCTGCCTCTGCCTCCCAAGTGCTAGATTAAAGGCGTGCACCACCACTGCCCGGCTGGCTCACAGTTTTAAGTAAGGGCAGCTGGCTCATACTTGCTGAGGGAAAACATCGTGGTGGAAGAACGTGATAGACAGAAGCTGCTCACTGCCTGTCAGCCAGGAATCAGAGCCAGGAAGGCGGCAGGATCATACAGTACCCTCAGAGACACGCCCACGGGGAATGACTTTCTAATCAGGCCCCACCTCCTAGTGGTCCATTCAGCCATCCACTCATGTGAAGAAGTGGAGACTCTTGAGCCCTCACAGCCCAGTCACCTCTCAGTGGTGTCACCCGCTGGGGATCAAGCTGTGACCACGTGAGCTAGCCACGTTTCCCTGTTAGCTGTAATAGGCCTGATGACTGGAAGGGAGTGAGCAGGGCCAGAGAGGACATTTAGGACGATGGTGTCGCCATGGACTTGAGTGACAGCTTGGTGTGGCGGAGAGCAAAGTGAGTGCTTGGGGGGGTGGTGCTGGAGGCTGTGCAGAGGGAAGAGAGGTGACCCAGTAGTTAAGGAGGCCTTGGCACAGGTGGAGGAGAGTTCTTCCAAGCGGTGGATGCTCCTTTTCCTATACTTGTACTTGGGTATCCAGACTCTCCAGAGGGAGGGGGTGGTGGGCAGAGATCCTGGATTGGTGTGAAGCATTTGGAACAAGAGAAATGCTTTGTGCACTGTTGAATAGGACCAACAAATAGGAAGCCTGCCAGGTATGGCAGAATGGCTTTGCTGCAAAGGTTCCTGGATTATACATAGTTCCCCCCCTCCAACCCAAATGAGTGGGCAGAGAAACTGTTTGCATTCCATGAGCTGCAGTGGTATAGGAAGAAAAGCTTTTAAAGGTCTCACCTAAATGCAGCTTTTAAAAATAGAAGGTGCTTTGGAGATATAGTAATGGCTTTTTGGTGGCGGGGGGATTTCACTATGTGTCCTTGGCTGGCCTGGAACTTGCTATGTAGTCCAGATTGGCTTTGGTAGAGATCTACCTGCCTCTGCCTCCCAAGTACTGGGATTAAAGGCATGGGCCATTGTATCTAGCAGTAGTGACAATTAAAAAATAAGTTTAATAATTTCCTGACAGTTGCTAAAGTAATTTTAAAATATTTCCTTTGCTCTTCCTTTTAGCTGGTTTGGTCATGAAAGATGGTTTGCTTATAGAACGCTATTGAATAGTGTCAGAAAGGCCTCGCTCCCTGCACAAACACCTGCCACATGCTCTCCCCCGTTTTATGTGTCCTGTCCAGACCTGAATGGGGGTAACTGGGGGCAGGGTAATTTCTGCTAAACCTGACACCTGTTGGCAGCCAGGAGTCGAGTTGAAATGTGGGCTTAGTCTGTAAAAGCCCACTGGAAACTGCCAGTTCCTCTTACACCCGCAACAGATGCCCATTTGTTAGGGATTAGCTACGTTAAAGCCTCGGAAGCATGTCCTAGTTTGAACTGGTACCATGAGGAGAATCGCTAGTTCTTCTGGGCCCTGGCGTCAGAGAGTTTTGTTTCTGTTAAAAAGTAAGGTTTCTACACCTATTTCATCTGTTGTCTAAGAGTGTTGTGGTGGAATACACGTGATTGTTAAACACTTGTAAATGTGTTCTGCATCATCTTTGTTCGATTCTGGGATGCCTTCTATTGCCTTCTCCATGAGTTCCTTCTCTCCCTTGACTTCTTTAAGCATTTACATAGCATCTCTCCCGGAAGCCAGCTTCTGGTGCCACGCATTATTGCTTCTTTCCTTCCTTCTGCCCTCGCTAAGTTCTCCTGCTGATCCTTTATGGACAACAGGGTAGGGAAAGCCTCTGGGTCTCCTGTGCCCAGGTACAGTAAGCTGAGCCTTTGGATCTCTCAAACCTGGGTTCAGGTTCTGGCCCAGTCCCTCAGGCGAGGTGCAGTCCTTCCCTGCACCTAATTGTCTCCTCTGGGAAACAGGTGAGGCAGTTTCTGTCCGGAGAACTCTGTGGGAATTCAGTGTGGTGCAGCATCTAGCACCGCGAGACTCCCTGAATCAACATAGTAAATGCTGATTTTCCTTAGATGCATCTGCTGTGTGATTTTAGGAGAGTTATTTGGTATCTCTCACCTGCACAGGGTTTATAAAGCTCAGAACAGAGGCGTGCCATGCTCAGCATGGTGAGAGTGCAGTAGATCAGTTACTGCAGATGTCATCTCCCCAAGTCTCTTGACTCGTGCTCAAGCATCCTTCCTGGAAATGACAGGATCAAGTTCAGCTGTGGCAGCTAGTTAGCAGCCCCATTCCCTCCCTATTCTTTGATATTCTGTATTCGCAGTAGGATTTGGTTTTCTAGGGTGTAGGTACCTTCCCTAATGCTTTACCCTGGCCCTTTTCCTCCTCTTCCTCCTTCTTTTTTTTTTAAATATTTATTCATTTATTATGCATTCAGTATCTGCCTACATGTGTGCCTGCAGGCCAGAGAGGACACCAGATCTCATTACAGATGGTTGTGAGCCACCATATGGTTGCTGGGAATTGAACTCAAGACCTTTGGAAGAGCAGACAATGCTCTTAACCACTGAGCCATCTCTCCAGCCCCCCCTCTTCCTCCTTCTTGAGACAGAATCTCACTGTGTACCCTGACTCTCCTGGAATTCCTTCAGTAGACCAGGTTGGCCTCTCTCTCCTAAGTGTTGGGTTTAAAGGTGTGTACCACCATGCCAGGCATATACATTAGCTAGGCTAGGTGACGTGCACTTGTAATCCCAGTTTGGAGCCAACCTGGGCTACATAGTTGGAAGGGGTATCTTTTCTTTATCACCTCCCATGTTTCCAGTAGTTAAGGAGCTGGTGACAGCCTGGCTCTATTCTCTGCACAGGGTTGCATAAAACTGCATCAAATTATTGGCCAGAATTAGGCCCATCTGGAGGCTTGATTGGTTTCGGCATCCAGGCTAACCCAGGTTGTTGGCGGACTGTATTTCCTGTGGCTGTGAGAACAGCAGCTTTAGTAACTTCAGTCGCCCCCGGCTCCTTGGAAAGTATGGCCCTCTCTGTGGGGAGCTCACATGTACCAGCTGCTCAGAGCCAAGAGGGGCGCGAGTGTGAGCCTGCTAGCGAGGTGGTGCTTATCTAGCCTTAAATTCCTGGTTCCCTTCCAGCACTGTCACCACACTCCTTAGGCTGCAGCAAGGCACAGGTCCTGCTCGCACTGGCCCATAGTAGTCAGGGATCATAAGGAGGGCCACCCTGAGTCTGCCAACCACAGTAACAGTGGCATATCAGTGTCTAAGATGGCAGTTGCTTTTCTTTTATTGCTATCATTGAATACTATTTTAAAGCAAGAATGGTATCATTGTTGAGGATTACTTTGTAACTGCCTCTCCATTGTCATCGGCACAAATACAACACCTTCACCTTCTGGACCATGGCTGCATTGTGTTCCAGTACAAGAACACACCGTGCTTTCCTAACTCATTCCTGTTTTTGAGCATCGAGGTTACCCCACCTTACCAGACTGCAACAGAAGTGTTCTCCAGGGCCCATGTCCTCTTGCTTCTCAACTGTGATTCTCATGCAAGGAGTGGTCTCCAGGTGTCGTGTTCCTGAATGCTCTTTCTTCTCTCCTTTAGATAAGAAGGCTGACTGCACCATCACCATGGCCGACTCAGACTTGCTGGCTATGATGACTGGTAAAATGAATCCTCAGTCGGTAAGTACGATGGGACAGGCGTTTGTGGGGCATCACCGTCCTGTGTGTTAGAAGTACCAGATGAACCGAGGTAGTCCCTGCACTCAGTTTGCTAAGAAACAGATTTGTAAGAGTTCAGTGCAGAGGCCAGGGAGATAGTTGAATCTCTAAAGTGCATGCTGCACAAACACGAGAACCTGGGTTTGGATCGCCAGCACCACGTAAAGAAGCTGGGCATAGCTGGACATGTCTGTAACCTCAGTGCTGGGGAGGCAGAGACACGAATCCCTGGAACTAACAGTGAGAGGGCCCGTCTCAGAAAGTAAGGTGGAGAGCAACACTCTGCTGACCTCTGCCCTTGGTGTGTACACATGCACACATGCACACACACATGCACACATACACACTGTACGCATGGTGTATGTACACACACTCACACCATGGTAAAATCCATGGTAAGGTCTAAGGTGCCATACCTGGCTTGTGGTCAGCCTAAGTGGAGTAAGGAACAGCCTCAGGAAAGGCTTAACATACAGAGTTAGCAAGGCATGGTTGAAAGGAACACTTTGAGAGAAGAAGAGATGGCGGTGAACACAAAGGGGGCTTCTTGTGCCCCTCTTGGTGACCAAGTTCTTCTTTTTTCCTAAACCCTTTCCCTGATAATCTTTTCAGATCAGCTCCTCCAGGACTGTCTCTCTTCTGGCTGAGCTCAGCCCTTGGCCTAGGTCTGTCTCGTCCCCTTAGATCCCAAGCGCACAGAAGACAAAGCACGTGTTCTTGTCTCTCTCCAGCAGTACAATGCCTGATGGTTTAGGTTGCTGTCAACAGTTGTTAGATTAAAGAGTGTGTTTATCTAAAACGTACACATGCCTCATATGGTTCTCCTGGTCCCAGAGTTGTTAAGGAACCCTTCCTTCTTTATTAACAGGTCGAGAGGACTAGCTATACCAAGCCTTCCCTTCTATTCTAACTTCATTTTGTTGTTGTTGTCTTAGCTGGTTTTGATCTTGTTTCTGGTATTCCCGGTAATTCATGATTGGACAAAACTAAATCTGGCTCCCGTTCCTATTCCCTTTTAAGTGGGTTTTCTTAGCAACTAAGCGTGTCTCGGTAATGTCATGACCGAGCTGTGTGCATCTGTGCTGCTTCCGTACCACACTCGCCCTGGCACTGATGTCACCGCCCACTGCCCACTCCAGATACCTGCATGGGACAGGCCACCAGCACAGGAGCTGGCTGTCACCTTCTTCCCAGTGCTGAGCCCATTCTGTGCACACCATATGGCTCTGGCAGAGGTTCGCCCTTCACACATCCGCTGTCCCTGTTCTGTGGTCTATCTACAGGGGGTGGGCAGGCCTGGTGTCACCTTCTTTTCTTTCAGCACCTGTTAGCACCCAGAGGAACTGAAGATTAGAGCAGCAGACTTTTCTGTTGATGTGCTAATGGCCTTTCCTTACGCTTAGTAGAGGATTTGACTGGGAATCTTTAAATGCAGTGGAAATTCTACTTTCAGTGTTTGGCTGTAGTTGAAACAAAGCGGTGGTCTCGCCAGCAGAAAAGCACAGACAAAGAATACCTGGGGGCCAGATTAACATGGCTTGGAGTCTCATGGACGACAGTCATGCTTTCTCCATTATGTTCTCCTGTAGCTTTAAAAGGCCAAGGTGGTGCATTTCTGTTGTATAGCTGGTTTGTATTTTTAAATAACATATGTTAAATATATTGTGTTCCGAGACACCTGACCTTTAAGTCGTCAGACAGATGGCATTGTGCCATATGGAAAGGAAATATTTAGTTTGTCCCTGCTGGGGGAATGAGAGTGTTAGTGATCCCTACCAGGGTGTGGAAGAACCCAGCGAGGCTGCTTGCTTCTGAGACTCCCAGAAACCTTTCTCAGCCAGCTCTTCCTTATTTCAGAGACTGAGTTAAAACACTAAAGTCATAGCAGGAATCATGTATATCCCCCTCATTTTGCTACTTGTGAGTCTCCCTAGGGTTTTGTTACACAGTAAATTTAGCAAATGTCATATGATCTAATCCCCAGTCTTGTTAAATGGAACAGTTTGTGGCTCTGCCCTTCAGAGTGGCTGAGGCTTCTCACTGAACTGGAACACTCGTGAACAGGGGGCGGGGCCTGTCCTCTGCAGAGACCAGCCCTTGGGGAGAGCTGAGCGGAGCAGAGTCAGTGGTGGAGTTTCAACCCTCCGCTCAGTCCCGGAACCTGCTAAATGGGTTCTCAGTGTGTTTTCTCTCCAGCAACCTCCTGCAAATCTTATTTCATATTTTAAGCCCATATGTGATGTTTTAAAGAAAATTCACCTAATATTGATCTGTTCTGCCTAGCATTTGAAGTAGAGAGCCCCAACTCTTAAGAGAAGGAATCTGGGAATTCTGCTCCCTTCATTTATATAAAGCATGGCTGTTGGGAATTCTTTTCAAGGGGTCTTGTTCTAAATCTGTTCCAGAAAGCTAAGGTTTGTATTTTGCAGACAAGATCCCTTGAAAAGAAGAATTCCTAACAGCCATGCTGGATAGATGATCAGGCCTGAATAGTCTAGAAACACTAGCAAATGCTGAACAAAACCCACCGACTTATGCATTTTATTTTTTATTACTTACAGGCCTTCTTTCAAGGTAAATTGAAAATTGCTGGTAACATGGGTCTGGCCATGAAACTGCAGAGCCTTCAGCTTCAGCCCAGCAAAGCTAAGCTGTGAAGAGCTCCTGGCAACCTCGGATCATCAGAGGAGATGTAGACATGTAGACGTCCACGGCCATTGTCAGGACTTAGATGACACTTCTGAATAGCGGGAGGTAGATTTATTGCTGAGTGGGTGTGACCAATCATGTTTTTCCGGAGCTGGGGGTGAATTTGGGGCCTCCCAGCTACCACTGCTGCTCTGAGGACTTGCATATGGTTGTGCATGACAAAGCTACTATAGCAATGATGGTTTGGGGTAAATTTGAGTTTCAGAATAAAATTCAGAACAGTGAATCTAAAGACTGTAAACAAAGCTCTTGTTTTGTGTATCTAAGATACACTTTGTTAGAAGTGTATCTAAGGATCATTGTGCGGAACACTTAGTGTGAGAGTTCCCCTAGGGGACTGGAGAAGAAGCAGACTTCCGGAGTTGACCAAGAGTTTGTGTCTTGCACTTAATTACCTGCATCAAGTTGTCCCTAATAGTTCTTAAAATAAAATTCTAAATTGTTAAAAAAAATTTTGAAAATGTGCATTTCATGCCATCAGAAATAGTTCTTTTCTTCCCAAATAACATACAAGAGTTGTGGTCAGAGCTTAGGATAGAATTTACAGCTTAGGATAGAATTTACAGGGCTGTTTTTAAATTATGTTTTTAAAATGGGTATCCTTTAAAAATTCAGGGTATTAGAGCCGTTGGATGCCATTGCTAAAAATAATTGAATAACATCTCTTCCAGGGGCACGTTTTAAATTTTAACTTCATATTAATAAGTTCATAAACTGAGTCTCACAATTTTCCTTTTTCATACATTCATTTGTCTGCATTTATCTTTCTATTTTTCTGATTTTAATGTTCTTTGTTATAACTTAGGTTTGGATAAAAATAATGGTTTTGGAAGATTTAAAAAGAAAATTAAAACAGCTCTTCCTTATCTCCTTTGTTTTTATTGTATTTGTTCTTTTTGCTTGGTGTTCTCTAGTCTGTGGAGCAAAGGAGACACGGGGCCTTGGAACCCGGATGTCATCTGGACATGATCCAGCAGCTGCTCTTGGACATTCACTAGTTCTTGACTGGGGAGGTGGGAGCCTGGGAAGGACACTTGACCAAGAGACTGCCTTCCTTAGGCTGGTAAACCGCTGCTTGCCTGGACCCTGGTTTCTGAGCCGATAAAGGGAGATAAAGTCAGGGTCTCCTGCTAGGCCAGTCTTCTCACGGGAGCTCAGCAGTCCCTGGCTTGAGTGAATGCTTTTTGGAGAGGGGTTTGAGACAAAGTCTTACTATGTTATTCTAACTGACCTGAACTTTCCACATAACCCAAGTTGGTCTTGAACTTGTGATAATCCTCCTGTGTCTGCCTCCTAAGTGTTGGGATCATCACTGGGTGTGTGACATCATGCCCAGTAGGCCCAACTTATGTTGTCCTTTTACCCAAAGGAGGTCAGAGGTTAAAAGTTGGGTTGTTTGATTCATCTTAAGTATTCGTGGTCCTTGGTAGTGTGGTCAGGACTCGCTCAGGTCCCTAAGACCATTAGCATTCTGTGCTCTGTGACCAACAGGGCATTTGGTGATAGTTCCTGGGGATAAACCACAGCAGGCCGACTTCAAGTCCCGTAGACGGATTCAAGGAGTGGATCCACTTCCTAATCAGAGTGGCTTCCTACTCTGAGAAGAAAGACCAAAAAGAAAGTAAAATACCTGCTTTTTCTGTAGTTTGCATGTTGTTCCCATCTGTCCTCTCTGGTCCTAGATAAGAAAAGGTTCTAGATATAGGCATTAGGATGATCCAAAAAGATAGAAGGCACTACATAAAAACAGTACAGTGCAAGTTCAGAGATGCTGGTGAGCTCTTCCCCATGATGTTTTCAGTCCAGTCGGGGACAATCGGAGAGATGGATAGTTAACCCAGACTGCAGTGCTGTGCCCCAAGTGACGAGTGCCACGACAGAGGCCACGGGGACAGGCTTTTGCAGTGGAGTTAGAGACACCTATGAAAGCCAGTGACTGGTGCCACGACAGAGGCCACAGGGACAGGCCTTTGCAGTGTGATTAGAGACACCTATGAAAGCCAGTGGCTGGTGCCACGACGGAGGCCACGGGGACAGGCCTTTGCAGTGGAGTTAGAGACACCTATGAAAGCCAGTGACAGGTACCACGACAAAGGCCACAGGGACAGGCCTTTGCAGTGTGATTAGAGACACCTATGAAAGCCAGTGGCTGGTGCCACGACGGAGGCCACGGGGACAGGCCTTTGCAGTGTGATTAGAGACACCTATGAAAGCCAGTGGCTGGTGCCATGACAGAGGCCACAGGGACAGGTCTTTGCAGTGGAGTTAGAGACATCTACTAAAGCCATTTTTAAGCTGAGAATGGAAGGTTAGGAAGAATAGAACTAAGTAAAGGATGTTGAGTTAAAAGGTGAGTTCTAAAACCTGCAAGGGGTCAATATGAATAGACTACACTGAGCGGAAGGACAGGCCCAAGAGGAGAGGAGAAGGGGCTGGAGTCCCTTACCGTAGGTCTGGTTCATTCTGTAGGGCACTTGTAAGGTGGTTATTCTCAGTGCAGCTGGCCGGGAGCCGAAGACAGGGCGTCACGTGGTGGTCAGTCTGCTGCTGTCCACTTTGCCACCATGGCGTAGGAAGAGGAAAAGGTAGTGTTCTTAAAGCTTTTGATCCCATGTCTTTGTTCAAAGAAAGTCACGTGTGCTCGCTTTGGCAGCACAGTTACTAAATTGGAATGATCTAGAGATGATTATC
Source organism: Myodes glareolus (assembly GCF_982192425.1). Classification (NCBI taxonomy): domain Eukaryota; kingdom Metazoa; phylum Chordata; class Mammalia; order Rodentia; family Cricetidae; genus Myodes; species Myodes glareolus. The sequence goes on from NC_142028.1 coordinate 83,743,914, forward strand.
ATGTCCTCTGTGCAAGGATAACATACAAATTTGTGAAGTGTTCCCGGTTTTTAAACCTTACAGATCTGTTTTGTAGTTTTAAACTGTTGGATACTTGCAGTCAAAACTTTTATTAGGATATTGAATAAATTTAGTCTTATTAGAACGGAAAATAAGAAAGTCATGTGTCACACTTAACTTCAAAACCCTACATGTATCAGGAGAGGATGGAGGTGGGGTATCTATGACCAGATGATGATACCCCACATGTGAAGCGAGAACCCACAAAAGTCTATTGAACAGTTTATTAAAGGGTGCAATGGAAAACAAACTCACGAATACAGAACAAAGCAGACACCACCGCTGATCCAGCTGCTGCTGTCCTGTTGGTCTCCCTAGGGCGATGAGGACCAGCCGCCAAGCTTGCTCCAACTCTGACCACCCAAGAGAGCACGCATGACCCTTCTAGGTTTTATCTGGTCACGTTTCCAGAGAGAACCACTCCCATGGGCAAGTCACCCCAGAAGTCATTGACTAAATGGTTTCAGTCATGGTTTCAGCTTCCACCCTCACAGCTGTGGGATAACATCCTGAGCAAAGTGATTGTCTAAATGCAAGGGGTTGGTGCTCTCTACCAAGGCGTCTGTCAGTGGTGGAGACAGATGTTAGAAAGGCAGGCAGAAGTAGCGGTAGCTAGCAGAACCTGGCAACTGGAGCCCGAGGTGAGACTGGCTGCCTGTGACTAGCTTCTACCAGGGCGGGCCCTAACTGGACCACAGCGAAACCTGAAACAGGAGTGTTTGAACACTTTATCTTTCGAACTGGGGTGTCCAAGAAATACCAAGGTAGAAATATTAAGGAATGTGTTGAGTTGTCCAGATGAGCCCAGCTGAGCTATTTGGAGACGTACATTTGTTTCTTATGTGCAAAGAACAGTATGTGTTCTTAACCAGTGGGCTGCCTCTCCAGCCCCAATAACTATTTCATGAAGTGATGAAGATTAGACAGTAATAATTAAAGTTTGAGACAGTCTCCCGTAGCCCAGGCTGGCTCTAACTCACCGTGTAGCTGAGGATGGCTTTGAACTCCTGATCCTCCTGCCTCCGCAGCCCAGGTGCTGGGATTATGAGCAGGTATGCCTACCACAGCCAGCTCAAGAGTCCTTTTCAGAATGTGAACTACTTTGTAAAAGGCAGTTAGTTCCATCAGTATTCTGGTTTCCCCTGTGCATGTCAATCAGACACGAACTCCAAGCCCATAGCTGACGGTGTTCTTGTCTGAGACTTGTAGACAAGGAGACATTTAGAGGAGCCTGGTGTTGTGGGAAGCTTAGGGGTCTGTCAGGTGTGTGGTTTGGTCCTCACTGTGGTAAACTGCTTTTGTTTCACCTTTCTGTAAGAAGGGAGATGGGTAGAGTGGTCAGAAGCCCTTGCTGCCCTAACAGATGAGCTAAACTGTATCTGGTGGCTTGCAGCTGCCTGTAACTCCGGCTCCAAAGGATATGGCCCTCTCTTCTGGCCCCTTAGGGTGTCTGCACACACCTGGCATTCACTCACCTTGACATAAAGCATGACTACAAGTAATAATAAATCTTTTCAGGAAAAGTTGAGGGGCTGGAGAGATGGCTCAGCTGCTAATATTGGTTGCTCTTGCAGAGGACCCGGATTCATTTCCCAGCACCCACACAGTGGCTCAGAACCATCCTTAATTCCAGTTCTAGGGGATCCAGGATCAAAGACGCTCTTCTGACCGCTGCAGATACATGTGATTCACATACATACATGTAGGCACACACACACACAGCTATTTTCTTGAGTTGGAGCCTTGGCTAAGAGCACTTGCTGCCTCACTGGAGGACCCACGTTTGGAACCCAGCACCCACGTTGGGTGGCTTTCAGTTCTTTGGGCTCCAGTGCTGCCTTCTGGCCTCCTTGGCTACCCATACACATGTGACACACACATAATAACAAATCTGGGTGTGATTGTGCGTGCCCTAGGTCGATGAGGGTTAGTAATTGTGGCTGTAAAATGTCACGTGAGCATTAGCACCCAGTAGGCTGTGTTTAAGGTTATTTGAGAATGGTTTCCTTACATGAAGAAATTACTGGTCTGGGATATTCTGAGAATTCTCTGAGTCCGGATAATTAGTTGGGTTTAGGATTGAGGGCAGTTTGCTTTATTGACCATATGTATTCTCACATTTTCCTAATGAACCATCAGTTTTATTTTTTTAAGATAGGGTCTCTCTCTGTGTAGTCCTGGCTGTCCTGGAACCCTATATGTAGATCAGGCTGGTTTTAAACTCACAGAGATCCACCTGCCTCTGCCTCCAGAGGACTGGGATTAAAGGCGCGCACCACCAAGCCTGACTAAGAACCATTAAAATTTAATTGCCTCTGTAACTAAACAGTAAGTGAATGAACAGATACAGAATAATCTATATTCTATTGTGGCATTCTAGTGTGACATTCAGAGGCTTAGATTTTGCCAAATGTCGCAGTTCTAGTTGACCTGTGCGGCAGCTGCGTTCTGAACACAACAAGGCCCGCAGATGTTATTCACCAGAGAAGCCACCGGCCAGGCTGTGTCTCCATGTGCAGTGCACTCCATTGGTTGGACCCGCACGGGGAAGAATTAGGGATTTATACTAAACAGCCAAAGAGGGGCCTGAAAGATTTACGGGGCTATCGGGAACCACAGCCAAGTCTGGCCAAATTTAGGGTTTTTCTCAATAGAGAGTTACAAAATCTTCTGGAACAGTCCAATCTTCGATGTGTCTGGAGACTGCTGCAGCACACAGCTCTTTAGTTCTTGGTAAGAACAGAGAATATTGGGCTAGATTTTTGGCTCTTGACAAGTGTAGAGTGTGATTCCATCTGGCTGGATGTTTTATCTGGTATGGGATTTTAGGCAGACTTTTTGAAGAACTATGTTAAAAAAAAGAAGAAAGGAAGGAAGGGAGAGAGAGAGAGAGAGAGAGAGAGAGAGAGAACAAAACTTACTGCCCAAAGTGGAGGTCATAAGTCAGTTCTCTTAAGTCTTTGCTGCCAATACTCACGTTACTGTTTTCAGCAGTATGTAGACGTGGCAGATGTTTGACCTGTGGTTGCTGCATTTATGGCCATAACACTTAATTAGGGACAATTAAGTGGGGACAATTGATTATACCGTGCTGTTTATTTAAATTGCAGGCAAAAGGGCTAGGGATGTAGCCGGGTGGTAGAATGCTTTCCTAGCATGTGCGAGGCCCTGGGAGTGATCACATCACTGAGAAAAAATAAATAAATTGGTCAGAAGAGATGGCTCAGTGGTTAAAATTGTGTGATGCTTGTACAGAGGAACTGAGTTCAGTTCCCAGCACCAACATCAGGCAGATCTCAGTTGTCTGTAATTCCAGCGTCAGGGAGATCCAGTGTCTGCAGCTTTCTTGGGCACCTGCACTTATGTGCATATATCACCCCCCACAAAACATATATACAAATAATTAAAAGTTAATCTTTAAAGAAAACAAGGTTGCAGAAGTTACAGTAAGACAAGTATTAATCAACTACCCAATGCTAACCTTTTTTCTCCTGCAAGTTATTTTATAATTCACTTGTTAGGATGTGGCATCTCCTGTAGTATGAAAGACAGGTCTGTCCAAGGGTAGGAGCTTCACTGGGAGGGAAACAAATGGACATAAAGATACAGTAAGTGGCCTAGGCAGCTCAAAGAAGTCTTGAGTTTGGTGAGATGATTCCCAAGGGCAGGGTGTGATGCCAGCTCAGAGATGTGGGCAAAGGAAAGACCAACGAGGGTGGATGTTTGCTTAGCTACTACAAGTAAAGGGAAGAATATAGGATGGGAAATCTCTAGTTGAAGATCAGTTGCCAGGCGGTGGTGGTGCACACCTTTAATCCTAGCACTTGGGAAGCAGAGGAAGGATCTTTGTGAGGCCAGCCTGGTCTACAGAGCTAGTTTCAAGACAGCCAGAGAAACCCTGTCTCAAAAAAACCAAGAAATAAGAAAGGAAGGAAGGAAAGAAGGAAGGAAGGAAGGAAGGAAGGAAGGAAGGAAGGAAGGAAGGAAGGAAGGAAGGAAGGAAGGAATCAGTTGAAGACTGGAGAGTTGGTTCAGCAGCTAAGAGCACTTGTTGCTCTTCCAGAGATCCCGGTTCAGTTTCCAGCACCCACATAGTGGCTCACAACCATCTGTAACTTCAGTGGTTAGAGATCAGACACACTGGTTATAAAGTACAGACATGCTATGCATACATACAGCAGGTCAAAACCTTGTTAAGTTCATACAATGAATAAATATTTTTTTAAAAAGAAAGAAAAGAAAACCAGTTGAACTTCCTGGCAATACAAACTGATAGTGAATGGATTAGAGGCCCCATCCACAGAAGCATCTTAACCCTGAGGACGTCCATTGTGCGACAGACCTTAGTGGTGGCTGAAGGGTCGTCGGAATGGACAGCATACCCTTTGGAATGCACAACATACCCTTTCACTCACGGCTGGTTTTGAGGACATCTTTCAAACTACTTCTGTGTGCCAGAAAGACTTGTTCATCTCCTTTACTTTTTATACTTGTTCATAATTCTGGAAGACATTGAATCTTTAGAAGTTTTCAGTGTGAAAGCAGCCAGAGGGAGGTGTGTTGCCTGACCCTTCCTGTTTAAGAGTCTCCCTGGGCTGGAACCTGAAGACCAGAGATTGAATTCTGCCCCAGCCCTCATTAGCAGGGTGCCCTGGACATGGTTTCCTGAAATAAGGGGTAGATAACACCACCGTGGTTCAGGATGCCTGGTTGGTTGCCCTGGCTGCTTTGCCCGGAGTCTTAGAGGCTGCGTTACTGCCGCCCTGGGCTGCTATGTGGAGATCAGCAGAAAGTCAGCTGGTGTGATGGGTCGGGGTTTTGGCAGAACTCAGCTCCAGGCTGCTCCAGGCTTGCAGGCCCTGGTGGCTGTGGGCGTTTGATCTTCTAGAACGACCTCCTTCCCTCCCTCACGGTTCCTTCATCTTTAAAGCTAGTGGAAGCCGCACATGTCACGTCTTTTTGAAGGCCGCTTCTGTTTCATTTCTTCTGTCTCCAGCCTGCAGAATGTCTCAGCATGGATAGATAAATTTCCATGACGAAATTCAGAAAATCCATGCCCTTGGGCTGGAGATTTGGTTAATGTTTGAGGCCCTGCGTTCAGTCTCCAACGGAAGCTCTCTCCCCCGAGAAAATATCCGTGCTCCTTACTATGTCTGCAATGCCCTCTGTGTCACATAGCATGTTTTCAGGTTGTGGGTTAAGGGGTGGGCCTTCTGGTGTGGATTTGTTGGGGGTGGTATGTGGCATTCTACCTGGGACCTCACACAACATGACTTAAGGTTCTTGCCCTGGAGGGCTCAACCCAGTGGAGGACATTAAAAATACACAAATCCAAAATTTTTATTTGTGAGATGTCATAGGAGTCTAGACCTCTTTGTATGTGACTTGGCCTGTGGGTTTCCCATCATTCTCTACTTCTTTGATGAGTTGTCTGTGTGTGTACATGTGTGCATGTGTGCATGTGTCCTTACTCTAGGTGTCTTCATCAATTGCTCTTCAGCATGGTCTTGGATACAGGGTCCCTCAGGCTTACTGATTGGCCTGTCTTTATCCCTACAATACTGGGGTGCCTTACAGACATGTGCTGTCTTGCCTGGCTTTCATATGGGTGCTGGGGACCCAAACTTCAGCTCCTCAAGCTTATATGGCAAACACTTTACCAACTGATCTGTGTCTCTAGCCTATCTTATTTATGTAATTTTTGAGACAGTGTCTCTCTGGGAACCTTGAATTTACCAGTTCAACTAGACTAGCTGCCAACAAGCCCCAGGGATCCTGTCTCTACCCCACCCCTGTTCCAGTTTCTGAGACTGTAGATGCATACCACTATACTCAACTTTTGGGGGTGTGTTCTGGAAATTGAACTTAGGTCTTCATGTGAGCACTTTACCATCTGAGCCATCTCAGCCCCAAGTCTCGGCCTCTGTCAGGAGCCTTCAGTCAGGTGTGATGGTTGCAGGCCTATCAGCCTACTTAAACCGCAGGCAAACAGATCAGAAGTTCCAGATGGGCAACTTGGTGAGACCCGGTATCATATATATGAGGCTTAGCAGTAGATCATTTGCCTAGTGCACACAATGCCCTAATTTTAATCCCCAGTACTAATGAAGACACCAAAAAAAAAAAAAAAAAAAAAAAACAACTTCCAGAAAGGCTCCATAGACCCACACAGCACTCTGACTTGATCCAGCCCCTGTTGTAGCTCAGTGTTCAGGATGCTGCATCTGGATAAGGAAAGGACTTGAGCCCTAAGCTCAGGGTAGAGGGGATTCTTTTCTTCTCTGGTTGATGAAGTATGATAAATAGCTCGTTGCTCTTTTTCTCTCCTTTTCACCATCAAACCTCTGCTAGACTCCCGTCCTTCAGCCCCAGCTCTGTGTGTCTCCTCCCCCCCCCCCCCCCCAATTTATGTCGCTTCCTTCTGTTTCTGATTAGAAGGCACTCCGGCTGGCAGTTCAGGAGTTTGTTTCTCCACACTTGTCGTCTTTAAAATCTTTGCGTATATGTTTGTGATTAGCGTGTTAGTACAGGCACGGGGGCGGCTGAAATGTGAGTGTAGGGGGTCAGGACAACCTCCAGGGTCAGTCCTCACCGTGTACCTTGTTGAGGCAGCTTTTGGAGATTCTCCTGCCTCCACTTCCCGTCTCCTGGTTGGGGCGCACTGGGATTACACACCCGCGTGCTACAGTGTCTGGCTTCTCCTTGGCTTCTGGGGTCTGAACCCCAGTCCTCACGCTTGTGTGGCAAGGTACTTTACCCACTGAGTCATATCTCCAACCCTTCATCCCACCACGTTTTCAGATAGAATTTCACCATGTAGCCCAGCTGTCCCAAGCTTGCTGTCCTCCTGCCCCAGCCGCCCAATTAAAGGCATGCTGGGACTAAAGGCATGCTCCATGACACTGGTCTTAGCATTTTTGTTGGCCGTCTCTTGGAGTTTAGTCAGGGCGGGGTACCAGTTCTGTAAAAACAGGTATTGTTTATTGCCTACTTACCACAAGTCCAGTGCTGTGCAGAGTCCTGGATTTCTCTGTTTAACGTAGACAGTTTTTGATGTACAGCGATTACTTTTCCTTTGGGCCCAGGTCTTTATCCAAAACATCATGCACTGCAGCGATCTCAAGCCAAACAGACGCTGACACTGAGAAGTGCCGGCGGCGGCACCGGTGGGTTCAGAGGCACCTCATCCCTCCTGAAAGCCAGAGGATTTGCTTCTGCAGCACCATTGTCTCCATTTTCTACCTGAGACATGATGCCCCCAGACCTGGCCTCTGTAAGGGAGCTTGTACCTTCAGCACCACACAGACATAAAGCATGTGTGGGCACTGGTTTGGCAGAGCTAGTTGTGGTGATAGGGAAGGGAGGGCATAGTGTTAGCGCCTGGCCCCTAAAACAGCCTGGCCGTTCCCGGGATAGTCTACTGTGGGCTCCATCCCCACAGGGCCGGGAGGACGGGATATTCAAGGACAGTGCTTGCACTCTGTTAGCCTCAGTGTGTGCTGATGTTCCTTGTTCATGGGTAATCAGGCCGATAGCATCCAGTTCTTTTAGCTCTGCTTCAATCTAGGCCCTGTCCAGAAAACACGAGATGCGACTCTGCTGGGCCCCGTCCAACCCTGTGAATCATACCAACTTTCGGGCTCGAGCTCTGAGAGGATTGGAATTTGAGGCCAAAGAAGGCAAAATATTTCCCTTTCCCATTCTTGTTAAGTTCTTCGGGGATGGGTAATGGAAACAGATGGTCGCGGGTTCAAATCTGGGCCCTAGCCTTCCCACTCACCTACCTGCCTGTTAGCATCACAGAGGGCCGTTGAGATGGATAGATGGGCCAGAATCCCCAGCTCTGAGTGGGAATGTCAGTTCCACAGTCCGGCAGAAGCCATGCTCTTACTTGTTAGAGAAATAGTCTGTCTCCTTTGCTGCGCTGTGAGGATTAGAGACTAATGCATGGAGATAGAAACAGAATGCCGGCAGGGCAGGAGTGAAAGATCTGGAACTACTTTACCAGAGCCTTGTCTTTGGCGGTGTAGGTGGCCAAGTGGTTCCACGTTTGATTTGTTATCCTGATCCCTCTCTGAGAGTCAGGTGAGCCCTGCCCAAAGGCCAGAGCACGGCTGAAAGGTTTGTTTCACAGCGGAGGTTCCAAGTAGCACCCAAACCCATCCAACCGCCTTTCCACCGTGAAGCCCCTGGCGCCAAACACTGTTGCTTCAGCTGCTAGTACTTAGTGCGCCTCTCCTTGAAACCATTTTCAACTCCTGGGAGCAATATGGTGCCGTAAGTGCTCCCTGCTCGCCCCCTTGTCTTTCTGTGACTAGGACCTGTATGCACGAAGACTCCCGGCCTAATTTACCATCCTTCAAGGTTCACCAAGTTGTGGGCCCAGGGCCAACGGAATGACGGCGGGTGGTGGGGTGGAGAACAAGGAATTGTGTCGGGAAGGGGTCCAGCAGGGTCTTGGCTGGCGCCGCGTTAGCCACAGTCCGGGACCCCAGGGTGGGAGAGGGAACAGAAAGGCACTTGCACCTGGAATGGTTGCAAAATCCTCTCAAGCATGAGGAAGAAGCTGAGCGCGGAGGCAGTAGCTGAAGGAGCCTTCGGGCTCTGCTCAGGTGCGGGGGCCTGAGTGGGGAGCGGCCTCACCGCGCAGGCTGGCAGTGGGACGTGGTGCGCGGGAGGCTCCCGCCTGGCCCGGGGCCGGGGGGCGTGGTGCGGCGGCCGCCGGGGCGGAGAGGGGCCGGGGCGGCGGCGCGGGCTCCCGGGAAGTGGGGCCTCGCCAAGCCCGGCGCCTTGGGCGCAGGCCCTCCCTCCCTTCCCGCGCCCGGCGGGACCCTGCGCCTGTGTCGGGAGAGGCCGGCGTCCGGCAGATGCACACGGGGCGGGGGCGGAGGAGAGGCGGGGAGAGAGAACCCACAACAAAACTTGGCGTCGCTGCGCTCACGGAGCGACTTGAATGACAGGAGCCCGCGGCCGCGGAGCGCAGCGGACACCCGGGAGCCTGTTCCGCCCACGGCGCGGGCGCAGCAGCAGGTAGGGGCGCGTGCGGACGGGTGGGCCGAGGGACCACGGGCCATGGGCCGCGCCCGGGCAGCCCACTCTGACTTCCCTCTCTGTGCCCATCGCCGCTGCCCGGGACCGCATCCTGCCCTGTCCGGTGGACCCTGCGCAGGAGTACGGTCGGGCACACACACGGAGCAGGGGGGGCGACCCCTGCGGGATCGGGGGGGAGGGCAGAGGGAGCTTTTTCTACTCGATGCTAGAGTCTGATCCCAGCCTTTGGGCGCCTCCCGCTGCGCGCATCTGGAAAGAATCTGCGAGCGGGTGGGGAGGGGAAGTGGAGGCACGCGGGTGTGTGACAGGGACTGTGGGGGCAGGTGGAACTGGGAAGGGGTCCGACCCTCTGCACTGAGAACTTGGGCCCAGGGCATCCCGCGACTTTCCACGTCAGTTCAGCGGGGGCTCCACCGAGTCCAACACAGACCTCTTTACAGACAAGCAAGCACAGCAGGCAGAAATCAATCTCTAGGGTGCGTGGACAGGTGAGGTGCACAGGCGAGCAAGAGTCTTGGCTTCCGTTCCCCTCGGTGCGGTCTAGCACAGTGCCATGCGCTCTGACCACAACCCCACCGTCTGTGTAGGCATCTACTACTTCCAGCAGGACAGAAAGGGGCAGAGCGAAAAGCACAGTCGTCCTCAGGCGGGAATGGGGCGCGAAGGGGTGGGGTGGCGCACGGGGCGTGGGGAGTTGGAATACCTGACCTGCAGTCAGGTGGAAGAAGGGGGTGGGGTCGGCTTGGGGCTCCTAGGCTGGGGCCTGGGTTGGAAGGCAGCTGCAGCCTAAGCTGCAGGCGTGTGCAGCCAGGGCTAGGGTCCTGGCTAGGATGCAGGCGTGCAAGAGACGGCAAAAGGATGAGCATTAGCAACCTGAGCGTCTGCTGAAGAAGGTGAGACTGCGCTCTGCCAGGCATGAAGAGGCACCAGGGGATGTGAATGGGAGGACCCCTGGGTGGGCCTTTCCTTTCGTCTTATGAAAGCCAAAATGATCAGATCCCAAGCACACAGGGCACACACCACTGGGGAGGGCCTGGGCTGCCCTGGGAAGTTCATCAATGGCTGGGCTGAGGCTTCTGCCTCCTACTCTAGGAGCCCTAGGCCCAGTCTTTGGTGTGCAAGGTAAGAAGTGTCAGATTCGGTGACTTTGTGCACCATGAACAGGTACTTTTTGTCCCTTCTGTCTGAATCCTGGGTAGGAAGTAGCACCTGTAGGCTTGGTGGGGTCACACACAGAGTGCTGATCACGACCTACCAGAACCCCGATGGCTCCCTATTGCCAGCACCCTGGCATGGTGGCTGATGCCCTAGGCAACCTGTGTCTCCATCCCTAATTTCTATTCCTCATTTACCCTGCTTAAACACACCCACCTCTTTCCTGTCTCTACATCACACCCCGCCCAGGCTGTCCATCTGCTTGGAGGGCTTTTTTTCCCCTATGTTCACCTGAGGAACTCCTACTTAGCTTTCAAGACCATCTCAGGGCTATCTATCTATCTGTCATCTATCTATCTATCTATCTATCTATCTATCTATCTATCTATCTATCTATCATCTACCTATCAATCAATCTATCTATCTATCATCTACCTATCAATCAATCAATCTATCTATCATCTACCTATCAATCTATCATCTATCTATCTATCTATCATCTACCTATCAATCTATCATCTATCTATCTATCGTCTACCTATCATCTATCTATCAATCATCTACCTATTGATCTATCATCTATCTATCTATCTATCTATCTATCTATGCATCTATACATCTATGCATCTATTGTATCTATCTATACACATGCCATAGAGCATGTGTGGAAGTCAGAGGACAACTTGCCAGAATTGGTTATCTCCTACCATGTGGGTCCCAGGGTTTCAACTCTGATCACCAGACTTGGAGACAGGAGCCTTTACTGATTGAGCCATCATGGCCTTGTTTTTCTTCTTTTGTCTATGACTCCCCCCCCCCCCGAGACAGGGTTTTCCCATGTAGCCTTGACTGTCCTGGAACTTGTTCTGTAGACTAAGGTGGCCTAGAACTCAGAGATCTACCCATCTCTGCCTCCTGAGTGCTGGGATTAAAGCACATGCCACCACCGCCTGGTTATGACTTATTTTTAACTATGTGTCTGTGTGTGCAGGTGCCGGCAGAGGCCAAAGGTATCAGACCCCTGGAGCTGGGGTATAAGTGGTTGTAAGCCGTCCCAGTGAGTGCTGGGCTCAGATCTTCTGCAAGTGGAGTACTGTTCTTAACAGGTGAGCCATCACTCCAGCTCCTGATTCTTATTTATTGTTATTTTTATTATACTAGGTTATAAAATGGAGTCTGAACAGATGACATTGTAGGTCTTTCTTCTCTGCCTTTCCATAAACTCATTCAACTCCCAGAATCAGGGGAGGCTCAGCCTAATCTTGAAGGGCAATTTCTAAAACCTCTGGGGTAGGGCCGCTGAGGAGTCTGAGATTTTGGGGGTGGGTAACAGTTGGGGGAGGCATTTGCACTTGCCTTTCCAGCTTGCAAATTAGGAACATAGTTTATGCCTATTCCTGGGCTTTCTCTTGCTCCAGCAAACTATAGCTCAAAAGAGAGTAGGGGCTCAGTGAGCCTGAACACAGGAGGTGATGCTGGGCTCCGAGCATCTGCTCCCAGCCATGTTCATTCTTTCTATGTAGCTCTGGAATCCAGTCCTTGCTTTCCATCCCGGCACCAGCATGTCAGCCTCTTTGTCCCTCGCACAGCCTTGCTCACAACCTCCATCCACAGCCTGTTGTCCTCACATCAGTAGCTCCTTATCTTCCAGAAACCAAGCGACAGACACTCTGTGGCCTAACCCTAACCTGCCCTGGACTTGTGGCCATTGTGCTTGCTTGTGTCGTTCCCAGCTACCACCTGCCACGGAGAGCCCAGGGAGCTTTGTGGAGTAATCCACGTCTGGACCCCAGGCCTTCGCACACACCGACCCTCTTTCATTCTTGCCTGATGCTTGGCCATCAGAACGCCTAGTCTAGACTTCACTTCCTCTAGGAAGACGCCTATAACTAGGTTATGTTTTCTCTGAGCTCCTGTGAACTCTACACCTCACCCCTCAACTCTCGGGTGACTCAGTTTACCTGACTCTAAAGCTCATCAGTTTATCATCAGACTCTAAAGCAACACTGTTTAACAAACATGGCGTTAGCCACAAATGCAGTGTGAAGTGTTCTAGAAGCCATGTTAAGATGAGAGGCCAGAGAGAGGACTCAGTGAGGAGAAGCTGTGCTAGCCCGGAACCCACAGGTGCAGAGGGACACAGCTGTACTCCCAGCACCCCTACGGCAAAGTGGGAGGCAGAGGCAGAAGATTGTCTGGGCCCTGATGCCCAGCCAGCATGGAGTATGCAGTAGAGGCCTAAAACAAGAATGGAAGGAGAAGGCACACTCCTGACCTCCACATGCTCGTGCCTGCACACGCATGCATATGCTTGCACACACATGCACGCACGCGCACGCACACACACACTCACATATACGTTCACTCTCTCATATACACACTTGCTCATGTGTTCTCTCTCACACACACATATACACGTACACTTTTTAATTTTTATATTTATTTATTTATTGCGGTTTTTTGAGACAAGATTTTTCTGTGTGGTCCTGGCTATCCTGTCAAACGCATAGAGATCCGCTAACCCCTGCCTCCCAAATGCTGAGATTAAAGGCGTGTGCCACTACCGCCCGACCAATTTTTATTTTTTTAAGATAGGGTCTTACTATACATCCCTGTCTGTCCTAGAACTTGCTCTGTAGCCCAGACTGGCCTTTACCTCACAGAGCTCTGCCTGCCTCTGTCTCCAGAGTGCTGAAATTAAAGACATGTGCCATCATGCCTGGCCCAAATAATTTTTGTTTTTCGAGACAAGGTTTCTCTGTAGCTTTGGTACCTGTCCTGGAACTAGTTCTTATAGATCAGGCTGGCCTCAAACTGCCTCCCAAGTGCTGGGATTAAGCGTGCGCCACCATCACGTGGCTCCCAAATAATTTTTTTAAAGTAAAATAAGACAGATAAACTTGCCGGGCAGTGACAACTCTCTGTGAGTTCGAGGCCAGCCTGGTCTTCAGAGTGAGTTCCAGGACAGGCTCCAAAGCAACATAGAGAAACCCTGTCTCAAAAAACAAAAACAAAAACAAAACAAAAAACAGATAAACTTAATTTTGGGTAAAGCATGTCTCAATGTGGACTAACCCTACTTTAAGTGCTCCAGAGCCACATGTGGCAGTGAGTATCTACAGGAGGAGACAGGGCATCATGAACCTCTTAGCCAGGAGCCTGCCCCAAGCTTCCATGTAGGATCCAGCCTGGTGTGCTTGGCCCCACAAGAGTAGCCTGGGGCAATGCAGAAGCCCTGGAGCTCAGTGCAGCCCCTTAACAGCTATTACACTGACTGATCCCTGTGGGCCTCTGCTCTCTGATCTCTAAAGTAGTGAGGAAAACATTTTCAGTTTGGTTCAGAATGTTGATATAAATTATGTATTTGTACAGATAAGCTTGTGGATTTTTATGGAGACCAGCCAAAGGTGAGGGAAGAAAGCCAGCCTGTCCAGTGAGTACCTTGTATATGCGAGGACCAGCGCCTTTCCTGCATCCACTCCCTGGCCTCCTGCTCTGAGTAAATTTGAGGCTTACTCCCCACCTCCCCATGTGTGCTCTGGCCAGAAGACTGTGGAGTCAGCTGTGGGGGAGGGGAGGCTGATGATCTGGAGAGGTGTGGTGGGGGGTGTGGAGGGCCAGGCTGCTGCCAGCGTCATTCACTTCTGCTCACTGATCTCTGTCAACTAAAAGCTGGGCATCTGCTGGGCTCCCTGGCTCTGCCAGACTTGGGCTGGGGCTCAAGAAAGCCATGTGGGTCGTATGGTAAAGGATCTAGCTGTTACCCTCTTCTTCCTACCCTTTCCCTGGGCTATCTTGTCTTCCAAGGGAAGACTGCCACCCAGATCTGAGCGGGTCATGGCTTATGGTTTCACCTACTCTAGACAGGACGGGCATGTGATCTATCTCATCTCTGTCTCCAGGACCCAGGGCTAGTGCAGCAGTGGGAGTCATGGTGGCTAGTGGGCTAGACATCTTCTGCAGCCCGTCTAGGGCCGATGGGTTGGGACCAGCCAGACCACAAAGCCCAAGTGGATTCTAGACCTGGTGTCTTAGCGTTTTACTGCTATGAAGAGACACCATGACCACGCCAACTCTTATAAAGGAAAATGTTTCATTGGGGCTGGCTTACAGCTTAGAGGTTTAGTCCATTATTGTCACGGTGGAACATGGCAACATTCAGGCAGACATGGTGCTGGAAAAGGAGCTGAGAATTCTATATCTTGATCTACAGGCAACAAGAAGTGAACTGTGCCACTGGGTGTAACTTGAGCATATATGAGACCTCAAAGCCCGCCCCCATGATGACATGCTTCCTCTTATGTCACACCTAGTCCAACAAGGTCACATCTCCTAATAGCGCCATTCAAACACATGAGTATATAGAGGCCATACCTACTCAAACCACCACATATGGGATGGGGTGAAGAGGGGGTGCTAGAGTGGGTAATGAGGTGTTTGGGGGGCTGAGTAGAATGGAGTATAGTGGTCATTCTCAACTTGTGTGTTGAGACCCCTGTAGGTCAATCAACCCTTGCATAAGGGTCACATATCAGATATCCTGCACATCAGGTGTTTGCATTATGACTCAGTAGCAAAATTACAGTGATGAAGTAGCAATGAAAATAATTTTACATTTGAGGGTTCACCAAAACATGGAGGAACTGTATAAAAGATCAAAACATTAGGGAGGCTGAAAACCACTGGAGAGAGAAAGGAAGGGAGAAATTCATGTTTATTCATTTGTTAAGCATTTACTGTGTGTCCCTCATTGACCTAGGGAGTGCCCATGAAGGATACTTCTGTTATCATCTTTAGGACAGATAAGAAACTGAAGTTTAGACTGTTTCAAAACTTGTCCAAAGTCACACATGATCTCCACATGTCACCCTCCAGCATCACTGCCAACTTCCCGGGTTCCCTAATCCTGCAATGACAGGCTTTGGTCAGACCCTACTAGCTGCTACATGGTTGCATTTCCCAAGGGAGTGGTGGGGCAGACCCAGCCTGGCTTGTGTACTGGTGACCACTCCATTCTGGAGTGGAGCCTGAAGCCTGGACACTCACCTGGGCGCCACTCAATGGAACATGGTATGGTGTAGCATCATCCAAGTAGCAACAGCTGCTCCTGCCCCCTAATGGGCACCAGATGCTCTGTGTCTGTTGTCATCCTCAGTCCTGATAGGACTGTGAGTTTAGACAGCACCTGCCTGGTGCAGGGAGGGTGCGGTGGCCTGGGGTCTGTGGTCCTGGGATCAGTGCCTCTCCCTGCAGCTCAACACATCGAGGAGACATTTCTGAGTCCTTGTGACACCCTGGCCCGCGGGACCACAGGGACAATGGTAGCAAGTCACATCCTTAGCCTGTATGCATCCCTGCTGCCCTAGGGGGTTATCTGCAGGGGCAGTGGTCATGTGAGCGTGTCAATCCTGGTGAGGATGGCTGAGTGACTGATCTTCAGGGGTGGGACTCATCAGGTCATAGGATGGCAGCAGCCTCGTTCACCTCTCTGCCTGGCTTTGGATGCACTCAGACTGTACCTACATGCAGAAAGTGATAGGTCTCAGTCTAGGGGCTATGACTTTTAGTGACAACCCAAGCCAACTATTGCTAAGCCCTGGGCAATCTCAGACTCTACCCATTCCCCACCCATCCCTACACACTGTCCCTCTTTGGTTATTTCTTGGAAATTGCTGACCACACAAGGGAGGGGAAGGGCATTTGGGACAGAAGGAATAGTATGTGCTAAGGCCTAGAGGGAGGGACCACTAAGTAATCCTGTGTAACTCAGCTGGTGATGGAGAGGGAGTTGGAAGAGTCAGGGCCAAGTTCTGGGATCCTCCATGGGAGCTGGAGCAGAGTGTTACACCTGCTAGTGGAGAGACAAAGGCTTGTCATGTTGCCTAGGTCAGGACAGCAGTTTAGTAGATTCCAGGTCCTGCCTTAGCTCCCCTTCTGTGA
The DNA here is from genome assembly GCF_982192425.1 of Myodes glareolus. NCBI lineage: Eukaryota > Metazoa > Chordata > Mammalia > Rodentia > Cricetidae > Myodes > Myodes glareolus. The sequence continues at coordinate 83,760,120 of NC_142028.1, forward strand.
AATAAGGGTGGAAATTCCTCAGGACGCAGGCCGGTGAGGGTTATAGGCGGTTTCGCAGCCCTGACTAAGGTCAGGGCTTCATGGCCCTTCCATCACTACAGAGGAGACCCCTGATGAGAGAGGGTGGCAGTCACCGAGCTCTTGAGTGCCACTGTCTTCGTCTAGGGGGCTCTATCGTGCCTTCCAGTGACCATAACTACACGCCCAATGTATGTGATCAGTGAATCACCTGGCACCGAGGTGAGCCTGAGCCATTCCCCCCACAGGCACCATGGCCAGCAGCAGGGGCCTACCACTCCTGCTGCTGTTGCCCCAGCTGCTCCTGGGCACTGTCCTGGCTGTGAGGGCTCCTGGGTTTGGCCGAAGTGACCTCCACAGCCTGAGCCCTGAGGAGAATGAATTTGTGGAGGAGGGACAGCCTGTGCTAGTCCTGAGCCCCGAGGAACTAGAGCCGGGCCCAGCCACCATCGACTGTCCCCGCGACTGTGCCTGCTCCCAGGAAGGAGTTGTGGACTGCGGTGGTATTGACCTGCGTGAGTTTCCAGGTGACCTGCCTGAGCACACCAACCATCTGTCCTTGCAGGTGAGGCTAACGCCCCAGCTGCTGCCCCCAGCTGCCGACTCCAAGCCTTCAACATGGTCGCACAACTCCCTTCTTGCCCAGAATCTCCAATTTTCAGAGCATCACCCCCCCCCCCCAACACACACACACACACACACACACACACTATATTCAGGGTAGCAAGACAGATCAGACTTAGGAAATCCTGGTCCTACCCTTATGGTACCCATGATGCCCTGGTTACAGAAGCCTGATATATAGCCTGCTGGTTCATGGAGGAGTCTAGGCTGTTCAGCTTGTAGCGTAAAAATGTCTCACCATGGGCACAGAGTTGCCCAACAGTTGAATAGATAAGAAACCACTAACACCATTTCAGGACTAGGAAGGCCGGGACAAGGGGATCCAACTCTAGGAGGCAGTGGACTCAGAGCATAGCATGGGAGCGCTGGTCTCTGCTGAGGCCCTCCTGGCTAGATGGATGGATCCTGGTGCATCTAGGGCAGTCCTAGGGGATGGGCAAACTGTTACACTTTCTCTAGAGATCAGCAAAGGCAGAAGATCTGCCTGTGGTCACTCAGTGGGGCGGGGCTAGGCAGGCAGTAGGCCAATGAGAGGAAAGAACAAACTGAAGACAGTTCTTACCAGGTTCGTTTTCTCACCATTCGCACACAGACTGTCACGTACCTGCTGTGGGTATCTCTGGTTCTGAGCGGGGTGTTGGGTGTGTGGGAAGGTCATGGTTCCACTCTGACTTAAGTGCTCACAGTATATGGCTGAGACAGACAGACCAATGAGTAGACAAAAAAAAATCAAACAGAGCTAAAAGGCTTAGCCAGGCAGTGGTGGCCCACACCTTTATACCAGCACTCAGGAGGCAGCGGCAGGCAGATCTCCGAGGTTGAGGCCAGCCTTGTCTACAGAGTGTAGCCAGAGTTACACAGAGAAACACTGTCTTGGAAACCAAGAGGGAGGGAGGAAAAGAGAGAAAAGAGAGGAGAGAGAGAGAGAGAGAGAGAGAGAGAGAGAGAGAATTTGCCCTATGGGGTCCAGGTTCTTCATTCCACCCAGGAGAGTTTTTCAGGTGTGGTCGGAAACCTGGTATCCAAGGGGAGTGGGGACTGCATAGCAAAGAAGGGAGCTAAGTGGCTTCTGTTCAGGGACAGCCCCAGGTGACTGTCACTTGGCGCAGGTCTGAACGGCGGGTAGATGTCTACGTGTGGGCTCTTTAAGAGTAGGGGTCATGAGTCTTTGCCTGCTGCTGTGTATTGCCTGCTCAGGAGAGAATTCCACAGCAGGTGCCCAAGAGAGGGGGTGCTTCTAGGGCCGAGGGTAGGTGTGGAACCCCCATGCACCTACCCCTGAGCTGCTGCGCCCCCATCTCCCCACAGAACAACCAGCTGGAGAAGATCTACCCCGAGGAGCTGGCTAGGCTGCAGCGGCTGGAGACACTCAACCTTCAGAACAATCGCCTGACTTCCCGAGGTGAGGGGACATCTCCGGAGCTGAGACACCTGCTCAGGGGCCTGGGCCATGGGGGAAGGTGTCTCAGAGGCTTGAGAGGCATGGTGGTCACAGAAAAAAACTCACCTTGGAGAACCTGGAGTGAGGGGGACCAGGTTTTGGCTGGGTTGCAGGGGAGGATTCTCTGGATGTTGTCCTGAGCCTGCTGGATAGGACCTGGGTCACTGAGAATACAAGCTTCCTGGGGCCTTGTCAGAGACTCTCTGATTTGCAAGGGCCCTTAGAATCCAAGAGCAACATCTGTAAGTTGTCTTTTCTCCCCGAAGACCAAGTATAATACATAATTGGGATAGAACTTTTAGAAAACAGAGTGGAAGATGAGAAGAAAACCCTAATCCCGTCACTTCGAATTAATCAATATTAAGATTTGGTACTCTCCCTTCCCCATTTTAAAAGAAAGCAGCTTTATTGAGATGTAATTTGTGTGCCATAAATGACCCGGTTTAAAAGTCCAGTCCAATCTGGTATGTTTCAGTGAGTTTACGCGGCGTGCAGCCGCCTCTGTGATCTGCAATCCTTCATCCTAGGTTTTAAGGCCACAGCTGAGCTCCTGCGGTCGCTGCAGCGCCTGCTTTGCTTAGCAACTTCTTGCTCGCGCTGTTGCTGGCGCTCTATCTGGCTGTCACGTCACACTCCACAGCAGGGTATTCCGTGGAGAGACGGCCCGGCCGTGGCTTATATAACTGTTCCTTCTCCTTTGACTTGGGTCCATCCCAGCATCTGGGGGTCCTGGAATGGGAACTGGATGTCAGAGGCCAGCACATGGCTGGAGAGGGGCCAGTCTAACTGGTCTCCTCACAAGCCAACTGTCAGAGGGGACCAGGGGTGAGGCTGCCCCTACACAGAGCCTATCCCAGCTTGGCTGCACCTGCCTATAGGTGGGGCTGAGATTGAAGAGGGGCTCCGACCCCCAGCAACCATCCCCAGGGGAGCACTCCTTCCGGCTTCAAAGGGTTAGGCTAGGTCACCCAGTCCCTAGCTAGCACTTAGCTGCTTGCTTCTCTGAGAACACAGGATAAACACAAACTGGTGGGGAGGGGCGGGAGCTGCCTAGAGGTGGGTGGTTTGCCTGCTCCCCTGTAGTAAGTACATCCTTCATCCAGGTCTCTGACCTGTCCTTTAAAGGGCTCCCAGAGGAAGCATTTGAGCATCTGACGAGTCTCAATTACCTGTACCTGGCCAACAACAAGGTGAGGGTCATGGAGGGTGGGCGGGCTTCCCAGGGTTAGGCAGGCTTCCCTGCCCTCTTGGCTCTCTCTTCCCTTGAGCTCTGTGATTGTCCCCCAGTGCCCTTTCCAGCCTGGCTTCTAGGTCCTTGTTGTCATGGCTGTTGAGAAGGGGACACATGCCACCCCCTATAAGCTAGAGCGTGCCTGATGATGAAGCAGCCAAGACCCCCAGCACGGATGGGTGGAGGGAGAACCCAGCTTGTCACGCAGGCCCTTGAGCAAAGCAATGAAGTCTGGGCCCAGGGGAAGTCTGTACAGTTGAGGTGGCACGCTTCTGTGCTCCCCAGTACTCAGGACTGAGGTGGGAGCTTTGAAGTCGGGGAACTTGAGACAAGCCTGGACACGAGGAGACTTGTTTCAAAATGTGTAGAAGTAAATAATAAGCAGAAAGGCCGGCAGGAGTGAGGCTTGCCTTCTCTCTGTCCAGAGCAACTTTTCAATCACACTCTTCCTTCTGACCTCTAACCCCTTCCCCAGGAGCCCCGGAGTCCAGGAGTATGGGGTCAAGTGCAAAGGGCTTTGACTACCAAGCTAAGGGCTATGGGAACTGGGCACATTTTGTTTTATCAAAAGATGGAACATTCAAAACATCAGAAGTTTCTATATTAGGAAAGTAGCTTTGGTGTCAGGGAAGAACCCAGGACAGGGAACAAATAAGCACCCAGTGGCGGGGCCCGGAGCTAGCCTCTATTGGCCTTTCTGCCGGCTCTTTCCTCTCCAGCTCACCTTGGCACCCCGATCCCTGCCAAACGCCTTGATCAGTGTGGACTTTGCTGCTAATTACCTCACTAAGATCTATGGACTCACCTTTGGCCAAAAGCCAAACCTGAGGTCAGAAGTCAGAGGGATGATCCTGGGTGTGGGAATGAATGTGTGCCGGGTGAGTTGTAGGGTTTGGGGGACGCTGAGACAAAGAAGGGACCCAGGCAGGCCCTGAGAAGGGGCTTGCTGTGCTGTGTGTGGGCTATGGGTGTGCTCAGGGGTGGCGGAGGAACAGCCAGGGCCTAGAGGAGCTCAGGATCCAGAAAGCTGAGACCTGATTGAGGAGGTCTCTGTGCAGTAAATGAGGAATGAGCTTGTGCATGGGAGTGGTGGGGTCTGGGAGGGAAGAGCAGCTTCCAGCCAGCAACGCTGCCCTTCTTTGAACTTGCTTAAGGGGGTGTGACCATTCCTGGGACCCCCACACTGAACTTCAGATGAAAGAGTCTGGGCTGGGACTTGTTTCTGCCTCTGTTTCTGCCACTAATTTATGTGGTGACTTCTGGCAGGGTGCCAGAAGTCTGTTTCTGTCCTGTTTCTGCCACTAATTTATGTGGTGACTTCTGGCAGGGTGCCGAGGGGTTCCGAAGCCCTTTAGCTCTGCTTCCCCGAATTAAGACGGTAGAAAAGTACCCTAGGCCTCGATCTCAGCTTGAGTGAGGTGCACAGCAAAGCTGGCCTAGGGCTGGGGAGCCCAGGTGGGGTGAGGATTGCACCTCAACCCCACAGGTCTGTGTACCTGCACAACAACAAGCTAGCAGATGCTGGGCTGCCGGACAACATGTTCAACGGCTCCAGCAACGTCGAGATCCTCATCCTGTCCAGCAACTTCCTGCGCCACGTGCCCAAACACCTGCCACCCGCCCTGTACAAGTTGCATCTCAAGGTGGGGAGCAGAGAGGGCAGTTGTGTGTGTGTGTGTGGGGGTAGAAGCAGATCCGTGGCCCACAGAGATCAACAGGGGGAGAAGCGTGGCCCGGTTGGATATGGGGATGCTGGGTGAGACTGAGAGTCCCATGCAGGAGTATTAGCTCCGTAGGGGAGCAGGCAGACATCCGGGCACCTGACCATCAGTGTGGGTTTGAGGGGTCTATCAGCATACCCGGATGCTGCAGGTATGACTCCCCCCTTGCTAGCCCCCAGGATGCTCTGTGGACCTCATCCTGAGGCCTGGATCCTGTCCAGGCCTCTCACTTTACCCCCTCCCTGCCTTTCCTTCTAGAACAATAAGTTAGAGAAGATCCCCCCTGGGGCCTTCAGTGAGCTGAGCAACCTCCGGGAGCTGTACCTGCAAAACAACTACCTGACCGATGAAGGCCTGGACAATGAGACCTTCTGGTGGGTCCTGGTATCACCGCATCTTCCTCACCATGACACCAGGCGGTCCCAGCTGGTCCCAGCTGGTCCCAGCCATGTGTCTACTTTCCTTGCCTGCTTTCCCTGGAGAAGAAACTTTGGGGCTTGTGTCTTTTGCCGTTTCTGTCTCTGGGAACAAGTCAAGTGTATAGATAAGGCCTGCTGAGACGGCAGATGTGGGACGTGGGCTCCTGCTTAGCATCTCAGTCCCCTCCTTTCTCCAGGAAGCTCTCGAGCCTGGAGTACCTGGATCTGTCCAGCAACAACCTGTCACGGGTCCCAGCAGGCCTTCCCCGCAGTCTGGTCCTGCTGCACCTGGAGAAGAACGCCATCCAGAGCGTCGACGCTGACGTGCTGACACCCATCCGCAGCCTTGAGTACCTGCTGCTGCACAGCAACCAGCTGCGGGCCGAGGGCATCCACCCGCTGGCCTTCCAGGGCCTCAAGCGGCTGCACACGGTGCACCTGTACAACAACGCGCTGGAGCGGGTGCCCAGTGGCCTGCCCCGCCGAGTTCGCACCCTCATGATCCTGCACAACCAGATCACGGGCATCGGCCGCGAGGACTTCGCCACCACCTACTTCCTGGAAGAGCTCAACCTCAGCTACAACCGCATCACCAGCCCACAGATGCACCGGGATGCCTTCCGCAAGCTGCGCCTGCTGCGCTCCCTTGACCTGTCTGGCAATCGCCTGCAAACCCTGCCTCCCGGCCTGCCTAGAAATGTACACGTGCTGAAGGTCAAGCGTAATGAGTTGACTGCCCTGGCTCGCGGGGCGCTAGCTGGCATGGCCCAGTTACGGGAACTCTACCTCACTGGCAATCAACTGCGGAGCCGGGCCCTGGGACCCCGGGCCTGGGTGGACCTTGCTGGTCTGCAGGTACTAAAGGACTTGGCCACATGGGGGCACCGGGAGGAGAGAGGATGGTGAACCTCTGTGGTGCCACTGTGGTGGCTGCCCTGAGCCTACTCAGCTACTGGGATGAGGGACAGCTGTGCCAGGCGCCAGGTTCCTGTGGGTTAGCCAGACTGAACTAATTCACAATTAGATACCTGCTGGGGAGGCTGACCTCAGGGTAGGAGGGTTGTGACCATGCAGTCCAACCTACTTATAGGTGCAAAAGCATAGGGCAGACTGAGCACAGGAGCCTGTGTCTGGAGTGGCCGGGCCAGGTCACCACAGGCAGACCCAGGCTTGAGAAGGGTGGTAGAGGTGAGACATAGTCATGGTTTCAGGCCAGGGTCCCTAGCTCAGGAGGACTAGGGGGCAGTTTGGGCAACATGGTCACATCGTCCTGAAGTACGGAGCAGGAGCTTGCAGAAGACTGGGCCTTGACACTGGAGGTTAGGGTGCTGTCCTTATTGATCTTACCATGGGGCAGCCACGGGGTAGGATGGGAGAGCGGTTCAACACTCTGGGCCAACTAATGGGAATGGCTGCTGTGGCTATGCAGGGGTATTCCCAAGGTCAAACCTCTTTGGGGACAAGAAGACCCTCCCATGTGAGGGGAGCAGCGAGCAGGTGGAATTCATTGCAGCCCTAAAGAGGGGCCAGGCCTGCCACAGTGCTCTTCTCCTCCCAGAGCCATTCTTCATGACAGAGGCTGAGAACCCCCACACTGCCCCCCTCCCTCAGACCTCCTCAGGGCCTGCTCCTGTCTCTCGGGGCTCTGCTTAGATGCCACTTCTGAGGTCTCTCTCTCTCTGCACTGTTTTTTTCTTCATAAGCTTCATCGGCCAGGCCTTGGGTCCTGTGTTCTGGGTAAAAGGAGAGGCCCACGTTTTAGCTCCTCCCTCACCTCCAGCTCTCCACTTAGGCTGCTTATGCCCCAGGCCAAGCCACCCTGTTTCTCCACTGGACCTCACCTTCCTAGATCTCACCACTCCCGTAAGTGAAAAGCACCCGCACACACTCCATGTCTTCTAGAGCTCCCTGCTTCCTGCTATGGTTTTCAAGGCTCCCCCTGCCCCTGCTCAGGCACCCCTCAGCCCTTCTGCTGGAAGACTCTGCCTGCTCTCCTTCCCGGAAACATCTTACCCGTTAGCACGCACAGGCAGGTCAGACACCTCCCCGAGCCTCAGCCTGGGCATCTGGAGAGCGAGCAGGGACTGTCCCTCACACTGTGGGCCTTTTGACAACAACTGCTTCTTTTTTCCTCAAGTCCACCCTGTGCTAATGCCCTGGAAAGCGTTTCCTGGCTCAAGGCTGGATGAGGCCTTTCCCTGCTCCCTCCTTACAGCCAGGCCCGGCACGGTCCATCTACACAGCCTGTCTGTCTTCCTGAGGGTGGAGATGGTGTCTCAGGGAGTCCATGTCCCCAGCACCCATGGGCGCCAACCATCTCTGGGATGAATGAGGGAGTGGTAAAGCCGAGAGTGGGGAGTGTGCCCACGGCTGTGAAAACAAAAAGGGAAATAAGAAGCCCTGTGGGCAGAGGAGGTGATAGAGCTGGAAATTTTGGGCTCCGTTGCAATCCTGATGCTGACTCACCAAGCTGTGTGGGATCTGGGCAATGACCCCGAATTCCAGCCTCTTGGGGTGTTGATGGAGCTTCAAGAGCATGAAGTCCTGTCGTACGGCATCACTAGTGTGGGTCTGGGGAAGGTGCATAGGCACTCAGAGGAGCAACAAGGGTGAGCACAGAGCAGTGTGTGCCAGGTCCCCTGCTCCTCTTCCCTGGCTATAGCTCCTGGACTCCAGGCATCGGGTGACTCTGAGCCTGCCCAGCCTGGGGCCTGCTTGTTGTGACAGGGTTTCTGCAAGTCTTGTGCCCACTCTCCTGGTCCTTGTACCTGTGACCTGCACATGTTGATCCTGGCGTGTCTAGTCCGATGGAAGTGACAGGTGGATTAAAGGGGAAAGGCTAGGATTATGATACGCAGGCAGCATGGCTATGACCTCATGTGCAAAGGCAGAAGGACCTGGGTAGGCTCTACATCAGTTAGAACAAATATTTGGAGTCTGGCACAGCATGTCCCAGCCTCTTACAGAGTGTGAGACCACCCCCCCCCCACACACACACCACTGCCATTGGGGTTCTCATTAGATATAGCTAGACTGTGGCTTGGTGGGAGCCTATAAACTGTTAAGCGCTCTGCACAGGTGGGTGTCCTTGAATCCCCTGCTCACCTCTGCAGCTGCTGGACATCGCTGGGAACCAGCTGACAGAGATCCCCCAGGGGCTGCCCCCGTCCCTTGAGTACGTGTACCTGCAGAATAACAAGATCAGTTCCGTTCCCGCCAACGCCTTCGACTCGACCCCCAACCTCAAGGGGATCTTTCTCAGGTAGGAGTCCCTGAAGCCTCCTTTGCACCTCCTCTCTCCCCACCCCCCTGGCACCCTATCCTCCCCCCCCCCATATCTAACAATAGATGGGCAGCTGAGGTGCCTGGCAGGCAGAGTGTGAGCACAGCTCTGCAGGCCTGAAATGGCTCATAGGTCTCGTAGTGGGCAGCAGACACGTTAACACATTAATGACTAGTGTAGGGTGTTGCTGTTTGTTATGGGTGTGAGAGGAGGCCCAGGGAGCATCTTGCTAGACCACAGCTATGCAGACACAGGTGACAGTTGTGTTCACAGCCAGCCACGTGGGGCTCAGGTGTCAGACCAAGAACAGCAGATGCCTAGTTCCCACTGGACTCTGGGGTTAGAACTTCAGGGAGCCCAGACCCCACAGACTATGGCTTCTTCTCAACTCCTCCCACACCCCAACTCGACCCCCCCCCACCCTGCCAAAATCAGAGAGGAGACAGAACAGAAGACAGCAGAAGGTCCAGGGTGGTGGCACTGGTGTGGTGTGGCTTGGGTTTCTGATCAGCGCTGAGGCACTATTGGATCTAAAGTCAGGACTGAGTACATAATCTCTTACCAGCTCAGCTATGGCCTTGCCTGTATGCCAGGCAGATCTTGGGGCTGGTGCCAGAGGGCAGCAGAGGCCACTCTCTGGCTGCCATGCTATAGCTGAAGCGAGAGTATGTATATAGTGGGGGACTTCTCTTGCCTCGCAGGTGACAGTCCCTGCCGTCCCCTTCCGCCAAGCTCTCAGCGCCGTAACAGGTCTACTTGCCACGGTGCGCCATGCAGCTTGGTTCCCCACCTTTACAACTTGCTGTCCCATGTCCCAGACACCTCTCTGCCCTCTTCCCTTCTGAGCTGGGCAGGCATAAGGGCATCAGCCTGAGCACCTGACACTGACCCCTGGACCGCCGCTCAGGTTCAACAAGCTGGCCGTGGGCTCCGTGGTGGAAAGCGCCTTCCGGAGACTGAAACACCTGCAGGTCTTGGACATTGAGGGCAACTTTGAGTTTGGTGACGTTTCCAAGGACCGGGGCCACATAGATGAGGAAGAGGAAGAAGAGGAGGACGAAGAGGACGAGGAAGAGGAGACAGGATCGTAACGGAGTGACACAGATCTGACCCAGGTGGGTGGTCTCTGTGTCAGCCTCACCCTGTTCTCTATTCTATCCCTTCATTTTGAAAACCTGTCAGTTTGTGTTGCATGTGGGATTGCACCGTGGGAGAGGTTGGTGTGCATGGCATAGTGCCCATGGAAACCAGTTTGTGCCCAAGGCATTCTAACAGGGGGATGGGTACTGTACTGGGAGATACCTGGGGTGCAGAGGCTCCCAAGTCTGGGGCTCGGCCTGAGCGGGAGATGGGAGGTAGTCGCTGTAGGCCTTGAGATAGATATAGACACCGAGGGAGCTAGATGAGCTTGCCCAGAACAGAGAGGGAGAGGGTAGCCATAGACAGTTAACGTACAGGGAGTTTGCACACACTCATGTGTGCATGTGTGCATGTGTGCATGCTTTACTCCAGGACACAATCACAGGCAATAGCAGGTACATATCTGTGTGAACAAGTGTGCAGAGAGATGTGTCTATGGGTACCCATTTGCACAGGCTTACATGTAGACACACATATACACACATACCTAGTACATGCACGGATTTCTCTAGAAGCAGGGGACTCAAGCTGCTTCAGTGTGAAGAGCTCGAGGGAGGTGGTCTCTGCTGAGCCTAACTGGCTGTGTCTACACAGTCCTGCGACTTCCTAGGGAACCCCCAAGAGAGAGGCAGGGGTGGAGAGAATGTCTGGGAAGTCAATGAATACATCTGCTCTGGGGTAGCGAGAGCTGAGGGGGCGGTAGAGCTTACGAAAGCCCGTTCTGCTCGGTATTCCTTTTGGCACAGGTGGCATGGATGCTTGTGGGATATGCTGTGGAGAGGGTGGTGCAGAGAGGGGTATGAAGGCTGCGGTAGGGGTTTCAGAAGACTGTAACGGTCCCACTGTGGATGGAGGGCCGTGGAGCTGAGTGGCTGCAGTCACAGGCAGACTACTGGCTTAGTGGCTGGATCTGAACTCATATCAGCCTGAGACCATCCGCTTTCTGTCCCTGCAGTGGAAGATGCCAAGCAGGGATTTGGATTCATCCACGGCTGCCTTTTTGGTTAGGGTTGTGGGGCCAGAAAGACAAGGAACAAGGAAATGGGATATATTAGCAGTCTCTGTCCTGGGGGCCAGACTTGGTGAGGAGGAGGGGCAGGTGGAAGTGTTGTAGCAGAGATGTGGGGCGCGGTGCTGAAACCTGGGCAGGTGATAAGGAGTGTCCCGGCAGAGAGCAGTGGTCAGGGGACATAGCTAAGGTTCGTTAGGACTTAAGAGAATGTAATAGGGGCTGTGAGGTCAGGGTGTGGCCACGGGAGGAGGCTGCTGGTCATGGCCACAGTTAGGATGTTGATTTGAAGTAGGGCTTGGAGCTGAGAAGAACTGGTAGTGGGGGGTGATTGATGGGTGTGACAGCTGTGAGGATGGATGATGGGGACAGGGCATACCTATGACAGAAAGCATGGCAGGGCTGTAAGCATAGGGGGCAGATCCAGCTACTGGGGACAGCTATGGAGGTGGAATGCTGGGAGAAGTCCCAGAGAGTTCTGGATTCAAGCATGGCACCTCCCCATCACCGCTCACAGTAGCCTAGTGAGCTACTAGTAGCCAATACACAGTAGCCAATACCCATCCCCCAAAGCTGTTTGTAGCTGGCCCTGACTCTACAACATGTTCCACAGGACGATGGACCACCGGACTCCTTTCTGCAGCCCAGGCCTGTGCCCCACGAGCGTCCCTTCTGACACACCCAACACTGAGCCCAAGGGGCATCCGAATACCACAGGTTGAACACAATCTCCTGTCCCACCCCTTCCCGTAATATGCCACACAATCAGACATGTGCAGATACCACACACCCAGCTTGGTTACAGAGAGCCAGCTGCACATGACCCTCCAGACTGGCTGTTTTCATAGTCCCACACCAACACACACACATACATACACGCACACACACACGCACATGTGCATGCGCGCGCACACACGCACAAACACCATACACCCTGACCTCTGAGTCCACACTGGCCTGGTACACTCGGGCAACTACTCTCTCCCCAATTTACACACACAGAGTGACCCATGCCACCGAAAGCTTTTGCTTCTGGCCAGCTCTGGCCGTAACAGTTGGCCATGTGCCTTGTCCTCTGCTGTCTCTCCCTTGAAGACTTGGGTTGTCTCCTTGCTCTGTGGCCAGGTGCTTTCTCCCTCTGAGACTCACAAAAGCTGGCTTTTGTTTTGTGCCTCCCCTCTGGGGATGCGAACCTTCTGACTTCTACCATGGCCTCGCCTCTTCCCCAGGTGCTGGGGCAGTCCCACCACAGGGACCCCCTTTCTATTGTGCCCTGGCAGGTCACAGGCACTTTCTGAGGACAATCTCAAGAAGGAGGGGGAAGGGAAAGGAGGCAGCTGTGCTTGGTGGGGTTTGGGGGGTGGCAGCTGCGTTGGTCTTCAGTTCTGCAGGGAAGTTCTGGGTACCTTTGGTTTTGTTTAAGGAGGAAAATATATAAAGGTAAAAGTCTCAAAGCTGATTTTTCCTGTTACAGAAAAACTAATATAAAGTATTATCCCTGCCCTTGCAGCCATGTTGTGTCTATGTGTGCTTTCCTCGGGAGCTGGACTGGCCTCTGCTCAGGGTGGGCGAGAGCCAACAAGCAATACCCCTGACCAGCAAGAATGAGGGTCAGGGTTAGCTCTGAGGGGCCCCCCACAGGAGCGGGGCAGAGAGAGGAAGGACAGGACATAGCAAGGCGGGAAGGCTTGGCACATGCACTCTCAGAGGGCGGAAATCTGCTTATAGAGTCAGACAGGAAACAGGCCTGTCTATTCCCTCTGTGCCCCCAACCTAAGCTCCCAGGCAGAAGATCCACCTGGAGAGTCACCTTCGCATGGAGGTGGTGTTGCTGGGGTTCCTGATGTGGTCTGTTCTGGTCACAGGTAGGGAAGAGGCAGAAGGCAGGGCCGAGAGCTCGTATAGAGCTGACGTGAGGCCAGTCTCTTTAAGCATTCCCAGGGAAGAGGTGAGGGACATGTCCAATATGCCACCCCAATGTGAACAGAGCTTGGCTTGGGCTGAAAGCTGTAGGGAGGCTGTACCTAGCTGCCATTTGGATCTCGATGACTATATAGGGATCTCCTGAACTGGAGGTGTATGGGTGCAAGCCTGTCAAGTTCATCAAAATATAGACTCCTGCCTGTGGCTAGCGGGCAAGGCAGCTGGATTCCTCAAAGGCCTTAAGAGGTGACTCGGGGAAGGCCAAATGAGCCCATCTACATGAAGGGGGAAGTAACTGGCTGGATAGCTGCTCTGTCTCAGGTGATCAGGAGTCAGCTGTGGAAAGATAGCTATGGCGAACCCATGAAAGGACCACAGAGAGTGGGAGGGAGGGAGGGTGTGTCCTTGGAGCTGAGGCCCTTCCTGGGGTCTTTACACTCAAGGGAGGAAGGTAGAGTTCAAGGGTGAGGGTCTGTGCCCTTCTGACCCTTGAGTGATCTTGGGGAGGCCTGTTTCCTTTCTTGGTCCCAGTGTCCTCTTGGGCCTGGTATATTATCCCTCCAGACCCTAGAGTTATACCCCGCTACCCCACCCTTAACTCCAATCCCAGCTACAACAGATTTTGTGACCAGCACCCTTCTCTGTGCCTTAGGCTTCTTGAACTAGGTCTTTCTCTAAGACAAAGTGTTAGCTAACCAAGGGCAGGCTTTGACTGAGATTTTCCTTTTCTGGGGTCTGATTACAGGGCCAGAGCCCAGACAAGGCTAATCAAGGTAAGGAGGCCTGTCCATAACTGTCTTGGGAAAGGCCCAATCAGGCCTACTGAGGTGGCCTGGGGTGGGCTTGTTTATACCTGTCTCCCACATGTGATGGCTCATATAGGCCTGTCCTCACTGTGGCCACCAGAACTGGCTGATCTGTGCCCTGTCAGCTTGCGTTAGCACAACAAAGAAGTTCTGCCTAAGAGTCTGGTCTCAACTAGAGAGTATGGCTCAGGCCTTATCATCTCAGCGTTTGGAAAGGCACGGGCAGGAGAGTGGCTACTAATACAGTCTACATAATGGGTATCTAGGGCTGCATAACAAGACCCTGTCTCTAAACAAAATACCACCAGCACACAGTCTGTTATATCCACAAGACTTGAAAAAAAAACAAGAACTTTTAGTTATCACATTATTGCAGACACAGAAGGGACCAGTAACTCCCATTCCACTTTGCCATACAAGCTTTATGGAGTTTGGACTCCAAGATAACTGCCAGTCACTTGGCCAGAGAATCCCAGCCAGGCTTCCCTCCTTGTGGCCGACCCATCTTGTCCACCTGTCCCACGGGAGGCTGGCTGGGCTATACCCATGGGGCCTTCCAGCTCTAGTGGACATCAGTCTCCACATTAGATGAGAGATCTGGGGAACGGAAATGGGCAAGGCGGTGGCACATGGAAGGCGTCAGGTCTCAGCCCTGGGATGGGACAGCCCTTGTTGGGAGCACTGGGGTGAAACCACATGCTGCCAGGTGGAGGAGCAGTTGACCTGGGGCAGAAGCAGGGACGCTGTTGTTGTATCTCCATGAGTTGCACACAGGGGTGGCTGTGGGGACACTGGAGAGGGCAGAGCCTCTTTTGCTGGTCTTTGCAGGCTGCCTTGTCCACTAGATGGGAGTAGCCAAGGCTCCAAAGACTTGAGTTAACATCCTGGCCCTGGTGTTGCTTTCAGTGAGTGGTTGTAGCTCTCAGACCCCAAAACTGATCCTCCATGAGGTAGAGGCAAAGACTTTTCCCTGCCAGGTGCTTTTGTGAGCTCATGCAGTGGAAACTCACAGCTAGGTCTTGGGCCACAAGAGCCCGTAGCTGCTGGGTGGGGCTCCTGCTTGCTGTTCTCTCTTTTCTGAGACACAGTTTCTCACCAATGGCTGACTAGCCCATCAGGGTGGAACTTGAGCTGGGCTTCACCAGCTTCTCAGGTGTATTTTGAGTTCAGCGCCTTAGCCCAAACCCCGGGGTATGGCCTGGCTCTGCAGCCCTAGGAGCTCACACATTGGTCTCCAGCTCGCTGATCTCAATGGTGCAGTGGTCTAGGCTGGCCGTGGCCAGTTCCTCCTCCTGCTCTACCTGGACTGGGATGTGGTGGGGGCACATGGGGCCGAGGGTTAGTTCCGAGGCCTCGGCCACACTCTTCACACAGCCGTTCTGCTGGGCGGCCACGATCTCCTGCAGTGTCACTGGCTTGGTCTCGCAGGGTAGCAGTTTCTGGAGAGGAATTGAGCCTTGTTAGCACGAGGAAGGACTGAGGGTAGGTAGTGTTGAACAGTCTCAGGGACTGGGAGCCATGGAAAGAGATTTTCCTATAAACACGGCTGGGTAGCCTTGCAGGGCTTGGGCCTCTCTGGGTCCCAGTTTCCAAGCTGCCTTGCCTCCTGCCTCCCATTTTGGTAGCTGAGGGACTTGCCCCCCAGAATCCAGTTGGGGAAAAGTAACTCCTCTGCCTGAACTTCAGCTTCCTTCCAGGGACGTGGGTACAGCCAACTACGCAACCCTGAATACCAGACAGTTCCCAGCAGCCTCACAGCATCCTGCATGAGGGATTGGGTTTCTCAGAGGGAAAATGTGCTGGGTTTTTTTCCTACTTCATTGGCTAGATCTGGGCACTCTGTCAGGTCCACCATGAAACCTGTATTCCCACCTGACTCCATCTCTTCGAGGCTTCCTGGGGAGACGCTGCTCTTACCTCAGCGCCCGTGTCCTGAGCAAAATCCTTCCGGCAGATGTGGGCCATGATCCCTGCTGCCAGTGCGTCGCCCAGCACGTTAATCATGGTACGGAAGCGGTCCCTGGCAAGCCAAGGTGGGGTGGGGGGTGAGCCACAACAACCTCAACAAGGAAGTGGTAGAGGGCAACGCTCGACTGGAAAGTGAGGCCACAGCACAGAAGCTCGGACAGTGACTGCAGACAGGGAAGCACCCAACCCACCCCCAGTGGTGCCTAAGCAGCTGAGGAGGCCCCTTCGTGAACACAGGCCTTGTGTAGATTAGGAGGCCAGACTTAGGATCACTATCTAGAACATTTTTAGGGAATTTAAGGGGACTCTGTCTTGACTTTTGAACTCTGGGACCCTAAGCCACACAACTGAGCTGGTGTGGATAATTGGGGCATCCCCAGTCCCCTTCCTTCCGATCTCAGCAAGGGTAGGGCTGGGCAGGGACGGAACAAAGCACTCACAGGGCCCAGTCCACGGCAATGATGAGGTTGATGTCGTCGGTGGGTAGTCCCACAGAGGTAAGCACAATGACCATGGTGACAAGCCCAGCCTGGGGGATGCCAGCCGCCCCGATGCTGGCTGCGGTGGCTGTGATGCTGCAGAGTGAGAAGGGTGTGCAGCCCTGGCTCCTAGACCAGAATGCTAGGGCCTCAGGGCCGGCCAAGGCATGGGGACTGTCATGAGTATCACGTCGGGGGGTTCCCAGAGAAACATGTGTCTGCTCACAGTCTTTGGCCCATGGGTTCTCACCCCCATTCTTGGGGGAATTGGAATAAGCTAGGACACTGTGCTGTGGGACAGAGGCGCTCAGATTCTGGTGGTCTACTAGCACAGCTCCACCCTAGCCTCGCTCTGGGCCTGGGTCAGAACTGGGTGCTGGGACTGGCCTACAAGGAGGCCCCCTCGGGCTTTGCCCCATGACAGCCGCTCACATTTGACACGAGCCGCTCTGGTCCTCGGGCCTGGCCCTTGCCTCTGCTCATCCTGGTCCCAGGGATCAGGCTTACCCTAGCGCCAGTCCTGCCTGTCCTTGCTGACCCAGGGGCCCTCTGGAGTGTGGCGTTAGGTACACACCTGATAGTGATGATCTGGCCGAAGTCGAGCTCATAATTGTTGACCTGGGCAATAAAGATGGCAGCCACAGCCTCATAGAGCGCGGTGCCGTCCATGTTGATGGTGGCACCCACAGGCAGCACGAAGCGAGCTATGCGCCGGTCGATGTGGTTGTTCTCCAGGAGGCACTTGAAGGTGATGGGCAGGGTGGCTGAGCTATGGGCAGAGGGCCAGGTGTCTGCCCACCACCTTCCTACTACAGGAGGGTCAGCTCACTGATG
The DNA here is from genome assembly GCF_982192425.1 of Myodes glareolus. Classification (NCBI taxonomy): domain Eukaryota; kingdom Metazoa; phylum Chordata; class Mammalia; order Rodentia; family Cricetidae; genus Myodes; species Myodes glareolus. The sequence goes on from NC_142028.1 coordinate 83,777,016, forward strand.
CCCTGACAGAAATGTGGGGCATATGTGTCGGTCATCTTGAGCCTCTAGGAGTGACCCCAGGAAGAGCACCACTGTGTATTAGGCTTTGGGTGGTCCTTTCCTTCATCTTCCCTGGGGAGGGATACCAAGTGTGTCTATAGTGGTACCCCACGGAGGCTGTACCCAAGTGCCTGGGCCTTGAGTCCAGCCCCCCCTGGGGCCTCAGCAAGGCCTGTAACCTGGGCGCCTTGGTTTCTGTTATACACCACTCCCAGGCCACAGGGTAACAGCAACCTCAAGCCATGCAGGGCTTAGAGAAAAACTGGGTGTCAAATTGCTGAGCAAGGGCTTCTGCTGCAGGGGTGGGGCTGCCTGTGACAGGGTTGGAACTTGGCATTGTCTGAGAGACTGAGGCCCAGGCAAGAAAGGTGAGGGCTGTAAGAAGCACTAGACCTGTGACCCAGAAAGATGGGCTTGGGTCCCACAATTCCTTCCACATCGGGCTTGTACACTTGGTCTCAGGAGAATACCACGTTCTCATAGGGCGAGATGACCATGCCTGACCACTGCACACCCCTCCTCCCTCCCCTGACTATCACAGGTCCTCTGTGCTCAGCTGTGATAAGTAGTCCCCAAGGCCAGGCTCAGGTTCACTGGCTCTACTGGCCTTCTCACCCCAGGGATTATCCCAGCCTCTGAAGCAATCCTGTACGGGTACAGATTATTCCAGTCCAGGTATGGGGCCACTCGGGCCTGAGGAGGCTAAGTGACAGCCCACCACCACACTGGCGTGCTTCACAGAACCATGACTCCAGCCTTGGCTGTCCAGAAATGCTGCCGAGGTTGAAACAGATTCTCCAGCCTGGACATCCCATAGAGAGTAGACAGACAGAGGCCCTGTGGTGTCGGGGGCCCTGCCCTGATAGGAGACATGGGCTGTGAAGTAAGGACGGGCCCTCCATGAAGACTGAGAAAGCTTTGGGACCATGGGCAAAGGAAGGCCTAAGGGTAGGCAGAGCCTCGAGCACCATATGGTGATATCACAATGGCACTGTTCCCACCCCTGGGACCTGTTTGAGGAGCCACACTAGCACTTCCTGTGGTTCTGTGGCTGTAGATGAATGGTGGCCGGACAGACGGACAGAGAGAGAGTTCTGTTCGGCCTACCCCAACCCTCTCAACTCTTCACCCGGGGCTACCTGGAGGAGGTGGCCAATGCAATCAGCAGAGCTTGGAGGACTCCACGGATGAAGACGATGGGGTTCTTCCTGGTGATGAGGAAGTAGAGGAGGGGCAGGATGAGGAGGCCATGGACCACCAACCCGCATACCACGGTCAAGGCATAGAAGCCCAGCTTCTTCCCCACGGCCTTGGGGTCATCCATCTCCAGGATCTTTCCGGCGATCAGGAAGACAATGCCAAAGGGGAAGTACCTGGGGTGGCAGAGTGGCCGCAGGTGACAGGCCATCCCACTTTGTGATTTCATCTCAAGCCCCTCATGGTTCCTAAGAACTGAGGGAGACTGTAACTGTGGTGCCCAGCTGAGAGGCAGGCCTGTGACATCACTACACCCCAACCCTGGCACCTCTTTGCTAGCTCCACCCATGCCTCTGGGGACTTCAAATCCCACTTTAGCCCAGCCATGCCACATCTAGGTAATCACGAACAGTCCTCTGCATGCACCTCTGACTAGAAGGCTCCTAAGGTCAGGAACTCTTAACCAGCATGGTTAATGGTTCTCACTTCCACTGTGTGCTCTCTCCAAAAACTGAGCTAAACAGACTCCACAGCGTGAGGCAACTGAGGCCAAGAGGACAGAAGACTAGGCTTGGGTGTACTGGGGACCCTGCACACCCAGCTAGCTCTCCAGGGCCAGGCTGACCCTCCCGTGCAGGATGTTGAGCTCCTCAGAGAGCACCGAGCATGGGTTAGTGATAGGTCCCTCCCTGTGGACCCTCCCTGGGGGAAACTCACCATCCCGCAACTGCCACAATCTTCATGACAGACTCATTGAGGCACTGGCAGAAGCTGACCAGGGGCGTCCCGCTCTCACCCATGCGACCCAGCATGATGCCTGCGGGGTCACACAGAGAGTCACGGGTGTACCGGGTCACCGTGCAGCTATGCTGATAGCAAAGTGGGGACAGATGGACACGGAATGCAGAGTTCTCTTGGCAAGAACACACGGGGAGAATGCTCCTTGGGGTCAGCCCTGTGACAACACCACCATGTCACCATTCTGAGAAGCTCCACACTCTGAGGCTGTCCCCCAAAAGTTCTTCATGTGCCTCAGCAGTTCAGTGACTTGCCCAGGAGGGAACCTTGGCATGCAGGACTCCAGAGAAGGGCTCTGTCACCTTGTGGGGAAGAGGTGAAGGAAGGCCTGTCTGTGTAAGCAGGAGAAGCCAGGGCTAGGGGTGACCCCGGGCCAGGCCTACTCAACTGACCTGTGACATCCTGGCAAAGGAACGAGCTGACGCTCTCCAGCTCGGTCTGCCTTCTGGCTATTTGCGGCCCTCCTCACCTTCCCTGGGATGTCTCCAGATGAAACTCTGGGCTAATTTAGATCTCGTGTGTACACAGGACACAGGTGTGACAATGAGTCACCCCATGGGCAAGGTGGCCTGAGCACCAGCCCTGTCCCCATACCAGGAAAGAGCAGAAAGGACACAGGGGTGAAGGACCGGAGCCTTGATTAGGGCAGCTGTGCATAATGACACGGATGGACAGAGGTGAGGGGGCTCTCAGGTTCTCACAGGAGTGGGCACACTAAGTGTGCTCATAGGAGTGGGCACACTATGATGGGCTCGTGCTGACTGAGCACACAAGCACAAAGTCACGGCAATACCCAGTTACACTGCCCAGGGACCACCGAGACAGTCTCAGACATTTCCCTTGCTCTGCTACCAGGTATCCTTCATCTGTTGCATCCCTCAGAGAGGCTGTGGCTGGGAGGGGAAGAGAGCACAGAGTCCAGTGCCAGTCTCAGGCCCTTTATGTGCCTGGTATTTTGGCCAAGGCAACTGGAGCTTTGCTGTCTGTCATTGCCTACACACTCAGTCATCGTCCGAGCATCTCTTTAGCAGGTTTCGTTGAGCCCTGTCCTTGCTAGGCACCATGGAGGCTCAGGCAAACAGACTGTAAGCCAGGCAGATGATGCTGAGCCACCTAGCCCAGCTTCAGTGCAATGCCACACAAACGGTGACTAATGCAACAGGCTCAGATGTTCACTGCGGAGCATCCTGGGCAGAGAAATCATCACCCGGGCACCTGACTGAGTCTGGGGACAGGAAGACCTTGATGAGGATGAGAGAGGTGGCAGGGAGAAAGGACAGGAGTGGTGGGCTAAGGAAAGTAGAGGCCTGGGCCACAGGACTGCAGGGAGACGGAGCGGCCCAGCATGTGCCTCTGAGTTCTGCAGCCTCTAAAGCCCTTTTCAGCTACTGTCCGAGTGCAACCTGCAGAAGAGGACCGGCTTCTTGATCCCAGCGATATACCAGAGGGGACAAAAGCACAGATGCAGGGAACTCTAGGCAAATGTTGCAAGATCCAGATGACTCCCGGGTGGTAGTAACAGTTGCAGGGGGTGGGGTGGGGGATCGGAGGCAGGCTGGTAGAAACTGGGTCGGGAATGTTCCTGAGGTCAGATAGCACGTGGCCCGGATGTCTCATGTACACAACAGGATGCTGGGCTTGCTATGTGAACATGAAATCCTGTGGGAAAGTCAGGGAAACAGGAGCCAGCCACGCCAGGGTTGATGCTGAACATATCTCCAGCCATCCACGGCTGGAGCTTCCCCAGGAAAGGGGTCCTGTGTGGGGGAATGGTGGGCAGCATTTCTGGCAGAAGATCATGAAATCTGAAGTCATACAATTTAGGGGGCTCTTTAAGAACAAGAATGTAGGCTGGGTAGGCTTACACTTATGATCCCACTTGGCAGCCGGAGGCGCCAGGTCAGGAATTCAAGGTCATCTTCAACTACAAAGTGAGTTTGAAGCCTTCCCGGGTCACATGAGATATTACCTCCACACCCCAACCCCTCCCCAAAACCCTCAAACTATAGTCATTGTTTACATGTATGAAAATTTCAAAAGAAAAAGTTTAAAGACAAAACACAAGCAAACCTAAGGATATAAAACTACCCCCACCACCACCACAAAAAAAGGCACATGCCTTCGAAGGATCCTCAAGCCACGCCCTTAGTGGCTTAAGTAAATAAAATCACTGTGGTTGGAGGGCCTTTGGGGACCCAGAAAACACTTACAAATGGAAATATGTACTCAGGGACATTTCTATGAGCCCCAAGAAATGACACAAATGATCTGGAGGGAGAGGCAGCTGCAGAAGAGCCCGAAGGTGAGAAGAAAGTGTTAACAAACAGTGCCCATTCTCAGCCAGCACCACTTCCTGACTTCAGTAAAGGGTTCAGGGACAGGCTGCTGTGAGGGGCCTGAGGGCTGGGGAGAGGTAGAGAGGCAGACACCTGTGTGGGCAGATCAACCCCAGGGCAGGAATTCTCAGCCAGAAGAAGGGCTTAGAACCACTTAGGTAGAGCAGGAAGAGGGAGCTGGAAGATTGGAAGGGGTGCTGCTGGGAGCAGTCACAACACATACATACCCATGGTGGCCGAGAAGATGACAATGCCTAGCACATTCATGCCATCGCTGGTGCCCGGCTCTGACTTATAGACAATCTCAGGCGGGGGAGTCAGGTCCAGGGCGAAGTTCTGCACGCGGGAGCCGTTGTCTTCCTGGACCCCATAGATGAGGATCCGTTGAGGCGAGGCCTCCGCTGGAGTCCCCTTTGGAGACTTGATAACAGGAGTGGTCTTGGTGCGGTACTGTTGGGGAGCATGCCAACCAGTGGGGAGTCAGCACCATGTCATTACAGGAAACATCCTGAAGGCACATTGCATGCACTCGTATTATGTGGGTGTCAATGGACCGTCGAGGGGGAGCCTGGTGAGCCGGGATGCAGTGGTACACTGACTGCAGCTCCCTCCAGCTCTGTGTCACCTGATGCCCTCCACCCATCTACCTCCTCCTCTGTCAGCTTTGTCACCCACCCGTCTTCCCGCTTCCACCAGGCCAGTTCACATATACCCGACAGCCTGAAGCCCTGCTATCCATTGGGAGGATCCAGAACCTTCTCAGAGAAAGCTCCTAGGCCCCGGACCTAGTTGATGAGAAGATCAGCTACCCAAGGTTCTCCTCTGTCCAGCAGGACATTCTTAGGATTTACTCCCTCATCCCTCAGATTCTAGGAGCCCAAACAAGGGGGCAACTGTCCCTTCAAACAGCACATCATCAAGACTATAGGGCTTCTTGGGGAAGGAGAGGAATCAATTCAGGAAATATATGGACCAAAAATGCCTAGCTTCATGTCCCTCACCTATAAAAGGGGACCACAATTGCATCTCCTTCAGTGGACGAAGCAGCTCCTGGCATGTGGAAAGCCCACGTGAGGTTTACTGTTACCAATGTCAGCACATACTGAACTGAACCAGACACTTATCAGCTCAGGGCCTTGGGGAAGAGAGCGATTAACAAATGGGCAGTATTTGACTTGGGTCTGGAAAGATGAGTAGTTTGCCAAAAGGAAAAGATTATAAAATAGAGTAACACAACTGTAACCGCCAATAACTGTCCACCACTAGGGCAGAATGCCCCACCTAGCTCTCAGGGCCCCATATTGCAGTGAGATGAAGATTAAGATGTCGGTGACTTGCTTCAGCTTCACGGCTTCATTCTGGGTCCCCTTCCAGGCCCTTAGCCACCTGCTTTGTGTCCCCAGATCAACACTCAGCTTGGATTTAGGATTTAGGAAAACACTAACTGGGTTGATCTGGCACTCGGCAGATAGGAGACAGGTAGAGATCTGGAAAGGATCTGGAGTGAGGGCCAAAGGCTTGGGAACACCCTGCATGACATGGAGAGGACAGACACTAAACAAGGGAGACCTACCTGGGGATGCTCATGACATGGTGGGAGTGGGGCGGGGATGCAAGATGCAAACTGAATGCCTGAGGATCCTAATGTCAATTTAAACATGATCTAGAGAAGCAAAGCCATCTGCACCCACTGTTTCTAGATCTCGGACATAGAGGAGATTTCCATGTGCTAACTGAAGGTGGGTGTTAAGTTGGGAGTGTAGCCTCCAGCTCCTGGTGTCCATCTCAGCACCCCTGTCCTGGGAGTTTCATTGCTCTGGACTCCAAATCCCAGCATGCCACTCCCATAGGGTATTTAAGTGAGCTCCCAGGGGAGAAACAAGTGGTTTTCTGGTTTGCATGGGCTCCCTGCTTTTCTGTCTTCCCACCATGCGCTCAGCCACCAGAGAGCGTCATTCTTAATAAAACAATGGACATTTTGATTTGGTTTGATTCGACCTAATTGGATTTCTTGCACCAGCAGAGCTGCCTCTTTCTTATTATTTTTTACTTAACAGTGGGCTTTGTATATTTTTTCTTTACGTTATTTATTATTTTTTTAGACAGAGTCTCATATTGCCTAGGCTGCCCCAACTTCCCCGAGTTCCGAGGATTACAAGTATATTATCAAACCTTGTTTATGCAGTGTTGGGACTCAAACCCAGGGCTTTGCACATGCTAGGAAAAACACTCTACCAACTACTGATCCACATTCCCCAGGGCCTGTTTGATGTATTTTAATGGTGGAAATGATGTATTTAATGATGTATTTTAATGTAGGAAATCCTAATTTCCAATAGGGAATGTTATGATTCTTATGGGGAGATGGTTTTCAGAGAGAAAGAGGGTTTAGAAGTCAACCTGGCCTGAACTCACCCACTCTCTTGTTCCCAACTAGTGGTATAATCTCAAGCAGTAGTCTACCTCTGAGCCTCAGTTTTCCCATCCAGAGAATGGGCTGGCCTTACCTTAGTGTGGACACTTGTAAGGATGATTGGGAGGGTGAATATAAACCCCAGTGTGCTGAGTCAGATACTCAGCCAAGGCTCTCTTCTGCCACACAGAGTTTTTATGAGTGACTGGAACCCAGGACGGGGGTGTGATTATGGGTCGGGCTAAGATACGGATCCTACCCATATCCCCTCCCCCTGACACCCACCTGTGTAAGGCAGGAAGGCTGCCAGCCTGTCACTTCCAACCAGGCCCAGATATCCCAGCCTCTCTTCGCCTCCTGCCCCTCCCCTCTGTAGACAGGCTCTGCTTACCTGTTTGAATGTGGCCTCTACCAGGTTGGCCGGGAACATGTTCCTGGGAAGAGAGGAGAGGGCAGCAAGTTAGGATTTCCAGTGCCGGGACAGCAGGCCTCTGGGGGTCAGAACCTGTTCTGGCATCCCTGCTTCCCTGGCTGCTTAACTGCTGGGCAAATGTGCTCATTCTCCCTCGCTAAGCGTTTGACTCCTGGGCAGTCCTATGTGATGGAAACTCCTAGATGTTCATCCTCCCATGAGACGGCATCTGAAAGGCAAGTCTCCATTTGTCCCCTCTACCCTTTTGTTTGTTTTTTGAGACTGGGTCTCACTGTGTGCCTGACCTGGATCTTACTATGTAGTCCGGGCTGGCCTCAAAGTCATAAAGATCCACCTGCCTCGGCCTCCCAAGTGCTGGGACTAAAGACGTGTGCCACCACACCTACTTGGCTTCCCCTCTATCTTTGACGACCTTGGCATGTGTGTGGGCCTGACTCAGACTGGACACCCAAGTGAACCCATCCTGGCCATTCCCTCCTTGGTTCAGAGATTGACCCGAGAGCCTCTCCAGGGCCCCAGTTTGAGGATGCTCTTTTAGGAGACATTAAGGTGGCACAGCATGTGAATGGCCCATGCACATGCACATCCTGCCGGGCTACCAGTCATCTCTGGCACTGCGTGCCTGGAGCCAGGAGTGTGGTGGGAGGAGCTGCTGTGCTCCCTGGATGGGACAACAACAAGTAAACAGCACAGTCCGTGCACATGCACTGTGCTCCCTAAAAGCTTTGACCGGCAGTTGATTGACTCCCTGGACACAAAACTCACACCAGTGGAGAGCTATGTCTTATTAATACCTATTTTAAGGCTGAAGGTAGAGGGGCTCTTGTCCTTCCAGATATGAAAATACTAGACAAGTATAATTGTTGTCAACTAATGCACTACACACACAACAATATGGCAGCCCACACCGTAGAGCCTGGAGCACAGGGTAGAACCTCAATGGCTAAGCATTTCATTTCTGTTGTCGTTTTGGCATTGTTGTTGTTTGTGTGTGTGGTGTGTGTGTGTGTGCACAGGTGAGTATCATGGCATGTGTGTAGGTCAGAGAACAGTTTTTAGGGGCCAGTTCTCTCCTTTCACGTTTATGTGGGTTCTAGGAATCAAACAGGTTGTCAGGCTTGTGTGGCAAGCACCTGATGAGCTAACTTGTCAGCTTATCTATCATCTATCTATCTATCTATCTATCTCTCTATCTACCAATCATCTATCTATCTATCTATCTATCTATCTATCTATCTATCTATCTACCTACCTACCTACTTATCATCTATCTATCTATCTACCTACCTACCTATCATCTATATATCTAATTATCATTTTTTATCTAATATCTATCTAGCTATCATCTATCCATCTACCTATCTACGTACCTAAACTCTATCTACCTATCATCTATCTATCTATCTATCTATCTATCTACCTATCATCTATCTATCTATCTATCTATCTATCTATCTATCTATCTACCTATCATCTATCTATCTATCTATCTATCTATCTATCTATCTATCTATCTAACTATCCAACTATAGACTTGGTCTCACCATGTACCACAGGCTGCCCCCAAACCTGCCATCCTTCCAAGCGCTCAGATTACAGGCGTATGTTATTGTGTCCGGCACAACAAGTACCTCATATATGGAAAGCTGTTTCATCAGCCAGTGAGGAGTTAAAGGATTCACTATCAGAACTGAATAGCTGACCAGCCACTCTGAGAAGTTGTTCACTCTGTTTTTTAACGTCTTCCACCAAAACAAATTCCACTTGACTTCAAGACATAATTTTTCCAAATGAAACAGTAAAAATCTAGATGACAATGGGTTAAGATTTTATAACCTCCTGAACATGGAATGACCCACTAAGAACCAAGTGGACAGTTCAACTGATTTTACTCATTGAAAAGAAGAAATTCCTCAGTGCACTCTGCCATCCTGGCTTGGATCCCGGAACAGAAAAGGGCACTAATGGAAAAATTAGTGATATCCAAACTGGAATGGGGCACAAGTCTGCAGCCCAAGCACTGGAGTGGTGGAAGCAGGAAGATCAGGAATTCACGCACCCTCAGGTATCTAACGAATTCAAATCCCGTCTGGGCTGCCTGAGCCCCTGCCCCAAAAGAACGGGCAGACCAGGTCTATAGTGCAGTTCAAGGTGGCTCAGTTCCTCTCCTTAGTTTACAGAAGATGCTAACGTCTGGGTCACTGGCGAGGGTAGGGAGGATTTCTTTTCTTTGCTATCCTATGAAAACCTAAAGTTATACCAAAATGACAATCTGGGGGAATAAACAAGATGCCTTCTAAGGTTACAATGCAAATGAAATTATAAAATAAATGCTAGCTAAGCTGGGGCATCTCAATGGCCAAAGTTATCATCCAGAATCTAAAACATTTTCAGCAATCTCTGCTGGCACAGTCCTCACCAGCTGTCCCCTCTCACGAGATCTCAGATCCCCAGAGGGCAGGGCATTTGTTCTTTGTCCTGCTTTGTCCCTGGAAGAGAGCCCAACACATAGTAGGCACTCTGAAAATATTTGCTACTTAAACAAACGGGTCATAAGACAATAACACTTCAATAGACGAAGACAGAAAGATATACTCAGCAATTCACTTCACAAAAGAAGATACACTAATCGCCAAAAACATTTTTAAAAAAGTTTTGTAAAATAACAGTGCACACACACGCTGGGGAGGTAAGGGAGGTGGGTGCCTTCAGGTGGCCCCTGTAGGGACCTTTTTCTAATTGATTCAGCAAGACACTTCCACCTCTGCCCTCCAGGCCCCCTCTAGGAAGGTTACAGGCTGAAGATGCTAACAGCCTCTCATTCAGGTTTCCCCAGAATGGACTGTGATACCCCCCCCCCCCCCCCCACCTCACACTGTCTGCCTGGCTCGCCCTCGCTCACTTGCTTTGGCAATTCTCTTCTTTGCAGACTCAGTTCACACATGAGTGAAGCTGTGCACGTGGACATGAGTGTGCCTCGTTTCCCAAGCCTCCTCCCCAGCGGCTGTGGCCAGAAGCGGTGGCGGCGGCAGTGTTTGTACTCCTGCTAAAATTCAGGCTTCGTGGACACATCTGGCCAGAGGAGGTGGGGGAGGAGCTACCCAGATAGAGGCTGGCGGTGAGCCTTCTGTGACCTGCCATCATTCACCCGTCCCACAGGGGTCTCAGTTTTGTCACCAGGGAGGGGAGAAGCAGAGGTCAGGAGCTGGGATTCCTTTGAGTTGGAAGCTAATGTCTGCCATCAGATTGCACTGAGTTTGCACTGATTGTCAAACAGTGTAAAAATCTTGGTCAAGAACCGCAGGAGGCTCAAGGAACTTAGCAGGCGGTCAGCCTCAAAGACTCTAACCCAGGAAGAACTAAAAAGCCAAGTGTGTACATTTCTTCGAGACTTCTTTTAGCTTAAGGTCACTTTGCAAGGTGGGCCATGGCAGAGCAGGCTAAGCTGCCACCGGTGTGTGTTCCCCTTCCTTGCTTACTTGGGCCTGTTATGGTGACAGACCCACAGGGCCTGTCTGTCAAACCCTGATTCCCATCCTAGGGAGGAAGTCACTAAACCCCGTCCCTAAAGAATGGCTTTGGTCTAGGACAGTGGTTCGCAACCTTCCAAATGCTGCGACCCTCTAATACAGTTCCTCATGTTGTGGTGATCTCCAACTATAACATTACTTCGTTGCTACTTCGTAACTAATTTTGCTACTCTCATACATCGTAATGAAATATTTTTAGAGATAGAGGTTTGCAAAGGAGTAGCGATCCACAGGTTGAGGACCACTGGTCTAGAACCCTTGTGTCCTCTCCTCCAATTTTCTTCACTCTTCCAGGAATACGGATGAAACTGCTGGAGTTTGAACCACCTTCTTGGACCATGAGACATACTGATGATGAGATCCAGGAGCTAAACACAGCCAAGTACCCAGGCAGCCAAGTTGAGATCCTGGGGATAAGGAACGGCCCACTTCTAAGAAAAAGCTTTCCCTCAGCGAAAGCTCCCGGGCCCTTGGGTCTCTCTTAACATGCAGCCAGTGCAGTTCTCAGCTGAGATACAGACTCATCTTGGTCAACTGGCAGACTCAGTTAAGACCTGTACTTTCGGGTGGTGGTGGTGCACGCCTTTAATTTCAGCAGTTGGGCGGCAGAGGCAGGTAGATTTCTATGAATTAAAGGCCAGCCTGGCCTACAGAGTGAGTTTCAGGACAGCCAAGTCTACACAGAGAAACCCTGTCTCAGAAAACAAAACAAACAACAAAAATCCACCGCCATCACCACCACTGCCACCAACAAAACAAAAACAAAAACGTACTTTTGATTGTTAATTGGGGAAATGCCCATTTTCTGTTGGTTTTGAACTCTTACAGGAAAACCCCTTCTTTATCCCATGAGGCCTATGCCTGGGTAGCAGTTACCTAAAGCATAGACAGAATGTGACTGAGGATATGAACTACCATACCTGCAACTCCCAGCAGCTGGCCTGGGCTCCCTGCTGAGGCTGCCATCCTATCTGCTGGTTGTAAGTTCTCACCGAGATGGTTCCAAACACACTCCCAACCTGTGACCCCCCCCCCCACCAAGGCCTGAAGGTGGGAATTGCTCCTTTTCAAGAACAGCCCCTGTGAGGTTCATTCAGCCTTCGGGATGCTACGGGGAGCTCCAAAAGGAGCCAAGTTATTACTTAATCTCTGTGGTGTTTTAATAAGGTGGAAAAAGGACCAGTCAGCTCTGATTAGCACTCTGCTCAGCCGTCCCAAGGCCGCACTGAGAGCCGTCAGGGCACTGACTTGGAGCCCTGGGAAATGAATTAATGACTTGGCAGGTCAGCCAGGGACACGGTCTGCAGTGATCTGGAATCATCTCTGAGACACGAGGACACATTTTCGCCTTCTTAGCGGTGAGCCCAAGGCTGTGTCCCTGTGTGACTAGTCTCTTGTCTTTCTGACTTTTCACATTGTCACTTGTGTCCCAGGTCCCCAGGGTCTCCATCCTGGTCACACGTGTTCTCGTGCTGACAGCGGCATTTAGCAGATGCCTACTCTGGGCCCCTCATTTCCTCCCAGAGCTCCAGAGAGTGGTGTCCATATGCCTTCCTCCTCTGACTTTTGGGGATGGTGGTTGGTCCTGATGTGGGCACTCATATTTGTTCCTCCAGTTCTGGGCACAGGGTTTCACCCTGAGACTTGAAGGTGGGCTGTCTCCCCGGACACCCTGTGCCTCCTGTCTGCCCTCCCTGCCCCAGTTCACCCTTTCCAACCTCTCCAGTTCTCATTTCTGGTGGTAGAGATTAAACCTAGAACCTCATGGTACCTGTACCCTGCCACTGAGCTCCACCCAGGCCCCGCATTCCATGTCTGAGGTCTGAAAGCCAACCCAGACCTGGCATTTACAATGTTTGAGGTTGAGCTCCACCAATGCTGCCCCATTACTCATCCCCAGAAGCTTGTGCTTGCTGGCCGTGGGCCTTGTGTGTGTAGTTATAGAGCCGAGGGGGCCCTGGAAAGAAACCCACCTACTCAAGGTCATGGTGGCTTCTGGTGGGCAGGAAAGCAGGTAAGACCTCACGTATCGAAGGTGGTGGTTCAGCACCCAGGAAGTATGTCCCCTTCCCTGCAAACCCCCGTTCCACAATGATGTGGTGTCCGTGGTACCCAGTCACACAGCTCTCCAGAGCCTCAGGGCAGGACTGACTGCACCACGGGAGAAGCCACCAGGAGCAGACGGACGCTGGAACATCTGAGTCTAACACACGTGTGGGACCCAGAGCCTGGCAGCCCTCAGCAGGGGAAGGCGAGTGGGGAGGGCTGGGCTCCCCACACATCAGCCGCTCTTGCCACCCTGTGGAAAAGCTGTCTGGAATCATAGGGTCTGAGGAATGATGGATCACAGGAGCATAATCCCAGAAATAACAGCTCTTAGAAGGAGGCTTCTCAAAATCCCGCTTTCCTTGGCCCTCGTGGACACCTGCTCTCCCACGTCTCCTCCTGTCCCTGCCGGCTCCGGGCAGCCCACAGAGTTGCCAAGGACTAAGTCCTCTGGGCTCCTGGGCACATGCTTCTCCTGAATGGCAGAGGCTCCTCTGGAGACTTAGACCCCAAATGCTCGGTGGGCGTGACAACCTTGTACATGAAGCATCGGCTATGAGCTACATGCTTTTCTAGGCTCCAGGACGTAGCCACCTCCAGGGGTGGGGAGAGTGACAAAAAGAAATAAAGAAATCTGAGGACGTAACTGTGTCAGGTAGTGAGAGGGTTGGGCAGAAAGACTCAGTCAAGGGAAGATAAAAAGAACACCCCAGCAGGGAGTTGGCCCAGAGCAGAGACCTCAGCAATGTGCAGAATAAGAGTCATGCTCACTCGCCAGAAAAGGCCAGGCGGAGAGGCAGGGACAGCAGGGAGACAGGACACGCATGATGGATAAGATTGGTTGAGGCTGGTGTGGCTAGTTAGGAGAGGAGTGGAGCCCCAAGGCTCTGAGTGAGGCTATGGAGAGGGAAGGGGGTGTTGTGACGGCTGCAAGCCACAGAGACCGCGGGAACAGATTGCAAGCCAGCCATGGGCACCATAGGGACGGCTTGTGGGTGAGCCATGGACACCGAGGCATGGCTTACGGAGCTGCTGTGCTGAGAAGACATCAGGTTGGAGCAGAGAGAAAGCACTGGACAGGCAAATGGAAGGTGGTGGTGAGGATGACAAGCATGGCACTGAGAGGCACAGTCTGAACCTGGGTCTAAAAGGAGAGCTAACAAAGGAGTGGATGTGGGGTGGGAGAGCGGGTGGTGTGGAGGGATAAGGGGGTGGGAGAGCGGGTGGTGTGAAGGGATAAGGGGGTGGGAGAGCGGGTGGTGTGGAGGGATAAGGGGGTGGGAGAGCGGGTGGTGTGGAGGGATAAGGGGGTGGGAGAGCGGGTGGTGTGGAGGGATAAGGGGGTGGGAGAGCGGGTGGTGTGGAGGGGTAAGGGGGTGGGAGAGTGGGTGGTGTGGAGAGATAAGGGGGTGGGAGAGCAGGTGGTGTGGAGGGATAAGGGGTGGGAGAGTGGGTGGTGTGGAGAGATAAGGGGGTGGGAGAGCAGGTGGTGTGGAGGGATAAGGGGTGGGAGAGTGGAGGGTGTAGAGGGAGGTGGGCAGGGCTGAGGCCTTTTCCTCCGACATGTTAGCTTGGAGATATCGTAGACAAGTGTGTGTTAGAACCAGGAGTTCACACTAGAGGTTTACAGATTGAACCAAAATTGGAAATCACTGGTGTCCTGGGACATTCAAAGCCATGCTGTGGGATGTCTCATCACCTGGCTTACAAAAGCTTCATGCTTCACTTCCAGCTCTTCAACCTTCATGGTAAGAAAATGTCCAGGCCAGCTATGCCTTTTCACAGTGAGGAATGTCACCATTCTGAGAAAACAGGGCTGGCCTTGAAGCAGGGACCAAGAGCAGCCAGCAGAACTGTCTCTGTCAAGCCATCTCAGCCCCTGTTATCTAGGCCACTAACCTCCTGCAGCCCCTGACTGGGCTCAGTCTGAATCGGCAGACCCTTCCATCTGACTGCAAACCCTAGTTTGACATTTCAAGCCCATCTGTGCAGGGTGGTTTGTTACACAGCTGCAACTGACTGACACACAGGATCAGCATTCCTACAGAGAGCGAGAGATGCCCTCTCATCGGGTCCCATGGGGGAGGAAAGAATCTTCCTCTCTAGCACTGATCCATGAGAAACACTCAGAGACCCAGGATTTGAGGAGTGAAGAGACTTGTCCCTGACTCATCTCCAAAGGCCCTGGGAAAGGTTTGCATTTCCAGCAAAGATAAATATACTTTCCATGGGTCAGCCATGGCTCTTACAGAATGGACCCTAACCGAGAGAGTTGAGCAGAGATCTTGAGTGAAGAGAGCATTTTAAGTGTGCTCAGATGAAACAAGGATTATTTTAAGAAGCTCAATGCTAGGAGGGCTAGAACCTATGGACATACCAGAAGGAAAACAACCAGGGAATGTCTACATCAGTCCACTCATGCCCAGGAAAGTGGGCTCCTGTGTACCCTCCTATTAGAGTGTAGTAGGCGAGGCAGACAAGTCAGAAACTTCCCGCTGCAGTTCCCCAAACCAGAACCAGATCCATAAGAAGAGCACTGAATTTGTGTCAAATTGATGAATCTGGGGTTTTGATATTAGATAGACTGGGGCTTATGTCTTAAACTGATTAGAAGGTGAGAGGAAACCATGCAGCAAGTCAACCAGTGGAGTCTGCCAGGCTGCGGTAGTTTGAATGAAAATGGCCCCCATAGGCTCATAGGGAGTGGCATTATTTGAAAGGATTAGGACGTGTGACCGTGTTGGAGTAGGTGTGGCCTAATTGGAGGAAGTGTGTCACTGGGGGTGGACTCTGAGGTTTTAGAAGCTTAAACCAGGCCCTGTGTCACTCTCTCTTTCTGCTCTCTGTCCACCCAGATCTAAAACTCTGTTACCTTGCCGGTACCATGTCTGCCTGCACCATGCTTCCCACTACGATGATAACCAACTAAACCTCTGAAACTGGAAACCAGCCCCAGTTAACTGTTTTCCTTTATAAGAGTTGCTATAGTCATGGTGTCTCTTCACAGCAATAAAATCCTAAGACACGGGCCGTTTCCAGTATGATGTGTGTACAGGGCCTGTCCAGCACTGACACACTCCTAGGTCCTGAGCTAAGCCCTCTGACCTCAGGGCAACTTACTTTTCCTTAATTTCAAATTCTCCATCTTCAGCTTGGATCTACTCAGGAGATGTAGATTCTCCTGCGACAGGTTTGAGCCTGCTCCAGAACCTTCCTCTGGCTTGGTTACCACATGTTATCCACTCAGGTGCTTGGGTCACAGCCAGCAGCAGCCCCCTTCGCCCACCCTTACTCTCTCTCATGCTCCTGACTCCTGATGGAGCTCCTGCTAACCATGCCAGTCTTCCCAATCCCACCAATGACCATCACCCTGTGCCCTCCCAGTCCTGCCTTCCTCTCCTGCCCTGCTCGACTCTGGTCCATAGCCTCTCTGGTGGCCAGGGGGGGCCTTCTACATTGAACTATGCCTCTCCTGTGTTTGAAAGTTATGTTCTGGGCAGGGGCTGTGTTCAACTGCAGAGCACTTGCCCAGCATGCAGAAGACCCTGGGCTGGATCATCACCGCCGCAGAAATAAATCGAACTAGCTTCCTGTGGCCTTTAAAAGTGGGCCTGTGTGCCATGGTCTTTCTCTCCTGAGAAGGCAATTCCTCTAGAGTCAGGCAGGGTGGAGACTGAGCCTTCTGATCCAGGCCTGGGCCCAGAGCTGGCACTGGCGAGGGCCAGGAGGGTAATTGACAGGCAAGGAGCAGGCTCAGGTCCATGGAACTGAAGTGGCTTCACAAAGGCACTGTCCTGAGTGCCAGGCAGCCTGGATGGAGTCCTGGTGTCTCACCTCCCTCCTAGATAGACTGGGAAAGCCACACTGCCTCTCTGGGTCTTGTTTTCTCATTTAGGGCAAAGGAGCCAATAGAAAAAAGGAGGGATAACTACAGGCCTCCTGCCTTGCAGGCTGGGTGGCCACAACAGCTGTGGGATCAGTCAGCTCATAGCCCTTCTCAGCCTGGCGTCCCCTCACCCGCCCCCAACCCCATGGAGGTGGCAGAGCCAAGCCTAGCAGGCAGCCCAAGGGCTGGGGACAGAGAGTGTTCACCACTGATGTCCGTGTACTTGAGGCTCCCAAGGTTCATCCTCCTCCATGTTGCCACATATAATAAAGAGCTGACCTGAGTCCCATACTCTGTGTACCCTCTGGAGGCCACTCAGGGGACCTGTGCCAGGCCTGGGGATTCCAAGAGCATATGGACAGAGCGTTACCGGACAAGGTCCAGCAGGGCATCGGCTGAGCTCATGACGGGCTTCCCGCTCTGCTCGGTCATTTCCTTCTGCGCCGCACCGCCAGGGTGGATAACGGAGACCATGATGATGCCCACGACAACAGCCAGAAAGGTTGTCCACAGGTAGTATGCCACAGTGAGGATGCCCAAGCGGCTGGAGGTCTTGGCATCCAGCGAGGCAAGGCCGGACATCAAGCTGGAAGGTAAGGTGGGTCAGGTTCATGAGAGGCACAAGACTTTGGCCATAAACTCTGGTGTGCTCACTGGGGTCTCTCTCCGCTGAGCCCTGTGCCATCATGTGCTCCCTCTGGGACTTCTGGTCACAGGCTCCTAACCTCCCTTGCTCTCTTCTCTCTCTCTCTGAAGCCTGGGTCTCCAGTCAAGTCTATGACACCTCTAGACCCTTACGCACGCTGTTCCCTCTGCATAATGCCTCACAGAAGCCCCTTTTACTTGCCCGACTCCTCACGAGACAGGACCAGGCCATGTCACTTCTACGGCGAAGTCCTTTCATACGGCCAATGGTAGGGGCCTGTCCTGGGTCTCCCTCAGCCTCTTCTCTCATGACCTGGTTGTCACGATGTACTTACCTGCCTAACGCAATCACAAGACTGAGTGCCCATGAGAGGGACACATCTGACTTCTCTTTGGGTCCCCAATGCCCATAGCACCAGCTGACAGGAGTGGGTGGCCACTACAGACTTATTGAAGGAGCTAATGAGTGAGGGAGAGACAGGGACCTAGCCTGCAGGTCGGCCAAGCGACTGCTAACAAGCCAGCCTTCCTTCCATCGAGAGGTCCCAGATCCCCCTCTCCACATGAGGACACAGAGGCGTACCCTCCAGAGTGCACCTGTCCAGACCACCCCCTTGCCTGGCCAGTGCTGAAGGTGTCTCTGCTTTGTGGGAGGGAGTCCAGAGATGAATTATGGAAATGTCTGCACTTTGTTTCGCTGCCAAAAAGATTTTCCTCCAAAGCCCTTTCATTCTTTCAGATAAAGGAAGTATTTGTCTGGTTTTAATCATGTAAACAAGAGCAGAAAATCCTCCCTATTCCTCATGTTCTCCTCCGTGTCAGCCTGATAGCCAGCAGCAGCCAGCGCCCACCCCGTAGAACAGGGCCTATCCCTGAAACCTGGGCAGCTCTGCTTGGCTGTGGGCATGGACTGTCCCTCCCAGTAAGCCCAAGGCCAAGGTCCCTCCTCCTGGAGGCCTCTCATAATGCCTAGCCTCCTCTCCTGGTCCCTGTGCTTTCTTCTGCACCCACCCCATTTCTTTGAGTTGTTATAAGGTTCCCCTGACAGGATAGGCTGGGGACACAAGGTACGTGAGCAAACCCAGGGTAGGCCCAGAGTGTGGCTCCATGACAGGCAGGCAGGAAGGGAGGGAGGGAGGGAGGGAAGGAGGGAGGGAGGGAGGGAGGGAGGGAGGAAAGGAGGGAGGGAGGGAAGAAAGGAAGGAAGGAAGGAAGGAAGGAAGGAAGGAAGGAAGGAAGGAAGGAAGGAAGGAAGGGGTGCACAATCTCATTCCTCCTTCTCTGCCAGGACGCCATATGCTAGTGATGGGCTTAGGGTTGGTCTCAGGCATAAATCGCAAAGGCCAGTAATGGGATTGTCAGCAGAGGAAACGAGGCTCTGGGACCATTATCCAAGGAAGATTACCTCTGCCTTCCCTCAGCAGAACTGTGGTGAAGCCCACCTGCTGTGGGCCGTAGGGAAGCCAGACCCTGAGAGAGGACCGGCTCTAATTCACCCACACTAGTGTACTGCTGGACCAGACCTCAGGCCAGCTGTGGGCCCGTCTGATTTAGTGTCTGGATCCTGTCCCTGTTACTCTGACAGGAAGCCGGGAAATGGCTTACAAGAACACCAGGACACAAGGGGACACAGATCTGCACAATAAGGAAGGTGGCAATGGAGGGTGATTTCTATTAGGGGAGAGGCACCAGCTAAGAAAGTAGGGAAGGGCTTCCTGGAGGCGGCAGCATTGGAGCCATTTCCTCCAAGACAGGGAGAATTTAGAGATGGGGCCAACAGGAGTGGATGGCCGAAGGCAACAGGAGATTTTAAAGTGTGGGGACACTGGACTGCTCAGGGAGGTAGCTCGGGGTCTATGTGAGGTGTGGTAACAGGACAGAAAAAACAGATTGTAGGTGGCCTTGATTGGTGAGCCAATGGGGACTGGGAGGCACCAAGGGCTGCTGAGGAGAGGGAGCAGGTACTGTGTCTTGACAGTTTCTGCCTAGGGAGACAGAGGACAGGACAAAAGACTCTCAGGATTGAAGGTTCCAAGATAAGCTGTGAATCCCCTGAAGCCACCAAAATGGGCAGAGGCAACATTTTGGATGTCAAGATAAAAAGATGTTTGTGTCTGGCTGTGCTGGGCAGCCACCGTCAGGGACAGACCTCTCCCAGGAAAGACTCCCCTAGTGAGTGGTGAAGAGGAAAGGAGATTCAGCTTCAGGGAGCCCAGAGCATCTCGGGGAAACAGACCTCTCTCTGACTTACAACCCAGACTTATAGCTCGAAGGATTGTGGCTAGGGGAAGGGGCCCAGTGAGGTGGTACCAACTTGGACACCTAGCTGTGGGAGGCAAATGAAGTCGAAGCTTGAGGGCACTGTGGCCCAACCCCAGAGAGCATTATCTGAAAAGACCGGATGAGAGCCAAAAGAGTAGGCAGCTCCCCAGGATGGCAGTGACCACAAGACTGTCAGGAGAGCGCCAGGAGAACTCAGACCCTGGGTGAGAGTGAAGGTACTCCTTAAACAAGTGGGCACCGGAATGGGGTGGAAATGTCTACCGTTTGGTATTTGGGGTTCCTCCTGCTGGTGAGTTCCTTTAGAACTGAGAGTTTAGAACAGTGGTTCTCAACCTCCCTGATGCTGACCCTTCTTTAATCCAGTTCCTCATGCTGCGGTGACCCCAACCATAAAATTATTTTTATTGCTACTTCGTAAGTATAATTTTGCTACTGTTATGAATCATAATATAAATATCGGATATGAAAGCTATCTGATATACGACCCCTGTGAGAGAGGTTTTTTGGCCCAAAGGGGTTGTGATCCCAGGTTGAGAACCTCTGCTTTGGAACTTGGGAGAGTGTTAAGCCTCATGGACGTTCATGCATGTGTAGCTGAATAAAGAGAGCAGCAGACTGTGGAGGGGGAGGGGCTGCTGGCGTTTTTTTGTTTTTGTTTTCTGGTTTTTTTTCCCCCTATTTCTCCATGTTCTCTCTTATGTCCAGAACAAGTACGTCTTGTGTGGTTGAAGGCACAGCCCCAGGCTTTCTGCCTGACAGCCATGGAAGCTACAGTGTGTCAGGAGCTTTTCAGCTCCCCAAAGACTTGACTGTCTGCCTCATTCCAAGGCTCAACAGTCTTGTAAGTCAGCGGCACCCTGAGGAGTCCCCAGGTCGGACCTGTTTGTCATTTAGATTTGCTAATAGTTAGCTTTTCTTTTTTTTTTTTAATTTTGAGAGACTGGCCTTAAACTCCGCAATCCTTTCTCAACGTTCCAAGTGCTAGAATTATAGGCCTGTGCCCCTTAGCCCCTTAGTTAATTTAGAAAAGTTCAGAGAGGCAAAGTCGGCCCAGGCCACATAGTAAAGCTCTTATCTGAAATGAAAAAAAAAAATTAAAAGGAACTATGGAGTCTATTTAATAATACTTTAACTCAGGATATCCAACCCACTGCCACGCATAATCCTTGTGAAATTTTTCTGCTGCTCAGGCTTTACATTTTAATTAAAATTAGTGGATGAATTAAATTAGTGGATGAATCCGTATTGATGCACTAGCTGCATTTCAGGTGCTTGCTAGGCTGGGGGCTGTCATATTGGGCAGTCTGGGGCAGCTGCACATAAGGACAATGGAGCTCAGGCTGGAGAGAGGCCAGGCTACTCAAGAAGTAAGTTCCAGAATCAAGACTGGAATAGGGGTTCCTGGCCCCTCTCTCCAATGTTTCTTGGTAATAGGTCAGGCCCTGGTCTAAGGCCCAGTTAGGGAAGATAACGACGGTCATGTGAACCAGCCCATGTGATCCTGTCTCAGCTCAGCTCTCAGAGTTCTTACTTGTTCATAGTTATAGCCTATAGATTTGTGGTAGTGAGCCTACCGACTAAGGAAGTAACCAAACAGAATCTTGATGACCAGCTGTTGGGATGCTAGAGCAAGGCTTACAGATAGAGTAGTAGATTTCACAGCGATGACCTCAGCTATTCCTCCTGACTTAGGGTGGGGACAATAGCTGTGTTGTCTGTCCCAGTCCAGGCTTCGCTGGTTGCTCTGAGGAGTACCTAAGGTCAGGAAAAGGCCCCCAGGAGGGTGGGAGCCCAGAGGCCCACATCTCCCTCTCAGGCCATCTGGTTCACTCCTGAGTGCCCCGGGATTGGGGATCAAGAGATTGAAGTGATTACAAACATTAGCTTATCGAGATGGTAGGGAGCTGGCCTGACTCCCAGCCCGGTTCAATCTGCAGGAGTGGGGGAAGGGAGGCCTTGACCGCCAGGCTTCTGAGGAAGAGGAGGGCCACCTAAGCACCTCACCTGGCTTCCACATCAGCGTCTAGGTTGGCACTGTGAACCCCAGTGCCGACCAGATAACTGAGCAAGTAACACTATGGTGGGCGGGACTGGAGGAAATTGCTCGCTCACTTCACCCATGCTCCTCACGGTAGAGTGCCTGACCTTAGGCAGTGAGTGTCCTGCCCATCGAAGAGAAGGACATTTGGGGCTAGCCTTCCTGTCTCCTCGCCTGCTCCAGCCACCTCCTCTCCACCACTCCCTGCTTCATCTCCACTGTAACAAGGTCATCCCAGACATCATGTCCTCTGAAGCGCTTCCTCGACAGTGGCCGCCGCAGCCATCTTCTCTATGAAGTACCCAGTGCCTCTCAGTTTGTTGAAGGTTCCCTAAGACCAGACCCTGAGTCTAGCACAGGGTGGCAGTGGAGGAGCAAAAAATGAGGGAAACAGACTAGGTCTATAATCTTTGCACGTGGGGTCAAGGCAGGAGGACAGAGAGTTTGATACCAGCATAAACTATTTAACAAGCACCAGACTTTCTGGATTCCTCCTAGCGTAGGCCTCAGTCTGGCTTGCTTCTAGGTCCACAGAGCCCAGGGCCTGGCTAGACCCAAGAGTCAGTTTGCTGACGTGAGATGTTAAATGTGGGGATGCTCTGGACCAGACAGTAAGGATGGCTTGGGGTTCTGATGACTTTGAGTGTCCCATGCAGATTCCCTGAGAACTGATCTGCGGAGCTAACTCTGGTCCCCTAGCCAGGCTGAAGCGAGTTCCCCGTACTGTGTGTTTTGGACATAGAAGCACTTGGCACTAAAGCTGCAGGGACCAGAGAGGGTGTCGGCAACCATATGGAGTTGAACAGTTGCAGACAGCAGACAGGGTCTTTGGGGCTCTGCTTTCAGCCCTCTCCTTTCTAGTCATTTTTATCAATGGCTTGGCCAAGGCCGCCGACAGCATGTGAGTCAGATTTGCAGACAACAAGTTGGAAGGAACAGCTGACGTGTTGGATGAAGGACCCCAGCAAGCTAGAATCACGGGCCAAATCTGACACTATGAAACCCAACGCAGACATGTCCTGGGCTGCATTTGGCTCGGAGCACCGGACAGCGGGAGCACTGAAGTGGCTGGGAATTGAGCTGAGCTGCCATAGTGGCACAGGGAAGGGGATGTTGGCAGTTTGCTTGCTGGTACCCTGATGAGTACCTGGGACTTGGGGCCATTAGCCTGAGGGATCGAGGCTGTCCTGACCTGTCCTGAGGTTGAGTCCCGTTGGGAAAGGGACAGGGTGGGTGCTGTGTCCCTCAGACAGCAACTGGAGTTGACAGGCAGTAAAAGAGACAAACGCTCTAGTGGGAGCAACCGGGGTTCTGGGGCAAGAACCCCAGAGCCTGGAGGCCAGCAGACTGGGATACTGGGGCTGATAGGGACTTATATTAGGTCCTTAACTCAATGTGTGTAGCAACTTCCATCAGAGCTGCCCCACCCTGCAGTGAACCTCTCTGGGACACTGCAAGCAACTTCCTGAAATCACACAGTGGGTGCTCAGGTGTCCAGCACAACATCCAGGCACAGCTCCTGCTACCTGCAGACCTGAGGAACAGGAATGAACCTGAGTCCCTGAGCTGAGTCCTGGACTCTGACCTTAGCTGACTTCTCAGACTAGGCAGCCTTCCCTGCGGGCGAGGAGGTATGTGTGTGTGAAGGGGTGCAGGCATGAGTGAGGGGGTCTCCCACCAGTCTTCCTGATCACTCCCCCAGCAGATGACAGGCACAGTCTGACAGCAAGTGCCACGTTAGCGCCTGGTTCCACTTCCCAGATGGCTCTGCCACACCCCTTCTCCCCCTGACAGCTCCATCTAGGACTCGAGGCAGGATGCCTTGATGCCAGTTCACTAAAATATGGGCCATCTGGTCCCAGCACCCCCCTCCAAAGTGCAGAGACTCCGGGGCAGCAGCCACACGGACTGGTTTGTCCTTTAGGAAGTACGTTTCCCAGAGCCAGGATGAAATCTACCTTCAGAGGAGAGGATCACCTTTGGACACAGCTGCTTTATGCAGCCACAGAGACCAGACTCTCTGATTCCCAGGTGGGCTCCCATAGAGCTGTCTCTCTTACGCGGCACAGAAGGCCAAGCGTAGGAGGGCACAATCTCCACCATGAGTAGTGACTTCTTAGATACACCTGCCAGGTGGACCAGAATCAGGCTGTGTCTGCAAGGACCACTCCCGAGAGAACGGAAGGCCCTGTGCACTCGGAAGCATGTCTCTTAACATTCCTCATGGTGTCTGTCCCCAGACTCAGGTTGGGCCTGTCTGAAAGAGGCTCTGCTGGGCACAGAGAATTTCTGCTGGAGGATGACAGGAACTCTTTTGAGATCACCTACCTCCCCAGCCCTGTATATGTGTTACCACACCAACCAGGGTGGGCACTTGCTCTGAGTACTTGGGGTCTCGGAAATGAAGGAGGGCTTGTGGTCCTCAAGGACCTTGTTTAGTAGGCAGTAAGACCCGCAGCGTAACGGCACAGATCTCTGGGTCACCACTGTAACCGAGAGAGATCAAAAGCAGTTGGGATCCCACTAGGGAGCTGGATCCACCTTCCCGGAGGCGGCTGCCCAAGAGATCCTGGGAAGGTGAGCAGGAAGTGAAAGTAGAAACTGCAAGATGGATGAAGTCTTTCTGAATCTCTAGGCTGAAGGTCTGCCCTACCACAGACCCTAGCTGGGCTGTTTCCTCTTTTGAGCGGCAAGAAGCTCAGCTAACAAGACAAGAGGGCCAAGAAAGGCTCCCAACTTCCCCTGAAGGAACAGCAGGGCCCTTCACAGAAAGGCTAACTTGACTTCAGGGCTGAGTCCAGAAGTTCAGGCCATACCAACTTTGACACTTGGAGGCTGTGGCCACCTCAGGCCTGCAGTCTGTTCCACAGAGCCCAGGGAAACTGCTCTGCATTCTGGCTCCCAAACCAGACTTCAAGACTGCTTGGCCCAGGCCCATCTCCAAGGAGTCAGAACGTGGGTGTGAGGAGTAGCCTGCCAAATTAGAGCGCCTCAGCCAGGGGGAGAACGGGCGGGGAGACTCCTGACCAAACATGATTTCCTGATTCTGAGAAATATCCGTTGAAAATTCTTACAAGAAACAGGGAGAGAAACGATCCATACGTGGGCATACAAATGCACCCACGCTCACTACAGACCCACACGAAGCTCCCACACAAACACACACACATGACTTCTCTCGGAGGCAGAACTGACAAAACACTCTGCCATGCTCAGGCTCGGTGAATCACAAACACATGGCTTCGGCTTCCTTGAATGATGCCTAGTCTGAGAAACTGGAGGAGGGGAGAGGAAAATTTTGAAAAAAAAAAAGAAAGAAAGAAAGAAAGAAAGAAAGAAAGAAAGAAAGAAAGAAAGAAAGAGAAAAGAAACAAGGGAAGAACTGGAGGCTCTGGCTGGATCCAGATGCTGAGCTAAACCACCCCGTTTTTGTGCTGCTCTTGTCTGTGGACGTGTGAGAGCAAGGCACAGTTAACATCAGCCTCAGTAGAGCCACAATGGGCCACGTACACACACCCATCTGCCTTGGAAGTTTGCACATTTGCTGTGTCTATTTTATGGCAGAGGCTGGGAATGCTGGAAACAACTTAACTTCAGGTAACTCTAGAGCCCCAGGTGCAGAAATGTCCCAGTGTGTGTCTCGGAGAACCGCAGGCACCGGTGATGGGAAAGGGGCCAGCTGCACCCCCAGTGGGAGAGCGGAAGAGCCCAAGGCATGGGCACAGAGTGGAAACTCCTAGGACGTTTTGTTGAATGAAAACCAAAACAAGCAGCTTGGAGGCAGATTTGTTTTCGTGGAAGAAACAGGAAGGTGTTCTCCAAGAACTTAAAGGAACAGAAAGCTGTGGGTTTTTTTTTTTTCTTTTTCTGTTGGTCTGTGAATTCTAAAGGAAGAGGATATTACAGCAACAAGCATTCTTGTTGGGAGAAAGTGGGAAAAGATGGCTTCTGGGTCCCAGGGGCGTACGTGAAAGGAACCAGGGACGGGTAGAACTGCAGAGGAGAGCTGAGAACGGCAAACTGCTTGGCGCCCACCTACGTACCATCCTTGGGTGAGAACCCGACATAAGGATTGTGCTGTAGCAGATTCTGCTCACCAGACACCATTGTCATGTGATGCAGAAATTTTCAACTTTGTTTGAGGTGCCAACACTCAGTAATAGAGATGGGCTTTGTTGGGGGGCGGGGTCCCCTTGTTGCCAGTTTCACTTGGGGAAAAATCTCCCCAGTGGCAGATGTGGGGAAAGGGCAGCAAGAAAGGGTTTGCTGCCCAGGGGAAGGGGGACCCTTCGTGGCTAATGGAAGAGCTATAGACTTGTAGAAAGGTGCACCAATTTACAATAGAGGCTCAAGGACCCTCTGTAAGGAAAGACTAAAGCTCTGAACCCCGTTCCTTGTCACTGAAGTTAGTGGCAGTGTACACCAGGGAGCCTACAATGTCAGCTGGCAGCAAAGGCTCTCGGGAGAACCAGGGAAGGGAAAGGAGACTAAGGCTCAACCCTAGGGTGCTAATCTTAGGACAGGCTGAGAACAATGAAGGATGATTGCTCAGGGGTGACTTATGGAAGAGGTGACAGTATCTCTGTGGCTGGAGCAGGGACATATGTCTTCTGTACTTGATGGGTCCTGCAATTCATGGAGACACTATGCAGAAAGACCCAGAGCCTCAGTGCTAATGGCTGGCCAGCCACGCAAGCCCTCTGAGGTACCCGGAGCTTTTACTGAGTGACATCAGCTGTCCTTGGCCTCTGGAGTGGAGGAGGCCTCAAGAGCAAGACTGTGGGTTTCAGCCTGAACTGAGTTTCTCAGTCAGTAAATAAGGCGCAAACCAACCCTGACTAAACTTGCCTCGGTTGTTAACGAGGTCTAGCTCTGCTGAGGGTTTCTCGGCAAGGCTCCAGTCTTGCTTTTTCATTGGATGAGCGTCAGATATGGCAGTCAGCATGCGCGTGGACATCACCAAGAATAACCCCTCTCTAGGCCTCAGGGGCGCCAGGAGGGCAGAGCTGCTGGGGCTTGGAGGGACTCGGGAAAGTGGAGATTGCTGGGAGCAGAGGGAGGTCCCCTTGGAGGGCCACTTCAGTCGGGGGGGGGGGCTGGAAGAGCACAGCACTTCGAAGGGGGAGCTCCTGCCTGCGGGGAACACAGAATTGAATCTACTCCAGATAAACACATGCAAGATAGGCCTCTAGCAGAGACCAGTGGCACCTCAGACACAGAACACAGAAAGCCTGGAGTCACTTTGGTTGTACAATTAAATATCCAAATTGTCCCACCAGCAAACATATTAACCACAAGGTGATCGTGACACACAGGGAAACACTCTGACCAGAGATCATGACTCTGCCCCCACCCCCCGTCTTGTGTTCACATCTACAGAGAATATATTGAATATATTGGCACCTAGGTGTTTGGTCACCTCTTGCCAGTGTCAGTGGAGTGACCTGAGCAACCCTGGACCATGCCAGGCTTCTGAACCAATGACCCGAGGGCCATACTGTGGATCTGGTGAATTTGCTAGGAGGAGGAAGGACAAACATTTAAACAACAATAACAAAGCAAGACACCTGGAATCCCAGCATGTGGGAGACAGAGTCAGGAAGATAAAAAGTTTGAGGCTAGCGTGGAATTTATGCAACTTGACTCCAAAATAATCATTAATAACAATATAAATAGAAGACAACTCTTAACTTCCCTCAGGACTCAGTTCTAATGCTGGCCATGAAACTTGTTCTCATCTCGGCCCCCCACTACTTCCCCACGCCTCTTTACTAATGGTGGGCATTATTATTATTAGGTACCTACTATGTCCCAGAGCCTAACTGAGCCATGAGAGCCACGTATTGCTCTGTGTCTATGGCAAAGCTGCTGTACTACTTCAGAGGAAATTTCTGGAAGAGCAGAATCTTAACAGCCTCACCCAATCCAGCCTCCCTGCAGGGACAGCATGAGAGGAGGTGACTTTGAAACACAAAGACCACGACTCAGCTGCACTAGAAGATAAAGAAGGAAGCTGGAGGAGAAGAGGAAAACTGTAGATACTCCTGAAGGTGACCTCCTAGGGCCCTGGCCCTGTGCCATCGGCCCTTTCGCCTGAGTGTGACCTGTTTCTGACAAGCGTGACAAAAGTGATGGGATGTAACACCCATGACCATATAACATATAACACACATGAGCATGGGGTATAACATTCATGACCATCATATAACATGCATGATCATGGGATATAACACTCATGACCATATAATATATAAGACGTATGGGCATGAGGTGTGACATTCATGACCATATAACATGCATGAGCATGGGATGTAACACTCATGACCATATAACGTATACCATGTATGGGCATATCATGTGTGACTTTGCCTTAGAGGACGAGAGTGAGGTCTTCTTGCCAGTCTTGAGAAAGCTGAACCCAAGTTGTGAACCATCTGTGAAGAGCGCAGGAAGCCAGGGGTTGCAGGTGGCTGAGGACAGAGGGCAGCCATCAAGAAACTGACCCTTGGGTTGTTTGTGCCTCAATTGGAGAGTGCCAACCTAGCATGTCCGAAGCTCTGGGTTTAATCCCCAGAGCTTGATGAGGTGGCAAAGGCCAATAATCTCAATGCATAGGAAGTGGAAGCAAAAGGCTCAGAAGTTCAAAGTCACCCTGGGTCATGTATTAAATTTGAGGTCAGTTTGAACTAGAGAAGACCATGTCTCAAAGCAATAATAACACACACACACACACACACACCACAAACAAGCAAACAAAAACAATAGACGCTGGGCCCTCTGGCCAATAGCTGCAGGGAATCAACTTTTCTACCCATAGCTTGAGGGAGCTTGGAAGTGGATTTTTCCACAGGAGAGCACCCAGATGAGAAGAGGCCCAGCTGACCCTACACTGGGACCGTGTGAGACACAGAGATCAGGGACCCAGTCAGGCTTGGACTTTGGAAATAACAGACAAAAGAGGCTAAAGACTCCAGTGTGTGCTCCCCGCTTCCAGAGACATTGATCCATTCGCAACCTTCCGTTCCCCAGGGGTGGGACGCTGTGGAGGTTGCTGGATTGTAGGATCGTGAGAGCAGAGGGAAACAAGAAGCAATAGCCCTGAGAATTCATGAAGCATGAAGAAGTGTGGCTCAGGGCGCCATGATTGAATCATGGTGAGACCCGAGAGACATGGGTGTGCCACTTGGGAGGTTCAGACCTGTATGGACGGCTGTGTCAGTGTCTCTGTCAAAGAGAACTTCTCAGGGGAGGTGCCGTGTGTGTTGGTGGTGCTATGACCCCTGACAGCAGAAATGGAGGTAGAGGCTTTGTGAAATACCGAGGCTTCGGAGACTCTTTAATAAGTTAGAGATAAATATGCAATGCCCATCATGCGCAGGGCTGTGCCTGATCTTACACCTTCTCCCAGCAGCCCCGTGAACAGGTGATTGTCCCATCTTGCAGATGCTGCTCAGGCTCCCACACCCACCTAGGGCCAGTGAGATGGCTCAGGGACTAACGGTGGTTGACATCAAGACTGGCGACCTGAGTTTTATCCCTGGAACGTACATGCTGGAAGGAGGGGACTCCCACAAGCTGTCCTGTGACCTCCACACATACTCAGTGGCACATGCTTCCCCTCCCCTCCAATAAATAACACATCTAGGAAGGGATCCCAAAGGTCCTGCTTCTTCCTGGGATCCTCTGCAGGATCCCAGCTTCACCCACCTCTCCCTCACTTTGATTCCCACGGCCACAGAGAGCTAAGGGCAGGCTGCATTCACCCGGGCTAGGTGGGAGGAGATTCTAAACGAGGAGGTCCAGGAGTTAAAGGATACTGATTGTGGAAGAACGGCTGTGATGGACGCCAACCAAGCCCCACAGGCCTCACCCTACCCTCACTGACCCTCCCTGCTCTATCCCCTCCCCGTGAGACCCTCCAAAGCAGTCTTCAATGTCATTGTCATGCCTCTCTCCAGTCTCTTGGGTCAAGAGTACCAGATAGAAGTCAGTGTGAAAGACAGGAGAAACATGCCCAGTCCAGTCCTCCCAGGGCCTTGCGTACAACCCTTTAATGGAAAAGCACTACCCAGGAATCCCTCCCGGCTGGGATAAGTGGCCATTCCAGGGAGGAATGCTTCCTTACATGTTCTCACCCCGGGGCTTTACAAAGGCACCCAGATCCCAGAACGAGGCATGTCAGATGCAATTGCGAATTCATTTACCTGGTGGTCTGACACATTCAGGGTCACAAATGTGACAGGTGGAAGACACGGGCCATCACCCATCGCTATCAACAAATAAGGAGCCAGGAGGATGTCAGGCAGGAGCAGGAGTGTGAATGTGGGTGAGACTTTAAATAAAGAGAGGGTCTGGGGCAGTGTAAGTGAAGGTGGGGAGACCCAGGAACGTGTGGCATGCCTAGCAAGACTAGGTGGTCAGCATGGTTCCAGGCCCTGACATCTCACTGGAGCTGGCTGTGCCCTCCGCTTCCCTAAGGCAGATGCTACAGAAAGCCACTGGCTCTTGGGACGCAGCCAGGAGCTCCGGGATGGAGGTGCAGCAGCCCCCAAGCCAGGCTCTTCAGCTACCCAGCTGAGGGCTGGACCGCAAGACAATTGGGTTTTAAAGAAAACATCGGAACACTCCTGAGGCTTCGAAAGCTCACACTGCCTCGAGTCCCTTGTCAGTTCTGGTGGAGTTTAGTCCAGGCTAAGCCTGGCATCTGACTCACTGTGCCTGCAACCACCCGATTGGTGCCCACACCTGAGTGGTGCGCAGGGCAGGAATGCCAGCTCAGGCTGATGGCTCAGGAGACAGTGGTAAATGGAACACAGACGACAGTCTTGTGTAAGAATTTAAAGAGGGCTGGCTCAGGACTAATAGACTTGGGAAATCAGAAATACATCATACTGGACTTGGGATGTGGCTCAGTGGTAACAACTTATTTACCATTTGTGAGACCCTGGCTTTGAGCTCTAGACCAGGAAAAAAAATCAAAAAAGCGATATGTCATTTTCCCCCACAAAGGTTTAATTCTCTGTTGGTAGGAAATGTTAGAGTGTGTCCATTTCTCGGTGGCACGCTTGCTCTGTACCAGTTCTAACTATCTAATAAACAAAGGAAACACGAACACATTGGCTTTTCTCAAGTTAAGACAGCATTCCAGTTCCAGACAGGAGGAGGGTTCTGGTCTAGTGGAGAGAGTAAGGAGCTGGAGGGCTGGACAGACAGACACCTGTCACCGGGAGCACAGACTGGGGAAGGGTGGCTTTCCCCAGGCCGTACGGTGGGGGGCAGGACTATGCATAAGGCCACAGACTTCCAAATAGGATTCTCTTGACCAAGTGACAAGGGCAGGGTGGGAAAACCAACATGACTACAGGGGCTGCTGTGTGTGGCATCTATGTCCTGACTAACACAGTAGTTAGTCAACAAGGACAACAAGGCAACAAGGAGAGTAGAGGCACAGCAAAGGGACACAAAGCCACCCAGAAGGAAGCCTGTCTCATTCCCTAGCTGCTGGGGAACTGTGTTTCCCTGGCCAGTTGTACCTAAAGTCTGCAAGCAACTTGAGTTCAGAAACTAAGTTTTGGGTCTGCAGTACCCATCAGGGCTGGGCACCCAGCAGGCATGCGCAGGAGTGCCGTTGGTAAAGCCGCTGACTCATTAGACAAGCATTCTAAGATTGCAGTCCTTGGGAAGAGAAATGGACAAGCCAACAAGTGAACACACAGAGAATAACAAGGAACAGTAAGTGTCCTGGAGGAGGGCAGAGCGGAATCCATCTAGCAAGGGTGGTGGGGAGGGTTGGTTGGAGGGCGTCTGTGCTTTAGAGAGACAAAGGAGGACACCGGGCAGAAGGAACAGCGTGTGTAGAGGCCCCAAGCTAGGCAAGGGTCTGGTCTGATCAGGGACCAAAGGCTCACAGGACTGGCAATGGTGAGACATGAGTCTGAGGCTACCTCAGACTGTTCTGACCACTGGGTGGGGGGAGAGATGGCTGTGTGGGGACAAGCAGGGGGCCTATGGGTTCAGATGAGGAAGACAGAGCTCGGTGCCTGTATTCGAGGTTCTATGGGGAGATAGTCAGCTCAAGCTGTCGACAGTCTGGTGTTGGGCAAGGAAAGAGCCATTGTTCCACGCAGCTGCAGTGGCCATTTACTGACAGCAGAGAGTGGGGGGACGCTCAGTGCTCAGTAAAATCTCTAGTTGGTGACCCTAACTTCAGATTCTGCGCATCATCCATGGCAGAGACATCAAGGAGTTGGCTAACAGCCTGTGGGATTCATAGGAGAGTCGGGGTGCTCTGTTCTCAGGGGTGCTGAGATTTAGGTGGTTACAGGTTTTTATTTGATGTGTCCCTCCAAGCTCATGTATTGAATGTTTAATCCCAGTGCAGCACTGTTTGGGGGTGGGGATCTTTGGGAAAGAGGTCATGGGCTCTGAGTTCACTGACTGATGGGTCCTTAACTTACTGGGGTGTTGGGACAGGTCACTGGTGCTGTGCTCTTGGTGACACTGGGACACCAGATCCTCCCCTACTCTCCCTCTGCGGTTCAGGTGCCACAGGCTAAGCAGCTCTTATTCACACATGCTCCGTACCATGATGCTCTGCTTACCTCGGGCCCAGTGACCATGAACCAAAACCTCTGAAATGGTGAGGGAAAACCCCTTCCTTCCTCAAGTCGATTTTCTTGGGAGTTTTGCCACAGTGATGACAAAAGCTTGCATAAAAGGATGTGGCAATACTTGGTGTGGGTTGAGGAGCCAGGGAAGGCTTCTGAAGGGAGAAGCTGCCGACTGGGGGTCTGACTGGAAGCATTGTCTCTACCTCAGAAGAACAGGCCAGCGCCCTGTGTCCTCCCTCTCTCCTCTCCCCTTCTCTACCAGTCAGCACCCTGTTCCCTCACCTTCCCCTTCCTCTCTCACCTGGAGACCACCAGTCAGCGCCTGTGCCCCTCCCTCCCCCTCTCACCTGGGGACCACCAGTCAGCTCCCTGTGCCCCTCCCTCCCCCTCTCACCTGGGGACCACCAGTCAGCTCCCTGTGCCCTGCCTCTCCCCCTCCCCCCTCTCACCTGGAGACCACCAGAGGCAGGATCAGCATCTTCAGCATCCTCATCAACAGTTCTCCGGGGAACTGGAGGTAACTAATCTCCTGGAAACACAGTAAGATCTGAGTCAGAGCAGACAGTACTGACTCCAAACTGCTTGCTTTCTCGCCATCTTCAATGCATTGTCTGTCCTGTCTGCACATTCCTGTCTGGCACCTGAACACCAGGGACCAGTGAGAAGAAACTGGTTTGGAGCCAAACAGCCTGGATCCTGGTAAGCTCCCCCTTCATAACCAACCTGGTGGTTTTAGCCCTCTGGGTTTCTTTATCTCCAATAGGAGGATAATAATTACTTCATGGAGTCATTGGGAGGCTCAACTGAAGAGACTGTGTGGGCACTTAGCATCTCTCCTGAGCACTTAGCACCTTGCATGAGCACCATGGGGTGCAACTTTCCCCATTAGCACCATTTTACCCACCCGTCCATGGTGTAAATTTGGCTCCATCCGCCAGAGAGTAAGTGGCAGGGGGGCAGGGCATGCTGTCTCTGCAACCCACACTAGGTCAAGCATCACTCTGAGGTCCCCAAAATGGATGAAGCCAGGATCCTACCCCAGAAAAGGTCCCAGTCTAGTTAAGGAGGAGATTGACCAATAAACCACGCCCTTCTCATAAGTCAGTAAGATTCTTTCTGCTAGCTTACCCCTGAGAAGTACCGACTGGAGACAGAGGTCCCACTCTATGTAAAGGACCCTCATTGGGCCATTCATAGCCACCATCTCCCAGTGCCTATAGCTTGTAACCACCCTAGTAGAAATGAAGACATTCTAAAAAGACACGTGTGTCCCTCCCTTTGGCTATCATACCTTCAGGACACTATACCCTAAGGAATGGCAATTTCCCCAAGAGTCTCATGTTGGGAGAAAAAGGCTGAAATCTAGCGCCAGCCAGAAAAAGAACTTGTCTCCCTGGAGAGATTTCATACAATTCTGATCACTTGTCAGACAACCTTGAGGAAGAAAAGGAGCCAAGACAACGATGGGTTGATGATAGTGGGAACACAGCCAGGACCCCTTAGCCCTGGGTACATCTGGTCATCTAGTTAATCTTAAACCTTCAAGCCAGGACTGTGAAGATGGTGCCAGAGGCCTCTGGCCTCTCTGATCCTCTTCCCAATGTGGTCTCATGGATTAAACCTTTGTTTTCTGCCTTTGGCCATCACTTATTCCTTTAATTGATCTATTGAGGTTGAGGCTGAGCCTAGCTCAGTAGAGCTGCCAGGGCCTGGGCTTAACCCCTACCAACCCTGGCCACAGCTGCTTCCCACTGGCAGTTCACAGGAGAGGAACCCAACTGAAAGGCTAACGTGAACAGTTGAGCGTGCCTTCCAGATGATAGCGGGATTCTGTCCTTTGCTTGTTCTACAACGCAACCTGTGGATTGTCTGAAATTCTAACAGAACTGGAATACTGTTTCCACAGCTTGACTTCAGGTCTTCTGTTTCTGAACATCCTTGGCTGGGATTCTTATTGCAGAGAGGGAGGATGTGGGTGGCAGAGGCTGAAGGATCTCAGACACCTTCCAAGTTACATTTTGGCGCCTGACACTTCCTCAAAAACTGGTGCCAAGTCAGAGTGGTGGCCAACATACCTTTAATCCCAGATTTGAGAGCATAGTCAGGCAGATCTCTATGAGTTCCAGGTCAGACTGGTCTATATAGTAAGTTCCAGGCCAGCTAGGACTTCATAGTGAGACCTTGTCTCAGTGCAAAAAGCAAATAAAAACAAAGCCAGACATAATGGCTCGTTAGTAGTCTGATACCTTGAAAAGCCCCAAGGCATAGGACTGTGGTGCTAGATAGATCCCATCTAACCCACCCACATCCCAGACAGGAAGCTGACCGGGCAGAGGAGGTGATGTCCTAGTGACATGCAAGGGAGAGAGCTGGGTTTCCTAGGTCCACTATGCTACCACTTCCAATGTGCCAGAAAAATCCCACAAAAATATACTCATTATGTATCATGTCTGTGTCTTTGTGTGTATGTAGTACTGGAGATTAAACCTGGGCTCTTGCATAGCTGTTTCCTCTATTTTTTTCGCATTATGTTTGTGTGCATGTGTGTGCTTGCATGTGTGTGTGTGTGTGTGTGTGTGTGTGTGTGTGTGTGTGTATGTATGATGGCATGTATGTGGTAGTCAGTCAGAGGATCACTTGAAGTCACTTCTCTCCTTCCACAATGGGCTCTGGGAATAAAATTCACATGGTCAGGTTAACACTTTTACCTGCCCAGCCAACTCACAGGCCCAACGTTAACAATATCTTTATTATCAAATGCTGTTCACTGCTGAGTCAAGGGACATCCTTGCAACCACGCCCTGCTACTTATACAGCTTACGTTTTGTCCCTGAAACTAATAATTGACTGTTTTTTATTTGCTTTGTTTTCTTTGAGCTTCTCACTAATTTCTTCCAAATGTTTTTATCTATGAAAACATCAAAGCAAGCATTCCCTACAACAGGAGCCGATCCGCTCCCTTTGATCTCATCTGGACTTCCTGTTCCGGGGTGTGTGTGTGTGTGTGTGTGTGTGTGGTGTGGTGTGTGGTTGGGGGAGAGTCTCACGACCCAGCCACTCTTGTGGCCTCTTGGCTTTCCTTATGGGATCTATCCCGCATAGAAGCCAGTGTTTCTGTCCTTATTTTGGTAGCACCATCTCTTTTGACAGCTTCCTCCGAAATGATGCAGAGAGCAACTTCCGAGTCCTTCAGTTAAATTGCCTTGGTTTTACCCTTCCCTCTAACAACAATCTGGTTGTATTTGAGATTTTTACTGGAAAACAATGTCCTTTTCTGGTTTTGAATTTATTTTATTAGTAGTGTGTGTGCACGTTGTGCGTGCGCATGTGTCGTGCATGTGTGGGCACACAGGACAGAGGACAGCTTTGTAGAGCTGGTTCTCTCCCTGCACCTTTATGTGGGTCCCAGGGGTCAAACGGGTTCCCAGGTGGATGCAGCAAGCACTCTACCTGCTGAACTGTTGGGCTGACCTTCTTCTTCCTCTGAAGGGATGCTTTTCCAGAAACTACCAGTCAGTTCCTACTACCTATAGGAGCCTTGCCTTGGTTCTCCTTAAATGTTCATGCTATAACATGTAAAGCTTGACTTAGGATCAGAGTGTGGTGCTAGCCACTTGTTAGCCATAGAGGCCAGGCAGTCGTGGAACACACCTTTAATCCCAGCACTAGGGAGGCAGAGGCAGACAGAGCTCTGTTAGTTCAAGGCCACCGTGAGCTACACTAGACTGTTCCAGTCTCAAAGAGAAAGAGTCAGGCAGTGGTGGCTCACACCTTTAATCCCAGTACTTGGGAGTCACACACCTTTAATCCGAACATTAGGGAGGTGTAGACAGGAAAGGATATGGCTGGGTGGAGAGAGGAAAATAAGCCAGGAGGAGGCAGGAGCTCAAGACATTCAGTCCAAGGACTTGTAGAGACAGGATACTCTATTTGGTCTGAGGACTTCACAGAGGTAAGAATTAGTGGCTGGCTGCTCTGCTTCTCCGATCTTTCACCCAATATCTGACTCTGGGTTTTTATTATTAAGACCAATTAGGATTCACGCTACTCTTGGGGTTCTCATCTATTTTTCTCCATTTTCCTGTAACTTCACAGCCATGTGTCACTGTAGGGGAAGATCTTTCTGTCTTTCTCGTTCTGTACTGTCACTCCGGGAAGCTTTCTCATCTTTGCTGCAAATTTTCTCTCCATTTTTGTTGGACATTCTTCTTTTTCATATTTTGTCATTTGGTTTAATTTGTCAGATGTCTATACCTCCTTCCCAGATGCTGATATTTTGATATTGATTTTTGTTTTTTTAAAATTTCAAATACTCTTTTTTATTCTTGATTGATCCCTCTTTTTAGCACCTGTGTTGTTGACACAAGCCAGGGTCATCTAGGAAGGAAAACCTCAGTTGAGAATGAAGGGCCTTAAGAGGCCAGAGTCTGGCACACATGGGAGCAGCAGGCCTTGCCATTCTCTCCCCCTCACCCCGTCCCTCTGCCTTGCTACAAACTATTAGATTGCATTCCTGAAGTTAGCCCCGAAGGTCTATTGAAGGTCTATTCCAGTACTTGGCCACTTCCTCCTCCTGAGGCTGACTACCAAGGTCCAGCTATCAAAGTATTAAAGTCCAGCAATCAAAATGCCACCCCCCCCGCTGGCCATCCTAATCAACATGCCCAATCAAAATTAAACACCTCATGCTAACATGGAGGTTCCCCCTTATAAACTGCCATTTTTCCCATGTGCCACATCTGTCTCCTCTCTATCCAGAAGCAGTCCTTTGTCCCACTCTGGGGCAAATAAATCTCCTTTGTGCTGAGAACTTGATCTTGATATGTCCTGTGGTGACTTGGGTCCTTTCAGAGATTAGTCAAGTCTATGAGGGATTTTCTTGATGAATGATTGGTACGGGAGGGCAGAAGGCCCAGCCCTGGGCAGGTGTGGGTGGTGCGACCCCTGGGCAGGGGTCCTGGGCTGTATAAGGAAGCTGACTGAGCAGGCCGGTGAGCTGCGCTCCTCCATGGCCTCTGCTTCAGTTTCTGTCTCCAGCTCCTGCCCTGAGCTCCTAGCCTGGCTGCCCTGAGCTCCCA
The DNA here is from genome assembly GCF_982192425.1 of Myodes glareolus. NCBI lineage: Eukaryota > Metazoa > Chordata > Mammalia > Rodentia > Cricetidae > Myodes > Myodes glareolus. The sequence goes on from NC_142028.1 coordinate 83,814,348, forward strand.
GCCTGGCTGCCCTGAGCTCCTAGCCTGGCTGCCCTTCGCGGCGGACTACAGCTGTGAACTGAAATAAACCTTTGCCTCCGCAGGTTGCTCTCGGCTGTGGTGTTTATCACCGCAATAGAAACCAAACAAAGACAGCGTCCAGTCTGCTGTGGCTATTGTTTGATGTGTGTGCTGCTAGGACTGTAACCTGTGGAACACTTATCACACGGTAATACTATGCTATACCACAACCCCTACATCCCAGTCTTTAAAAATTGCATTTGTTCATTTACTTGTGTGTACACATGTGCTACATACAGCATGCATGTGGAGGTCAAGACAGCTTTCAGGAGCTGGTTTTTTCCTTCCTTTGCATGGGTTCTGGGGATTGAACTCAAGCTCCTACCCCTGCTGAGCCATCTTGACAGCCCCCATTCTGTTTATGATAACTATGCTAGCTCTCATGTCTCCAAAGATCTTAAGAAATGAATTTTCTGAGAAAGGGCCTCACTCTAGCTCTGGCTGGCCTGGAACTTGATATACAGACGAGGCTGGACTTGAACTCAGAGATTTGCCAGTCTCTGCTTCCCAAGTACTGGGGCAAAAGGTGTGCGCCACCATGCCCAGCCCTAAGAAAGGATTTTAAGACTCTCCAGAGACCCTTTTTTCTCGTCATTTGTCTCAGGTTTGGACATGTGCAGCTCTCCCCACATTTCTGCTCACAGCTAAGTGTGGAGTGGGAAGCTTCTGGGCTTGCCACTGAGGGTCCCTCAGGGCATAGCAATGGGTGTAACCTTCAGAGAGAGGGGATGAGAGCCTCTTTTCTCCAAGAATTCATGGGTCTTTTGTGAGGCGCCAACCAGAAGCCTGTGCCTAAGCCTGGCTTCCAGCTGTTCCAGAGTTCTACTGGAGAGGCTGCACCTGGGATGCCGGTGCCTACTGCACCTGGGATGCCGGTGCCTACTGCACCTGGGATGCCGGTGCCTACTGCACCTGGGATGCCAGTGTCTGTTGCTTCAAGCATGGACCTCCCCACTGCTCCTTTCTAACCTCACATAGGTGGGCCTGATGTTCCCGAGGCAAGCGTCTCTGGGCACTGGGCAGGCCAGAGTTAGACACAGTAGAGAGAAGAGCCCTCTGACCATGTGGCTTGGAAGAGCTCTGGTGCTTAAGGGCCTGCTCTCAACTCTTGGCTTCATCCCTGCTCTGCCTTCCATATCAGAGCCCTTTGGAGTCCCGTGAGAGAAGCTACTCAGTCTCTGCTCCTGTGAGCTAGCATGCCAGCCTCTTGGGCTCTAACAGAAGGGGCTATCCAGCTCCACCCACTTCCCATGCTGTCTAACCAGAGTCTTCTTTCTCCATGACTCTATGTTCTCTTTGGTTTGGATAGTTTATGTCCTTGAAAATATCCCACCAGGGCTGACAAGATGGCTCAGTGGGTAAAGGGGCTTGCTGCCAAGCCGACAGTCCTTTAAGTTCGATTCCTGGAGGTGAGAACTGACTCCCACAAGTTGTCCTCTGACTTCCACATGTGCACTGTGTGTGTGTGTGTATGTGTGTGTGTGTGTGTATGTGTGCACATGCATGCATGCATGAGGTTGCAAATGCTTCCCTATGCACACACACATACAACAAAAATAAATGCAATTATTTTTAAAATTTCATCAAACTTATAGGAAGGAAAGGAAATGGATATAATTATAAACCCTCACGCTGTAAGTGGAAGTCTCAAAATGTCTCCACTTTTTTAATGAATTATTTGCACCCAAAAGTAAACTCACAATAATTTTGTGAGTTCCATTTCACAAATAGAACATTCTACCATTTTCCAAATTTTTTATGATTTCTGCCTCTTGCATAAGTTCAAACAGTTGGAAGGGTTTGCTGTCTTAGTCACAGGCAGAGACCAAACAGAAAAAAACCCTGGCTTTCACAGGACAGGGCTCGAGAGAAGCCACTTGCTGCCAAATAACTGTTCTCCATCCATGCCTCCTTCAGTGTCTGGCAGGTTAGTCCAGACCTGAACGCATCTGCACGCCCAAGCAGATGGGGCAGTTCTGACGCAGTAGGCCCTAGAGGATTCGGCTTTTACTAGCCAGCGGTCCAATTTGTTTTCCCAGAATAATCTTCCTGCAGGACATAGATCATTGCTGCTTCAGAACCTGAGTACAGACTGAAGAGTGCCGGGGCCATGGGAGAGTGCTGGGGCCATGGGCAGGAGAGTTTATTTCACCCCGCAGGTGGAAAAGATCCAGTCACTCACGGGGAAGGCACCAAAGCACGTGTGAGGCAGCTGCTCATGGTGCAGGGTCAGGAAGCAGGTAGGGTGCTGGTGTTCAGTTTGCCTTCTCCTTTTATTTAACCTGCGCCCCCCACCTGTGGGATGGTGTCGCCCACATTCAAGGTGTCTTCTCTCTTCAGTTAAATGTTTCTGCTGACAGCCTCTGATGCTTCCCCAGACTTGTGTTACCATGGTGATTTTAAATCAGAGTGGTCAAGATTAGCTAACTGTCACAGACAGACTTTGCCAGGGAGACAAAAGAGGGGACGAATTGGCACTCAATGCCTACTGTCTGCTAGACATTGCAAGACATAGACTGTCTGCTAGGCACTGTGGATATTCACTCCTTTAACATTTTTGGAAGATACTGATGCTCCCTTTGCCCCACAGATGAGGACAGTGAGGCCAAAGAGGAGAGAGGACCTAGTCCAGCCACCATAGATGGAATCCACTCCCTTTATTCCATTTCTTAATCCATTTGTCTCCTTGAACACAAGATTTAGCTTCATTCCACTTCCTGGTGCCCCCTTTTCTCAAGACCAGACTGACCTCGAACTCATAAAGATCCGCCTGCCTCTGCCTCCCGAGTGCTGGTATTAAAAGGCATGCACTACCACTGCCTGGCCATTTTATATTTTTATTTGTTCAACTTGCTCCTTTTCATTAAAAATCTTCATTAGAGTTACCACTCACAGCCACACAACAGAGTCTGTACTAGACTGTTTTGAGATTTCCTCTGCCAATGGAATGAATCTACTGCTTTCCTAACCCAAAGTAACAAAGTCAAATTCCTCCAAATAAAAACAGGATTGGGCCTATCCCAACAATACCCCTGTCCCTGGTGCCAACGGCTGTCTTAGTTAGGGTTTCTATTGCTATGAAGAGACACCATGACCACAGCAACTCTTATAAGGAAGACATTTAATTGGGGCTGGTTTACAGTTCAGAGGGTCAATTTTCATCCTGGTGGGGAGCATGGCAGCATGCAGGCAGACAGAGTGCTGGCTACATTTTGATCAGAAGGCAACCGGAAGTGGTCTGAAGCACTGGATGTGGCTTGGGCATATATGAAACCTCAAAGTCCACCCCTACAGTGACACACTTCCCCCAACAAGACTACACCTACTCCATCAAAGCCTCACCTCCTGATAGTGCCGCTCCTTATGAGCTTATGGGGGGCAATTACATTCAAACCACAGCATGAACCCCGTGGCCCCCATAAGATTGTAACAACCTGTGTTTCTAGAGTCAGTGCTTCTTCCTAATAGCTTCAGGTGGTAAGCAGGGTTGCTTGGATACCAGGGTGGGGCATCATCCCTTTAATGGAAGATGTGAGTCTGAGTCTGAAGCCTGGCTCCAAGCTTCAGAGATGGTGTGAGGTATCAGGAGGATGAAGGATCCATGGGGTCTGGGATCCTCGGGAGCCCACTGACAGACGTGCCTGAAGACTGACCCTCAGAGCCCTCCTCAGTGAGCCTCTATGGAGCAGTCATAACCAAAATCTCACTAGGTGGGTCTAGACAGAACCCCTCACCCTCGAGCCCCTCAAGAGCAGATCTGATCCCTCTTTCCCTCTTCTCGGTATCTGATCCTGTGTCTGCACTGGGCAAGGGCCTCACTCCTAATGTGTCCCCTTAGTCGTTTCTGTGCCCAGGCTGTGAACCGTGAACCCCAGCTGTCCTGTGTGGTGCTCGGGCTTGTCTCTCCGGCAGGAGGTCTGCACGCCTGTCTCCACGGTCCTGAGCTGTGTCTTCCATGTTGGAACAGGCATCTGTAGTGTCTTATATAACATCACAGTGCCGTCCTCAGTCCACAGAAAGATCTTCCCCAGATGATGCGTTTGCACAGTCTCCCGCTTCCTATCAGCCATCCTCCTGAAGTCTCCCCTGCAGGAGCACCGTTCCCACACCTTCCCCTTTCAGCCCAAGTCACTTGTCGCTCTCTGCCCTTGCAGCCGCTCCCGTCTGGCCCGCTATCACCCCGTTCCGCTCAGCCCAGGGATGTAGAACTGTTCCTTCTCTCTTCTCTCCATGGCTCTGCACAGTTGTCTGAAGCCCGTGTCTGGTGACGGGAACCATCCAGCTCTTGGTCCCTAACTCCAGCCCCTTGCTCTCACTGTATGTTCCAACCCCCTCCAAAGGCTTGCTGCCTTGCTCCTGTTTCACGCACCCTTGAGCCTTATCCACTGATCCCTGCTGTAGGAAACCCATCCTGGATTCCTGGTCGTGGAGAACCTATAGGGAGTGTTCTCTGAAAACCACCCCCCCCCCCCCCCCCGGTCTCTCCACCCTTACTCTCAATCCCGTGCTTGCTCTGTGGTATGTCTTTGCCCCCGGCCACCTTACTGGGCTGGCTTTGTTGCCATTTTGCCAGCCATTTTACTGACTTCTCACACTAGTGGGTCTTTCTCACGCCCATGATATAAATGGAACCACTGGGGCCCAGAGAGGCAACCTAGCTCACCTCCTGTAACGACACTGGGAACCCCACACACCCTGGGGGCCTGACCTGTGGCGAGAGGCGCTGGGTCCTGAGGAAGAAGCCGAGGAGGCAGCCCACGATGACAGACAGCACAGACAGGATGAGGAGCCCGTTGCGTCTACACACCGCCCGTCCTCGAGCCAGGACAGCGCCCAGCGCCATGCTCAGCCCCGCTGGTTGGCACCATTCCATGCGCTGTAGGATGTGGCCCAGGTCTGGGCTGGAGGCACAAGCCTCTCCACTCACGGATGAACAGAGTCCTAAGCACCTGTCACCAGCCTTGCAGCCATGGTCCGGGCAGCCACCCAGAGGGAAGCCACAATCCTATTACTAGCTGCATCATTAGGAGCCGGCAGCAGATTAGGGCCTGAGAAATTAGAGCAGGCCACGTGGTCTGTGTGTCCAGTCCTCAATGCCAAATACGCCTCTTGAAGAGGGCAGGGGGCCAGACACCATGAGAGGAAGCAGAGGTGCATCAGCCCACCTCATTCCAGAAAGATGTGGAAACACAGTGGTGAGGTGCCAGTCACTGCCAACCTCGGTAAGTGATGGAAGTGTTGGATGGGCATCTGGCGGCTGTCCCAGGAACACCTTGTTGTATGAGCATGGTGCTGCTAATGCTGGTCCCCAGAAGCACGGAGTGCCATGGATGTCACTTTGCCAGTGCGCATTCAGAGGCATCTGGGAAAGGAGGGAACGCTGTGTGCCAGGCTTGCCCCAGGATGCTACTGCCAGTCATGGGGACTCAACCCTACCACCTTGTCACTGGATTCCAGTCTCCAGGTCATTGAGAGAGGGACTGAGACTCCGAGAGCCTGAATCTCTTGGCACAGTCGCTGAGCCAGTGGCACTCGGCGGAATGGAGTCAGGCGGCACTGTGAGGAATTCAGACTTGAGTTCAGTTGCCCTGTCCAGCCTGCTGTTAACAGGAAATGAATACTTTATCTTTCGGGATGCTTCAAGCCCGGGACACCATCCCACACCTCTCAGGGACTATTATCTACTTATTTGTTTTTAAATTATTTTTATTTATTTTTATACGGATACATAATGTATCTTGATCAAATCTCAATAAAAAAAACAAATAAAAAGGAGGACATGAAGCACCTGGGTATGGTGGAGGTGAAGGTTTATTGTAAAGATGAGGGAGAGAACAGCCAGAGGCATCTGGAAGAGCCCAGAGTGACTATGGACACGTGAGGAGGAGGGGGAGGGAGAGCAAGAGAGGAGCCACCTGCCAAGAGGGGAAGCCCTGGCCGAGGGTCTGGTCAAGAGACTGGTGTGGCCAAAATGGCTGAGTTATACAGGAGCCAGAGGAGTTGGGGGAAGGGGTAGCCCAGTTTCTGGGCTGGAGAGTTCAGGGTAGGGAGTGGCAGCCAGTCAGGAGGACCCTGTCAGGTAGGACTAGAGGGATGCTGGGACAACCTGGTGGCCAGAGTCTGCTTTGATATGTTAATAGGCGTCACAGCCATTTGCCCAAATCTGTTTGTTTGTTTGGTTGGTTTTGTTTGGTTTTTCGAGACAGGATTTCTCTGTAGCTTTGGATTCTGTCCTGAAACTTGCTCTGTAGACCAGGCTGGCCTCAAACTCACAAAGATCCGCCTGTCTCTGCTTCCTGATATGCTGGGATTAAAGGCATGTGCCACCACTGCCTGGCAAAATTTCCAGCCACCTGAACCGTCTGCGACCTGATAACGCCCACCCACAACAGCAACTCCTCCTGGACCCTCCCCAGCACACCCCCTCCCACCTCAATGTCCTTTTCTTTAAATAACCCGGAGGACAGCTGGTGCTTCCTGCGTGAGCGTGGAAAGCCTGCCAGCTGCCGTACTCCAAGAGGGAAAAAAATCCCCTTTGTTGTGTGAAGCTTTATTCTTTTGGCTTTTTGAGAGCCCCACCACCCAGCTCTCAAATCAATCACACACAGAGGCCTATTCTTAGTTATGAATGCCCAACTTTAGCTTGGCTTGTTTCTTGCCAACTTTTCTTAAATTATCCTGACTACCTTTTGCTTCTGGGCTTTTGATTCTCTCTATTTCTGTATACCCTTTTAAAATTCTTTCTCCGTACTTGCTGTGTAACTGGGTGGTTGAGTCCTGATGTCCTCCTCTCCTTGTTCTCTTGCTCCTCCTCTTCCTCATTTCTCCTTCTATTTATCCTCTCTGCCTGCCGGCCCCACCTATCCTTGCTCCTGCCCTGCTATTGGCCGTTCAACTCTTTATTAGACCATCAGGTGTTTTAGACAGGCAAATAATCACAACTTCACAGAATTTTTTAAAAATGCAGCATAAACAAAAGAAACACACCTTAAAATAATATTCCCCAAGACCCCTTTCCTCAGCAGCCATCAGCTGCCAATAGCTCCTCGGCAAGGGGTGGAACTCATCCATGCTGGAATTGGTGACCAGCAAGTGACCAGAGGGTGCTCACAGCTGCTGCAGATTCATAATTACAATGGCCTTGTCATGTCCAAAAGAGGAGTGTCACAACATTCCTCCCCATTCTGCAGCTCCCTCTTTCTGCCCCCTCTCCTAGGACGTTCCCTGAGCCTCGAGAGGTTGATCTAAATGTCCCATTTAGGGTAAGGCGTTCAACAGTCTCTCATTCTCAGCATGCTGAGCAGAAATACCTCGACTGCTGCCCACTGCGAGGAGAAGCCTCTCTGACTAAGGCTGGCAGTGGGAATAAGCATCCCCATCCCTGCATAAGACAGGCAGAGTGGTGCACACCTGTAGTCCCAGTACTTGAGAAGTTGAGGCAGGAGGCTTAGAAATTCAAGATCACTCCCAGCTACTTATAGAGTCAGAGGCCAACCTTGGTTGCATAAGATGCTGTTGAAAAAACGTTCTAGCTTTATTGGCAAGATTGCTGTGCAAACTTGGGTACATTTTTAGCCTCTTGCAAAGTGGGGAGAAGACAATGGTCTCCCGTAGGCTTGTGTCTTAGTCAGGGTTCCAATTGCTGGGAAGAGACATCATGAACACGCAGCACTTATAAAGGAAAACCTGTATCTGGGGTGACTTACAGCTCAGAGGTTTAGTCCATCATCATCATCACACATATAAGCAGATGTGGTGCTAGAGAAGGAGCTGAGAGTGGAGAAGGAGCTACATCTTGATCCCACAGGCAACAGGAAGTGGTCTGAGATACTGGGCATGGCTTGAGCATAGGAGACCTTAAAGCCCGCCTTCACAGTGACACACTTCCTCCAACAAGACCATACCCACTCCAGCAAAGCCACACCTTCTAATAGTGCCACTCCCTATGAGTTTATGGGGGCTGATTACGTTCAAACTACCCCAGCTTGTGATGTGGGCTCTCTGCAACACTGCAGGTAAGGTACTTAGGTCATTGTGAGGCACTCAGGTACTCCTAGGCAACCTTATTTCCATCTGGGGTTCATTCCTGCTAGAGAAAACCTCCAAAGCCGGTAGTTAATTTGTTGTGGGGAACCTCGGAGCATTCTGAGGTTCTGGGGCTTGGGACACACACGTGGGAAGCTGCGGCTTCCAGAGTGGAGCGCACGTGCCTCTCAGGACATCTGATGCCTTGGGGCTTGTCCAAGTTCGCTTCTATTGCTGTTATAAAAAAAAAAAAAAAAAAAAAAAAAAAAAAAAAAAAAAAAAAACCATGACCACAAATGACTTTGGTAAGGAAAGGGTTCATTGGTTCATTTGGCTTACACCTCCATCACAGTCTATCATTAAGGGAAGTCAAGACGGGATGAGCTCAAGTAGAGTCCACAGCGGAGGAATCACCACTTACGGGCTCCCTCCTCTGGCGCATGCCCACTTCCTTTCTTATCCGCCCAGACCTCCTGCTCAGAGGTGGCACCACCCACAGTGGGCTGGACTCTCTCATGTCAATCATTAATACCGAACAATCCGATGGAGGCATTTTCTCAGTTGAGGATGCCGCTTCCCCTGTGACTCTAGCTTGTGTCAAGTTGACAAAAAACCAAACCAAACCAGAACTAACCAGCACAGGCTCCCTCTTTCCCCTTCGCTGCACACCCTCTCTTCCCATCCCCAGCTCAGGCCAGTGACGAGCCCCAGTTCCTTGACAAGTAGCTCTGATGAGGGCAACAATAACCTGCGATATCCCAGAGTCTGGAACCCCTCTGTGGAGGAGGGAGTGGCGCAGCTGCGCTGTGTCGGCAGTGAGTATCTAGGGGGCTGCAGGTGTTAAGATGTTGAAACAGAGATCATGAGCCCGGCTGGAGCCCTAGGGCCGCACAGCTCTGCCAGGGTATGCCCTTGATTGCAGAAGAGTAAAGAGGGGCACAATAGCCTTGCCAAACGTAGGCCTGTTTGGTCTGACCTCAGTAAACCAGAGAAGGTGCAAGGGAAGAGCCTGTTCTGAAAGTCAGCGCAGAGCTGGAGAGCCAGCAGCTCCAGGGGCTGGGGCCTGACCCCTTCCAGCAGGTGTCAAGATACATTAGCTGAGCTGACCAGACCCTAGCTGGGTTGGGGTGATGACAGCTCTGGGTTTGTTGGCATCTTTCCAGAGACATACCAGAGGCGCCTGCTTCTCCCCAGCTCACCTCTCCAGCTTGCCAGAGACTGAGCCCTTCCGGGAAGGTTGCTGTGAGCAGCCAATCCCGCCAGCGTGAATTCCTGGTATCCTTCATCCCTGGAGACTTGGCTAACCTCTGTGGAGGGCTCTACCCCCCTCCTTGGCCTCAACAGACAGAGGAAAGCGACTTAGGGGAAGGCGCATGTCTGCACCTGCCGTCTCCTTCCTGCCCTTCCTGTCTGTCTAGCCATGACTTAGGGAAGTCAGGCCTGAACCCCAGTGAGCCCAGCAATGGTTCCATGCTGAGCACTCTGCCACTGTGGGCACTCTAACTCTGTCACCTGAACTTACCAGGAAGTGCTGTGCCTCAGGGGAGCAAGTGGGTCAGCAAGAACTCCCTGGACCAGAAAAGTATCTGGTCACAAGGCCTGTGTCATCCAATCTCTCTGTTTCAATTGAGCAAAATAAACTATAGGATGCAATTGCTCAGTCAAACTAGTCACATTTCAGGGCTCCAGTGGCCTTATGGCTACAGCGCTGCACGGAGCAGTCACAGTCCATGCTCACGGGGAGTTCTCACAAACGTTCTACAGTGGCAGTGAGCTAAATTCAAATCTGAACTCCCCGGGATGCTGTGTGGTGTTTCTGCAGTTAAGGAGTCTCTCTGGGCCTGCCTCCCCTTTACTAAAGCCCATGCTTTTTACCTTGTACCACACGGCCTCTCTCTAGAGTACCTTAGTTGAAGTGTAGCATTAACACATCCCCAGGGCAAGTTTTAAAGTCAGTCAAGACTCTTGGTATCAAGTCACAGAAAATTAAATCAACTAACATAGGTAAAAAGGGAATTTATATGTAGGGCAGATGGCAGAATCTGTGGGGTTCAGAGCCAGGAGGACACATGCAGAACCAGCCCAGGATGTCTCTGCTCACAGAGCAGGAAAACCAACTCGGAAGGCATTAAAACAGCTTGCCTGCTTCCGCAGTCCCAGCCAGTTATCTGGTTTTATTTGCTACCTAACCTCTCTTGCTTTGTTCTTGTTGTTTGGTTTGTTTTGAGATAGGCTCTCCTGTAGCCCAGACTAGCCTCAAACTTGCAATCCTCCTGCCTCAGCCTCCCAAGTGCAGAGATTACAGGCACATGCTGCCAGGCCTGCAAGGCTGGTATCAAGTGAAAAATGTACAGTTGCTTGCTTGGTGTAGTCATCCTTTAATTCCAGCACCCAGGAGGCAGAGGCAGAAATATCTTTTCGAACTTGAGGTCAGCCTGGTCTCCGTTGTGAGTTCTAGGCCAGCTGGGGCTACATAGTGAGCTTGCCAAAAAAAAAAAAAAAAAAAAAAAAGCAAGCAAACAAAAACAAAAAACCGCAGGAGACCTGTTTAAGTCTTATTCAGAATCGCCCAAATCAAACCATGGTTTCTGTGTTTTGTGTCTCATACCTGTGTACGTGTTTTGGTTTTTAGCAGAACAGTGAAAACACTGCCCACCCAGATGCATCCACCTTTCTGTGAGACATCCTCCATAGGTGCCCGAGCCTGGCTACTGAGGAGCACAGAAGGACTGAGAGTGGCCAGTGTCCTTGCTTTCCTTCTGTACGACCGGTCACTATGGGGTCACTTGGCCGAGTTCCGCAGGATACTTCTGCCCTGGGTGAGTGCAGGGCAAACTCCCTTTGAAGGAAGCAAGGCTCCTGCAGGCTGTGCGCACCTCCTGCTTGTCCACTTGCAGACATTACATGCCTCCCTCAAACTTAATAGGATCTTGCTGCACCCCAAGCTCCCCCAGCTCCCATCCATGGGGCGTGACGCACACCGTGTGAGGATGGAAAGGCTGAGGCTGTGTTGGGTGTGCGCGGCACACATCTCCTCTGCTCACATGCAGTCTCACTGCCCATCACACGCTGCTTACAGAACACAAGTTCAAAGGTTAAACTAAGATGCTTTCAAGGATGAAGACAACAAGAGCCATAGCCAAACACCAGGCCCTTCTGCGTGCTGGGCCTCTGCAGCTGCACAAACCCCACAGCAGTTAAACCGTTCCTGTTTAAAAAATGGGGCAGACTGGGTATGGCAAAAGCCATCGTCAAGGTGGAGCCCAGCTCGGAGACCATCTGACCCAAGTGCTGGCTGGATGGAATGTCCTCCCTCTTCAGCCCTTTCTTCTGCGTACCAGAAAACTCATTGGTTCTGTATTTTTGTTGCTTTGTCACAGGGTCTCACTCTATGGTCCAGGCTGGCCTGGAACATTCAGTGGGCTCAGAGGCGGCCTGTGCCATCGTATCTGGCCCGCTCATCCATTCTTTTTTTTTTTAAAGATTTATTTATTTTGTTTACAGTGTTCTGTCTGCATGTATGCCTGCAGGCCAGAAAAGGGCACCAGATTTCATTACAGATGGTTGTGAGCCACCATGTGGTTGCTGAGAATTGAACTCAGGACCTCTGGAAGAACAAGCAGTGCTCTTAACCTCTGAGCCATCTCTCCAGCCCCCGCTCATCCATTCTTCGCTCAACACCTGCACCATGGGAGCTATGAGGAGCACAGACCGGGTTTTGACTCAGGCTTCTTCACTGTGATTGTTAGGAGGACAGGAACCCTGAGCCTTCCTTCCACCGTGTGAGTTCCAGGGACGGAACTCCTCAGGCCTGACAGCACACGCCTTTACCTGTTGAGGCATCTTGCTAGCTATGTATACGTTTTACAAGTTTTAAATTACATTTTAATTAATGCATGTGTGTGTGTGAACACTTGTCTAGTGTGCAAGAACCCCTGAGTTCAATCTCTAAATAAAATCTAGGGATGCCGGCTGCAAGATGTAGGCCTTTCAGGGAGCAGTGGCCCTTTTACTATTCCAGAGGCTGAGGCAACAGGATCACTGCAAACTCATTCACACAGCAAGTTCCAGGCCATCCTGGAGTACAGAGTAAGACCCTGTCTCTAAAAAGCAGAACAAGGGCTGGAGAGAAGGCTCAACCATTAAAGGCGAGGCTCACAACCAAGAAACAAAACAAAACAAGAAATGTAAGTCTTGGCCATCTTGTGTGATTATCTCAAATATTTATTTCTTCCCTTCCCAAGTAGCCAGTATTCCCAAATTTTGAACATTGCTGTAAACATTTAGATACTAACTTATGTGCGCTGGTCTCTCTGGGCTATCCACAGAGTGAGGAGCTGCCAGGTCACAGGTGACAGATGTTTGGCATTGCCTGACCGTGGTAACGACTTCCAAATCACTGCCAGTTTGCCAGTTTGACGTATTTGTTCACTGTGTATGGAAGATTCCAAGAAGCCACACACTCACCAACATTTGGCGTTAATTAATCATTGACTTTTGCTTGTCAGCACAGTGTAAAATGATATTCCATGCTGTACATTTGCATTTCCCTTATTATTAAATTTGAATACATTTTAATATATTACTGGGCCATCTGTGCCTCATGGATGGTGAAAATGATATTGATTTCTTCAAACTTTTGTTTTGTTTTTTATTGAGTTTTTGAGACAGGGTTTCTCTGTGTAGCCCTGGCTGTCCTGGAACATGATCTGAAGACCAGACTGGCCTCAAACTCACAGAGAACCACCTGCTTCTGTCTCCCAAGGGCTGGGACTAAAGGTGTGTGTCACCACCACCCAGTTCTTTTGAATATTTTTAATAGTGTCACCTTGTCTTGTTGACACATAATCTGCATATTAATTATCACTTACCTGTGTTCCCTTGCTTTAGATGCCTTTAGATAGTGGACATTACAACTTTTAATGAAGTGAACCCATCCATTCTTTCCCTTATGACTTGTCTCTTTGTGTCTCTTTTTTTTTTTTTTTTGATATTTGAGACAGGGTTTCTCTGTAGTTTTTGTTGCCTGTCCTGGAACCAGCTCTTGTAGACCAGGCTGGCCTTGAACTCACAGAGATCCGCCTGCCTCTGCCTCCTGAGTGCTGGGATTAAAGGCCTGCGCCACCACTGCCCGGCCTCTTTGTGTCTTTTTTTAAAAACAAACAAACAAACTGTAGGTTAGTGGAAGAGCTTTGCCTGGCATGCATGAGATTTAGGGTTTGATCTTTAACCTTGAAACCCGAGAAATAAGACGCAATCTTCCCCAAAACAACAAGGTTACTCTGCTGGGCACGTTTCTATGAATTTTTGGAACTTTACATTTTTGTGTGATATTTAACCAACCTTGCTTGTTGGGGTAAAGTCTAATACTGTTTTTCCTTGAGGTTACTTAGTTGTCCCAGTCCCACGTGTCAAAAATCTATCTTTCACCTTAAACCAAAGTGGCTGCCCTGAAATAAAAGCATGTGTGTATCATTTGGATCGGTCATATTGGGTGGCAGTCTATACTATTGTTAATATTCTGTCTTGATTACTACAAGTTTATGGTCATATTAAATACTTTATTATTTTGAGATTTATTTTTACTTTTTAATGATATGCATCTTGATGGAAGGGAATATTCTCATGAGTGCAGGTCCCCAGGGAGGCCAGAAGGGAATGCTGGCTTCTCTGGAGATGGAGTTACAGGAGGTTGTAAGCTACCCTGTGCAGGTGCTGGGAACTGAACTCAGGTCTTCTGCAAAAGTAGCATGTACTCTTAACTTCGGGGGCATCTCTCTAGACCTTTAATACTCTAATATATTTATTTTAAGGGGAAGGAGAGAAGGTTGTAACTAGAGAGAAGGCTCAGTAATTAGAAGCACTGGCTACTCATCCAAAGGACCTAGAATCAATACCCAGCACCCATATGGTTGCTCACAGCTGTAACTCCAGCTCCAGGAGATCTGACACCCTTTTGGGGCTTCCACAGGTACTAGGTATACTTGGATGCTTGAGATATGGTTCAGTGGTTATGAGTATTTTTCCAGAGAACCCGGGTTCGATTCCTGGCCTTCACTTGGTGGTTCACCACTGCCTGGAGCTCCAGAGGATCCAGTGTTCTCCTTGGTCTCCACAGACACCAAGCTTGCATGTGACACACAGAAGTTCACACAGGTAAACTAACTATTCACGTAAAAACAAATAGATTTTAAAAATGCAAACTCTTCTATATTTTAATACTAACAACAATTTAATTTTTTTTTGAGACAGGGTTTCTCTGTGTAGCCCTGGTTGTCCTGGAACTCACTCTGTAAACCAGGCTGACCTTGAACTCAGAGATCCTCCTGCCTCTGCCTCCTGAGTGATAGGTTTAAAGGCACACACCACCATTCCCAGCTTAATAATTTTTTAAAAAGATTTATTCTGCCAGGCAGTGGCGCACACCTTTAATTCCAGTACACAAGGGCCAGATGCAGGTTGATATCTATGAGTCCAGTCTGGTTTACAGAATGAATCCCAGGACAGTCAAGGCTACCCAGAGAAACTCTGACATGAAAACCGCCCCCCCCCCAAAAGATGTATTTTACTTTTAATTATGTCTATGTGTTCATGTGAGTGTAGTGACTTGAATGAGAATGTGCCGTGGGATAGTTTCAATGCACTCTGACTCTCCTGAGACTGACAATTGAATCAGAGGGCAGAGCTAACTACTAATTGACTAAAATTAGCCATAGAGGTTCTGGAGGACTGAAGACATATAGAGAGAGAGAACATAGCAAGTAGTAGGGAGGGACTTAGGAGATTCTGGAAGGAGAGAGAGAGGAGGTCACTGGTTGTTTTTGGGCCCCTTCTCTGATCAATCAGGTTTTTACCCGAACATCTGACTCTTGAGTTTTTATTGGTAAAAGAATAATTAGACAAACTCTTGATCAGGTACCCAGTGTGGGACACAAGATCCCAAGGCAGCCACTAGCTGGAGTCACCAATGCAGCTGCTTTCTCTCCCTCCTCCCCACAGGCTCTGTGTGCAAGTCTGGGGTTTTTCTGCTGCAGCCCCTCTCTCTCTACAGCAGCCTCCAACTGCTGCCTGTCCTCGGTTCAAAAGCCACAGGCAGCCGGGTCCCAAAGGCTGCAAGAGTTAACCGCCCACCACTTGCCGGCTCTGTCATTCAGGTACCCCCAGGCCCTCACTTCTTGCCACATGAGCTTCTGCCACACCTCCCCCGTGTCTGCTTTTCAGGTGGCTTGCACCTTCTCCCCATGGGTTGTAGGCTTCCCCTAGACCTCCTCCTTGGGCTGCTGCCATGCAAGGTCAGCCACCTCGACAGTTTTTACTGTGGCTGTCACCGCCACAGACTCTTAGCACCCAGCCACACACTAGCAGTTGCAGCTGCCCTCAGCCATGCTGTGCACCTCTGTGTTCTATGCACAGCCATACAGTGCACCCACAGCTAGCCTCAGACTTTGCTGTTGTTAGCAAATCTGCTGAGACACCTGGGAATTCTTAAGGGAGAATTAGTTTTATTTGGAAAAAAAAAAAAGGTTTTCCACACATTAAGACCAATATTATGATGCAGGGAGTTGGATCTTTGTATGGTTCCACAACAGAAGGTTTGAAAATGGAAAAATTAAATGGAAGGAGAATCAGCTTAACTAGGATTGACATTATGTCAATTATAATCATTATCAGTTTGGTAATTCAAACTGATAATGTTTTATCCTTTAAAAAAGTGGTTTGGTAGCTGTGTCAAATATGAAAAGTTACCTGGTAAGGTACAATCCTTACAAAGACCAATCAATAAAACTAAGGAAAATACTCACACAAAGGCAGAGGGGTTTAAATCAGAACTGACCATACCATTGCATTATGAAACTGAAGAGGAGTGGCCCAAGGTTATTAGAAAATCCAGAACTTTCCACGGATACTTGGACATCAGAAAATTACAGACATTAGAACAGCTGGTACAGGTAGTGATGAAATTGATCGCCTATTGGTAGAAAATGTGCTAGGCGTCTCAGAATTTCATAAGAAATACCAAGTTAACAGTAAAAGTCTGAAGAGTTTTCTATCCCATGGCAACATTCCCTGTAACAATTGGTGCCCAACTCTACACCAAAAAGATATGCTTAATAAACAAAAAAGGGTAGTAAACCCCCCCCAGGGATAAATTACACAATGCTATATTGACTTTAAATTCTTTAAATAGTAATTAGAAAGGACCAGCAGCTACTGAGATAATAGAAAAAAAATGGCTGAATTAAATCAGCCTCTATACTTTAAAGATGTGTTGACTTCAGAATGGAAGCCAGGATATGTGTTAAGTTGGGGAAGAACTTTTGTTTCCACAGGAGAAGAATAACTATGGATACCATCAAAATTGAGAAAGGTTAGAATAGGAGAGGCCTCTTGATTAGGAGAAGCAATAGTCCATCAAACAGTGTGACTATTCAATCTAAACTAACTTAAAAGACTAACAAATGCCTTTCATTCCATCAGCTATAACCTGTCAAAAAGGGAAACTCCCCAAAGTTAGGGTTGGGGCAGGGTTTTGTTGTTGTCTTTCCAGGAGAATAAAGACATCCAACTAAGGAATCTGAAGACCACTGGACAAATGAGACATCTAAAGAGAAAGGATGGATCATCCAGAGAAAAATGTTCCAAGAGAAAGAATAAATTGCCCTAATTGTATAACACATTTCCAAAGGAATAAAATTTCATAAATCTTCCAAAATGTTTGTTTCTTCTGTTCACTACAGACAGAAAATACAAATGGTCTTTTTGTAGTTCCAATTTAATTAAAAATTAAAGCTAGTTTTGGAGTTGGAGTGTGACTCTCTTCTGTAGTAGGAAGTTGCTAGTTCATTTCCTGACTGCCCAGACTCCTGAAATAACCACACAGAAACTGTATTAATTAAATCACTACTCAGCCTATTAGCTCTAGATTCTTATTGGCTAGCTCTTACATATTAATTTAACCCATCTCCATTATTTTATATTTTACCATGAGGCTTGTGGCCTACCAGCAAGGCTCCAGCTGGCGGCTTACATCTTTCTCCTCTGGTGGCTCTGTGGTGTCTCCCTGACTCTGCCTTCTTTCTCCCAGGATTCAGTTTGGTTTTCCAAGCCTAGCTCTGTTTTACCCTGCTATAGGCCCACAAAGCAGTTTCTTTATTAATCAATGGTAATCACAGCATACAGAGGGGAATCCCAACATCACTCTCCTTCTGTAAACCTAAGCATGCGTGTTAAAGAAAAATCCAAAATCTCTGTCTCATGTCAGAAAAATCACCTGGTAGTGGGACAGAAGAAAACAAAATTAAGGCACTATTCTATTGCCACTAATCTCATAATTCTTTGGTTTTATTTTTACTCTTTAAAACTTTCTTAAGGTATAAATATTATATCAAAATTTATAAGGTGTGTATATTTAAACTTTCTGTCTTGATGTTAATGGTCATATAGCATGCTAACTAATTCTAGAAATAGGCTTCATCTAGCTTCCTAATACATGATTTTAGGCTTGAGTCTGAATCAGGTAACTAAAAATTAAGCTTGTGTGCTCCAGATGTATTTATTAGATTATGGTTCTTTAATCTCTCCAAGATCTGCTACATATGACATGTGAAATGCTTATATTTTCTCCAAAGGCTCATGATCATTCCTGGCAGTGACCTTTGAGGTCTCTAAGAAGATATTTGGGCCTCACAACAATGAGTCCACCTGGATTGTGGTAATGCCACTAATCTGACAAATACCACCCGGAGATCAGCTTTGGATGACAAATTGCTCAGAACAATTTCAAGGTAATTATCTGAGATGACAAATCCCACCCAGAGATCAACTTTGGACTCCAAACTGCTTAGAACGATTTCAAGGTAATTATCTGAGATGGTCCAGCCTCACAGACTTCTCCAGCCAGGACTTCAGATAAACTCTACACTTTCTCATCACAGAGACTAAACAAACAAAAAAAAATAATACAACTAGTTTTCCCATGATCTTAAATTATCCTAATTTTCTCAGGGTCCCCTAAAGATGCTTTTGCCCCCAGATAACAAGAAGCAATCTAGAGAATATGCCTCCCACATTTCCAAGAGGTGGGCTGGGTGGTTTTTGGTCATTCAGTAGGTTGTGGAAGTCCTTCATCATTTAGGAGGAATTGGTTACAAGTTGTTATTGGTCATTGTCAGGAAAAAAGCTAAACAAAAGAGATTAGATTCAGGAATCTTTTTCTTAAGGGAAAAAGTGGGAATATAGTATAGAAATGATGGGATAACAGATTAATGAATCTACTTTAAACAGCAAGTATTAATCTTAAATATTTTATATTGGTAGAGATTTTTGATTATTAATACAAATTTAAGGTTATTTTTGTTAAAATATGCTCTATATATGCTTCTATTATTGCTTAAGATATTTTTGTATATTGATACAAATTTAAGAATGTTTTTGTTATACTGAATGTATGTTTCTAGTCTTGTTTAAGGTAATGTACCTATGAAGCTCATTTTAAAAATTTACAAGTAAGAAATACTGGTTAGTATTTAGTCATCTATAATAATCAAAGTTGTTGTGTTAGGTATGTTTTAAAGGTTAAACAGAGATATTTTTCAGATAGATGGTCTTCAAATACTTCAGAGACCTTCAGAATATGGCATTTAAGATGTTTCAGTAACCTAAGGCTTTTCATGACATGAGACATGTCTGCTCCCGGCAACAGCAATAAACTTCAAACAAGGATGATGGGAAAAGTTAGTCACTGGGCAAGAAACTGCTCTGGCCTCGACTTCTGACAACATGCTATTCAAATTGTACAGGCAGGAAACAAAATAAAGTGACTGCTGAACTTTGCCAATACGAGGTAGGACAGTCCTTTAGAATTTTTGTTTTACAGAAAAGTTTGTCAGATATTTTAGGCCCATAGGCTGAAGATGGATGCCCCAACATTGCAGAGGAGCCTTGGGTGTACTGTCCAGGCAGCCAGTTACTTCTGTCATTTCTATAGTTTTAGAAGTTGTTTGTTCTGTACTTCCTGTTTACTCAGGTAATATATATCCTTCTTTGGTCTCTGATGGAGTTGTAGGCTAGATACTTATAGTTACAGTTTTCCTTGTTACCAAATTCAGAAAAGAAACTCACAAAAGAAGAATAAAATGTGTAAGGGTGAGAGATATAAAAGCTTAAATTGTTTATCTAAGAAAATGTTTTGAAGTCTAAAATGATAGTTTGGGGTTGGTAATACAAGATAGGATACATAACAGAGTAGTTTCTCTGAATTTTTCAAATACAAATAGACAGGATATTGTGAATGTAATCCTTACTTGATAATTGTTTTTATTGTGTATAGTTTTACTTTGCTAGAGTTAAAACCTTTCCTTCTTATTTAGACAAAAAGGAGGAAATGTTGGGGGATATTTGATTATACTCTGAACCTCAAGTTTGCATTTTCATTAATTTAAAAAAGTTAATCTTGAGTCAGGCGGCTGAGTTATCTACTAGAAAGTAACCATAGAGCAACAGAGGCCATCTGGAAGAGATAGAGAGACACACTGGAAGGAGTAGGGAGGGGTTTGTTTGGGGGAGTAGTAGGACACCATGGATGCATGAGAAGTCAGGCTTACAGAATAAAAGAAATTTGAAAAGCTACATGGTAAAACACAGGTTAGTAAAAGCAGGTTAATTTAAGTTATAAGCACTAGTTGGACAAGCCTAAGATAAGGCAGAGCTTTCATAATTAATATTAAGTCTCCATGTCATTTTTTGTGATCTAGTGGCCCATAGAAAACTCTATCTATGGGGGGAATTTCAGGGAGGAGTTGAAAACTTAATGCAATGGAAACTCTATGGAATCTTCAGGAGTAACACTAGCAAAGACTCCTACTAATGGAGAACACAGACCCTGAACTGGCCATCTTCTGTAACCTCAAGTTTAGTACTTGGGACATCAACTAAGGCACAGAACATCCAACATGGAGATTACCCTGCCTATAGAGTGTTCTGGGACCAGAGCCTAGCAGAATTGCCATCAAAGAGACCAGAGAGACTTCATCCAGCAACTGATGGGAGCAGATGCAGAGCTCACAGAAAACATTAGGCGAAGCTCAGGGAGGCACCAAACCCTGGGAGCTGGAGTTCCCGGTGGTGGTGAGCCGGTGGTGTGGGTGCTGGGAATGCAGATATCTGGAAGAGCAGTAGACACTCTTAACTTCTGAGTCAATCCATCTTTGATGCTTTTTAAGGCTAGTTCCTCCATTGCGTTTGTCAACTCCTCCTCTTTCTTTGTATCCATCTTCCATAGAAGCTCCAAAATATTTTAGAAAAAGCAATTGTCAAGCTGGGCAGTGGTGGCGCATGCCTTTAATCCCAGCACTTGGGAGGCAGAGGCAGGCGGATCTCTGTGAGTTCGAGGCCACCCTGGTCTACAAAAGCTAGTTCCAGGACAGGCTCCAAAGCTACAGAGAAACCCTGTCTTGAAAAACAAAACAAAACAAAACAAAACAAAACAGCTGCAATTTTAATTGTAATTGCCGGCAATTTAGTTATCCATTTGCACAACTGGACATCTTTCTCAGTGAAGATTTATCTCCTTTTTTTATCAATTTAAAAATAGTTTTTTTTTTGTTCGGGATGGCCCTTCAACATATGTGAAGATGCTTAGCTTCACTGAAAATAAGATAAACAGGTTGGAATTAGAAGTGGTTACATTCCAACACATTCTGCCTTGGCTTTGTAATGAAACGAAGCCTTCTGTCTTACTGTTGGAGAGATGGTAAGCCCTCTCTGAGCTACAATTGAACAATTTCTATAAAATTTGCAAATTATTCAGTTCTTTGATAGAACATCCTACTTCCAGGATGATTCTAACTTTTTTGTTTTTTTGAGACAGGGTTTTACTGCCTGGACTCAGACTGGCCTTAAGCGCAGAGATCTGCTGGCCTCTGCCTTCTGTGCCCGGCTCTTGACCTCACTATTCCAGGCGAGAACGACACAAGCAGAAGGCTAGGACCGAATGGAGCAGCGGTTGATGATAGCAGAAGGAAACATCCACATTCAGGAGGAGGGAACGGCTAGATAGCTAAGCAAGAAAACGGTAGGAAAGCCTAGAACAGCGAGCTTCATATTTCCATAGACAGGAAAAGGAAGAGTCACATTAAGCAAGAAGAGCATAGCCATAAATGTTTGTGTTACCGATGTTTATAGAAGAGGCATGGAAAGTTCCAGAAGAAGGCAATAGAACTATGTTTATTACACTAGAGAAGCTTGGGTCAGCGCCGTGGGGAAATGCTTGTGGAAATACAAATTGCCAGCTGTCCGTTTACTGCTTCTGCCTCAACAGGTGGAGGTGGATCCCTCCATGCACATTTTAGAATATTCCCAGGGGCGCAGGGCAGGCCAAGACTCTAAAGGCTGACCCCGCTGCATTTTGCTCTGTAGTGATGTTGGGAATCCCAGGGGCTGGTTGTAATTTTGCCTTGGCATCAGAGGGAATTCAAAGAGACATATAGCATCCTACCCACTGGCCACACCCTAGTTCTGGGATCTTTCACATCAGATCCCAGCTTCCTTGCCTGTGCAGTAGAGATGGACGCCTGTCCCTTCTGGCTGCTGGGAGGTGCCAGCTCTGTGGTGACATAATACACAACACATTTAGTTATTGCTTGGATTTGCAGGGGCTATTGCATCAGCTGTTTCATGCTTCCCCCTTGGTTTATTAAGCAATAGATACAAACATTTGTAAGTCACGGACTGGTGGCCGACACCCTTGTTTTGATTGGCATTCCGAGCAATTTGCAAAAAAACTTAGCTTAGTTGCCAACATTTTAAACCGGGGATCTTACATAAAAAACCTGACTTCATTGGAAACAGCTGCATGATTGCGGGCAGTTGCATGCTTCCAGCATTTACTTCACCGTCACCTGTGTCCTCTTTGACCCGCCTTCCGGACCCCTGGTTCAGACTTCCAGATTGTAATCCGCCTTTCCCGACTTCATCTCATTTCACCCTTAGCCCTGAGATAGCGGTTCACGTCCACTGGGAAGACCATGTGACCTAGGCAGGGTGAGGATGATAGCAGCTGTGGTCACACGCACCAGGCTCACTCCAGGGACTTTGCAGGGTTTAATTAATTTAATCTCAAAAATAATTTTACTCGAAATTTTTATTATTCCTATTTCACAGATGAGGAAATTGAGGCACAGAGGAAAACAGCTTGAACCGCTAGAAAGCTCAAAATAAGGAGCCGGTGGGGTCCAACTTGGAGGGAGGACGTGTGTTTAGCATGCACAACATCGGGGGTTCAGTCCTTAGCAGAAAGACAGGGGAGGGCTCTCACACTAGGTGCAAGTCCCGGGAGCCTGAGTCCATACTGGTCCTGCGTTTTCCCTCCCTTATTTCCCTTCTTTCTTTGGAAATGTCATGTTTGTTTTGTTTTGTGTTTGTTTGTTTTTTTCAAGATAGGGCTTCTCTGTGTAACAGCCTTGGCTGTCCTGGAACTCACGCTGTAGACCAGGCTGGCCTCGAACTCAGAGATCCCTCCTGCCTCTGCCTCCCAAGTGCTGGGATTAAAGGTGTGTGCTAAGGCTGCCTGGCGAAATGTCACAGACTTAACTGAACCAGTTAAAGCAGTTGAAAGTGGGCAGCTCAAACCACCGCAGCTTAGCAAGAGCTGTAGAAAAGAGGGCAAGGAAGCAAGCGGCTCTCAACCTGTGAGTCTCGACCCCTTCCAGGGTCACATATCAGATATTCTGAATATCCCGAATGTCAGATATTTATGTTATGAATAGTAGTGAAATTATATTATGATGTAGCAACGAAATAATTTCAGGGCCACCACAACATGAAGAATGGGTTAAAGGGTTGCAGCATTAGGAAGTTTAAGAACCACTGGCTAGAGGATTTAAGGAGGCAGGATTCATCTCTGGAGATGGCTGGGAAGCCAGGACAAGCCTATGACTGGACACTCCTAATAAATCATGCCTAGAATGCTAAAACTGTCACCTGTATGGTGTAGCAGCCGCTCGGACTGGTCAGGACAGAGCTGGTTTGGTGCGCTGTAGTCGGCACTGTGACCGTGCTTTCCTCTTGGGTTACAAAACTATCCTGCTATGACACTGGGCTCCTAAGCACCCCCCTCCCATTTTATAGGGCAAGGAGCCTTGTTGGAGAGCAGGTCAATCTCTGGGTCAAGGTCTGTTTGTTCTTCCTACAAGATGAACTTGCAGCAGAAGTTCAGGGTCAGACAACACGGCGCTAAGAGCATTTCTGTGGCTGAACGAGAGTCCATCCATCTTGATTGAGTGACCACTGACCAAAGATGAGGGCTAAGGTAGCAAAGAGGTTCTTCTGGAATTCAGTTCTTGTCTAAGAACTAAAGATCCGCTCTGCATATGGCCAGACAGTCCTGATTTCCAAACAAAATATGGTGTGTGGTTTAAATCTTCAAACAAAGAACTAGCCAGCCCTCACGATTGCCTAGAAGGTCAAGTTCAAAAGCCCACCAGGGCATTAGTTCTGGCTCAAGTTTTTCTCTAAACACAGCTGTATGTTGTTTTTTTTTTTTTAAAAAAAAAAAGATTTATTTATTTATTTATTATGTTTACGATGTTCTGCCTGCATATATGCCTGCAGGTCAGAGAAGGCCATCAGATCTCATCACAGATGGTTGTGAGCCACCATGTGGTTCCTGAGAAGTGAACTCAGGACCTCTGGGAGAGCAACCACTGCTCTTAACCTCTGAGTCATCTCTCCAGCCCAGCTGGATGGATCTTAGTCAGAATTCCAGCATCCTTCAGGCTCCATATCACCCCATCTACTGTGAGGACCTGGTTTTACAAACTCCACTTTAAAGAAGGGGCTTCATCTTAAGTCGTATAAGGAGTGAGGGGGGCATCTCAGCTCCAGAAATTTGCTGTGGTAGCAGAATTTGAATAAGTACCCTGAAAATAGCCAGTCAAGGAGCTAGGGAGCTGGGCCATAACGTTTAATGAGGTCCAGATGTTCCTAGGAGGCATCCTGTCCTTGAAGACACCTTGTCAGTTATTCATGGCTCTTTATTAGTGTTTAACGCCCCCAAACTGACGAATGGTTTCAGAAACTATCTTACCCTATGCCCTCCTTACTCAATCCCCAAGACGACCAGACATGAACTCCCCTGATTATGGTGTTTCCACTTTAAAAGTTCCCCTCTTCCCCAGGATTGGCGCTGCACTTCCCTCACCCACCATGTTGGCGTGCTGGAGGTGTGGTCCAAACTCCAGTGTGAATATTAAAAACCCTCTTGTGGCTTTACATTGGAATCTGGTTCCATGGAGTTTCTTCTAGGGGATCAGTAACTTGGGCATAATGCTATTTGATATTTAGCTAGATAAAATCACTCCTGAACATGCATCTTTCAAAACATTACATCATGCATGATATATATCCCAATTATATCAGGAAATTAGAAGTATAAATTTGGAGCACTAATAATAAAAACCCAGAGACAGATATTGGGGTTCAACTTGAAGATCAGAAAAGTAAAGCAGCCAAGACACTAGAGAGCTCTTACCTCTAAGAAATCCTCAGACTGAAAGAGACCAATCCTGCCTCCACGAATCTTCAGAATGAGACTGTGTATGAGATCTGTCTCCTCCCATGTTTTACTTCTCTCTAGTGCTGGGATTAAAGGCATGCACCACTACTGCCCAGCTTCTATGGCAAGCTAGTGTGACTACTGGGATTAAAGGTGTGTGCCGCCACTGCCTGGTCTGTAAGGCTGATCAGTGCAGCTGTTTTACTGATCTTCGTGTAAGCTTCATCTATTAAAATAAAAATAAAATATCACTACATAAATTTTATCCTGGCTGGTCATATCGACCTACTCTACCTTCAAATAAATCAACCATGACTTCTGTAATCCAGGGCCTTTGCCCTAGCTCAATGTCAGAGCTGTTGCGGAGGGCCAGTGTTCCTGGAGACAGACTGTGTGGAATACAACCCCTGTTCTACTCCTTGACGGTTCTGAGGCCTCAGGAGAGTTGCATAAACCATTAGTTGTGTCCCTTGTGAAGTGACAGTGACCACTCTGATACCTGTGAAGGCCTCGTATGTCAGGGACAAGGGCGAGCTTCTCTACAATGAGGAGGGTGAGGAGGCCTGCTCTGTGTGTCACCATCTTCTGGCTTGAGAAACACGATAAACTCAAGAGAGGAGCAAGGACCCATTTGAAATTCCTTTAATGTTTGTAGCACAAATAATAAAAATCCAGAGTCAAATACTGGGGTTCAACCCAAAAACCAGAAAAGCAAAGCAGCCAAGCCATTAGAGAAATCTTACCTCTACCAAGGCTGGGTGACCGCAGACTTAGTAAACTAAGCCTTTCTCTCCTCCCATTTTATATTCCCTCTAAGACAGGCAGGTCTGTGGGCCCCACACAGATTGGATTCTGTGTTTTGGATTATTTGTTCTGTGTTGTACTTCCTACTCTGAGGGCAGAGCCTGGCTTGTAGCATAATTATAAGGAATATTGAGATAATCTACAGAGGCTATTGCTATCTGTCAGTAGCCGTTGTGTCCCTTAATAAACTGTAAAACGGGGTCCTATTTATTATGTGGGTCTAAGATGGATGGTCTTAGTGCAATTCAAGTGCAGCTGTGGTGGTGTGACTGTACTTGGCCCCCATAAGCTCAGAAGGACTGGTGCTATTAGGGGCTGTGTCTTTGCTGGAGTAAGTTGGCCTTGTTGGAGGAAGTGTGTTACTGTGGGGACGGACTTTGAGGTCTCCTATGCTCAAGATATGCCTAGCGTCTCAGTTCACTTCCTGTTGCCTGCAGGTCAAGGTGTAGGACTCCTAGCTCCTTCTCCAGCACCACGTCTGCCTGAAGGCCACCATGTTGCACCATGATGATACTGGACTGAACCTCTGAAAATGTAAGCCACCCCAATTAAATGCTTTCCTTTATAAGAGCTGCCATGTTCCTGGTGTCTCTTCACAGCAATAGAAACCCTAAGGTTTCTAGGTAAGAAACACTAGAGGGGAAATTGGAGGCTGGAGAAAAGACCAAGGTTGGGATCCCAAAATCCATATGGTGACTCACAAGTTCCTGTAATTCCAGTTCCAGAGGCTCCTACACCCTCTTCTGGCCTCTGTGGACACTGCATGCACATGGTGTGCAGCTACACAAGCAGACAAAAACACCTAAACACAAATAAATAAATAAATAAATAAATAAATAAATAAATAAATAAATAAATAAATAAATAAATCTTTTTTTAAAGAAATCCGAGAGCTAGGATGTAGCTCAGTCAGTAGACTGCTCACCCGTTGATGCTAAAGTCCTGGGTCTGATCCCTGGCACTGCAGGGAAGGGGCTTAGTGGTGCACACCTGCTCTCCCAGCTCTTGAGAGAGAGAAGTAGCAAGTCGGGGTTCAAGGGCAGCCTTGGCTGTAGAGTGAGTTTGAGGCCTTCCTTGGCTACTTGGCAACATGTCTCAAACAAAACAAAACAAACCTTCAAATCCAGGATTTATGAGTCTATCTCACTTGCAAGGAAGTTACTTTTCCTCTTAGAAATAACCAGCAGTCTTCTGTCTTTACAATGTTTATAAAGTCTAATAATGAAAAACCAATCAAGCCATCTCAGAATACTTATTATCTCATTATTCAGTTCGTATTGCAGTTTTGACACTGGGCCATGGTACACGTTGGAGACGCTGGAAGATTTTATAGTAAGAACCCAAGACAGATTGCAATTTTCAAGGATTCCTTTCAGAAATAGTGCCGCTTTTTCTAGGACACACTCACTGGGATCCAGCAAAGACACTGAAATTTCATGTGCCTGAGCAAAATGATGGCTCCCAGCTGGCACAACACAGTGGCATGTGTCTGTGTCTCCAGCACGAGGGAGACCGAGAGGGGCTCCCTGTGGCCAAGGTGTCTGAGACCAGCCTGAGAAACAAAGGGGGAGCTCAAAAAAGAAAAGGAAATAAAATTTAAGCAATGACATTTTTCTCTCGCTGTTTTCTTCTTCATACTCCTGGAGATTAGGCAAGAATTGCTATCTATATTCCAGAGACAGCTGGGAATAATTAGCCTACAAAATGTTTTTTAAATTACTATTAATTTTTATTTTCTGTGTATGGGTATTTGCCTTCATGCATGACTGTGCACCACGTGTGTGCCTGGTGCCTGTGGAGGTCAGAAGAGGGAGTCAGATCCCCTGGAACTGGAGTTACAGATGGTTGTGAACTGCCATCTGGATGCTGGGGACTGAACCCCAGTCTTCTGCAAAAACAGCCAGTGCTCTTAACCACTGAGAGACCTCTCTTGTCCAACATCACAAAATTTATATAGCAATAAAAAAATCATAATAAGTTAAATATTTGACTCCTCAGAAGACAGAAATGTTACAACATATTGTTATATTTTCCTCACAAACAGTTCATTAATTCCTTCTAGCTTTTGGGCTTTTTGATTGGTTTGGTTTGGTTTGGTCTGATGCTAGGAATTAAACCTAGGGCTTTCCTCATGGTAAACAATTGAAATCCCTGAGCTACTTCCCAACTGCAGCCCACTTTAAAAAAAAAACAGATTAATTTATTATGTATATAGTGTTCTGTCTGCCAGTATGCCTGCAGGCCAGGAAAGTGTACCAAATGTCATTACAGATGGTTGTGAGCCACCATGTGGTTGCTGGACGTTGAACTCAGGACCTCTGGAAGAGCAATCAATGCTCTTAACTTCTGAGTCATCTCTCCAGCTCCAGACTATTGTTCATAATTGGCAAATAAAAATCATATGTAGGTATACATGGATGTTTAGTCTTGTTATTATTACTGCCAGTGTTAAAGATCCCCATTGCTGTTTTACATAATAAGAGATGTAATATTTCATTTCAAGGACCTTGCGCTAGTTAGTTTTATGTCATCTGAGCGGAGGGAACCTCAGTTGAGGAAATGCCGCCAGAAGATGCATCTGTATGCAGGCAATGTAAGGCATTTTTAAAATTAGCGATTCATGTGAGAGGGCCACCCATGGGCCGTGAAGAGCAAACCAGTAAACAGTTCTCCTCTACGGCCTCTGTATCAGCTCCTGCCTCCAGGTTCTTGTCTGGTTTGAGTCCCTGCCTTGGCTTCCCACAGTGGCTGTGATTCAGGATATGTAAGTCAAATAAACCCTTTTCTCCCCAAGCTGCTTTTGGGCATGGTATTTCATCCCAGCAATGGAAGTCCTAAGACACACTGTTTTCAGCTGAGTTAAAGAAGTCACAGACACATACACAGGAAGTATATGGTGCGATAACAGCACACCTCATATTTGACAGCGAGCTGAAATCTCTATCACCTTGTGACCGTAAGCGCGGAGCCATTGTGCCCGAGCACAACACGTGACCCTCGTGTTTGTGGTGGTGCGCCCCCTGCTGGTAGTGGAGAACTGCACCCAGCTTGGTACAGGGGCTGATACCAGCGCGATACCAGCGAACAGGTGCTGCTGTTGCCGGTTTACTTTTGCCCACAGTTCTCTACTATGTCATTGTTTCAGAGTGAGCACACTCTACTTTCAAGACAATTGGTTGACTGTCCAGCAACATGCCACGTGAGAGCGCCAGCAGCTTCAGGAGTTCTCAAGCCTCGGGTGTCTGCTGCACAGACACCCATCCTTCCGGGGCAGAGAGCTCAGGGACATCCAGATGCTTCTGCAGCGGCGCGAAGCTGTAAGCCGCCACCACCCGGCCCTAGAGTCTTATCACTTGAAATTCTGTCTGCGCAGCTCAGAAAGCACCTTGTGATGTGATCTCACATTCCTTAGCAACTCTTTGAAGATAATAACTTCGGAACTCACCAGACTCCTGTGTATGATGGATGTGGAGAAAACGAACTGTGACTCTTCCCGGAGAAGCCACACCCACGTCAGAGTATGTCTTCTTGCCCCGAGTCGCTCTTTCTATTAGTCCCTAGGCTTAAATAATAAACTCGAACCCTGCTCCGTACTGGCTTATCCTGAAATTGTTCTCTGTGGCAAAGCCAAGGCCTTGGCATTACTTTAGTGGAAGTCTCTGGAAAGGGCGCTACAGGCTGTTTAGGAGTAGGGACAGTGTGGAGCTCTCTCTGACTGGTGCCCTGCCTTTGTTGACATAGGACAGTAGAACTGACCTCCAGTCCCTGCCAGCTCCACTGCAGTGTCTGCCAAGAACAGCCAGGAGTTGGTCACTGGCTGTCAGTGTTCCCCCCCAACCCCCCCCCCCCACCTCCAGCTAAAGGCCAGCTGGAGACAGCTAAAGATGTTCCCGAGCAATCACGTAAAGACAGTGTTTCTAGTCTCACAGACTCTCTCTCTCTCTCTCTCTCTCTCTCTCTCTCTCTCACACACACACACACACACACACACACACACACACACAGAGAGTGAGAGAAAGAGAGATTCCCGATGGATGCCAAGATTCCACCATGGAGTCTTTCTTCGTACTATAAAGGTTTCCTGGCTCTGACTCACCTTTGAGTTTATGCCAAATATAAGTGATGGTGACTTCTTCGCTCCAGGAAGTTCTGGATTTGTGTGGCCTTCACTTCTGTGAGACTCTCGTGCTGCTCTGAGTGCCCTAAGTGCTCCAGGCTCCCACCTCTCACTGCACCTACCATCTCTGAAGTTGAAGGGTGCTAACAAGGGCAGTGTCCTCCACAGCACAGATGCTACACAAACACCATTCCAGTTTAAAGGGAAGTGTCCTGCTATGGGTCCAAGCTCACGGGGACGAAGAAATCCAGGATTACCTTCTTACTCTTTCCTAGAGTCCAGTTAGCGCCGAGCTTATTCTGAATTCTCTGGAAAATGGAGTCTTCGAGGCTAGGGAGGTGGCTCCGTTGGGAAAATGCTTGAGAACATGAGGTCCATATTCAGCCGTCATGTTAAAAAAAATAAAGAAAAAGCCAGGTTGTTTGTTTCTGTAGTCACAGAGCTGAGGATGTGGAGAATCCCTGGGGCTTGCTGACCACTAGTCTAGCATCTGTTAGCTCCCGTTTCAGTGAGAGACCCTGTTCCAAATACTAAGATGAAGGAGCTAGACAGATGGCTCCACTGTTAAGGGAACAGGCTGTTCTTCCAGAGGACCCAGATGTGATTCCTAGTACCTACATCTGTAACTCCAGTCCTAAGGAATGCAACTCCCTCCTCTGACCTCCTTGGGCATTGCATACATTTGATGCACAGATACATGTGCGGACAACATACTCGTGCACATAAAAATTTTAATGAAAAAAATGGTGGAAAAGATTGAGAAAGAACCCCCCCAACATCAACATCTGGACTCTACATTCATGTCACACATGTACGCGCGTGCACACATGCACACGCACACACTGGAGTTTTCTAGTGATGTGGACTTTCTGACAGACACAATGTATTCTAATTTTACAAAGACCATCATAAAAAACCAGAAGCAATAGCCAGATGTAATGTAATGGTCCATCCTGTAATCATAGCACAGGAAAAATCAGGAATTTGAGGCCAGCTTGGGCTAAATAGTGAACAAAGACCCTGTCTCAAATCAAGTTGTAAACTCTTGGGGACAGTGTGAGACACGCAGGCTACGCTGAAGTTGGCTGGCTATGGACAGGGTTGGGTGACCACTCCCGGCCTCTGACTATAGAACTAGGAGCACACGGAAGTTTATTTTCTTACTATTTATTGCTCATAAAACTGGTTGCCAACCACCCTCATGCTCCTTGCCTGTCCCTGGCTCTCCTGGTTGTTTAGATTATGAGGTAAACAGTCTGTGGGTGGATATATAGAGAGAGACGGAAGGCATGAGAGACAGGGGAAGAGGCCCCCTCGGGAGTCCTTGAGGGGACCCCACCTTCCATCTCCTCCACTCTGTGAGGCACACACGTGCTTTCCAAGGCAGAGAGGAGCCGATTTTCTGAGCATGGTAGAACGTTTTCTGCATCCGCCTTAAAAAAAATTCCAAACATCTTTTTCAAGCTCTGTTTAGTCTTTTTACAGCTGTGTTTGGACAAGCTGAACAAATGAAACGTAACATCCAACTTGGGACCTTTGCTTGATCACTGATGTTCTGCCTGGGTAAAATCTCAAAGCACGCTTTGGGAGTATTCTGAGAACCTCAAGACTGCCCTTCCTGTATCCCCGCTCTCTCGCCTGCTGTCTCTTCTTGTTCCATCTACAGCAGACTTCTCATCTCTCCAGCCCGCTGTGCCCTTTCTGGAGCCTTCCGCATGCCCGTTGTCTGGTGCGGCCCCTCCTATCAATCCAGCCGGTTAACCCAGGGATCCGCTCAGATTCAGTGCGCTTGCAATCCCAGTATCCAGGAAGTAGGAAGTCTTAGTTAGGGTTTTCTGTCACCGTGATAAACACCATGACCCAAAGCAGCTTGAGGAGGAAAGAATTTATTTCAGCTCACACTTCCAGGTCACACTCCATCTCTGAGGGAACTTGAGCAGGGCAGGAACACGGGCTGAAAACTGAGGCAGAGACCATGGAGGGGTGCTGCTTACGGGCTGGCTCCTCCTGGCTTCCTCAGCCTGCTTTCTTGTACAACCCAGAACTACCTTCCCATGGTGAGTGGGCTGAGCCCTCACTTATCAATCATTAATCATATTAACCAGGAAGCAATAAAGTGTCCCACAGGCTTGCCTGCAGATCAGTATGGTGGGGACATTTTCTCAGCCGAGGTTCTGTCTTCCCAAATGACTCTTCCTGTCTCAGGTTGACATAAAACTAGCCAGCATAGGGAGGGAGAAAGGTGAGTTGTCCAAGGTCATCCTTGGTAGCACAGCATGTTCAAGGCCAGTCTGGAAAGCAAGAGATCCTGTCTCAACTTCCACCCGCCTGAAAAAAAAATACCAACATTGCCACTTTCATTGAGTCTTCATGGACAACTCAGAGAATGAAATATCTGTCTCCTCTGTGCACCCACACTGCCCTTCATTCCCAACACAGACAATCACACTGGATATTCACTCACTGTCTCCACAAAAGGACTGCAACTACCTCAGAGCAGGAACCAAGGCTCACGGTCACTTCCCTGTAGGCCACTATCTCCTGAGTTGTTTACGTAGTCAGAAGTAGAGACTTAATTTCCTCCACTGTAAAACAAGAGGGGCTTTGGTGAGAGATGCTGAGCAACTCAATGGCTCAGTGGGTAAAGCACTTGTCGAACAAGATGGAGGACCTGAGTCTGGATCCTAGAACCCACATGAAATCCCAATACTGTAGCTCACCTCTGTAACAGAGAGGTCGGAGGAGAGTTGGGAGGTGGACACAGGAGAAGCTCAAAACCTGGAAGGTCAGCTGTCCTGGTATACAACACGGAAGTGAACAAGTGCCCCTTTCTCAAAGTGGAGTGGACTCAAGGTAAGTGCGCTCTCTCTCTCTCTCTCTCTGTCTCTCTCTCTCTGTCTCTCTCTCTCTGTCTCTCTCTCTCTCTCTCTCTCTCTCTCTCTCACACACACACACACACACACATCATACAAATACACATACAAAAGTAAATTAAATAAGTAGAAAATACTGCAGAGGCGATACGGAGGCATTTAGAGAACTGTGCCGTGCTGGGCGTTAGCAAACTTTCAGTTGGAGTGAACTAGTATGGAGGATTTTAACTACGTGAGAAATCTACCGTGATGGTACAGTTCTGTATTCCTAGTGAATGAAATATGTGAGTAAAGAAACCACAATAGCCGCTCCGCGGGCTGAAAAGTTAAAGTTGATACACCGCTAAGGTTGTCTCTTAGAAAAGCAGAGAGAAGCAGGGCTTCCAGAATTGTAAGGGCAACTGGTACCTGGGAGGGTAGGGGGGAACGGACGGACCTGTAAACTGGGATGGAGGACTTTGAAGTGTATAACAGGTACTTGTTGAGTAGAGACTGGGAGTCTAGAAGCTAGCATAGGCCTTGTTATGCTAATAGGCACCACAGGCATAAGTTAATATCCCTTTCACCAGAGATGAAACCGCTTCCTTTTAGCAGGTAGAAGCTATTTTCCCAAGTCCCTCTGGAGGTGCTGGCTTTTGTCGAAATATCAGACTTTGGGAAAAGGGATTTTTTGGGACCATGTACATAGCACTCAGAAGATTGAGGCAGGAGGATTCCAAATTTATGGGTAGTCTGAGTTACTTTGTCAGACCTTGTGGCAAAACTCAGAGGAAGGACAGGAACAAGAGAAGAAGACAGTGGGGGGGGGGGGGGAGAAAAGAGGACGAGAAAATGACGGAGGAGGAAGGGGAGGAGGAAGAGGGTGCCCTCCACTTCTGTGTGAAAGCAGCAATGCCTAAGAACACAGAGCAGGCACTTCAGAGAGTGATGTACAGAACAAGTGTCCACCCTCCTCCCCACGCCCAGCTCTGAGGGAGAAGAGGGGAGCTCTATGCCACTGTCCCGATGGCTCCAGGGTACCGGTCCGCTATCCCCTCTTGCCCTTCTCCATCCTGCTCCTCACTCCAGGAAACCGACCTACAAACACACTCAGGGGCTGCTTCATCTTCTGCTTTTGGTGGGGTACAGGCCACGAGGGCAGGATTGGGACAAAGAAGAGAGAGGAAAGTGAGGGCCACCTAAGGCTGGGGTGTATTCTGAACAAGGACATGTTATGCCCAAATCCGCAAAGTCCCCACAAAAGTCAACAAGGAGACTGAGTCCTGTATATAAAAGCAAAGAACCTTTATTTTAATCAAGTTTGGAAACTCGGTCTCTCCGCATGTTCAACGTATTGGAATAAGGAGAGCCCCGAGCTCAGCTAGAGTTTGGTTTTTATAGTAGTAAAGGTGGGGGTGAGGGGTTTCTGAGGTTCAGGACCCCTGATTGGCTGACAGTTGTCTAGGGGTTTCCTGGTGAGTGTGTGCTGGAAGGTGATCCTATCTACAGTGGTTGGAACGTTAGGCATTTCCTTTGGATGGTCTGTTTTTGGGTGGTGCTCTGGTAATCTCGGTTTGTGGTTCTTCCTGCAACCAGATATTGCTTTAGGGTGAACTACTGAGACTCAAGCCTCTTATTAGATTTATCGATGACCAAGTTCTACTCTGGCAGGTGATAATGGTTGGAAGTAAAGAACTTCCTTTGGGTGGCCTGCCCATACTTAGCTTATCATGGCTGGCTCCCACTGTCACACATGCCCTTCCCATACAAGTAGCCACTGCAGAGGTGGTGGCAGGCTTTGGTAATGACGATGCCTGTGTTACTAGCCAGCTCAGGGACTCCCCATTCACAGCTTTGACAGCTTTTCCTTTGTTCAAGGGTCCTCACATACACACTTTGAACACACACCTGTTCCCTACCCACTCCACCCTCAGCCAAGAAGGCACACATTAATGTTCTCCTTGAACTTAGTGGGAGGGGTTTGGGAAGGGAGGAGGCCAGAGAATTGATCCTGCTTATTCTTGGGAGCTTTTCATGAGTTTCTGCCTTACAAGCGTGACTATGGAGTTGTGAGAATAGATCGGGTGGAAGATCTGTTCCAGGTGGAACAGGGCTGACGGTTCGCTGAAGTCCCTCATAGTGACTGTGTGTGCGTGTGTGTGTGTGCGTGTGCACGTGTGTGTGCGTGTGCATGCGTGTGTTTGTGTGTGTGTGTGTGTATGTTGATATGTCTAGGTAGAGAGACAGACAGGCACAGCATGTCTCCCACAGATGGACCGTTCCACAGCAGGACACAGCTGGATGAACCCTGGCCTGCTCTGATAGTTCATTATATATGTCAACTTGGCTGGGCCACAGTGCTCTGATACTTGATTAAATATCATTCTGGATTCTTCTGCAAAGGTGTTTGAGGTAAGATTGACCTTTAAATAGGTAGCCTTTGGGAAAAGCAATTTGCCTTCCATAAATCAGCTCGCCTGCCTCCGCTACAGGTTTTGGACTTTACCTCCACCACGCACAAGCCAGTTCCTTGTGAACATCAGCCTCTCCCTACACACAAGGGCATGCTCTCTTGGTTCTGTTTCTCAGGGGAATCCTGACTAATACAATACCTTCCCTGTCAGGGTGTCAATAGATCAATTAATGGCAAACTGCCTGGGGCTTTGCTTGATTGGACGCTTGTCACCTCTTGGGAGCCAAGCAAAGTCATTCCAAAGCAGGAAGTCTGTTCAACATTTAGCTGCCTCCACCAGCCCCACCCTGTCTATCTGCCTAGTGACTGACTCTCTCCCTGCTCCCCCTCCTGTGCCCCCACCTTTGTCTGCAGTGTATAAAGCCTGGAGTGGTCAGCTTATGCTAACCCTTAGCTTCAGTCTTCCCGTTCCCAGCTTTTGCCCTACTTCCAGGTATGCAGAACACTCACACAGTACACACTGTAATGCTCACTGGGCATAGCGCCCTATGTTAGGACCAGCCACATGCTCCCAGGCTTTAGGATGCCCAGAGTCTAGGAGAATCCACATTGGAAACTTACGAATGTGCCCATGGTTGGCAGTGTCCCAAGACCACATCAGCTTTGGAGAGGAGAGACAGCTTCCACAGGAAAGACCATTGTAATGTCCCCTCCCCTACACCTTCAGCAAAACCCAAATGTTTCTCCTGGATTTCAATCAGGATTGGCAGAAGACTAAGATCACCGATTTGCTGGATCAAGCTGTCATCACACTAGCCACGTGTCAGAAGGCATGGGGGAACTATGTGACTGGCACTGGCATGCTCCATCTCCTGGGGGCGGGCACAGTTCTTAATAACAGTGACCCTGAAGTAGAGAAAAATGGCTTACAGTTAACCAGCCCGTCCCTGCCCCAGGCACAGTGAAGTTAACCAGCCCGTCCCTGCCCCAGGCACAGTGAAGTTAACCAGCCCGTCCCTGCCCCAGGCACAGTGAAGTTAACCAGCCCGTCCCTGCCCCAGGCACAATGAAGTTAACCAGCCCGTCCCTGCCCCAGGCACAGTGAAGTTAACCAGCCCGTCCCTGCCCCAGGCACAGTGAAGTTAACCAGCCCGTCCCTGCCCCAGGCCCAGTATAGGTAGTGTCCAGTTAGCACTTGCTCAGCATCCTTGGAACTGTGAGCTCTTACACCCACCTTTTACAGCAGAGGAAACGGGATGCAGAGAACTGAGGACCCGACAAGACCACTGCTTAGAAGTGACTGGATTCGGGATTTAAACCCACGCAGTTCCATTCCACGGCCTTTGAGCCTCCTTGCTGAACAAGCAGCTGACCCAGAGTCTCTTTAGAGCAAACAGTCAAGAACAATCCCTCACACACAGACAGGAGGAAAGAGCACACCGCTTAGTATCCCTTCCCTCTGGGAGCATTTCCTGTGGAAGTGCATCGGGGGAATAGCCTTCTGCAAGCTTTTAGCATGTTTCCTGCTTTCTGCTTTAGGAAGCTTGAGGTGGCCAACCTCCCTTCAGTTGTGATGGATGTTACAGCCGCATTGTGAGCACACTCAGTAATCCCACTGCTCCTGGACTGTCGGGATGACATCAACACAAGATACTTAAAGAGAACTTGAATGCGCAAGGGCTAAATAAACTCCCACAAGCACTCACCAAGATTCTGGTGTGTATGAACAGCAGCTTGATGGGACACTGCTGGCAGCCCATTGCCAGGGATTTCTGTTTACCAGCTAAGGTGGTGCCACCTTGTGGCCAGACTGCAAACACTCTTTGCAAAGGACTTGGCTAACCCCTTTGGAATTGCATCACAATTAACTTTCATTTAAAATGGGAGGAGCGATACATTTTAAGGCTGAAGACACCACATCAGAATTTATTAGTATTTTATACCGCATAGTTTTCTATTTCAACAATTTAAATTTGAGTCAATTGCCGATACACGTGAGGGCCATGATTTGGGTGGGTGCCATGCCTTAGAGCTTAATGGGACTTGAGGAAGGAGGACCTAGGAGGCTCCCCAAAGGAGCGCCATGAGATCTGGACTTGGAAATAGTTTTCTAAACAAACACCCAGAATAGACAGCAGAAGCTGATGTGGTATCACACACTCGTAACTCAGCACGCAGGAGTTGAAGTTAGTGGTCATCTTCCACCACATAAGAAATTAGAGGCCATCAGGAGCTATGAACTCTGCCCTGAAAAAAAGTAGACAGCAGAGAAAAGGGACAGTCCAGTTTATGACACACAGAGGAACCAGAGAGGACTTCTGGGAAAAGTGGATATGGAGATGCCAGGTCCCGAGAGCAGAGTGGGAGCGAGGAGAGTCAGGCAGGGCCAGGTCAAGGAGGGCCACTTGTGCCATAGAGAGGACCATAGAATAGAGCGTGCTGAGTGACGGAAGGGCCCGTGTCTAGGATGACTGGGAAGTATGGTATCTGACCTAAGGAGAGAAGAAAACACAGGAAACAGGGACACTAGTTAGCAGACTGTTGAAGAAGCAGCTCGTTCATTTTTCAGATATTGACTGAACCCACCCCCACCCCCACTCCGTTCCAGGTACCACTCTCGGTGTTACAGTCACAGACAATAGAATAAGACCATGACTCTCGGGGAGTTCATGTTTCAGAGGATGCAGGGGGCAATGGCAACGACAAAGCGAGACCAGAGACCAGAGACCTTCCTATATGGTGATGGGGAAGGCCCTGGTGAGAAGGTGAGCAAAGGCCTAAGGGAGCAAGTCCAGGGATCCCAAGTCCTGGTTGGAGGCATGCTGAGAGGAGAACAGCAAGGGCAGAGCCCACCTGGTGCCATCAGGGAAAAGCAAGGAGGCAAGAAGGGCAGTGTGACTGAAGCAGAATAAAGTCAGGTAAGTGAGTGGGGTGTGTGTGTGTGTGTGTGTGTGTGTGTGTGTGTGTGTGTGAGAGAGAGAGAGAGAGAGAGAGAGAATAGATCGTTAACATTTAGACTTTGTGGCCTTTGTGGTCTCTTGCAAATGACCAAGCAACTTGGCCATTGTAGCATAAAAACAACCACAGATTATATGTAAAAGAATGGGGCGGGGGAGGCTGCAGAGAT
This sequence comes from Myodes glareolus, assembly GCF_982192425.1. Lineage (NCBI taxonomy): Eukaryota > Metazoa > Chordata > Mammalia > Rodentia > Cricetidae > Myodes > Myodes glareolus. The sequence continues at coordinate 83,852,298 of NC_142028.1, forward strand.
GGCTCAGTGGTTAAGAGGCTTGCTGCTCTTCCAGAGGACCATGTGTGTCAGGTGGCTCACTAGCACCAGTAACTCCAGTTCCAGATGATCACATACCTTATTTTGGCCTGCATGAACATGCACACACACATTTGCATGCACACACAAACTTATAAACATGCACATCTACACACCCATATACACACTCGTCATTAAAATGATTCTCTTTTTGTTTTTTTTTTTGAGACAGGGTTTCTTTGCCCAACTCTTTTCTTTCTTTAAGAGTAGGTAGGATGTACCGGGTGGTGGCACACGCCTTTAATCCCAGCAGAGACAGGCAGATCTCTGTGAGTTTGAGGCCAGCCTGTTCTACAGAGTGAGTTCCAGGACAGCCAGGACTGTTAAACAGAAAAACCCTGTCCCAAAAAAGCAAAAAATAAATAAATAAATAAAAATAAGAAATAAGAGTGGGCAGCACTACCTTCCAATACAACTTCATATTCAAAGCCAGACAGTTATAGTTAATCCACAGTGTCCACAGTGAAGCCATTGTCGGGATTTAGTGTTGCTGTGAGCTGGGGAGCCACTGAAGGCTCCAAGTAAAGACTGGACCTGCTCTGACATTTCATTCATCACTTTGGGGGCTGGGTATGGACAGATGGTTGAAGGAACAAGAAGGGAAGTTGGGAGTCCAGCTCCAGTACTTCCCGTCTGAGTGAAGTGGGGAAGTCATTGAGCATCACAGGGCTTCTATTTTCCTCGTTGTAAACTGAGGAAATAATAATAGCCATGTCACAGAGCTGGGGTGAAGAGGAAAAGAATTAATATATGTAAAGCACATAGAAAGTGCCTGGCACACATGATATTACACAATGTCCCCTGCCTTTGTTGACACGCTAACTTGGACAAAGCCGTTATGATGGCTTGAACTGGTCTGGAGAGATGGCCCAGCACTGACTGCTCTTCCAAGGGACGAGCTTGATTCCCAGCACCCACATGGCAGCTCACAACTGCCTGTAACTCCAGTCTCAGGGGATCCAGTGCCCTCTTCTGGACTCTATGGGCACTGTATGCACATGGTGCATAGACATACATGTAGGCAAAACCTGAACATGTATAAAAATAAATAAAGTTGGTGAGAACTCCTTTTTAAAAAGAGACTTAACTCTGGATGTGTTCCCACGGAACAGCAAACAAAACTTCCTAAAGTATTGTCTTTGAGATGAAAACAGGAGTTCAAGACTCTTAATGTTTTTACTTTTTTTGCCTGAGTCACCAGGAAAATGGAGTCGCTGCTCTTGTTTTGTTTTTTAATCTGTGGGAAAAACAAGACAGGAAGTCTATCAGTCTGGTTCAAAGAAGCACACACTGGGAGCTCAAGGAAGGGAGACTGAACCATTAGAGATGACTGCAGTGACATGGCCAGTGAAGGCTGACAACCAGGTCTGTCGTCTGAACAATCACTGACAGGAGGAAGGGGGAGGTGTACTCACTGGCAATGGATTTGATAGAGGATGTATTCATTCCCAGGAGCTGGGTCCCACAAACTGATCATCCCAGCTATTTGGGAGGCTAAGGCAGGAGAATCACAAGTACAAGGCCTGCCTAAGCTACAGACTGAGTTCCAGACTAGCCTAGGAAACTTAGTGAGAGCCAGTCTCAAAATTTAAAAATAGGAGAGAACTTACCTAGCATGAATAAGGTTATTAGTTTAATCCCCAGTACCGTGTAATCAGAGATTTTCATCCCAATGACCTGGTTCCAAATAACCGACTAGAGACTGAATATGAATTATAAATGCTCAGCTGATAGCTCAGGCTTATTACTAACTAGCTTTTACAATTTAACTCATTGCTATTAATCCATTTGTTGCCCTGAGGCTCATGACCTGTACCTCTACCCCATTTTGTACATCTGACTCAAGACTCCTCTTACTCTGTCTTTCTTCATCCTATCATTCTCAGTTTGACTTTCCTGCCTAACTTTATACTGTTTGACTCTTGGCCAGTTAGCTTCTTTGTATTTTTTATTTATTTATTTATTTAGGTTTTTCAAGACAGAGTTTCTATGTATAGCTTTGGAGCCTGTCCAGGAACTCACTCTAAAGACCAGGCTGGCCTCAAACTCACAGAGATCAACCTGCCTCTGCCTCCTGAGTGTTGGGATTAAAGGTGTGTGCCACTACCACCCAGCGCAATCAGTTTCTTTATTAAATCAATCACAGAAACAAATCTTCACAGTATACAAAGGGATTTTCCATATCATTTCCCCCTTTTTGTCTAATTAAAAGGAAAGTTTTAATTTTAACATAGTAAGAATATATAAAAACAAAATCAGTTATCAAGTAATAATTGCAGTTACAATATCCGTTTTTATCTGTCAAAATCAGAGAAAATACTCTATTATCTGTCTTATCTTAGTAAGTCTAAAGTTTTACATCTAATCTACCTTTTTATTATAACTAAGGAAAGCTATAATTATAACTTTCTAGTCTTCAATTCCATCAAAGACCCCAGGAGGGTGAAACGTTATCTAACAACAAGGACATCTTACTTCCTGGACAGTCACCCAAAGTTCTTCTGTAACATTGGGGCATCTAACTCTGAGCTACAGGCCTAGCATATCGGACAGACTTTCCTGTAAAACAGGGAATTTTGAAGGACTGTCCTACCTTGTCTTGGCAAGTTTGACAGTCTCCTTTCTTGTATCCTGCTGGTCCAGTTTGGACAGTAACTGTCAGCAATTGAGAAAAGGGCAGTTTCTTTGTCCACATATCTAGCTTTTGCCATAAAGAAAACAAACTCCACTTGAAGTTTCTTCGATGCCCATCATTCTCTTTGAAGTAATTGGTGCTGTCAGGAGTAGACATGTCTCAATCTCAAGAAAAGTCTAAGTTATTAAAACATACAAAATGCCATATTCTGTAAGTCTTTGAAGTGTTTGAAGATTATCTATCCAAAATATATCTCTATATAACCTTGAAAACCTAAGTATTTTGTTATTATAGATGACTATTAATCTGTGTTTTTTAATTATTTATTGTGATTTTAAATATGCTGCATAAACATAATACCCCAAAAAAGAGTACAAGTATACATACAGCACAACAAAATAAACTTTAAATTTGTATCAAGAAACCAAAATCCATAATAATGTAAAATATTTTGAGATTACGTCTTTTTTAGATTAAAATAGATTCAATAATGCACCCTTTTCCCCAATCATATCTCCCTTTCTTCTTTTAGAAAGAGATTGATCATGACAAAAACCAATCTGTAATCAACCTCCCTAAATGAAAACAAACATTTATAACCAATATTTTGGGAATGTGGGCATAATTTCCTAGACTACTTCTTGTTGACTGGTGGGTAATCTTTGAAGGGCCCTGAGAAAATCAGCATGATTATTAAGTCTTGACTGGAGTTTTTCATGAGGCTTTATCACCTTGATCAACAGTCTTGATGCTGTTTTGGATGTTAGATCATCTGGGCAATTTTTTTTATTAGGGGCCATGCTAATCTTCTCTGCATCGTTCCAATTTTGTATATGTGCTACTGAAGCGAGCACTATCAGGGAAATTTTTATTGGTGTCTGATCCCCTTGTTCTGAAAATATATAAACTTTTAAAGGTAACAGATGGCCTGGTGGGATGGCTCAGCCGTTAAAGGCTAGACTCACAACCAAAAATATAAAGGTAACAGACTTATTTGTATTAATATAAAAATAAACTGTGCATTGTACACAAGCTAGTCGAAGATAATTTTTTAAGATTTCTTTAGCTATTATGTAAACAACATTCTGCCTCTATGTATATCTGCTGTAGGTCTGATGCCCTCTTTTGGCCTGCAGGCAGACACACAGACAGAATATTATATATATAATAAATAAATATTTAAAAAAAAGAATAAATGTGGGTGATTTTTCGGGATGTGAACTCAAAATTTCATGAGGAATCCCTGAAAACTCCTTCCCGATAAAGTCATGTGGGTTGTGCCTCAATTATTCCCACACCTCCACTCTGGTTTAAGAAATAATTTATGGTCTGGGCTGATCCCAGACCCTGATAGCCTGCTCACTGGAAGAGAGCACCAGATTTCATTACAGATGGCTGTGAGTCACCATGTGATTGCTGGGAATTGAACTCAGGACCTTTGGAAGAACAGTCAGTGCTCTTAACCTCTGAGCCATCTCTCCAGCCCCCAAAGATTTTTTGTTTTATGTTTGAGCAGGTAAAATATATGTCATGTGTCTTATAACCTTAGGCTTATTTTCACATGCATCTTTTTTGTTTTTATGATTTATTTGTTTATTATATATACAGTGTTCTGTCTGTATGCTTGCTGGCCAGAAGAGGGCACCAGATCTCATTACATGTGGTTGCTGGGAATTGAACTCAGGACCTCTGGAAGAGCAGTCAGTGCTCTTAACCTCTGAGCCATTTCTCCAGCCCTTTCACATGCATCTTTAACTTTGAATGAATTCACAGCCTTTTACTTGGAAATAAAAGTAAAACCTCTTGCCGGGCGGTGGTGGCGCACACCTTTAATCCCAGCACTAGGAGGCAGAGACAGGTGGATCTCTGTGAGTTCAAGGCCAGCCTGATCTACAAGAGCTAGTTCTAGGACAGACTGAAAGCTACAGAGAAACCCTGTCTCAGAAAAAAAAAAAAAACCTCTTGCACAAAGTAATGTATTTTTTAACTTAAATTTTGAAGTTAAGATATTTTTTAAATATATAGGTTGGTTTAATTTAGTAGTTTTCCTAATCAAATGTCTTTTAGCATTAATGTTAATGTTAACTCATTAGCAGTCAAAAAATCTAAAGACAACACAATAAAATATGAAATCCAGACTCTCTGTGTATTTCCCATCTTTATGTGGCTTATCATAGTTTTTTATTGTTCTATTTCTTTTTAACGACTTTATTATCTTTAAATATTTTTTTTTAAATCTATGACTGTTTCTACCCTTTTTCTTCACATACATACATACATATATATACACACACACACACACATTAAACACATTGTAACCTGTTTAGAGGTGGGGTTTTATTTTGTTTTTGTCTGAATCTGTCTTTACTTCATGCCTCTATCTTTTCCTGACTACATGAGTCTTTCAAATGTTAAGCAGCACTGTTAGGACCAAATCAGCAACTTTGGCAGCAGGCCCTGCCCCTTTCTATTGAGGCTTATTTTAGGGTTAACCCCATTAAACCTCTCAGGGTCCAGCTGAGATTCTCTATGACTGGCAAAAACTGTTTGGAGAAAGGGATCTGAGTGGTAGAACAAACTGACTGACTCAAGCATGCTTCTCTTGCATGTTTCTTTATTCCTTGGGAAAAGGTGAAAAGAAGGGAAGAAGGGAAGGGGAGAAGAAGGAAGGGGCTATTCTCCACAAAACTTTCAGTTTATATAGGCATACAGACAAGTTAGCAATCCCTTAGGCGGTAACAGAAATATCAAACATGCATTTCACAGAATCACAAAAACTGGTGGATCTGACAAGGAGGCTCCTTAAGTCTCAGAGGAAGTGTGGTTGTAAAGCTCCCTGACAGCTGGGACTGCAGTTTGGTAGCCATAGTAACCCGGGGGACTTGGCAAGGTACTTGATTTTCATTAGTATCTAGCTGCTGTGAGTTAAAAGGAATATCTTTTGGGGACTTTGCACTTGACTTCAGTGGGATGCCCAAGTGTTTTTTCTCTCTGAAGTGAGTTTTAGTGACTGTCAATAAAGTTGTGGGGGACTGGTTTTATGTAGATTTTGGCTATAATAACAAAGGTTTTGATGAGTGAATGCTTTCACACCAGGTCTCATATTGTGGGGAATGTATCCAGTTGCCCTACAGGAAAAGTCAGGTGGATGCTGCTGGGATATTACAGAAGGGAGAAACATCATGATTACACAATATTTCTACAGAATTAACAATGACTTATTCAAGAGACAGGTATTCGCACAGTTCTGCTGAAATGGGTTCTCCATGTGGAGTGTCCATGCTCCCACAGATTAGTTCATTAGCTCTGTCAGCAGCACATTTACTGTGTAATACTCGTGGGCTCACCACACCATTTCTTGGTTCTGAGAGCCTAGTTTCATGGTGGGTTACCCATGGGAACCACGTTTGTTGCCCCCACTCTGGGAAGTTTCTGGATCCGTGCTGCCACCAAGTAGTGTGCCACCCACTGCTTGTAAAGCCCACTTAAGTGTCTGCCAGCCAGGGCCTCTTAGGAGAGCTGTGCATTTTTGCTGCTAATGCTGAGTCAGGAAGCTGTCTCTTAAAGGAGCCACATCTCTGCTCACCACCAGCAAACAGAGCCCACTGGAGAAAAGGGGGTTACCAAGAAGCCAAGATTGACTCCTTTTTTTGTGTGTTTAGAATCCTTTTTAAAGCTTTATTGGATCTTACATGGAAATTCCGGCCCCATGTTTGGCACCATATGTAATTGGAGCTTTTTGTCCCAATGGCCCAATCCCAAATAACTGACTCAGAGGCTGACTATAAATTTTAAATGGTTGGCCAATAGCTCAGGCTTATTGCTAACTAGCTCTTACAATTTAACCCATTTCTATTAATCCATGTGCTGCCCCAAGGCTTGTGCCTCTATCTCATTTTGTATGTCTGACTCTGACTGGCAACTCCTCTCACTCTGTCCTTCCTCATCCCATCATTCTCAGGTTGGCTCTCCTGCCTAACTTTATCCTGTTCAGTTGTTGGCCAGTCAGTCTGTTTATTAAACCAGCCACAGCACAAATCTTCACAGTGTACAAAGAGATTTTCCACAGTAGTACTGAAAGCAAAATTAGCAATGGCTTTTAGCAACACAGAGGACGAGGTGGGGGCAGGTATGAAAGCTTAGGGGAATCAGGCTACAGAGGATGGAAGGGCTGGGGGTATAGAGTATTTGCTTAGCCTGTGAGAGGCTTTGCGCTCAGTCCTTAGCACTGGGGTGGGGAAGGAAGTGGAGGTGGTGGAAGCAGAGATTGGCTCACACAGAGTAGAGACTTTGAGAATGAGTGGCTGGAAGGGAAAGGTTAACAATGAAGCCACAATTAAAACAAGGTGTGAGACCCAGAGAGAGCTGCAAGTGATAATGAAGCAAATGATTGGCAAGGGCCGGGCTAAGGCCTTTGAACCTGAGAGGAGATCGGGAGAGTCCAAGGCTGTTGCTGATGCAAAGGTCTCTGAGCTTGCTAAGGTCTGTGGAGCGCTGTGTGCCTCCTGAGTTCCTGCTCTGTGTCACTGAGGGATGCTGGGGAGCAGCACCTTCTCAATGACACCTGAGGCATGCCGCATATGACATCCTGCTGCTGCGCAGTTGATTTTATGTCCGTCTGGTATCTGCGGACCACGCCACCTTCCACAGTTACGTCTGTGTCTGTGTGACTGGCGCAGAGTGAGGGCTCGGGAACACCTGAGGAACTGAAAGCAGGCGAGCTACAGGAAGGCAGCAATTCGATCAGCTCAGCAGGACAGCCATCTTTTCCGATGCCACATTATAGAGCACACCCCTCCTGTCCTCCTTTCCCTTCCCCAAAGGACAGATTCGTAAAAAGACTTCAGAACTTAACTATGTTTGATAAAGAAGCCCAGGTGGTAGTCCATCAGGATCCAGAACTCAGAGTAACAATTCTCAAAGGCCATTAACTGTTTCAAAGTTGCAAATCCTGGGGTCCTTTGGAGGAGGTTGTCCAGAATGGGTCATACATCTATATCTTTATATGGCTGACCCTGGAACCTTATGGAGTTTATTCAGTAGGGGCTCAAAGCTCAGTCCCACTGCCTCTGTGGTCGGTCTACTCCAGGACTATTCCATTTCCTGTCTTTCAATACAAGGCTAGTTGCTGAAGCGCCAGAAAAACAGAGTCTACATAGGGGAAAGAGACTTAATACTCCTTGGCACCGAAGAAAGAACATCTTTACATTTGGAAAGTTTTACGAGCAAATGGGAGTCTCAGGAAATTTAGGCCCACGTGACGTGCACCCTCTACAATCACTCCTCTGGAGGATCCCCCTGCATCTGATGAGGGAAGCATCCTGGGAAGGTTGCTGCACAGGATCCAATTATATGAATATAGATACAGCGCTTAGCAACAGTGGACAGTTGATAGTTTTTAGTTACTTGCCTCTTAATACTTGAAATTACAAAACTGCCAATATTAGTTGTTAGTATGAGATAGCCTAATTAAATGGGTAAATAGTTCAGTGATTCTCAGATGATGGTGCCCATGAGTCATACGGGAATCTTGGTCATCTGTGGATTCTGCAACAGTACATCTGCAGTGAGTGATGCCTGGGGTTTTCTATCTATTTGTGTAAGACTGGATCTTACTCTGTAGCTGTAGCTAGCTAAGAACTCACTTGTTTGTTTGTGATAGGGTTTCTCTCTGTACCATGTACTCCTGGCTGTACTGGAACCACTCCGTAGACCAGGCTGGCCTCAGACTCAGAGATCTGCCTTCCTCTGCCTCCCGAGTGTTGGATTAAAGTTGTGCATTACCACCACCCAGCCTGGAACTCACTACTTTAACCAGACTGGTCTTGGCCTTGCTCTGACATTTCAGCCTCTACCTCCCCAGTGCTAAGATTAAGATTGCGTGTGTCCCACTTCTTTCCCAGGTGAAAGTCTGCAATTCAAGCAAGTTCCCAGGTGACTCCAATCCACCAACTGCCTTGACTACCAAAGGTATGAGTCGCCACCAGGCTATACATTAGAAACATTCGGTGGGAGTTCCAGAATATGGACTTTACCCCTGGTGTACAGGACTGTTCCCCAAGCCACTTTGCTGCCATCTTCAGGAGTCTAGCTGGGTCTGTTCACAAAATATTATCATAGCCGGCCTAATTGACTGTTGACATTCCTTCATAGAAGGAGTGGTCACGGAGGGTCACCGGACCCTCATGGGAGTATGCTGGCACTCCTCCCCACCAGCTGTGAATAAGTCTGTCCTAATTGTAAAGGTTCACTAGGTCTCAGAAAGGGCTGGTGATATAGGTGGGGAGGACTAGTGGGAGGGGTTCCATCTACACAGTCAACGGAAAGTCGTTATCCATTCTGGTGCGAACCTTCCAGTGTGGCTGCTTTAATGTCACCCGTGCTCCTTCCTGTAAACACTCAGCCGTTACTCTGTCAGTAATCCTAATCAACTCATTTTCTGGGCCCCAAAGTAAACATTGGTGGAATCATACTTTGTCCTTGGGACCATAGGAAGAGAGGGTAGACATTGTTTGTCTCCCTCTAGGAAGGGAGTTGAGCAACAACACCCTGGTTCTAGATCTACTGAATCGGAATTCCCATGGTGCAGTGCAGGCATCTATGTTTGTAGGCAGCCCAGATAATTCTTGTCCTCTGAAGCTGAGACCCACTGGCCTGGGGCCCGGAATGCTTTCTAATTCTGATCTCTGGATAATTCCAAATCATTCACTAGCTGATGTTTGTTGAGCTTTTATTCCCTGTCAGCCACTGACCACGGCGAGGACCAACAAGAGGCACAACAAAGGCAGATGGGGTGTGGGGCAGACATCCCAGGCACGTGCTGCATGATGCAGGAGCCCAGGATGCTTGGTCCAGAGCAGGAAGGAAAGCTGAGCACAGTGGTGTCCTAGTGATCCCAGAGCTGGGTTGGCAGAGATGGGATCCCTGGGTTCACCCAGGCTAGTCTGCTTGGCAAGCCCCAGGCCAGTGAGAGATCCTGCCTCAGAAACTCCACGGTGCATGGTTTCTGAGAAAGGATATCTGAGGTGGACCTCTGGCCTCCATGTGCATGCACATACATGTTCATATACAGACAGAAAAAGAAGAGCAGGAAGGTGTCTTTGTAGGAAGTGAAGGCGGGATGGAGTTAAAGGATCTATTAGCTTAGAACACAGAATAAAAGTGACCCAATGCTCTACACACTGGGACAGTCTTGAGTTCACTCAGGGAGGAGAGCGTATTTGACAGAAGAAAATAAAAATGAGATCATGAAAGGCAGTAAGCTTAGAAACGGAGCCTCATTTTCCATGTTAGGGTTTTAAGAAAACTAAAGGGCATGGTGATGCAAGCCTTTAATCTCAGTACTCAGAGGCCAGACTGGTCCTCATAGCAAGTTCTAGGACATCCAGGGCCACAGAGAGAGATCCTGTCTCAAAAAGCCAAAACAAGTTAAATGCAGACCAGGAGCAAGTACAGTAAACACTAGCTAGCCCTCACCATGGCCATGAGTTCATTATTATTGCTACTACTGCCAGGTTTGTAATTTAGGACTATTATACAGACAAGACACAGAATGAGCTAGAAGGGAACCCCCGCTCATGTGTGTGTGTGTGTGTGTGTGTGTGTATGCAATCCACATGTGTTCAGCTACTCAAGGAGGCCAGAAGAAGGCATCACCCAATCTCCTGAAACTGGTGGCTATGGGCCTCCTAATGTGCTTGCTGGGAATTGAACTCTGATCCTCTGGAAGAGCAGCAAGCTCTCTTAACCTTTGAGCCATCTCTCCCGGTCCTAGGATAGGATTTTGAAGGAAAGACAAGAGCTACACAAGAAAGAAGGGGACAGCAAGAGCGCTCTGCAGCATGAGACAAGTGTACCTAAATTACGGAAGGAAGATTAGCGGTGGGGGGGGGTACTTCAGGAACAGTGAGTGAGGCTACAAGGGTAGCTGGAGGACAGGTGTCTCCAGCCCTTTCACTATGTAAACAAACTCCAAACCATCGGCATCAAGTCTGCTTTACACTTATCTGTCAACACCTCCATCACTCATCTCCAGGTGACACATAGTCCCTCCCCCGTCCCCCAGCCATCTGCCTACTTGCTACATCATAGTGACAACATGGGACTGAACATGTGCTCACTTTCATTTTGGAAGAGCTCAGTGCATACACAAATTCAGGAACCCACAGCCAGAGAGTCCTGTTGAGGTGCCAGGGCCTTGGCCCTAAGGTCTTCTCAACTGTAAAGTACTCCCTACCCTCTCACCCCTCCCCATTTCTGTTCTCTGTGGTATTCCAGGGTTCAGAAATTGGCCAGCTCAGAAGCACATACTCGATGTGTACATTGGGTCCCCTGGACGCTCCGTTTTCCACTGGAGCCCTGTGAACTGAGCTCCACATACTCCTGCTTTTATTCTCTAACAGTTCCAGGAAGCGTGGATGCCGGGAATCAAGCTCAGGTCTCTGCAAGGGTAGAGAGAGCTCTTAACTGCCGAGCCATGTCTTCTGACAGTTCAGCATCTTCTGCAAAGGGTTGGAGTACAATACAGCAAATCTCATCAAGGCAGAGAATGCTTTACCAACCAGATTGTCACCGCTTTTGCTTTAAGCAGTATTTGCTCTAGGTGCAGCCTGGTGGAACCTGGAAACTCGGGAGTCCAGCAGATTCTGGGTGCCACTTCCCCTCATTTCTTTGACTACTTGAGTTCATTTATGCTGTGTTTGGTCGTATACTTTGCCAGCTGGATCTTCTTGTTGAAATGTGAACTCTTTCTTCCCCTATCCAGTTAAAGTCTGCTGTAAGAACTTGTTTGTTTGTTTGTTTGTTTGTTTCGAGGCAGGATTTCTCTGTGTAGCTTTGGAGCCTGTCCTAGAACTTGCTCTGTAGACCAGACTGACCTCGAACTCAGAGATCCGCCCCGCCTCTGCCTCCCAAATGCTGAGATTAAAGGCGTGTGCCACCACCACCTGGCTCAATACAGATACTTTATTCTTCGATTTATTTTTCTCTAAGTAGATGAACCACAGAGGGGAGGAGTCACTCTTGCCAGATGAAGGGTGAGGGTGGAGGGGAGCTGCAGAGAGACTGTCTGAAAGGGGATGAAGGCTAAGAGTGCATCAGGCAGTGATGCAGGAGAAGGAGGTTCCAGGCTACCCGACAGTTATAGAAAAAAGGGTGCGGAGTAAGAACAGGGGTGGGAACGATGGGGATCAGCGCTTCCACCACAGAGGGTTCCGCAGGGACAGAACACAAAGGCCTCGGGTAACAACCTCGGTTAGATTTGTTAGATTTGTCTAACCAGGCACCGATGATTTTCAAACCCCTAGTTTAATCATTTGACTCATTAGACTGCAGCCACTTCCTTTTACTAGGCCCTTTGTTTCTTCCTGGTCCTCTGATCCCCATTTCTTCCCACAGGTCTGGATGTCTATCCCCCACAGTTTCCAAGGCTCTAAAAATGACAAGTGATGCTTTTCAGAAAGGATTGTATATTCTCCCCACAACATGATATACTGAACACAGGAGAGGATGATGCTTTGGACCTGCACCAGAAGGATCTGTTCTCTCCTCAAGGGAGCAGAAATAGATGTTAAGCCTTTTTGGATTTTTAAAAATATAATTACATTGTACTATTTTGTGCGTGGAGGTCAGAGGACACCATTCACAAATCAGTTTTCTTTTCCACTATGTGTGTCTCAGGGATCAAACTCAGGTCATCAGATCCGTGGCAAGGACCTTTATTCATTGAGCCATCTCACCAGTGTGACAGTGAATCCATCCTCCTGCCTCCATCTCCCCAGGGCTAGGATTACAGGCATGTACTATCACATCTGGGTGGCTTATGTGATGCTGGGTATCAAACTCACGGCTTCATGCATGCTAGGCAAGTACTCTTTTCACTGAACTATACCCCCCCTCCCGCTTCCATTATTTTTGAATTTTGTACTTATTCTTCAGTAGATGAGTGTGGAGCTGGTTAGTGATCTTCCTGTTCAACTTGTGGTCTCTTAACTAAGGACAGAGCTGAGATACAAACTCAGGTCCCCTGAACTCCAAATCCAGCGCTCTTTTGGGTGTGTCCCAGCTCCTGGCCCCGCCCACCTACCTATGGAGCAGACAAAATGTTCTTAGCTGCCTCAGATCTAAGGCGTCCCGGCAGAGAGCTGGAACAAAAGGAAGGCTGTGCTCCCAGGATAGAATTCTGCTGTGCTTCAAGTCGAAATAATTCTTTCTTCTGCTACCTCGCTCTCCCTTTTTCCTGTAACATAAATGGTAGCAGAACCGATTAATTCTTCAGCTACAGAGGAGATAGAGACCAGGAGGCAGGGTATGTTCCTTGTCTGTGGTGGTTTAGTGACAGATGAGGGATGTTCAAATTGAGGATTCTTCGAGTCAGAGTTGGAAATTTTAGGATTCTCTCTTAAGGTGGACTGAGCCTAGAAGACACCTAGAGCCACAGAACTAGGGGTTCCTCTTGGTAGGGAGCCTGTTTTTTGCTTTGTTATTGTTTTTTTCCTTTGAAAAATCAGAGCTGAAAAAGGATGTTTATTTCCAGTTCCTGTACATTCTTTTCCACCCTTCCGTTGTTTTAAGACAGGGTCTCAAGTAGCCCAGGATGACTTCAAACTCTCTGTGTAGCTGAATGTAGCCTAGAACTCCTAATTTTCTGCCACTGCCTCTGGTGCAGATTGCAGGCATGCACCCCCAATGCTTGGCTGAATAGTTTCTAAACCGCCGCCCAGCTGAGCCGGCAGGGCAACTGAGCAGAATTCCGAAGCCACTCACTTTGAAGACTCCAAGCTCGGGCAACGCCACGTGGACCTAGTATGAGCGAAACATTTTTCCTACCAAATTACATTGGTGAAGTAAGTATAGCTATTCGATAAATCAAGAACCGTGCGGAATGTGTTGATCATGTTCTTAGGAGACATAAAGATTTGGAATGTTCTCGGTCTCTGGAGATCAAGCCTTGACCAGTTTAGGTCTGCCAGATGAGAGGTTTCAGCGTTTCTTTTTCTCTGACTCTGATTTCTATCCACTTCTGTGAAAGGAAAGGACAGCTTCCGAGCTGCCCCAAGAACAAGAAGCCAGACTTGGTGTCTAGGGCCGGCTTCCAGCTAGGGTGGGCGGTGCCCGCTCGTGGGCGTGGCCATTTGTGGGCGGGCTCTGGGAGAGGGCAGCGCGTTCGCGCCGCCTTCTGTTTGTGCCCGGAAGTGCCCGTGTGGGCAGAGATGAACTAACTGGACGTTAAGTCCCCGACACTGTGTCCCCGGTATTGAGGGCAGCGGCCTGCTTGCTTAGGAACTCCTTCAGCCGCCGCGTTCCCGAGCCGCCGTTGCCGCCCGGGACAATGATGCCGCGCCTGCTGCTGCGCTCCTGGCCCCGCGGCCCCGCGCTTGTTCTGGGAGCCCCTAGTCGGGCCCTGAGTGCCGGCTCGGGGCCTGCCGAGTACCTGCAGCACAGCATCGTGCCCACCATGCACTACCAGGATAGCCTGCCCAGGTGAGCCCAGCCTCCTGGCCCCCGCCGCAAGTCTGACTCCTGGCACTTCGGACTTGCACTGAACTCTTCCTCCCTACTCCCACCTCCCCACCCCCCATCTCCCGCCCTATAGACAGTCGCGTTCCTTGGTTTGGAAAGTCGGAGACTGAGAATTCCCTGGCTCAGAAGACTCAGAAACTTTAAGGTTCCCTCCGCAATTCTCCCGTCCACAAGTTTCATCTTAGATCCTACAAACTCCCTGGCCATTGATCTTTCAAACAGCTTTCCTGAGCCGCTCACACTTTAACCACCTAACAACTCGGGTAGCTAATTCCTAACACTGGTCACCCTCAGGTCAGTTTCCACTATTTGCCTTCTTTGCCCCTTGCTGAGACCTCTCTGCCCACTCCTCTTCCAGTACCCTGCGCTGTCAGGGCTCCATCATTGCAAGCACACCTTTGTCAATTTCCACTCCCCGTCTTAACTTCTAAGGTCAGCCCTAACCTAGAAACTTTTCATCCCCACAGACCCTTCCTCAGCACCCCTTTGGGCGGTCCCCAATACCTCATCCAGACTGCCTGACCTATCAAAATATCCCCAATAAGTGTCCCTCTCCCCCATAGTCAGTACTTACTTAAATCATCTGGCATCGAGTTTCTCTTCTTTGATCCCTCAGCTATGATCTGGGTTGTCAGATCTACTCCAATAATAGGAATTGCCTTCACTCTAAGCCAAACCTAAACTGTCTTCTTTGCACTCACTGTTTATTTCCCGAACCAAGCGCCAAACCTATCGCAAAATCGCTTCTCACTGTCCTTCTGGCCCAGCTGCCAGGGGTCCTCCTGTCCAGGAGCTGGAGGTCAGGGCTTTCTGCTCCATCCAGGAAAAGACAAGCATTGTGCCAAGGTATTATCCCCCGCTGTGGGGTTTGTGTTCTCCCCCACATCCAGCAGTTATTTACCCGGGTGTCTGCCCACTGCGTGGTCTCAGCAGAGTGTGCAGTGTGCAAACGTGTACGACAAACTGCAGCGAGTGAGGGTATCTGAACTCAGCAGGAGGCTAGGGGGCAGAGAAAGGGTCTTTGCCATTGTGGGCCTCATGAGGGGTGTGGCCTGGCCTCTCCTGACGATGAGCCTGTGTGCACCGCACCAGTATGTAGGGGAAAGGTGAGGACTCGGAAGCGCCGGTTTTCATTGGCTGAGTCAGATGGTTCTGACTCTGAGGCCTGAGCCTCACCCAGGTTTAAGATCAGATGGATTGTTGGCAGATTGGAGTTGGAAAACTGTTAGGAATGTTCAAGATAATTTAGTTCCGTCCACAGCACAAACATCTGTAAGGTCCTGGAAGTGTTACTAGGCAAGTGTAGTGGACAGTGCCTTTAATCCCAGCGCTCAGAAAGTGGAGGCTGGCTGAGCTCAAGGCCAGCCTGATCTAGATAGGGAGATCCTGGACAGCCAGAGGTACATAGTGAGAACCTGTCTTGAAAAAAAATAAAACCCACAAAGATCAAAAGAACACATTACTACTGTACTCCCCCTCCCTCCCCCAAGAAGCAAGCAGCCAAACTTCCTGGTGCTCCATCGAGAGTGGAGTTAGAGGAGATGCTTTCTGTGTCAGCAATTCTGGGCTAGTAAAAAGCGTTCTCTTTGACTGTCACACTTGGCAAGGAACCCTGCCCTTGACCTCTGGTGGAACTTTGTTTCAGATTCCATAACTGCCATTAGAGCTATAGTTTTGCACAGTCATCTGTGAGGTGAATGGCAGCACGCAGGTCTTTGGACTGTTAGGAGGCCCTTGAGATGCGATGCCAGGGATGGGGGGGTCATTGTCACTTCCCATTCTGTTCCTCTCCTCGCTGCTTCCTTTAGCCTCACTCGCCTTGGGCTCTTTCTAGCAGGAGCCCTTGGTTGTTTTTTTTTTTTTCGAGTGTTGTTGGTTTTGTTGTTTCTGTATATACTAAGATGTCTGTAACTGATGGCTCAGTGGTTAAGAGTGCATGCTGCTCTTCCAGAGGACCTGAGTTCGACTCCCAGCAACCACATCCAGCAGCTCCCAACTGCCTGTATTGGATCTACAGTTGATCCAGAACAAATGCCCGTTTTCTGTTGCTTTTCTTTTACCCACCTCCAGTGATAGCAGATGTGCAGCACAAGATGGACAGAGGCAAGAGAGGCATGGTTTACCTGGCCACTAGGGTAACCGGTGGAAAAGAATTGTGAGCCCCCAAGGCATGACTTTCAGGCCAGTCTTCTTGACTTCCAGAATAACTTTACTCCTAACTGAGTCTTGAGAACAGTATCCCAGCTATAACTAGGTCCTGTAGGCAGGGAAGGCCTTATAGCTGTGTTCCTGTAGGAAGAATGCCAACGTCCCTGCTCTTGGCAGGCAGACCAGGTTTGAGAGCAGGTGCCTCGGTAGCTTACCCAGGAAGAAAATCTGCTTAGCATTTTCCCTTCGCCTTTATTAGGGCAAACGACTATTAGATGGGGCTAGGGTGGAACAGGACAACACACGTAAGATAAACGTGCTGCGAGTATCTCTCCGGGCGCTGGCTTTACCTCTTCTGAGGCCTGGTGAATCCCCGACAGGAGCCAAAGGAACTGCTGTACACTGGCAGCCAGCTCTGCTGTTTCCTGAGCGGTGTGGAGGAAGCCAGGGTGGTACCTAGAGACCGAGTGCTCTCCATCTTGATCGTGTTACTGGAAGAATGGTTGGTGAACTCTCTATAAAAAGAAGATTGTTATAATGTCTTTGTACGTGTTGCGGAAAGTCCAGTTAAACTGGCTCAAGTAACCCGAGATCTATGAGCTCACACAGACTTCAAGGATCCACATGATGCAGTGTTGCCTTCTTGCTGACCTCTTCGCTTGTGTGATTTCATTCTCAAGCAGGTTTCCTCCTCCGGGTTGCAGAGAGGCAGCCAGCACGTGAGACATAGCTTACACCCAAATCTCTTTCAGGAGGCCGTAAATCCACACTCAGGGTGGGTCTTCCCACTGCATTTAACCAGACTAAGAAAATTTCTCACAGGCATGCCTGAAGGCCAGCCCAGCTCAGATAGTTCCTCATTGAAATTACTCCCTTGTGACTCCAGAATGTGTCAAGTTGACAATTAAAAACAGCCATTATGAGCTGGGCGGTGGTGGCGCACGCCTTTAATCCCAGCACTGGAGGCAGAGGCAGATGGACCTCTGTGAGTCTGAGGCCAGTCTGGTCTACAAAGCAAGTTCCAGGACAACCATGGATATTACACAGAGAAACCTTATATTGGAAAGATAAAAAAAAAAAGTGAGTTCTGGGTACTCAAACTCAGGTCCTCACACTTGTTAAGCAAGCACTTTCTTGATTGAGTCATCTTGCCAGTCCAGAATTCACTGTTTCCAAGTATATAATTTTTGGCATATTCATAGCATTGCATGACCATCACCACTGTCAAATTCATTTCATCACCCTTCCCCCTCAAACCCTGCCATTAATCCAACACATCCCACCGTGCCTGACACCCACTGTATCCCTTGATTGTCCTTCTGGAGGGTGACTTAATGTTCGAAATCAGGATTGTCGACAGTTAACATTCGTACGTTTTCCAGCATGCCATACTCTCTCTAAAGAAAATGAACACAGCTGCCAAGAGCATGCTGCTCTCAGCTTCCCTCTTATTCCTGCCTGGAGGGATCTGTAAAGATGGAAATGGTCCAGTTAGAGTAATACACTGTTGGAATATATACAGTCCAGAGAAGACGCGGATGTTTAGGGTAAGGGGAGATGGGGGGGGGAAGAAAGATAGACGATGTCAAAACCCGTAGGATCAGGGGACAGAGTTTTTAACCGTATCTTCTATATGATAACAATTTCAAGCATCCATTAATGGTCTCACAGTCTGGTGAGGAGAAAATTAAGTAAGAACTGCCACTAAACTAAAAAAAACTATTTATTTGTGTGTGTGAACACAAGTGCATGCCTGTGTTACATGGGCATTCCTGTGCTGTGCTGGTTACGTGGAGGTCAGAGGACAAACTACAGGTCCCTGAGGATCAAATCCAACTCATTAGGCTTGGCGGTAGATGCCTTTACTCACTGAGCTCTCTTGCTGGCTCCTGCCACTAAATCTGATAGAGGTAAATCCAGGAGAGTGGGTTCTTCTTCTGGGAGGAGGCTATTCTTGAGAGAGTAACTTTGTTACAATACCATTTGAACTGTCATGGTGGCTCACCTCTGTAACCTCAGCACTTGGGAGACCAAGGCAGGAGGGTTGTCATGAGTTCTAGCAATGAAGCAAGTGTGGCTTTTTGTGGACCCTGTGTTGCTACCTTCTGTCAAGCAGATGACCTGCAAGAGTCTAGTTTTCTGCCAGGTGCATTGGCACACACCTTTAATCTCAGCACCGGGTGGGGGGGGGGGCAGAGGCAGGTGGATCTCTGTGAGTTCTAGGCCACCTGGGGCTATGTGGTGAGATCCTGACTCTAAATAATAAGAAAAGTCAAGCCTTCTCAGAGTCCACAGTCGCTAGAGCGTGAGAAGTTTCACTTTGTAAATGACATCACACCGCCTTGTATTGTAACAGCATAAAACAGACTAAGGCTGGGTGGAAGAGAAAGTAATAAGCTAATTCATCCAACATCAGCTTCTCAAAAGCCGTCCCTGTGTTGGCCCATGTACCAGTAGTGATCAGGGAAGAAATTCTACAGGAAGAATTCCAAGTGGAAAGGGCCTGCTCTCTAAGATAGCATAATCATGTTGGTGACTTCATACTCAACGACACCATGCTGGCGGCTGGACTGGCCCTGGCGGGAGTGTTCATTCAGTGCAGAAACCAGCAGATATTCCAAGTCAGGGTCCATCCCAGGAGCTCTCCTGGCATGAGCCCAAACAAGTCTCTCTTCCTCTAATTTATTTTGCTTAGTACTTTTGTCACAGCAACAAAAAGCTCCCATATTATGCAATTAGTAACTCAAAATAAAGCCATTACTCTGAAAATGTGCTTATTGCACTGAAGAAAGTTCAGTCAGGCCAGAATTGATAGAATTGATCATTCAGAAGTTTTTATTAAGGGTTGTTTTTAAGAAATCACTGCTGTCTCTGATGTAGGGTTTTCCTTAATACCCTTTGTGTTAAAGCCTAAGCAATATAAGTAGTAAATTTTGTAGCTATGAGCAGCTGAGGTGGTATTTGGAACTTCCTGTAGAAGTCAGTGCATGAAAGGGGGTCACTGGGGCTAACGTGTTCTGAATGGTTATTTGAAGTATCTGAGTTCACAATGGCTATAAACAATTTGTATTCATTTATGTTATTAAGTTGTAGGTAAACATGCATTCAAAAATAATTGAATGCAGTGTAATATATCATAAATTGAGCTATGCTTCGTGGATAATGGTTCAGTTTTCCTGAATGATTGATACAGTTCAGTCTTTTATATATAAACATAACTGTTAATCTCATCTTGGTAGAAGTAAAGTAAGCTGTTATTGTGTTGATAAAACTATTGAAATGGGGGAGAAGAGGCCATGCTGTCTGCTCCTCATTTCATCATGGACCAGTATCCTCGCCACCATAGCCACGACTGGGGAATCTGCTGCAGCGAGTGAGGCAGCAGAGGGCGCCCTTGCTGCTGTTTGAGCACATGGTGATTTCTGATTGGATGCCGGTGCTGGGCATGGCGCAGTGGTCAGTTTCCACCTTTCAGTGTATGTAGCCTCCATACTGGACTGAGACAGGGATTCTCTGTGTAGCCCTGGCTGTCCTAGAACTCTGTATATAGTCTAGACTGGCCTTGAACTCAAAGATCTGCCTGCCTCTGCTTCCCAGATGCTAGAATTAAAAGCATGAGCCACCATGCCCAGCTTTTTTTCTCTCTTTTAATTCTCTCTTGTAAAATGCACAAGAATGTTTTACAAGTAAAGCTTTTTTTCTTTGCATCCTGAGAGGTAGGGATGTATGTTCAGTCAAAGGGAAGGCCTTAGTGCTGTACAGTGTTAGCAGGTACTATAGCCGTGGCCAGAAACAGGAATGCTTGGGAAGCCTCTCTTCCCATTTTGCATCTGTTATTATCACCAAAATATTTTACAGTACTTAGAATAGACTTGACCGTTGATGCAGTAATAAACTCGTCAGTTCTTTTATTACTCAGTTATTTACTGGGTGCTGGGGACCAACTTAGGACCTCATGCTTGCTAGGGAAGTGCTCGACCACTGGCCCATGTCCCAGACCATCCATCAAGTCTGTCTTCTTCTTACTGGCTTTCCCTTTTTGGTTTTTGTTTATTTTTCGTTATTTATTTATTTATTTTTAAGGGGAATGAATTTCTCAGTCACTGATTTACTAGTTGGTTTGTATCGCTTCTTGGTGTCTTCCCATACTGTCAGCCTCACACTGACTTTGCTTTCCCCCCCCGCACAGGCTGCCCATCCCCAAACTTGAAGACACCATGAGGAGATACCTCAGTGCCCAGAAGCCTCTCCTGGATGACAGCCAGTTCAGGTGAACACTGAGAATCCCGGGAACCATTGCTAGCAGGCAGCATTCAAGGGAGGCTAGCAAGTAGTGGTCACAGACCAAACTGCAAGGGACCTCTGTAACCTGACAAGGCCTCCAGAACCTAGAACCTGGTTTACATATTTGCAAGTTCAGGAACTGGGTCTGCATTCACAAAGGACTAAGCAAGCTGGGGTGAGAACCCCTCTAACTAGACTCAGCAGGAGATGGTTTATAAGATCGAGTGGCGTGTTTGTGCTTTATCTTGGAAGGCATGTCTGCCAGACTGGCTGGTACTGGTCATATCCAAGAGGCCTGTGTGCTGGGGAGGAAGCTCTGTAAAAGAGTGCATGGTGGACCAGAACCTGCTTGCTGGAGATGTTTACTGCGCCCCACGCCTACCCTTTTAGAACCTCAGAATGTGACCTCACATGGAAATCAGTTTGTTGAAGATGTAATTAGTTTAGATGAGTTTCTTCTGGGATTGGACAGTCTCTAATCCAACACAGCTGACATCTTATAAGAGGAGAACCAGTGACAGCCATGAAGGACTCAGGTAGAGACTGGAGTGTTGTGTCCACAAGCCAAGAACAGCAAGGATTGCTCCCAACACCAGAAGCCAAGAGAAGGGCCTGGAACAGATTCTGTTCTGTGGTCTGCAGAGAGAACACCATCTTGTTGACACCTTCCTTGGTTTTGTGCTTCCAGCCTCCAGGACTCCCAGAGAATAAAACCCTGGGGTATTCTGTTTGTTTTCCTTGTTGTTTGAGTAAGGGTCTTTGTACATAGTCCTGGCTGTCCTGAACTCACTGCGTAGCCCAGGCTGGTCTTGAACTCACAGATGTCTGCCTGCCTCTGCCTCCAGAGTGCTGGTATCAAAGGCGTCCCCCAACACGTGTGGTAAAATCCTATCGTTAGAGTGTCCTTAGGAAACCAGCATGGCATGGACTCTGAAGCGAACCTTAGGCGTTGTTAGAATGTGGACCGCAGCAGAGCCTTGTATCCTAGTGTAATCCATGCTGTTTCCCACACTGGGAATTTTCCCAGAGCCTTTGACTGCACAGTGAAAGAAACGAATGAACTGTTCATAGTCTAGCCTCTGCTTTGAAATCATTGCCTACAGTTTCTCTTAACGTGGTTTCCAGTTACTGCATCATGTTTTCCTCTATCCTAAGTCCTAAGCTCCATGGCTTTTAAGTCCTCGAGATGGCATTATTATCTCTCTTTTTCGGGTAGAAACTGAGACCTGGAGAGATTAGGTGACTTGTCTAAAGTCACCCAGTTTGAATGTGGTAAAGCTAGGGTTCAGACTTGGCTCCTTCTGACCTCAAAGCTTTTCCCCAAGCCAAACCACCTCCTCGTGGACAGGTGGCTTTGGGAGGTACATTTTGAAAGGAAAAGTATCCGTTCAGGACCCCCAAGGCCAAGTTCTTAGCACCAAAAAGATTTATTTGCCCCAGAAGGACAAAGGGCAGGGAATAAGAGACCAAGACAGGAGATAGAGGACAAGGGAGAAGGGAAAGGGAACAAGGGAGAGGGGCAGAGGGACAAAGGACTGCCTCTGGATAGAGAGGAGACAGATGTGGCACATAGGAAAATGGCAGTTTATACGGGTAAAAGGAGAAACCCCTTGTTAGGATGTGATGTTTAATTTACCTGGGCATGTTAATTAGGTGAGCCAAAGGAGGCTTTTGATAACTGGACTTAAATACTTTGATAGCTGGACCTTGGTGGTCAGCCTCAGGAGAAGAAAGTGGCTAAATAAGGGAATAGACCTTGGGGTCTAACTTTAGGAATGTAATCTAAGGGTTCTTAGCAAGGCAGAGGGAATGGGGGAGAAGGACAAGGCCTGCCAGAGCCACGTGCTAAGTGGGCTGGTGTCATCCACTTTTGATCTTCCCAGTTCCCTGGGTGTGTTCACCTTAGGCTGATCTGTATTCTCCTCAGTTACTTCCTGATCTATTCAGGTTCTGGGATATTCTGTTGGGGACCCAGACTGTGAATTCCTGGCCAGGAACCCGAAAATCATGTATTCCCCACTGGTTTTATCTCTTTTCTTGGACATTGCAGGAAAACAGAAGAGTTGTGTAAGAGTTTTGAAAACGGCATTGGGAAGGAACTGCATGAGCATCTGCTTGCCCAGGACAAGCGGAATAAGCACACCAGCTACATCTCAGGTGGGTTGGAGGCGGGGCGCCATCGGTCCGCAGAGGCGTCTTCTCAGCTCCTCCCCTTCCTGAAGTACGTGGAGGGAGGGTCTGTGTGAGGTTAAGATGCTGTGAGCTGGCGTCCGTGCTTAAGACCTGCGGCTGTCTTCGCTGTCCAGAGGGTTGAGACAGAACTTAGTTGGTTCTTCGGCCTGAAAACGATAAGAGTCAGTCCTGTTGTCGTGAGGGTCATTCTGTTCCTTCCCTGGCCTAACTGTCCCCCAAAGCCTCATCTCAGTGCCTCTCTGATGCTAATCTTGCTTCAGCCAACCTGCCCGCATCTGACTACCAGTTACTGGCAGACACTTCCTTTGTGATCCAGGCTGGTCTATGAAACCCAGTTCTCTTTGTCCTCCGTCTAGAGCTAGTGGTGTCCACCCCTATTCTTACACACTTTTTAAATTTAGGTGTTCTTTTTTTTTTTTTTAAATTAAAAAATGTTTTATTGGCTGGGTGGTGGTAGTGCAAGTCTTTAATTCCCGCACTTGGGAGGCAGAGGCGGGTGAGTTCAAGGTGGGTCTGATCTACAGAGCTAGTTCCAGGACAGCTAGGGCTACACACACACACACACACACACGACCAAACCTGTCTCGAGAAAAGAAAAAAAAAAAGAAAACAAAGAAAAAGAAAGAGATTTTTATTGTTTTTGAGATTCAGGGTGTAATCTTTTTCGTAATCCAGGGGTTGGCCTCTGCTTTGAGTAGCTGGGATTGCAACTCTACCTGTAATAATATAGTTTCTTAAAAATTATACATTTGTTTATTTTTGGCGAGGGTTTGTGTGCC
This sequence comes from Myodes glareolus, assembly GCF_982192425.1. Lineage (NCBI taxonomy): Eukaryota > Metazoa > Chordata > Mammalia > Rodentia > Cricetidae > Myodes > Myodes glareolus. Next base: position 83,875,914 of record NC_142028.1, read on the forward strand.
CCAGCATGCATATGGAGGTGAGAGGGCAGATTCCAGAAGCAAATTCTCTCCTACCATGTGGGCACCTAGGCCCATTTAGATTGCCAGCCTTGAGAGCAAGCTCTTTTACCCACTGAGCCATTTTCTTGGCCCATAGTTTATAATTTATCTAGTATACATACACAGTTTGAAACACCAACTAGGAGGCTAGAGAGATGGCTTAGCAGTTATGAGCTCTTACTGCTCTTGTACAGGAACTGGGTTTGTTATGATTACCCAGGTGAGGCAGCTCACAGCTACTTGTAGCCCTAGTCCCGGGGGATCCAACCCCTTCTTCTGGCCTCCTTGGGTTTCTGCACACGTATGGTGCACACATACGAATGCAGACTCATGGGTTCCTGCACATGTATGGTGCACACATATGAGTGCAGACTCACATACATATACAGTTTTTTAAAAAAATCAGATTGTGCTAGCAGACTTGTTGGGATAAGCAGCAGCTGCCTGACTCCCTGTAATTTATTACTTTTCACTTGACTATTGATTTATTTATTGACACAGGCTGTAGCCCAAGCTGACCTTGGATTTATGATCCCCTGCTTCTGCCTCCTGAGGACTGTATGTCGACACATCCAGCTTTAATTCTCCAGATCCTTGTATCTCTACACGATGCACTTATATCACTCCCTTTTATTCCCTATTAGGCTGTTTCTTGACATCCCATTAAGGTTAGACTCCAGCAATCATTTTACACCCTCGGGCTCCGTACCCTCATCTGCACAATATAGTTACAGTTTTGGTCAGCTCTGTATCTTTGTTCCTACTGGTATAATCCATACTGCTGTTGTTGTCTGAGTCATGCGACCCACTGGGATTGTTTTTCCTTTACCAACTTCTCGTTCCTCTGGTTAATAATGATCTTATACTTTAGTTTTCTTTCTTGCCTTTTCCTTTCTTTTTTCCCCTTTTTCTTTTTGTTTTGTTTTGTTTTGGTTTTTCGAAACAGGGTTTCTCTGTATAGCCCTGACTGTCCTGGAACTAGCTCTGTAGACTGGGCTGGCCTCGAACTTACAGAGATCTGCCTGCCTCTGCCTCCTGAGAGCTGGGATTAAAGGGTAATTAGTTTTTTATATGCCTCATTTATCTCTTGACTCCTCCCAAACTGTCAGAATGTCTTCTGCATGCATCAGAGTACCCTCATTTTCTATCAACCTTGATAGTTTTTTGTTTGTTTTTGTTTTTTGTATTTTGAGACAGGGTTTCTCTATGTGTAGTGCTGGCTGTTCTGGAACTTGCTCCTGTAGACCAGGCTAGCCTCCAATTCAAAGAGAACCACCTGCTGGGATTAAAGGCGTGGCTACTTTAATCTTATTGAAGTCTGTTCCTGGACTTCTAGATTGTTCCATCAGATCTGTGAACTCTTGGCCTGTGGTGAAGCTGCTCTCTAAGCATCTTTTTCATTTTTTGTTTGTCTTTTTATTTTATCTTAACCATCAGCCATGACGTCTCTTCAGCCTTTTCTCGTGTTGGAACTCTGGTCTCTTGGACTTCATGCTTTCCTTTCTTGGTTTTTCTTTCACTGTTTTCGAGCACTTTGCCTTCTGGGACCAGAACACAGGAAGCAGTCTTAGAGCTGCCGGAATGCCTGACTGATGGACACGCTCCGGCTGGGTTGGAAATGACGGGATTTTGAAAGCTATTTTCCACTGTCTTTTAGCTTCCGTTGTTGCTGTTAATAAGTCTGGTGCTATTCAGAGCTTGAGCCTCTGCTGTTTTTCTTCTGTGTCTCTGGAAGTTCCTAGATTTTTTTTTGTCCCCAGTGTTCTGAAATTTCACATAATGTATTTGTTATATGTCTATTCCCACTCATTTCTACTGTGTCGCTGACTGAAACCTCTTATGGAAATTCAAGTTCTTCTGTTTGGGGATAGTGTGTTGTTTTCTAGATTTCATTTTTTCTCTTCTATTTAAAACCTCTTTCTGGTTTTTTTTTGTTATTTTTTTTCCTCTTTCTGTGCTGATTTGAATGTACCTGTTCTGAGCCTGGTTCTCTCCTTTTCTTATTTCTCTCATATTTTTCATCACTTATTCTTTTGTTCTACTGTCTTGCAAGTTTATTTTATCTTTCAACTTTTCTATTGAATTTCTATTTCCTCTCTGCTCTCCACTTCTCACCTCTGTTCCACCAATTCTTTTGGGTTAGTATTTTTAAAAAATATTTTAATAGTTACCTTGTGTATGTGTGCACATCCACATCCAGATGTCATAGGACAGCTTATAGGAGTTGGTGCTTCCCTACACGGGTCCATGCAGGTCATCAGGTTTGGCAGCAGGTGGCCTTACCAAGCCCTTGGTGAAGATTTCTTTTTTAAAGTTTATTTTCAGAATTTTTTTTAAAGTTTTCTACCCTTATCATAATCTCTTTCCTCCAAGTTCATTTCCCCTCTGTTTGCCTCTTTCTTTAGATGCTGCATCACTGTTCCTTATTGTCTCACAGATGAGTGAGCTGTTCTCTGGGGGAGGGTGGGCTGGTTAGTTTAGACTGTCCTGTTTGTGGGTCAGCTGTTGCCTGGGTGCCTCTAGTGGTCATGCCTGACTAGATTGCTTAGGGAGAGCTGTGAGCTCAGTTTTGTGTCTCCCAGCTTATCTCTATGGAGAGAGCAGAGTCTGTATTCTGCAAGAGTGAGGCAGGAATCACCGCGTGGTTGGCAGAGATGTAAGGACAGCATTTCAGCCAGGTCCTCCGGAAGGCCTGCTGTGTAAACTGGATGGTTTCTTGTCTTGCCAGTGTGAGATTGACTTTTTTATATCTGTTTGGGGCATTTCCAGATGTCTAGACACCCTTTCAGCCTGTCTTTCCTCATTCTCTTGACCTTAATGTTGGTTTGTTTGAGTTTTTGTAATACTAACTACCCAGAAGGCTGAAGAATTGCAAATTTGAGTCAGCCATGGCAAGAGTGAGACTCTGTCTAGGTCCATAAAAAAGATACACACAGAAGTTTTTTGTGGGTTTTTTTTTGTTTGTTGTCTTTGTTTTTTTTTTTTTTTATTTTGTTTTAAACAGGGTTTCTCTGTGTAACCCTGGCTGTCATGGAACTAGCTCTGTAGACCAGGCTGGCCTTGAATTTGAAGAGATTCGAAGAGATTCACCTGCCTCTGCCTCCCATGTGCTAGGATTAAATGCATATGCCACCACTGCCCACCCAACAGTTGCTTTTGAGGGTGTGGTAATTGGAGCTCTCATGCAGCGCTCTTGGGTATTCCTTAAAAAAGTCAGGCATGGTTGTACACACCTTTAATCCCAGCACTTGGGAGGCAAAGGCAGGTGGGTCTCTGTGAATTCAAGGCCAGCCTGGTCTACATAGTGAATTCCAGAACAGCTAGTGCTATGTAGAGAGACCCTATCTCAGAAAAATTCAAAGTAAAATAAAATAAGAAATTAAAAAAGCTTAGCAGAGCCTTACGTAGCTTATATATCCTTAAAAGAAATGAGAGCAGGGGGCTGGAGAAATGGCTCAGCAGCTAAGTGCACTGGCTGCTCTTCCAGAGGACCCAGGTTCCATTCCCAGCACCCACATGGCAGCTCACTACTGTCTGTTACTTCAGTTCCAGGGGATCTGATACCTTCACACCGATGCACATAAAATAAAATTAAATAAATTATTAAAAAGGAAATGAGAACATATGTCCCCACAAAACGTGATTATAAAAGTTCATAGGAATAGCATGCTTAACTAAGTGATGAAAATCATCCTGATATCTGTTAACTGATGAATGGATAAGCAAAAGGTGCCATAGCCATATGATGGAACGTTACTCAGTAGTAAAAGGAGCAGAACCGATGCAGCTACAGCCTGGGTGAACCTCAGACCATTATGAAAAGAGACAGAATCCGGATGCCTAAGACTTTGTGTTGTGCGATCCTGCTAATCTTTCACGCATTGTTGCGCAACCAAATGCAATTGCCCGCTTGAAGTTGATGTTGTTTCCTCTACCTGAGCTGGAATTCTTTTCCTTCTTAAATTTTATTTTTGGGGATTGCCTTAGCCTTTTATGTTTTCTCTTTTTTTAGGTCCCTGGTTTGATATGTATTTAACTGCTCGAGACTCTGTTGTTTTAAACTTTAATCCATTTATGGCCTTCAATCCGGACCCAAAGTCTGAGTATAACGACCAGCTCACCCGGGCAACCAACATGACCGTGTCCGCTGTCCGGTTTCTGAAGACACTTCGGGCTGGACTTCTAGAGCCAGAAGTATTCCACTTGAACCCTGCCAAAAGTGATACCGATACCTTCAAAAGACTCATACGTTTTGTTCCTTCCTCCCTGTCCTGGTATGGAGCCTACCTGGTCAATGCGTATCCCTTGGATATGTCCCAGTATTTTCGGCTTTTCAATTCAACTCGTTTACCCAAACCCAGCCGTGATGAACTCTTTACCGATGCAAAGGCCAGACACCTCCTGGTCCTAAGGAAAGGAAATTTCTATGTCTTTGATGTCCTCGATCAAGATGGGAACATTGTGAGCCCCTCAGAAATTCAGGCACATTTAAAATACATTCTCTCAGACAACAGCCCTGTGCCTGAGTTCCCCCTGGCATATCTGACCAGTGAGAACCGAGATGTCTGGGCAGAGCTCAGACAGAAGCTGGTGCATGATGGCAACGAGGAAACTCTGAAGAAAGTGGACTCTGCTGTGTTCTGCCTCTGCCTAGATGACTTTCCGGTGAAGGACATTACCCATTTGTCTCACACCATGCTGCACGGTGATGGCACAAACCGCTGGTTTGATAAGTCCTTTAACCTCATTGTAGCCAAGGATGGCACTGCTGCCATCAACTTTGAGCATGCGTGGGGGGATGGTGTAGCGGTGCTTCGGTTTGTCAACGAAGTGTTCAAAGACAGCACTCAGACCCCTGCCATCAGCCCCCGGAGCCAGCCAGCCGCCACCAACTCCTCTGTGTCCGTGCAGAAACTCAGCTTCAAGCTGAGCGACGCTTTGAAGGCTGGCATCACCACCGCCAAGGAAAAGTTTGATGCCACTATGAAGACCCTCACCATTGACTCCATTCAGTTTCATAGGGGTGGCAAGGAATTCTTGAAGAAACAGAAGCTGAGCCCTGACGCGGTGGCCCAGCTGGCCTTCCAGATGGCTTTCCTGCGACAGTACGGCCAGACAGTGGCTACCTATGAGTCCTGTAGCACCGCAGCCTTCAAGCACGGTCGCACTGAGACGATCCGCCCAGCCTCCATCTTCACGAAGAGGTGCTCCGAGGCGTTTGTCAAGCAGCCCTCCAAGCACAGTGTGGGCGAGCTTCAGCACATGGTGGCAGAGTGCTCCAAATACCACGGCCAGCTGACCAAGGAAGCAGCCATGGGTGAGCCCTGGGTCGGGAGAACACTGGGTCTTGTTGCCCTCTATGAGCCTTGGTAACATTCCACCCGCAGCTGATCCCTACACATCACTTGGTTTAATCCGCTTCTCAGCTCCCAAAATGTGTTTGGTTTGCTTGTTTTCCTACCCTAGCTAGGTCTGAACAGCCAGAGCAGCCACTAGGGATCAGACTCTGCTTCTGAGCAGATGTGGAGAACTTTCTCCCATTTCAGGTCACTTTCAGCTGTTGTTCTCCGGCCCCTTCCTGGTCATGGACGCATTTTTGGCAGTCTAGGGTTTCTAAGTCTGCCTCTTACTTCACCTCAGCTGCAGTGTTGGCTCTGTAGATAGGTCATCTTAGAAGCTCATCACAATTTTTTTTAAAGGTTTATTTATTTATTATGTATACAACATTCTGCCTTCATGTATGCCCACATGCCAGAATAAGGCACCAGATCTCATTACAGATGGTTGTGAGACACTATGTGGTTACTGGGAATTGAACTCAGGACCTCTGGAAGAGCAGTCAGTGCTCTTAGCCACTGAGCCATCTCTCCAGGCCCACTCATCACAGTTTTAAGGTTAAGAATTCAGGTCCTGGAGAGGATCTCATAGCCTAGTCCTGGTTTGTAGCCCTTAACAGAGACCTAGGACTAAGAGGCACCCAAGACATCTAGTTATTCCTTCTCCATTTTGAAGTCAGGAAGCTAAGCCATTGACCCAGTGTTACACAAGGCTGAGACCAAAACCCTGGCTAGATGCTTTTTCCACTTTGTTCCTCCCAGTTAGTCTTTTACACGGGAACTTTGAGTTTTACCCCATCTTTCTTCTCCCCCACCACCGTGTACCTGTGTGCATGTGTGTTGTTGAACAAACCCAGGATGTGTGTGTGTGTGTGTATGTGTATGTGTGTGTGTTGTGTATGTATGTGTGTATTGTGTATGTGTGTGTATATGTGGGTGTATTGTGTATGTGCATGTATATGGGTGTATTATATATGCATGTGTATGTGTGTATGTGGTGCGGGAGAATTATCTGTATTCTGTCAATCATGTATTTTAATAAAACGCTGATTGGCCAGGCAGGCAGTATAGGCAGGAAAGCCAGACAGGAAGTAGGGGTGGAGCAAAGAGACTGGGAGTATTCTGGAAGCAGAAGCTCTCTCTCAGGCACTCCTGCGCAGATCACTGAAGAGGCAACATGTAAGCTGCCCCCGCTGGAAAAGGTACTGAGCCATTATGGCTAACATAGATGAGAATAATGGGTTAATATAAGTTATAAGAGTTAACAAGAAGCCTGACCTAATGGACCAATCAGTTTATAACTCCATGAATAATGGGGTAACATAAGTTATAAGAGCTAATAAGTAGCCTGACCTAATGAGCCAATCAGTTTATAACCTTATGGAGTCCTGTGTGTAATTTCTCTTTGGGATTTGCCGGCTGTTGGGGTACCGGGCGGGACGGAAACCCCAACAAGCCGGCCCTCATGCTACATGTATGCATATATGTGTTTGTGTATTGTGTCTATGGGTGTATTGTGTATGTGTATGTAGCGCCCCATGCCTGTCTGTGCTCTATGCGCTACCATACAGTTCGTGAACCGGACAAAGGGCTGGATATTGAAATGCACAAAGACTCACAAACAGAGAGAGACACGGGGCATCCTCGAAACAGGAATGCCCCCTTTATTGTGCACCAGAGCTGCTTATATAGAGATCCTTAACTGATAGCCACGCCCTATCTTGCCACCAGAAACCACTCTCCTGCCATCAGGAACTCCTGAGGGTCTCGTGCTCAGAGCAGCTGCAAGCATTATAAGTTGTTTACCAGAAATTCAGGATCTGGGGGGTTCACAGCTCCCAACATGGGTGTATTGTGTATGTGTGTGTGTATGTGAGTGTATTGTGTATGCATGTGTATGTGTATATGTGTGTATGTGTGTTGTTGAGGAACGAACCTAGGGCCTTACCCATTAAGCTTTGGTTCAGTTGTGAAATCCGTTGTTCTCTTCACAGCTCTCCTACCATCTTGACTCTGATTGGCTGATTCAATCTTTTATTTTCTTAGATTTATTACTTTATATGTGTGAGTGTTTTGCTTGCATGTATGCATGTGCACCATGCACATTCCTGATGTCTGTGGAGGTCAGAGCACCATATCTCTTGGAACTGGAGTTACAGGCAGTTAAGAGCCACCATGTGCGTTCTGAGACTTGAACCTCAGTCCTCTGCAAGAACAACAAATTCTCAACTGGGCCAACTCTCCAGCCCTTGTTTGTTTGTTTTTTTGAGACAGGGCCTCTCTATGTAGTCCTGGCTGTCCTGGAACTTACTATGTATAACAGGCTGGCCTTGAACTCACAGAGATCTTCCTGCCTTTGTCTCCGGAATGTTGGGATATTAAAGGTGTGTGCCACCACGCATGGCCTTTTGTTTGTTTTTAAAACATGGTTTTTGCCCTGTTGTTCATGCCACCCTTGAACTTGCAATCCTCCTACCTCAGCTTCCCATGTTCTGGGCTTACAGGCATGTAACAAATTAGTGTTTTAGCATCATGCTTTCACCTTAGGCTCATGTTTAGCCTATCCATTGACAGCTGAGAATATAGTTTTTAGGCATTCTGAGTGACCTGCCCTATGTTGAGCTAGAGGCATGTGTGCAGGGGTAGAAAAGACCCTTGTCCCACTTTTGTGTGAGAATGGTTCCTACCGTGTTGGGGGCTTTGCTTCTGTCCTCTTCCCTGGGAAGTCTAAGGCTTTGGCTTTCCATTTTGTCTCCAACAGGCCAGGGCTTTGACCGACACTTGTTTGCTCTACGGTATCTGGCAACAGCCAGAGGGATCACCTTACCCGATTTGTACCTGGATCCTGCATACGGGCGGATAAACCACAACATCCTGTCCACGAGCACTCTGAACAGCCCGTCAGTGAGCATGGGTGGCTTCGCCCCTGTGGTCCCTGATGGCTTTGGCATTGCATATCTTGTTCATGATGACTGGATGGGCTGCAATGTCTCCTCCTACTCAGGACGCAATGCCCGGGAGTTCCTCCACTGTGTCCAGCAGTGCTTAGAAGACATGTTCGACACCTTAGAAGGCAAGGCCATCAAAACTTAGCTTTCCAGTGGGTGAAAAGCCTCCATTCTTCCTCATCATGAACATGGGTGTCCATGTAGCCGGTAGGTACTATTTTGTGCCTAACAAAGCTAGTCCCAAGGTGCTTGAACAGTCAGTGCTGCAGATAGGAGCTGAAAGATTCCAGCTGAAGATCATGAGAGATTATTGCCACTTAAAGCCCTTTGTTCAGGAGATAGGGTTTGGAAAACTAACTCATGTGTATTTATTGTTTAAACAGAAATAAAACTAACTCAGTTGTTGCTTGGAGATACGATTCCTTTTTTCTCCCCCACCTTGTTTCCTAATTCCTCAAAGAACTTTCCAGCAGCATGATCAGTGGCCTTGGGACCCCAGCCTTGGGGTGGCATGGGTCCTGTCTGTCTGTAAGCTCGCTCCAGTCTCTGGGGCGCAGTGTTTGAACGCACTGCTTCCTGAGGCGTGGACTAACCTGCTGCTCCTGGCAGGCCAGCTGCGACAGCTCTTCACGTGGCTTGGGAGACTACTTGATTCTATTCTTTTCTAGCCAGATGAGACGTTCCAGGTTTTTTTTTTTTAATTATTTTTATTTGTTTTAAATGAGAGTCTGCGTGTGGCTGTGTGCACATGAGTGTGGTGCTCACAGAGGCAGAGGCGCCGGACCCCTTGAGCCTGGAATTACAAGTGATAGCGAACTGTCTGATATGGGTGCTAGGAACTGAACTTGGGTCCTCTGGAAGAACAACATTTGTTCTTAACCTCAGAGCCATCTCTTCATCCGAGGAATTCCAGTTCCAATAGGCATGTGTTTCACTGGCGGAAGACTGTGTGCTAATTTAGGTAGCAACACATGTATATGAGAACCTATCCACTTAAGGGAATGAGCACCAATTTTTTTTTCACTCCTATTTGTTAGGATGTTGCTGTAACATGAAAGGGGAAATTTGCCATGTTTGTGTGTATGTGTGTGTCTTTTAGTCTGTATAAAATCTTACTGTCTCCAGTGGCATCCTACTGAGTGAGTTCTTGGCACAGCTGAGATTGGAATTCTGATATAGGTCCCTCATGAATCACTTCTTATTCATTCCCTCACTTAATCCTTTTCTAGTTTCTATAGTGAGAGATTTGTATCAGGATTAGCTGTACCTTGGGTGAAGTTCCTGGCACGTGGGTGCTCTGCATGGTCTGCTGGGATGTTTGCCAGTTCTTATCTGTTTTCTGGGGAGCTTCTAACTGCATTTGAATACCTAGTTTCCTGTAGCATCGCTGGCTAAGACTGATGCACCACTGAATCGTGGAAGGCTGAAAAATTATACTTAACACTTCGGTTCAGGGGGATGGCATTGCAGGACACCTTGGTGCATGCTGATATCAGTGCCCAGTGTCCTTGTCACTCTCCCGAGCCTTTCTTCTTATCTTAGACTCAGGATAAAATGGTGGCTTGGGTGAGTTCTTCTTATCATTGTGATAAAAAGCAACTTGAGCAAAGATTTATTTTGGCCCTCAGATTGAGAGGTTATAGTCCATCCTGGTGAGGGCAGCTGCTGGTTATGTGGTCGCAGGGGGATGGGCCAGAAGTTGAGATTGAACTGTATAGGCCAGGGGTAGAGTGGGGTGGTGCTCCGATCTCTGTCGGGTAGAGCTTTCCAGCTGTGACCAGTTAGGGGAGAAGTGCCCATTCCTGTAAGTAACCCCTCATCTATGTGCTATAAGGAAGCCTAATAAACTCATTAGTTCCTCAGAGTGCATTTTGATGGAATTGTGCTTCAGTTTGCCTTTGGGATCTTAGGAGAAGCGGTTAGGTAGGGTGGCTTACAGTTCCCCTGGGAGTACATTTTAGCAACACTTGGTATAGTCAGTAGGATACAACAACATTGGGTGATTTTGGGAAGAGTAATGGTGTCCCTGATGTGAGGAGACCAGCAGATGAAGTGGAGTTGTGTGATTGGGGTGGGAGTATATGGTAGTTGGAATATAATTGGCCACCATAACTCATAGAGAATGGCACTATTGGGAGGTATGGCCTTGTTAAAGGAAGTGTGTCACTGAGGGGGCAGGCTTCTAGGTCCCTTGTTTAACTTCACTCCGTGTTACAGTTCACTTCCTGTTCCCTTCCGATCAAGTCACCGCCATGTCTGCCTGCACGCTGCCTTGCTCCCCACCATGATGATAATGGACTGAACCTCTAAACTGTAAGCCACCACCTCAATTAAATGTTTTATAAGAGTTGCTGTGGCCACGGTGTCTCTTCACAGTAATAAAAACCCTAACTAAAACAGGGTATTTTGTGGAGGACTTTTTGACATGGTGGTGTTTTCCTATTGGGCTTTGTGGGAAGAGTGGTCCAGGCATGGGCAGTGCAAAAATTAGCGAGATGTGTAACTAAGGTGTGGCCAGCAGGGCAGGAGCTGTCAGTGCAGGAAATCCCAGGATGTCAGGCTTCCTCCAGGCGGTACGGAGTGCTGGGCCTGCCTGACGGGCCGGGTCTTGGCTGGAAGTATAGAGATGCCAAAGGTCTACAACAGGCATTGCAAGCCCTGGGAGTAGCACACTAGGGATGGAGGTATCAGCAAGCAGTTGCTATGGTAATAAAAGATCTATGCGAGGCAGGGCAAGGACAGTCCAGCGGGAGACTGGGGATGTGGGGGGTGCATGGTGACAGTAAGAAAGGGACATGAGTCTCATGGCTTTGACATTAGCATTTCTGACTCAGCAGGAATATTGGATGAAACAGATAGGAAAATGGAGGCTTTGACTGAATGTTTTCTATGGCTAAGGAACCAAAAGAGGAAGAGGTCTAGTAAACAGAGCCCCTCCTGGAACCCCCAAACCTGGACCCCTGGAAGGAATATAGTCACAATAAGGAGGGGAGTGACCCAAAGCAACCAAAGATACTCCACGAGTCTGACCTTTGAGAAGGAAACAATCTGTTATCCAGCATGCAGACAGGGGTCTAAACAGTGGCTGGTGTAAAAGACCTGATAATCAAAGGTTGTTCCACACTGGAACTGCTAGAATTGGGAATGGCTTTAAACAGGCAATAAAAGAACCTCTAGCAGCTGGCTTGTGGGAGCCGGTGAAGATCAGTCCGAGTGCTGCAGAAGCAGAGAAACTGAGCAGCAGAAGCACACGTCAGTCCTGCGACAAGCTGCATGGCATGAGGCAGTACAAGGGAATCAGTCTCTGACGGACTGGGTTCCTAAGAACCATTAGAGATGTTCAGTCATCACCAGTGAAGGTCTCCATGGATATCAAGGGCCAGAGGACAACAGAGGAAGGCCAGGCTCTATTAAGGGAACCAGGTATAAGGAAAACAGTGTATGATGCCCAGTTGAAGGGTGCCGATAGACTCTGTGCCCCAGAGACCTCAGGAAGAACCGGCCTCATCCAGAGTCTGAGATTGGTATAGAGCTCAGCAGCTCCACTGAGCCTGTGGTGGGGTGGGGTCTGTATGAGGTGGAAGAAAGAGTGTGAAGTAGGAGAGCAGCCTGTGGTGAGAGAGACAGAGCAGAGAATGAGGTCTGTCTGGGTTACCTGAAGGCTAACGTGGCAAGACTTGTGTCAAGCTCTCCTCCTAAAACAGCCAACGTCTGTGCTAATGAACTTCTGAAGGCTTTGAAACCTGAGGAGCAGTTCACAGAAGGCCTCCATAATAAAACAGTACAAGTGAGGAAGATCGCCTGTCCAAAGGGTGGGCAATTATCCCTCTAGACTAAGTAGGAGATCATTCTCTCCTGCAAGCGTTTGCTAAGGTGGAGTACCATTAGCTCTGAGCAGGCCTGAGCGGTATGAGCCAGCCTCACCAAGCTCATGGTGCAGGGAAATGCAAGGAGGCTTCATGGAAGAGCTCGGGGTATGTGTCCTAGTTAGGGTTTCTATTGTCTGGATGAAGCACCATGACCAAAAAGCAAGCTGGGGAGGAAAGTGTTTATTTAACTTCTGCTTCCACAGTGTAGTGCATCACTGAAGGAAGTCAGGACAGGAACTCAACCAGGCAGGGACCTGGAGGCAGGAGCTGATGCAGACCCCATGGAGGGGTGCTGCTTACTCACTTGTTCTCCATGGCTTTTTTTAGTCTGCTTTCTAATAGAACCCAGGGTTGTCAATCCAGGGATGGCACCACCCACAATGGCCTGGGCCCTCCTCCATCAATCACTTACCAAGAAATGCCCATAGGCTTACCTACAGCCCCATCTTATGGAAGCATTTTCTTTTTGTTTTTTTTTTTAAGACTGTTTCTCTGTGTAGACCCAGATGTGTAGTGAGGAGTTGTGGGTAGGCCTGCTTTTTGTCTCATCCGGCTCCTGTATGGCTAGCTTAGCCCCAGAAATAACAACACACAAATTGTATTTATTTAAGCACTGCCTGACCCATTATCTCTAGAGAGTTAGTTATTGGCTAACTCTCACATCTTGATTAACCCATTTTTAATAATCTGTATCACACCATGAGGTGTGGCTTACCGGGAGAGATTCAGCATGTCTGACCTGGTGGCTGGCTCCATGGTTTTTGCCTCATAGCCCTCTTCCCAGCATTTTGTTCTGTTTATTCCGCCTACCTAATTTTCTGTCCTATCAAAGGGCCAAGGCAGTCTCTTTATGGACCAATGAAAATAACACAATAGACAGATAACCCTCCTCTATCATTTCCCCTTTTTCTGTTTAAACAAAAAAGAAAGGCTTTTATTTTAACATAGTAAAATTACATATAACAAAATAGTTATCAAGCAAGAATTATAGTTATGATATTTATAATTATATCTTTATTATAATAATGGAAAATTAGAACTATGACTATCCATTCTTTAACTCCATCAAAGACTCCAGAAGGATATATTACCTAAGTAAACAAGAAGTAACAACTTCCAAAACTCTAGAAATGACAGAGACATCTCGCTGCCTGGACAGTCACCCAAAGTTCCTCTGTATCGTTGGGGCACCCATCTTTGGCCTTTAGGCCCATAATATCCAGAGACATTTTCATGAAGCAGGAAATTTTAAAGGCAGTTTAGTCACTATCTGTTGTGTCCTGTAGAATGTCTCGCAGACTCTTTTATGAATCAAGAACCCCGAAAGATCATCTCATCTTTAGGCAAGTTTAGCAGTCCGCTCTCTGTGGGTTCTCTGTGTCCAGTTTATACAACAGTCCAGGCAAGAGCAGTTTCTTGCCCAAATGGCTAACCAACTCCATAAGGAGCCTCTTTGATGCCCATCTTCCTCTTGAAGTAGATTAGTGCTGCCAGGAGCAGACGTGTCTCATTGTCCTAAGTTATTAAAACATTAAATGCCATGTTCTATAGTCTATGTACATCTATGCATATCTAGAAAATCAAACTAACATTACTACAAGCTTGACTATTATCGATGATTATCCATTAACAACCTATATTTTTAATTATACATTGCATTTTTAAATGAACTATACAATCACAATACATCAATCAAGATCAGAAATATATATACATATAACAAAATTGACCTTAAAATCCATACCAATGAAATTATTTATATCTATATCATATCCCCCTTTAAATGTAAAAGAACATTTATAAACATGGGCCCTCCTCCATCAATCACTTACCAAGAAATGCCCATAGGCTTACCTACAGCCCCATCTTATGGAAGCATTTTCTTTTTGTTTTTTTTTTTTTAAGACTTTCTCTGTGTAGACCCAGATGTCCCAGAATTCACTCTATAGACCAGGCTGGCCTCAAACTCACAAAGATCTGCCTGCCTCTGCCAGTGCTAGAATTAAAGGCCTGCACTATCACTGCCCAGCTGAAAGAATTTTTTTTAATTGAGGTTTCCTCCTCTCAGTTGACTATAGCTTGTGTCAAGTTGACACAAAACTGTCCAGCACAGTATGGACATGGCGTTGTTTGAGTTTCTGTTCTTCCCGGTTCCTGCAGTTGTTAAGTCCCAAAGAAATCACACAGAGTCTACGTTAGTTATAAACTGATTGAACCATTAGCTCAGGCTTCTTATTAACTCTTATAACTTATATTAGCCCATTATGCTTGTCTATGTTAGCCATGCCTCTTGTTGAGGCAGTCACATCTTGCTTCTTCTGTGATTGGGTCAGGACTGACTCCTCTTCCCAGAATTCTCTTGTTCTCATTGACCCACCTCTACTTCCTGTCTGGTTGTCCCACCTATACTTCCTGCCTGGCTACTGGCCAATCAGCGTTTACTTAAAATATAATTGACAGAATATAGACCATTGTCCCACACCAACGTGGAGCGATTCAGAGAGAATGACTAAGGGTTATGAAAAGCTTAGTGTCGCCTATCTATGCTACTGTACCCAGCATGGATGTGCTGATTTAGATGGAGTTGGGCTGTCTCCTCTGCTCTATAAAGGTGATCATGCCTGCCCCTTTTCCTCACCTCCCTAGTGTCTCTCCCCTGGTTAAATCCCTACTTTTTGCACAACTGCATCTTACAGGGTGATCTCCAGACCCTAGTGAGTGTTGTGTCGAACTTCATTAGAGTACTTGGCATCACGGCCTTTTACACACAGCACACATTACCTAGTCTGTTCCCACTCTGGTTTGAATGGAAAATATCCCCCTTTAGTCTCTGGCATTTGAATATTTGGTTCCTGTCCTAGTTAGGGCTACTATTTCTGTGAAGAGATACTATGACCATGGCAATTCTTATAAAGAAAACTTTTAAATGGGGTGGCCTGCTTACAGTCTCAGAGGTTCCGTCCATTATCATCATGACAGGGAGCATGGCGGTGTGCAGGCAGATGTGGTGCTGGAGCTGAGAGTGCTACATCTTGACCAGAAAGCAGCAGGAAGTCAACTGATAACACTGGGTGGTTCCTAAGCATATGAAACCTCAAAGCCTGCCCCCACAGTGACACACTTCCTCCAAAAGGCCATACCTACTCCAACAAAGCCACATCTAATAATGTGGTTCCCTATGAGATTATGGGGTCCATTACATTAAAACTAAAACATCCACTCTCTGGCCCCCATAAGTTTATAACAATATCATAATGCAAAATTCATTTAGTCCAACTTCAAAAGTCCCAAAAGTCTATCACAAGCTGAACACTGTTCTAAAGTTCAAAGTCACTTCTGAGATTCATGCAATCTCTTTAATTGTAATCTCCTGTAAAAATCAAAGTCAAAAAGCAGATCACACACTTTCAACATATAATAGTACAGGGTTTACATTACCATTCCAAAATGTAGGGACAGGAGCATAGCAAGGAAATACTGGACCAAAGCAAGACCAAAAACCATCTGGGCAAACTCCAAACTGCATCTCCATGTCTGATGTCAAAACGCTATTCAGATCTCCAGCTCCATTCAGCTTTGCTGACTGCAGCACACTTCTTTCTCTTGTTATGGTTCCACTCCCTATTAGCAGCTCTCCTTGGCAGGTATCCCAGGACTCTGGCATCTCTAACATTTGTGATCTCCAAGGCAATCCAGGCTTCAACTTCACAGCTTCACACATGGCCTCTCTACTAGACCTCCATTCAGGAACACCCCTGACACATGCCTGGCCTCAGCAGCCTTATTCCATAGCTCCTCTCTTCTACCCTTAACTCTAAACCCAGAATCACGTGGCCAAAGCTAAATTCTGCTGCTTGCTGGAGTTGGAACGTACCCTGCCCCCCTCCCCCAATGCAATTACATCTTCACCAGCTTTTTGTCTTTCACTAACTAAGCTTGGCTGTCCTTGGACTCGCTCTGTAGACCAGGCTGGCCTCAAACTCAGAGATCCACCAGCCTCTGCCTCTCAAGTGCTGGGATTAAAAGCATGTCCCTCCCCACTTGGATCTAAGTTTTTCTTTAGTTTCTTTCTATACGTTGGAAATTTAGCTGGGTGGGATCTTGCCCTTAAGTCACCACTCCCTTTTACTCCATTTATTAATCTGTTTATCTCCTTGGACATAGGATTTAGCTCCATTCCACTTCCTGGTGCTCTTTTTCTCCTCAAAATTTACTTTTTGTAATTACCCTGCTCAGCTTTCTCCTTTTCATTATAAACCTTCATTAGCGTTACCACTAATATCCACATGACAGAGTCTATACGAGGCTGTTTTGAGATTTCTTCTGCCAACATATTAATCCAAAACTCTTCACTTTAGCCTCAGGCAAACTCTTTGGAAAAGGGCAAACTTTACCAGAATATCACATTAATGACCTCCAGGCAACATACTAAAATTCTTTCCCTCTGAAACCTCTTGAGCCCTACATAGTTCAAATAACTCTTAGCACCGCTGACTTCCATGCTCCTACTAGTATGGCCCTTTAAACAGTGCTTAAAGCATTCCACTGCTTTCCAAATCCAAAGTACCAAAGTCTAAATTCCTCCAAACAAACACATAGGCCTATCACAGCAATAACCCAGTCCCTAGTACCGGCTGCTGTCAGTATCCAATTGGTAGCAATGTTCATGGACATTTAGGAGGTATGGTCTTTCTGAGGACCAGCTTTGAGGGAAAAGTTTCTGCATACTTCTAGTTTTCTCTTTGCTCCATGCTTACAGTCCAAGATGTGAGTTCTCAGTATCCAGTTTTTGCCACTCAGTGCTATGCTTCCTGCCCTGTTGGACTCTTATCCCTCTGGAACCATAAGCCGTCATAAAGTCTTCCGTAAGTTGCCTTGGTCATGGTGTTTTAGCACAGCAACAGAAAAGTAACTAAAAGAACTCCCTGGTCTTGTCACTGTTGTTTTTTATTGTGGCCTGAGATCACTTCTGATTCCCAGGCACTTTGATTCACTGGAGGCCGCGGATCTTTCCTAAATGAAATGTTGTGAATCATTCCTAACTGGCTCTAAATTTAATCCGCATCTATGGCTTTCTCCTTGTGTTAGATTTTCTTTCTGTTCCAAACAATTTTTCCCTAACTGGAAGGTAGTGGGCCCAGAATCTGCTCTTGCAACCTTTCTCTAAGGAACACAGGCCAAGTTCCTTTTCTGTTGTTTCCCACTTTAGGGAGTAACAAGAGGCAACTGCTAGGAAAAGGTTTTATCTTTACATCTGAAAACAGCCAGATTCTTCTAGCATGTCAGAAGCAGCTGGTGGCAGGCATAAGTTTGGACTTGATGCCAAGGAGGGCTGACAGGTCTGAGTCAGCCTGGCTCCATTTGGAGACTGCAGGGCACTGACAGCTGGGGCTCTGGGCTGGTTCCAAGTAGGTACTGGGTCACTAGAGAATAGTGTAGCCTGTTTGCTTTCTTCTTCTTCTCCTCTTCCCCTCCTCCTCCTCATCCTTTTTTGTTTGTTTTGTATTTTAAGACAGACTTTCTCTGTGTAGCTCTGGCTGTCCTGGAACTCACTCTGTAGACCAGGCTGGCCTTGAACTCAGAGATCCACCTGTGTGTGCTTCCCGAGTGCTGGGATTACAGGCATGAGCCCTACCGCCAGGCAGCACACTGATTATATCACTGCTGTTTCCTGTTGCTTCCGTGTACTGAGGCTGACCCCATGCTGATCATATGGTCAGCATCGGGTCCCTCCTTGTGGCAGCCCCACAGCACCTCCTGCTGTGACGATGCAGCCCATTCCTCTGGGAATGCTTCTGCTAGGCAATCTCAGGCTCTAACCCGGGAGAGGCACGTCTGCTGGGCATGCAGTGAAGCCGGGAAACTTGTGTTTTCAGCAATTTTCTCAGTGGGGAAGACTGCTTGAAGAGGCACTGCAGCTAATGGCTTATGCTCCCCCCACACACTTTGTTCCCAAATGTGTGAGCTCCAGTGTAACATCCATTCTAAGCATTTAGAGAAGCCCTTGGGGAACAATGCCAAGGGAATGTGTAGATGCACAAAAGGTGCCAGGAAACAAACAAACAAACAACAACAATCCAGTGCCAAGAGCCCTGCAGCTTTCTGGAGGGCTGGATTGAGAGCCACCCTCCTTCCTTCATCCCCAGGGACCCACAAGGACACCACCTGGACCCATCCTAGGGCTCGCCCACTGACGCCTGGCTTATTGAAGAACTCAGACTGTGTATGATTGCCACAGTCGGCCAAGCACAGCCCCGGGTGTTTCTCCTCACACAGAGAAGCAGCAGAGGCCGCTGTACACAAAGCAGGCAGCCCAGCATACCACAACCTTCACACTGTCAGTCACAAAAAACTACGTTTAAAGATGGTACTTAAAGAGCTGCTCAGGGGTAATTTAAGGGCAGACCGAGCACTTTTACTTAATGTCCAAACAAAAGCCAGTAGTGGGGAGCAGCGAGATAGCTCAGTGAATAAATGTGCTTGTCACTAACCTGATTTTGACTCCCAGGAGCCCACATGGGAGAAAGAAAACACACAATTACAAACATCTTTTGTTCTCTATACATGCATCATGGTACACGTGTCCCCTCCCATATACAGACTTTAAAAATGGACCTGAACTGGACTTTAAAAATGATGACCTGAACTGGATCGCTGGAACCCACAGTGGAACCAGAGAGCAACTCCTGCGAAGTGTTCTCTGACCTCCAGTCTGCCCGCACCTTCATCGCCTCAGACTCAGGAAACTGCCTTTTATTACAGCTAGCACAGTGTGCAGGCCTGGTAACACGCGGGACTCAGACACGCCCTTTGGGCTAATCTCATCAGTAACACAATCCACAGTTGAAACTGTCCTCATTTTTCATATGAAGAAAATAAGGTCCCAAGACAGGAGGCACTTGCTCAGGATCTGCAGTGAAGCCGATGCTGAAGCCAGTGATCCACTCCTCCCACACCCCTTGGCATCAGACACCATAGCTGACAAGCCTCGGGAGGAGTATCTCTGCAGGGGAAGTGAAGCAGGGCTCCAACCTCACCTCACTGAACATTTGTCCCTGCACACACTGAGCTAATAATTAACATGTTCATTTGCAACACCATCTGCCAACTTCTTTTTCACATCAATGGATCTGTTTAACCTGTTTATTGATCTATTTGGCTACCACAGAGCTAATACCATACTGGCTTAACTGCCACTGCTCTGTACACTGTGCCATGTGGTACATAGTCAGTAACTCAGGGATTTCAGAATTGACTCAAGTTTTGTTCCACTAAACAATAATTGCAATTTTATTTAAATTTATAATTTTTTTAAAATCGAGTGTCTGAACATCAAGTCTTCCTATTTGTCATCATAACATAGGTCTTTAATGTCTTTCAGTGACACTTAATGCTATTCTCCATTGTTGTAAATTCCTTTAAGATTAAATCCTAATGACTCTGAGGAAGGAATGTATTTTCTTGCTATTACTTGCTATTTCTTTGTGGTACTGGAGAGTGCACCCAGGGATTCATGCATACTGTGCAAGTACTCAGTCCCCAAAGACAGCCTACCCTAGGCTGCTATTAGAAAAGGCATCTTTTCTTGAATTATGTTTTGCTTATTAATGTATGGAAACGCCATTGATTTCTGCATAGATCTTAAATCTAGCACCCGTCAACTCTTTTGGACTTTGTACTAAGTTCTTTGCTCTTTCATTACCCTGGTGGGGCCCAGCACGCCAGCACACCTGGTGGGAACAGAAGCAGTGATGGGGGAGTCCTCACTCCACCCTGACCCCGAGGGGAGCACTTGAGCATCTCAGCACTTACTAAATACAACACTTGCTCTTGGTGTTCTCCTGAGTTTTAGTTAGTTAAGGGTTTCTTTGTTGCTGTTTCTGTTAAATGGGTATTGAATGTTACCTGTTTGACACCATCTGTTTTATTTTTCCTTTACTTCTTAATGACTACTTAGGTTTCCTCACCTTCTAGAACCAAGAGATCCCTTTAATATTTAATGTATGAACTTAATATAGAGACGACAAACAAGAAAGGTTTTTCCCAGTACAGGGCTACAGCTTGCTTCTAGGGTAGACTATGACTTGGGGGAGGATGGAAGCCCTGCTCTGTCAGGTGCAGAAGTGCTCAAAAAAAAAAAAAAAAAAAAACACAGGGGCTTAGTAAACACAAGATAGTTGCCAGACTTGAAAGGAAGCAGGGTCAGCAACTCCCTACCATGCTCAGATATGGCCAGTTTTGCCAGCTCCCTTGGTTAGACCCTCTCAACCAGCCTGGGGATGGCATGCCTTTTTCTACTCTCAGAAGTGGAAGAACACGGACTAGAGAGATGAGATGGCTCAGCAGTTAAGAGCACACGCCGCTCTTGCAGAAGACCTTAGTTTGGTGCCTAGAACCCACACTGGGTGGGTCACAATAGCCTATAACTCCAGCACAGGGGATACGATACCCTCTTCTGGTCTCTGAAAGCATCTGTACTCAAACCCACACACCTACACATAAATACAAACAAGTATACAAAATTAAAAAGTAAAATCTTTGTTTCTGCTCCAGTAGACTATTGGAGAAATATAGTCTGTGTAACAGGTTTTCCAAATGGTGGGTTCCCACGTATGAAGGCACAGTATCCTCATGGCCTAGTACTACACTGACCAACTCTGCTGTGTGGGGAATCTCTGGTTCCAAGAGACTCAGCAGGCCATGATGCTGTCTTCATTCCAAAGAGTTGTCTGGAAGCAGAACATACAGTTATGGGCCACAGGGATAAGCCAGGACCAGCGAGAGGTGCTTCAGGGATCACAGAGGCTGATTCCACACGAGGAAGAACTTCCAGGTTGACTCTGACAGGAAGGGCTCTATCACAGCAAATGAAGAGGCAGGCTAGCCATCAGCCAGGAATGTGGAGTGGAAGGATACATGCCAGGAGTGAGGTCTGGGGTGAAGTGAGCAGCTAACAGATGCCTGGGTTTACTTGAGAGCCATGATGATCAGGGCGTGTTTTAGTTTGGAGCTGCTGGGCTCACAGCATCATTCCATAGGCTTCTCTGCCCTTGGTGCCACTTGGCCTTCAAGCCTTTAATCTTGTAGGTGGACCTGCCTATTTCCCAAGAGCTGTGTGCTCCTGTGTATTTTGCAAACTGGCTCAGGTGCAGAGTAGGCATGAGAAAGCAGAGACATCCAGAGTTCACTCTTATTTGTGGAGGGAGTATTGCACACACTACCCTCACACACCAGTGGGGCTTTATTGGTGGGACTCAGAACCGTGACAAAGCCCAGCATGCAGACTGTGAGGGCTGGTACAGGTGTTAGGAGATCGCGATGAGAAACCTCCATGGGATTTGCTGCTCAGGGCCCTTTTCCTCCTCTCAGTTCTTTCGGGCAAGTTTGTAGGAACACAGTTCAGCACTTCACAAACTGATGACTGACCTCGAAGATCCCCACAGACTCCTGAGCCTTCTCGTCATAGTCTGTCCAGTCCTGTGAAATAAGGCAGCATTAGCCTCTCAAGGCAGAACAGACAGTGTGGACAGTGAAGAACCAGGATGCCAAAGCCCAATGCAGGCTCTGACTCAGCAGGTCACGAACACAGGAAACTCTTGACAGAACAGACAACTCAGGCCTGAACTCTGTCTCCCAGTCCTATAGCCAGGCAAGTTTTCATGTCACTTCCCCAAACCTAAGTTTAGCCCTTGATGGATTGATTGGCTTTTCAAGCAAGGTTTCCCTGTGTATCCCTGGCTGTCCTGGAACTTGCTCCATAGACCAGGCTGGCCTCAACTCAGAGATCCACCTGCCTCTGCCTCCCAAGTGCCTGGATTAAAGGCTTGTGTTACCAGCACCAGGCTTTTGAGTTCTGCCCTTTATTTAAAAAGGGAGAAAAGAGACTTGAGAGTGAATGCTGAAAGAATGAAATAAAACACAGAAAGACGCTTAGCACAGAAACCAGCATGGGGCGGGGGCCACAGAATGCTACCTTCTGCAGTTACAAGGAGCCATGCTAATAGAACTGGTGTCCTTCCTTCACAGCTGGGACAAAGACTTATCTATCTGTAGGGTTGAAACAATACTATAGGTGATCACCACAAGTATTTCAACTACTGCTCCCAGGGGAGACAGGTTAGCCTCCCATGAGCATCTGTCCCAGGTTTTCACCAACGGGTAAAGTAAATTCCCCTGTTTTATGTATTTAAGAGCAGCATATTTCCTACATAGCTCACGGCCACCAGCACTGTAACTCAGGCCTGAATGAAGCTTATCTACTGTGAACTTTCCGTATCAGGCACGTTCAGCCTTCCTGCATGTACACACACGGGACTGCACTCCAGCACTGTACATAGAGCCATTTAAAGAGCAGCTTCACTAACAAAAAGCACCCGAATTCAGAGCTAGCTCTCCAGTGATAAGCCCTGTTCACCAAAAAAATAATTCCCACCAGGTACCTTACAGCACCTTGCTGGATCCCCAAGTCTCACCTTCTCTTGCAGATTGATGTCACTGAAGACTGTCCCTGACTCCACACCTTCGGCGGCAAACCCGGCCTGCAGGGGCCAGGAAAACAGAGTGAGGTTGGGGAAAGACAGCGCCTGTGAAGCCCAGCTCAGGGCTGGGCTTGCTAGCAAAGCCTTCACGATGAAAGCAACCGCAGCGTAAACAGCTGCTCCTGACAAACCTGAGCTCCCGGTGACTCGGCACTGCCGCGGTGTATCTAAGTTACAGCCCTGGCCTAGAAAACTGCATGGCTTCCTTCTATTGCTGCAATAAGCACCATGATCCAAAGGCAGCTTGGGGAGGAAGGGTTTACTACTGTAGTCCATGGCCCAGGGAAGCCGAGGCAGGACCCTGGAGACAGGAACCAGCAGAGGCCATCTAGGAAGACTGCTTCTGGCCTGCTTGCCTACTTTCCTTTCTCTTCTCTTTCCCCCCCCTTTTCTCCTTCCTTTCCCTTCATTCATTCTTTTTTGAGACTGGTCTCACCATGGAGCTCTGGTTGACCTGGAACTTACTGTGAAAACAAGGCTGGTTTTGAGCTCACAAAGATCCATCTGCCTCTGCCCTTCAAGTGCTGGGACTAAAGACGTGTGGCCGCGCCTAGCCTCAGCTATCTTCCTTATATATCCCGGGCTCACCTCAACTGGCAATCAGGACAGTTCTTCAGTTGAGGCTCCCTACTCTGGTGATTCTGATTTATGTTAATAAAAACTAGCCCAGAAAAAAAAGGCAGAAGTGGGGTAAATTCTCCATCACCCTTGTCTGTTGAAGGACCTGGGTACACACTCCACTCTTCTCTGACTGAACCTTAGTTTTTGGTTTTTGTCTTGTTTTATTTTTCTGAGATGGGGTCTCTCTACACAGCTCTGGCTGTTCTAGAACTCCCTATGTAGACCAGGTTATTGTCAAACTCACAGAGATCCACCTGCCTCAGTCTCCTGAGTGCTGGGATTAAAGGTGGGCACCACTATAACTGGTTCTGAACTTAAGTTTTTGTTTGTTTGTGAGACACGGTCTCATGGATCCTGGGCTGGCCTTAAACTTGCTGTGTGGCTGAGGATTTTGTTTGCTTGTTTTTGTTTATGAAACGGGGATGCCAATATCATCTTTTCTTTTTGGTTTTTTGAGACAGGATTTCTCTGTGTAGCTTTGGAGCCAGGCTGGCCTTGAACTCACACAGATCCACCTGCCTCTGCCTCCTGAGTGCTGGAATTAAAGGTGTGCGCCTCCACTGCCCCGTCATCTTTTCTAACTTACTCCAGAGTTACTGTGGATGAGGACTGACTGCAAGAGTCAGACAGATCTGGGTTCCATTTACAGCCCCCTGCCTACTAACTGTAGGACCCTGGCAATCTGCACTGTGGTAGTTTGAATGTATTTGGCCCCCAGAATATCATGGGGAATGGCACTATTAGGTGTGGCTTTGTTGGAGTGAGTATGGCCTTGCTAGAGGAAGAGTGTCACTGTGGGGACAGATTTTGAGGTTTCTTATGTTTAGGATACCACACAGTGTGTCAGTTAGACTTCCTGTGCCTGCAAAATGTAGGGCTCTCAGATCCTCTAGCACATCTGCCTGCGTGTCACCATGTTCCCCACCATGAAGACAATAGACTAAACCTCTGAAACCCTAAACCAGCCCCAATGAAATGTTATCCTTTATAAGGGCTGCTGTGGCCATAGTGTCTCTTCCCAGCAATAAAATCCTAAGACATGCACAATCTCTGACATTCCTTTGTATGAAATTAAGATGAATGACTCCCCAGGGTTACAGTAAGGATGAAATGAAGTAACATGGAAAGGAAACAGGCATGGAGCACAGCATACAGCAGGCATTTAATAACTGAAAATTACTATTCATAGAATTCCTGGTTTGTGTTATAGCTTAGTGCTAGAACATTGAAGAGAAGAGCAAGATGGAGAACTCCTATTTTACAGTTTCTGTAAGAAGCAAAGTTCTGTTACTATATTCCCTCTCTCAAGAGTCCTCTTAAAAATACATACCTGGGGCTGGAAGTCAATAGGTTCAAGGCCACGACACTCAAACTCTACTATTGTCTTGAACTTCTCATTGTCTTCAGCCTAGAAAGGAAGCATATTGAGGAGGCAGGCCCAATGGGTCCCCAGGAGACCCATGCCCCCTGTCCTTTCTGCTATGTGGATCCTTACTGGACCCATGAGCCCAGAATAGGACCCAGAACAACTTAGCCCTTTTTAAAAGAAGCCTGACTTGGGCACCGCTCCCAGGAGGACCTTCTGTAGGTACAGTTTCTGTAGAAGAGTAAGGGTCCTTGGGACAGCCTTCCTGCATGTCTACAGAGCTGAGGAAAACCTACATGTTTATTGTGAGATCTGAACCACATAGGAAGAGCCGATCACAGTTCCGTGAATGGTAAATGATCAGCACCCAGAAGACAAACAAGAATGTCATGTTCCAAAGGCTCCAGACCATCCGTATGGTGCAATAGGCATACCATGGCCTTTTGCTAACCATCTATTATGCCATGCAGACAAGGGCTGGGCGACTGAAGAGGGCACCTCTTAGGAGGTGGGTGACCAAGACACCCTTGCCTACTTCACCCATGGGCTCAGTGACTACTACCCAAGACCATGCCCAAATTTTCAACCCACTGTACTTTCAGGAATACCACCCAGTGTATGGTGAACAAAAGATGGACTGAGCCAATGAACAACTAAGTACATTAAAGAGCATGCTCCCTGCAAGAAGGCATGGTGACAAGTGCCTGTCATCTCAGCATTCAGGAGGCTGAAACAGGAGTAGACTGAGGTTGAGCCAAGCCTGAACTACCTAGTGAGACCTAGTCTCAAACAACAACAAAAGAGTTAAGTACATGGGACAATGACCAGCGGTTGGTCACTCGGATGCAGCTGCTCTTGAACCTACTCCTCCTAACTATCAGTTCAGATTTAATCCCACCACCCCTGTTGCTACAGCAGGGGACTTACATTGTAAGACTTGATGGTGCTGCTCAAAATTTCTGAAATACAGAAAGGAAAAGTTGACTTGAATCTATACCCACGCTCCAGTCAAGGAAAAGGAGCGAGCTGTCCAGGTTTTAGCACTTCAGCCCCGTGTCTACCCCGGACAACACAAGTCTGCTTCTAGTAAGCCTGGAAGAACCTGGCTATCGTCGCCTGACCTACCAATGGAGTTTTCCCGTGCACACAGTTTGCACTTCTGGACCATGGAGGCACTGCCACGGCCACCTTTCAACGCCACACTGTCCTGACAAGAAACAAACATAACTTCTAGTTATGTACCAGCTAGATGCAATGGTCCCAGAAATTGCATCCCTGTTTTCCAGTGGAAGAGACCAAGACCCACAGAAGTGAGTCGCTTGCTGACAGATGACAAAGAGGGTTGGGGTAGCTCAGTGGTAGAGCCTGTTTAGGATGCACAGAGCCCTGGATTCAATCCCTCAGCACACCTGGGGTGGGGCAGCACCCTAAGGAGTCTTTCTGTGATTGAGAAAAAAGGTCCCCCTTGATTTTGAACTTTGCCTCATATTCCAAAGATGCCTGTTGTTCCCATGCTGACCACATTGGTGCTTGCTCTTGGAAGTCACCAAACCAATCCAACCAACCAACCAACCAACCAACCCCAACTTTGCCCAGGGGTATGTGCGATAGGGACTATTACCATCAGTCGGATATATTGCCACTTCTCTGAAATCTCACCACAGTTGCCACATTTCATCTTGGGGTAGAAAAAGAATATTAGTTGAGCAGCTGGCTTAGTTACAAAGACACCACGGGAAGGGTAAGGATAGTATGGTGTAAAGTAGGCTCCTAACCTACCACAGCCTTCTACCTAGGCTCTCGCTATGTAGCCCCAACTGTTTTTGACCCCGAGATCTTCCTGCCTCTGTTTTCGGAGTACTGGGATTCCAAGTGAGTGCCACTATGTCTAATACAGCCTATTTTCTAGGCGATTCTTACCACATCCTACAACCAACCCCAAGGAGGAACGAGCAGACTTATCTCCAGTCAAGGAACAAGTTGTTTCTGACACCGTCATCCTTACCCTCTTCTAAAATACCTATCATTTGGCTGGGAAATCCAAGTCACAGCAACCGTGCCTAGCTAGGAGCTTTGCCTTTAGAGTCCTAAGACTGCTGGGGTTAAGTTCTCATCCTTTTGTTACCCTTTTCTGCCTCCTTTTTAATTCTATTATTCCTTCAAGTTAAAGAAGTTCATTTTGCAACTGAGCCCTGGAACTCATGCTCTAAAACACTTGGAAACAGGAGCTGTGGATGCAGAGGTAGAGCATTTGTCTAGTACCAAGGGGGTTAAATGGGAATAAAAGGTATCAGTTATGACTTCCTGAAAGGCAAGGCTTTGGATGTGTATGTGAGTCGCTGAGATAGACTAGGAAAATAACGCAGAATCTGGAACGTTATGAGCCTCACTGTTTGGAGCTCTATAGAGCAATCAGACAGGGCACCTACTGGGTTCTACTGGGTTTGCTAGTACTGTGTAGGGACGAAGGGTGGTCAACTTCCACGATAAGATAAGCCAGAAAATAAAACAAGGTGTGTTTTATTCACCTTTTTAAGTAATCACAAGGTCCCCGCAAATAACATTTTGTTCAGTGTCTGTTTACACATCAAGAGCCGGGGAGATTACACAGTCGGAGAATGCTAATGTGCGGCCCTAGATTCGAATATATGCCCAGGACTGCAGAGGGGGAAAAAAAAGACCAAGCCCCACTGTGGGAAGAGGACGCCCATCTGTAATCCCAGTACACGGAAGGGAAAGCCAAAATCAGTTATCCTCCGCTATATAAAGAGTTCAAGGCTAGCCTATAGTACATGAGACTAATATAATCAATAAAAATAAAATCTAAAATTCCAGCCTGAAAAACCCACTTATATGCCTGGCTAACTACCTCGGGACCCAGCTGGACAGAAACGTTCCCAGTTCAATACTGAGATCACGGCTTGAACTGAGCCCTAAAACGCCCACTGCCTCCCGATGCTCCTCCCTTTCCCAGGAGGGATCCGCTTTCCGCCGCACCTTCAGATACCACCGGAAGTCCTCACCCACTGGCCGAAGGTTGGTGACGTTCTCCAGCGTGGCTTTGAGCTGCAGCGCGATTTTCTGAGAAGAGGGCGGGCCAGGCTAAATGCACGGTCGCGCTTGCGCAGCCGCGTGCCCCGCCCCGCCTCGCCCCTCCCAGCTCAAACCCGGCCTCCCGGGCCTCAACGCGATCTCACTCCCTTCATCCCCTTTTGGTAGAGCTCTTGACTGTTGGGTCCTCGCTGCCTTCACCCCACCTCTGACTCGGCTACCGGACGCTCCGGTGGCGAATCCCCTCCCCTTACCCCCATAGCTGCCTGGTCCACGTTATGCCGCTGCGACCTCTGCTTTCCGGCCCGTCGTAAAAGGCTGGCACCGCCGCGCAGCCTCAGTGCGGGTGGGCGGGAATCAGGCGTTGGCGAGCCGTGTAATCCGCCGGCGAGAGCTTTTCTCGGTGGGTACGCTGGGACCCATTAGCGCTGGCTAATGCCAGAGGCAGTTCCTGCTTCTCAGTTTGTGCCGTCACCAAGCAGGCAGGGCATTCTGGCTCGAAACCTCTGCTAGACCGCTCTAGCCCCTCGGTTTTCTTTCTGCCTCCTTACTATCCTGTGGTCCTGAGTCGTCTTAGGTTGCAGCCTTGGCGTAGTGGCCTTCCGCTGTACTCACTCGGTCTACCTGCTGGACCTGATGCTGTGATCTTTCCCACAGGGCTACACTGTGTCCACGTCCTCGTGGTCAGCTGGTTCACCCCTACGGTCTTACTCTGTCATATCTTTACCCACACTGCAGGAGCCCGTTGGCGTCAACATTCGAAAACTTTTATAACCTCGTCTTTGTTTTAATTTTTATGTGTTTGCGTGTTTTTTGCTTATGTGTGCACCACATATGCATGCGGCTCCCGCCGAGGCCAGAAGAGGGCACCGGATCCCCCAGTAACGGTTAACCTTATGAATGCTAGGAACTGGATTGGGGTACTCTGCAAGAGCAATAAATACTCTAAACCGTTGAGCCATCTCCCCACTTGTGTCATTTAAAAAAAAAAAGTCTTTTTCATCTCAATAGTCTGGCATCCTGCCTTGTCAGACATAAATGATATCCCTAACTTGAAACAGCAGGCAGAGTGAATCATTAAGTCTGAGGACGCTCGTGGGACCTTGTCTATGGCTGGAATGTTTCTAAGGATGAATGTGTGTTTAAGCCCATCATGTATGTCCCTTCAGACACACAAAACCTACAAGTCCCATCTCTCCTCGTGCAATCTACCCAGCTACTTGCCTAAAGCCATGAAATTTATGTAACAGCAAGAGAAAACTATCAATCCACCCGCTGAAGTTTCCCTCCACACTGAAATAGAGGATCTGTAAAAGAAATGAAGCCTGACTACAATGCAGTGTCATGCCCAAGAAGCTAACACTACCTGGCTGTGAAGTGTAGCTTAGTGGTGGAACACTTGCTTAGTATGTACAAAATCCAGTCTTACACACACTGTATGTAAACCCAACAGCCAATATTCACATAATTTCTTTAATGGTGTCAACTTTAGTTTTTTTTGTTTTTTATTTTCATCATGACCCAGTTAGGGTCAAACATTGTATTATTTTGTCTGCCTTGGTGGAGATAAAATCCAAGACCTCAGGAATGCTATGCAGGCACTTACCTAGTGCACTTACAGTAGTTGATTTGTCTGGTAAATATCTAGGTTCCTTTTCCCATGGAATTTAAGAATCCAAACTGAACTGGGTGTGATGGCACCTGCCTGCAACCCCAGTACTTGGGAGACTGATCCCAAGTTCTAAGCTATCCTGGGCAGCAAAACAAAGGGAGGCTCTCTGTTAAAACAAACTTGTCCAGGAATCTCCTTTCAATATTGCTGAGATTCCCAACTCTTGTTGCTCTTGTTATATTAAAAAAAATTATTTAGTATATGTGTGTGCACCAGCATGTGCCCATGCTACATAAAAATTTATGTATAAATTTTACATACAGGTATAAAAATTTCGTCATTTCTTGCCTTCCACCTTGTTGAAGCAGGGTCCCTGTTTCTGCTGCTGCTGGGTGCTTAGTCCAGGCTGGCTGGCCCATGCAGGTCTCAGGGATGTAGATGGTGGTTGTCATGTCAGGCTTATGCAGCTAAAGCTTATGCAGGCTTATGCAGCTAAGGTAGAACCATCTCCCTGGCCTCATTGAATGTTTGTATTTTACATGAGAAATAATTCACACATTAGGTGTTTAGAAAAAATAACAAAAAGTAGATGTTATCACATTTATTAAAGACCATCATTTATTGTTTATAAAAATTGCCCCAATATACAGAAAAAAATTCCTAATTACGGTAACTAAAAATTCCCACCCCCTCATGTCCACAATATCCAATCTAGATTGGTTTAATCTTGAAATGTAATCCAATAAGGCTGAAGACTAAACACTTCAGGTCCTGGACAAGATAATAAAATACTCGTAAGCCTTCTGGATCCCTAAAATACAAAAGAACATAAAAATGTTTAAGAAGCAGAGAAAAAATGGCAAATAAAATTAATAACTCTGATTACCACAAAAATGTTCCTTATGAAGGTATTTACAGTAATAAAACCCCGAGGAAGCACATGTCCATTAAGAATAAAAGGGTCACTTATTAAAATGGAGTAAAGCGTGCTGTTTTTACTGTGAAAATCATAAAACCAAGGGGGAAACCATGATTTCTAAAACAGATTCTGTCTTATGCTTTTTAAAAAAGTTTGAAATCTAGGTCAGTGGTGGAGCGCTTGCCTAACATGCAAGGCTCTAACCATGTTCAATTCCCAGTACCGCAAACAAACAAACAGCCCCCATCCCCAGATTTTTTTTGTAAAAAATAGATTCCCATTCCATGTTGTAATTCACACCACTGGCAACATGAATCTTAAAATTTAGATACGAGATTTCAAACTCCACCAAGACTAAGATGGGCGAGACTAAACAGTCAACACTGAGAAAACGCTCACTCGGTGACCAACATTTGTTTGGCCTAAATTTTCTCTTCTGGTTGCTACTATGCATTCCTCAGTGTCATGGAGAAGCAGTAACTGAATGAACCACCACAAGTAAAAGAAGCAGCCTTTGAAAACACAATTGGCCTGAATCCATAAGCTGTGCATTTTTGGGTCAGCCATGAATGAAGACATGTTCATGAAGTTCCCAACTATCATATACATGTTCAGATGGTTTTCATTGCTGTTATTTCCTAAATGATG
The DNA here is from genome assembly GCF_982192425.1 of Myodes glareolus. Lineage (NCBI taxonomy): Eukaryota > Metazoa > Chordata > Mammalia > Rodentia > Cricetidae > Myodes > Myodes glareolus. The sequence goes on from NC_142028.1 coordinate 83,906,861, forward strand.
CAATTTAGAATGATACAAATTCTGTGTGATATTTACACAGAATTTGGCTTTATAAAGATGATTTAAAGTATATGGGAAGTACACAGGTTCTGTGAAAATATGACATTATTTTAACTAAAGGAATTGAGCATTCAAAGATTCTGGTACCAAAATTCCTGGAACCAACCCCTCCACGATACTGAAAGACAACTGTAACCCGAGCCCTAAGAATGAGGAGGACCATGCTGATTTTGTCTTGTATCTGCACCACATCTCTCTATGCTGGCCCCATTTGACTGACATTTTCTTTCTTTCTGTCCTATTTTTGTTTTTTGAGACAGGGTTTCTCTGTAGCTTTGGAGCCTGTCCTGGAGCTATCTTGTAGACCAGGCTGGTCTCAAACTCAGAGAGATCCACCTGTCTCTGCCTCCCAAGTGCTGGAATTAAGGCGTGTGCCACCACCACCCAGCTGACACTTTCTTTTTACTCTCTAACAACACATACTACTGGATATAAATGTCATATATACTTACTTGGACTGGTTGACATCAATAAGGGAACCAATTTTTGATGTTGTAAAAGAAATGTGTTCATCGCCAATGACGATTTCAAGCTCCTAGAAACATTAAAAAAAAAAAAAAAAGACAGCACTGGGTCATTAATCAAGCACACAGGACAAGGCTCATCCAAACTCTGATCTTCATGCTTGCATCTACCAAGCCATCTCTCTGGTCCTTTTCTTCTTTTAAATTATTTACTTATTGGTGTATGTGTGTGTGTATGTGTGTGTGTGTGTGTGTGTGTGTGTGTGTGTGTGTGTGTGATGTATGCATGTAGGCACAAATCTCAGGGCACATTCTGGAGGTTAGAGGACAGCTTATGGGCATTCTCTCCTTACACCTTTATGTGGGTCATGGAGAATGAACTCACGCTGCCAGGTGTGGCAACAAAACAAGAGCCTTTATCCACTGGTCCATCATGATACTCCCCACTTTATTAAAAGAAGCACAAGTTATACCTGGATCCCACTCTATTCCTTGGCATACCCTAAAACTGGTGTATATTCCTGCTACATGCTTTTCCAGATTTAGCAGCGTGCTTTTAAAATAAATGGCCATACTCGATACACACACACATTTTTTTTCATTCCATGTTTTTTCTAAGATTTATCCATGTTGAGCTACTCAACAATTTAAATGAGCTGAACATTCCATTTCCTTACTGAAGCAGACTTAAGTTCCCAACTTGTGTTACTAGACATGACGTGACAAGAACATTTTCTATCTTGGGGCTGAGGTCACAGTAAACATCTGTGCTAGTCCTGGAGTTGGGCCCCCAGCTCCACCAAAACTAAGTATTTTCTGCTCTGCCAGCTCCTATCCAAATGGCTTCCTAATATGGCCACACTGGTACTTTTTTTTTTTTCTGCCATCAGTGTATGAATTCTTTCTATTCTTTTGAAGACCTGGGTGAAGCTTTAGAAAATGTGATGTCCTAATTTTTGCATGTTAAAGATGCACTTGTAAATCTGTTCAATGTTTACTGGCTACTATTTGAGTCTATAGACTGTCTATTTATAACCGTTGTTAACATTTTTGGCCCCCGCCTCGGGTTATCTTTTTATTGCTTTATAGTTCTTTATATATTCTGTAGGGACACTCCTTGTTAGATATATTTTCTAAGTATCTTCATCCAGTCTGTGGCTCTTTTCAACTTTATTTAGATGTCTTCTGTAAAACAAGTTTTAAGTTTAAAATTTACAAATCTTTTCCTTCAAGGAAGAGAAAGCTGTCTTTGTTTTTTGAGATGGGTCTCACTATGTACCTTTGGCTGGTCTAGAACTCACAGAGGCCTGCCAGCCTGTTTCCCACATGCTGAGACTAGAGGCATGTGCCAACATGCTCAGCACAATTTACGTTGTCAAAGAACCCCCTGGCTGTAGGGTAGAAACACGGGGCCATACAAGGCAGGAGAATGGAGTATAGTAGTAGCAGTCGGGGTAGAATTATCTTTTATTTTTTAGTTATTAAAACAGTAACATGGGGCTGGAAATCTGGCTCGGTGGTTAAGAGCACTAGTTGCTCTTCCAGAGCACCTGGGCTCCATTCCCAGCAACCACATGGGACTACCGATTCTCCCTCCTGCCCCAGTGTCCCACAGAGCAGTGGTCTGCATCTTCTTGGTAAGAAGTACAAGCAGTCAGCAGAGCACTCACCTGCCGGCCTACTCGGTCAGGAGGGGGCCACAGAGCATCGTCTTCCTTGGTGATCTCACTGTCGTCAATGATTCTCTTCAGTTCCTCCATCACACTTTTATGTACATAAGCCTAAAAGCAGGGTTAAGATGCATGAGCACTGCAGCACATCATCAGAGACTTTGGGTCCCAATGTCTGCCTCTTCTTCACTGCTCTGTTTTGAGAGGTCACTGCATGGCCACACACACCCTCCTACTACTGCACAGTGTTTGGATTTTGAACTTCCAGAATGATGAGCTAAACAATCTCTTCTTTGTTTTTGAGACAGGATCTTATTTAGCTCAGCCTGGTTTCAAACTTGATATGAACTTGAAATTCTAATGCTCCTGCCTCACCCACGAAGCCCTGGGATTGCAAACACGTATCTTCATTCCTGGCAACAATTCTTCAATAGCCTGATTACAGACATGGACCACCATGACCAGTTCCTGTGGTACTAAGGACCAAACCCAGGGCCTCATGAAACCCAGCAGTCTACCAGCTGAGCTCCATCCTCAGCTCTATCCTAGCCATTCTTAATTAGAGAAGGTGTGTTTTAAGAGAGACATCTTTACTCAGTTTACTAGCTCATGCAGAAAAACAGAAAAGATATGATGCTGACTTGGCATAAAATTAACGCTAAATGTTACGATGATTTCCTGACTTCTATTTTCACGTGTGACAGAGTGGTTAAAGGAAACGGCAGTTTTGAAGCAGCCTTAATGTTACGGTAGAACTCACTGCAGAACGGAACACATGAGCTTACTGAGAGATGAGTGTACCTAAATTTTGGCCATTATCTCTTACAAGCAAGAATATGTAGTGAGGAGCTGCAGGCAGGCCTGCTTTTCATCCCGCCCGGCTCCCACACAGCTAGCCTAGCCCTGGAAATAACAACACACAAATTGTATTCGTTTAAACACTGCCTGGCCCATTATCTCTAGAGAGTTAGTTACTGGCTAACTCTCACATCTTGATTAACCCATTTCTAATAATCTGTGTAGCACCACGAGTTGGTGGCTTACCGGGAAAGATTCAGCATGTCTGACCTGGTGGCTGGCTCCATGGCATCTGCCTCATAGCCCTCTTCCCAGCATTCTGTTCTGTTTACTCTGCCTACCTAATTTTCTGTACTACCAAGGGCCAAGGCAGTCTCTTTATCAACCAATGAAAATAACACATAGACAGAAAGCCCATCTACATCAAGAATAACTTAGAACAAGCCTCAGATATAGTATCTGGGCTTTTAATTTCCTGTATATAAATATGGAAGACTACACAGTCACATGGGCATTTACGATCAGGGCTTAAAGAACATTCATGTATGGGCTGGAGATGGCTCAGAGGTTAAGAGCACTGACTGCTCTTCCAGAGGTCCTGAGTTCAATTCCCAGTACCCACATGGTGGCTCACAGCCATCTGTAATGAGATTCGGGGTCCTCTTCTGGTGTGCAGGCATACATGTAGACAGAATACTGTATACATAATAAATAAATAAATCTTAAAAAAAAGAACATTCAGGTATGCCAGGTAGTATGCGTATGTCTTATTTCCAGGGGAGGCAGAGGCAGGTGAATATCTGAGTTTGAGGCTAGCTTGGTCTATAGAGGGAGTTCCAGGGCAGTCAGGGCTACACAGAGAAACTCTATCTAAAAACAAACAAATACCCAAAACAGAATAGTAATAAAAAAAAAAACCAAAACAGAATAGTAATAAAAAAAACCCAAAACAAAAAAGAGAACCAGACAACAGCAAACAAAAGAGAAAAGAAAAAAAGAACTAAGTACTTGTTTCCCTACTCTTCATTTTTCATCATTACCAGAGAGAGCACACACACTGTACAACAAAAGGCTCTTGCAGTGAAGGGAAGTATCATACCTCCTTTCTGATCATGACATCATTTTTGTAATTGCTGTTGTTGGCATATCGCAGTTTTCCTGTGGGGGCAAAAAAAAAAATGAATGCAATGTACAACAAAACACAACCAAAGAAAGCACCAGAAGCCTACTAACAATATTAACTTTGCCTAAATTATACCCAAGTTCAACCCGCTTCACAGCTATCTTTTCAGTATTCCACTGGAAACTACCAACCCACTGAAGATGCACCTGACATTGAACTAGAGTTCAGGCAAAAGCTACTACGACGTGGCAAAAGAACACAGGCAGGTTCTTTTTTTTTAAAAAAAAAATATTTATTTATTGATTATGTATACAGTGCAGGCCAGAAGAGGGTACCAAGACTCATTACAGATGGCTGTGCACCACTATATTGAACTCAGGACCTTTGAAAGAACAGGCAGAGCTCTTAACTACTGAGCCATCTCTCCAGCCCCCCACAGGCAGGTTCTTTAACTACTCTGGCAAATAGCTTTTTGCAGGTCAATGACCTCAGCTGGGGGCTGGAGAGGTGGCTCAGAGGTTAAGAGCATTGCCTGCTCTTCCAAAGGTCCTGAGTTCAATTCCCAGCAACCACATGGTGGCTCACAATCATCTGTAATGGGGTCTGGTGCCCTCTTCTGGCCTGCAGGCATACACACAGACAGAATATTGTATACATAATAAATAAATAAATATTTTAAAAAAATGACCTCAGCTGTAAACAGGAATTGTAATTGCTAACTTACCCATACAGAGAACATGGGGAGGCACAACTGGGCTGTGAAGCATTTTGAAAACTGTAGGAAGCCGGATACACGAATACACACACATACGCACCCATGCGGTTTCGTGATGCTGACCAATTTCTGCATACTTTTAAACTGAGCACATATGGTTCCTAAGGCCTTTTCTGCATGTGTACAACCATCAGGCCAATTTGGGCATATAGTGGAGATAAAGAAGATTAAAAATTGCAAAATCACCTGAGCATACACCTTTAATCCCAGCACTCAGGAGGCAGAGGCTGGTGAATCTCTGTGAATTTGAGACTAATCTGGTTTGCGTGGAAATTTTGGAACAGACAAGGCTACACAGTAAGACCCTATCTCAAAAAAACAAAACAAAAGCAAAAGAACCATATGTATTGTAGCAGGAAAAAAAAACAAAAACCAAAACCAGGAAACTTTGGAGAGAAGAAGCATCCAGTTTAGGCTGAAGGTCTGAACAGGTTTCAGGCATAAAATGACTTCGGGTGGGTGGGATGTGGGAAGAATGTACAGTAAGGCGTAGGTGTGGGTTAAGGGACCAAGAAAAGACAAGATGATGTCCTGAACAGAATTCACATCAAAGAGACTGAAAATTAAAAAGTGCTTGGGATGTTGCAGACAGAAACGAAGTAGTGTGGGATGAGTATTTGTAGGGCTGAGGCTGGTAAGCAGGCAGGAACTCAGTGTGTGTGTCTGTATGCCATGGTAAGGGCTTTGAATTTATCAGGAAGGAAGAGAGCAGCTATTGATAGTATCCGAGACCTACAATAATCTAATTACACAGGCCTGCCGCTACATTTTCTTGTCCATCTTATAGAGAATGAAAAGGAAAAGATTTGAACAGAATTGTCCTTGCTGCTTCACCACATTGCAACCTTCCCAAATGTTACCAAACAGATACATTCTAATTGTTGCCAACAGTATCCTAAATCTTCTTCACATCTATAGCCCTAGTTGTCCTAGTTCTGACCATCATCTCTCATGACCCGACAACCACCATCACTCTTGCCTACTCTGTGTCCAAGAGCTAGGATCCTTTTTGAAGAACAGATCACACCTTTTCTCTTAAGAGTTTCAAGTTGTTTCCTGCCATGGCCTTTAAGCACCTACATAGTAAGGCTCCTACCTAACACTGTCTCCTGCTGATGCACGAACAATAAAAACTCATAGAGAGAAACTAGGGTTCAACCCAAAGGTCAGAAAAGCAAAACAGCAAACCACTGGCTCTTTCCTCTACCTCAGGTGATCCTGCCTTCAAGAATCTCAGAAGAGACTGAAAGCAGTCTCTGCGCCCCGCCCCCCACTTTTTTTGAGACAGGGATCCTTAGTAGCTATGGAGCCTGTCCTGGAACTTGCTCTGTAGACTGGGCTGGCCTCGAACTCACAGAGATCCGCCTACCTCTGCCTCCTGAGTGCTGAGATTAAAGGCGAGCGCCACCACTGCCTGGCTTCCTCCTGTTTTATAATCCTTTCTAGGGCTGGGATTAAAGGGAAGCACCGCCGGTTTCTATGGCAACTAGGGTGGCTACTGGAATTAAAGGTGTTACCATTGCCCGATCTGTAAGTGGGACTGTTGTACTCTCTGATCTTCAATCTTTATTAAAATACAAATGAAATGCCACTAAATCCTACTATTCTCCCTAGAACTCGCTATTATCCTTCAGTCATCACAATGGCCCCCTAAAACATGCCTGGTTCTTTGCTGCCCTATGACCTTTTCACTTGATACTCCTAGAGAATGCTTTTTTTCATGAGAGTCACGAACTGATCCCTTTCAATTACGGTTCAATTCAAATACCCACTCTTCAGAGTGCTCTCTAAAAGAGACCCTAACTTTTTTCCTTTCTTTTCTCTTCTCTTCCTTTCGTTCTTTCTTTTGTTTTTCCGAGACAGGGTTTCGAGACAGGTCCTAGCTGAAACTGGCTCTTGTAGACCAGGCTGGCCTCGAACTCACAGAGATCCGCCTGCCTGTGTCCCAAGTGCTGGGATTAAGGCGTGAGCCACCACTGCCCGGCTCGACCCTATTTTCTGATCACTTCTCACTATAGGAAATAACTGTTTATAGTTTCTCCCAGTACTAAAACACATTTTCCACGAAAGGGGAAATTTATCTTCGTTGCTCTATCCCCAGTGTGGAACACAGCCCAGTGTAAGATGGACATTCAATCAATCTTGGTTGAAATGTAAGCAAACCGGCTTTTTAAAAAGTTACTAAGGAGAAGCCCCAGTGTATGGACAGAAAGAACCAGTGAAGCCGAAAAAAGAATGCGCCTTTCATAACCCAACAGCACCGGTCTCAGCCCCTTCCTTCACTTCGCCACATTCCGGAGCCCCGCTTCTCCGCCCTCCCCCAGGTCTGGTCCCTCTCCTGGCAGGCGCGGGGTCGCTCTTACCGTCAGGTCGGAATTCAAACTCCAGGAACTCATGACCGAACTTGCCTTTATGACCCACGTAGTAACGCAGGTAAAAGTCACTCTCCATAGTTCACAAGGGAAATCAAGACCGAACTTTAGGAACAGATCACACTACTACGATCGGCGCCCTGCTGGCGCTCGGAAATGACGTTAAACCACCGCGACGCGAACAGTTTTTTGCTCCGAGAGGCGGGAACGAGATCGCCACGCCCCCTCGTCCAGAGGCGAGATCAAGATTACCGCTTCCCCTGGCCGGAAGTCCAGTGTTCTGCTAGGGGCTGGGCTTCCGTGAGGGCGTGTTCCTTCACAAGTGCGTCAGGAGACTTTTACCTTTAGGGTTTAGACCCAACCCTGCGCGCTCGGGTCCAGCCTGCTTCAACCGCAATTTAAAGACGGGGCTAGTCACACTCTGAACCTCCGTAAAAAGGGACAAAATGGTTCCCCGCCCTTTGAGCTCGCTGCGCCCTTCCCCGCCCCCAGTGTCTGAGTCAGGAGTGGGCTTTGAGGGCGAATGTAGTAGCGAATAGCGATGGTCTAGTGCTCAAAAGCTTAATACAGAGGGGCACGAGTTTGAGGCTAGAATCTGCTTGCTAAGACCCTGTTTAGAAAAAGTTCGTTTTACTTTTGTTTTTGTTAATTGTTTTTTGAGACAGGGTTTCTCTGTTTTACAGCTCTGGCTGTCCTGGAACTCGCTCTGTAGATCAGGCTGAACTTGAACGCACACAGATCCGCTTGCTCTGCCTCCCAAGTGCTGAGATTAAAGACTTGTGTCACCACCGCTTGACTTACTTAACTGTCTTAAGAAAAGTTTTCAATGACTCCTTCCCGAATCCACAACGTTGCCTGCACCTAATTGCCTGCACTGCCAACGTTCCTTTCTGTCATTTATTTTACATGTAGGCAGGGTACTGCTACATGGTCCAGACTGACCTGAGACTTGTAACCCTGCTACCTTATCTTCCAGAGTGTCACCACTCACGCACAAGTTTCACAAGTTGCCTTTCATCTCTTCTGTCTTCCAGGCTAACGTCTAGGATAGGTGTTGTGGGTGGATGTTAAAATGGATGTCGGATTCCCGCTCTTAGTAGCCTTACCCAGCAGTGATCCTCAGCCCTGGCTGCGTACTGATGGAATCCCACATTGACGCCTCCAAAAATACCCAGGCCAGGATTAGGCATGGTGGCCCACGCCTTTAGTCCCAGGACTTCAGAGGCAGAGTGGGGCAGATCTCTGTGAGTTTAAACCCAGCCTGGTCTGCATAGTAGTTCCAAGCCAGCCAGGACTACAAAGTGAAACTCTCTCATAAAACAAAACAAAAAAAGTAGGTGAGTCAAACATGGGAACCACTAACCAAGAGGTCATTTTTAAGAGTCAAAGTTGACCTCAGTGAAAGTTTTCAGACTGAGAATTTTAAGTTGAATAGGTCAAAAATAATAAAAACTCTAATTATAGAAGACTGACACACATCTTTACCAAACAGACTATTTCACCATTCCCTCACCTACCATTGTTTTGTTTGGTTGAGACAGAGTCTCACTGTATAGCCCTAGCTGGCCTGGAAGTCACTGTGTAGGCAAGACTGGGCTTGAGCACAGATATTCACCCACCTTTGCCTCTGGAGTACTGGTATTAGAGGCATGTGCCATCGCTATGTGTAGCTCCTACTGCATTTTAGAAAGACCCCTTTGGCTGTCATGTACGCTAGACTGGAAAATCGAAAGCCGGGAAGTATAATACCTTTACGATAGGTAGTTGTTAAAGTATCCATGAGGGTAGTAGTAATGCAATGATGACCCCCGTTCAGGTAATAACAATGCAGATTAAAAAGTGAGTGGATTTGAAATGAAATAACGTAATGCAAAGGGTAGGCCAAGGGGACTAAGTTGTGTCCAAAGCTGTTAGGAGAAAACCGGAAATAGGGTGGTGTTTACACTAAAATAAGAGTATTCCAAGAAGCGTGGCCTCGTGTTAAATACCACTCCTAGGTCAAGGAGGAGAAAAGGACTGGAGGTGTCTACAAGATTTCAAATAAGGGAGGCCCTGAGAAGGTCACCTCAATGGCAGGAGAATACGTGGCAGCTCAGAAATATTGGGCAGCAGGTAGGAAAAAATAATAATGGAGATGTGGAGTTATCTATCCCGACTGATGTGAGGCTGCTTCCTGGAGGGGAGAAACCTATTTTAGTACTTAATAAGGAGTAGGAGATCCTAGGCAGAGCCCGCTACACCTGCTATTGTTCTAGGACTACTAAAAAGCCCTGTACTTTACCCATTTCTTTATAAAATAGGAGTGGATAATACTGAAGATACTATTTTACAGGATCATCGCTAAGATTGAGGTGATTTGTGCAAACCAGTTAGTATACATTAAGTGATAGCTCACACCTCCCCCCCATTAAAGCACCACGATGAAACAAAACAGATTTTTTAAAAATGAATTTAATCTCTCTAGAAACAATGTGCTGATTTTACAAATGTCCACATTTGGTTTTCAGTTCACCAAGACGATGTCAGTACAGCTAGTGAAATGGAGCACACCTCCTTCAGTCCCTCGGCCTCTAGATGAAGCTGGACTGCCAAGGGTCTGCGTACAGAAGCTAGTGGAACTCAGAATGACACAAGAGCAGAAATGGTTAGTGCGACCCAGCGTTTTACATGCCTACTATCATACCAAATGTGGTGATATGGAGGGTGTGAGTTTGCAAACTGGTACTCTACCCCTCACGTTCACAGTTTGTATAGAACAAAATGTCATTTTAAAAGTTGGTGGTTTGTACAGTCTTCTCTTGTAGTTTTTGTAAAAAAAAAAAGTATCAAAACCCTTGTCTTTAAATATATATGTATATATAGGTATACAGGTAGCTTTTTTAAAATTAGTTTTGACAGCACAAAATGTTTGCAAATGAAGTTCTTAAGACTGTACACATGGTGCACAGTCTGAGTGAAGCGTCCTTTAACCGAAACTCTGGAACTTTAATTTCCTCCACCTTCTAAATTCTTCATAGCCTGAAAACTCCCAAATACCCTAAAAATACCGTGTAAGGAGACTCTGACACTATCTTCATGCATTTATGGAGAAGAAAACTACGTATTTAGAAGCTGCTAATGATGTTCTGTGAAATGGGGAGTGTGTGGTGGGATGGGAGTGGTCTTTGCATTCCTGTGGGATTAGATCTCTTTTCTCCTGCACCCAGTAGCACCTCACTACTGTGACTGGGCGATATTCTCTCCAGATTCTGTATCTCTATCATCTTGTCTTCTTTCTCACAGCTCAGAAAAATCTAGAAGGTGCTCGACAACATGGCATGCTTCTGTTGAAAATCCCACTGTTAAGACATTAGTTTTCACTGACCATTTCAAGAATCTCTGACTCAAATAAATAAAAAGCAGCCAGCATTCCCTGTGGCCACTGAAAAGCCTGAGGTGGAAAAATGTCACGCTTCAAAGTTTCCCATGATCCCTTGTACACGGTAAACAACGAAAGAAAGGTCTGCTTCATTTAATCAGAAATTACTTGATAAAGTGCTCATGCTGAACTTGTCTTTCCAAGCAGTTCCACTTCTTGTCACCTCTCCTGGAGCTCTGTGTTCCAGGTATAATGGACCACAAGCTGTCCCTAAAGCCCCGCTGCCGACCCCTGCCTCAGTCTTAGCTGTCTCTGCCACCAGAAGCAGCCTCAACACCGCTCTTTAATTAAGACTTGGCTTTGGGCCACATCTGTGAAGACCCAGGTTTTCATCTTTTCAGATAAAATGACCCATCTTTTTTGTTGTGCCATGGCAGTATTCTAAGTGAAGTCTACTTCTTTTTTTTTGTATCCATATGTATCTTCCACTGCAGTGAGCTCTGAAAGGGTGAAAGACATTTAATTGACCTTTGATGTTTGCAAGGCCTAGCACACACAGCACCTAGTGGGTAGTTTTAGAGATAAGTAGGTTGTGAATACATAAGATTAACTGAAGGGCTTAACAGTATTAACTGCCATCAATTTAAATCCCATCTCATTGTTTTTATTCCTTGAAGTCAGAAACCATTTCAGTCTCCCTCTGTGTACACATACACACATTCTGAAGAGTAAGCCAAGTTTTAGTTTCTTGTTGCAGAAAGGCCATTTCTGGTAGACCTTTCTCAGTCCATTGGACAGATAGTCATGGGAGAGGGAGCAGGTTTGATAGCTTGTTCAGGCAGCCCAGAGTTGTCTTCTGGAGAAGGGAGAACAAAAGGACTTGCCTGGCTTCTTTTTAATAAGTGGTTTGTTGAGTTTTCTGCCCTTTTGATTCATCACTAAGCATCCTTCTGGATGTTGTTGGCTGTGGCCACAGATGCACAGTGGCAAAAGGCAACATAGAATTTGAAAAATACCTCAGAAGGAGGCTCAGAAAGTCTTCAATGATAGGAGGAAGTGGATCTCCTCAGACTGCTTCTGATCTGCTGCTATCCATGTACTTGTCTGTTTGTTGTAGGTTGTGTCTATAGCCTCTGTTTTCAGACTGTGGTTGAAGCGTATTCAGGGAAGATGGCATTTACGAGTTGTGAATTTAATCATCTTTTGGAGGTCCTAGACGGTGTGTTTCAACCTTATTTTAAAGTCAAGGGTCTGACTGAAAGTTAGAAAACTATGTATTAACTACTGTTAGTTATTTCAGTTTCTTTGGAAGCAGATTTTTAAAAGAGCTGCTTATTGTATGTAAAATTTTGATGCTTTCCCTTTCACCATTTTTCTTCGGTTAAAATTGACTTTCCTTTCCATCCTTGAATGAATATAGTGAGTAAGCTCCATAGGAGTTGGTCACCTGCTTGTGAGACTGTTTGCAGTGGTTCCGAAGTCAACTGCATTTATCCAATGACTGTCTCAGGACCATCAGCACGTGTATACCAGAAAGACGTCATCAGACATAACAGCCATACTTAGAACACAGCATTTTTTTTAAAGGTTAGAAAATATACGAGTGACATAAAGTAAGCTCCTAGGAACAGGATGGCAGGACTTCAGATGATCTGCCTGAAATTCAGAGGCTGTCAAGTTCGGGAGACATTCAAGCTTCACTGGTTTGGGGGAAGCCGGAGGGTGAGAACAGGAGACATTTTAACTGTCAAGTTCCAGGCATGTCAAAGGTAGATACATATTCTCTGCTCCCACCTAAGCCAAATACTTCCATGTTGCACTTGATCTGGTCATTTAGCTGGAGTGAATTGGCAGAACAACAACATCACGGAAAGACCATACTTTGGAAGGGAAAGCTAGTGGGGACTGAATTTCTTTTGGGATTATGGGCTTATGTTTTCAACAGTAGATCCCACGTACAGAAAATGGCATTTCTCTCCACCCCACCCCCAAGGCTCATAAAAAGTAAAGGTGGTGTTCACAATGAAGAAAGATCTATATAAATACCCAGAGTTTTCCTTTTATTTATAAAGCAGTAAAACAAATCCTTGTGTGGACACATGCCCAATATGCTATAATATCTCCCATGGTATTTCCTCCCCCCAAATATAACTTTGGATGTGGTCACATTTTTGGACTTAGTTTTATCCATGTGAACATTTGACGGTAAGAAACATGTTTATTATTTTAAAATATTTCCCCTACTTAAGAAAATGGTAGAAAGCAAGGGGATGGAGAAATAGAGATGTAATCAAACCTATTCCAAAATCTTTGTCCTCATCCACAGCAAGTCATAGGTTCAGTGCCTGAGCCAGTTCTTACAGTCAACTTTGGAATCCTAGAAATGTTTTCCCTTAGCTCTAGAGCAGTGCTTCTCAATCTTCCTAATGCTGCGATCCTTGAATACAGTTCCTCATGTAGTGGTGACCCCCAACTATAAAATTATTTTTGTTGTTACTTCATACCTGTAATTTTGCTACTGTTATAAATCGTAATGTAAATATCTGTGTTTTTCAGTAGTCTTAGGTGACCCTGTGAAAGGGCCATTTGACCCATAAAGGGGTCGTGACCCATGGGTTGAGAACTGCTGCTCTAGAGGCTCAGCCTTCAGGAGCTTCAGAGGAAAGTCAGCCTGAGTCCTCACTGAGAGCTGAACTTTAAGAGGACTCGCTGAGTTCTGCTATTTTGAGCTCATGAGGGCTTCTGGCACTGTGTATCAGTGGCATGTATATCAGAAAGCCTAGGTGGGTGTCATGGCAGCCATGGACGAGCTGAAAAGCTTCTTACTGGCTCACCAAGGCCTCAGGAGTAGCCAGAGGTGAAAAGATCTACCTTTCCTGCCACATGTCTGTGTGAACTGTGGCATCTATTTTCTGAATGAAGTTTCTGACGGTGTCTCTGAAAACTAGATACCCCTCTCGTGGACTGTTTTAAAACAACTTTGTTTTTATGTATTTGAACAATAGTCATAAGTGTGCCTCTTCTCTACAGATCTTTTTCTTCCGCTCATACAAACATACACACATAAACACAGAGTCTGTGCAGTGGGCCAGTCATACCAAAAATAAATACTTTCACGTCTCTAAATTATTTATAGAGCTAACCTTACTTTTGAAATATGTTAATAAATAATCTAAATGAGGAAGGGAGTTGAAGTGTTCTTTTTATACTTATGTTGATGGATAGCCACAAAGCATAATTTTATTTACAAAAAAAACCCAAGTCCCTCAAACCTAAAAAAGCCCTCAAATCAAACATCCTCTGTAAATATAGTATTCAAATGATGAGTAAAGTTTGTACCATTGGCCCCCGTTTGGTTATATACATCATGTTAGTCACTCAGCAGTAGCTGTCCCATGAATTCCTCATGGGTAGTGCAACCAGTTAAAAAGTGTATAAAACATTATACATATAAAAACTTTCACATCCTTTGGATGTTTGCAGTTCATCATAACTTTGTGGTTACCTTTTTGCAACATAAATTTAAAAAAAGTTACACGCACACATTCATACACACTCACACAGACCCATATATAGAAATGACATTCATCCAGTCACACACCATCCATCCAAAGAGAGTAGTGCATAGGACTGAATTCCATGAGGCACGAAGTGGGTGGTCCCATCCTCAGGGCAGTCCATCATCTTCAATACTTAATGCCACTCGCTGGGGAAATAGAGCAAGAAATCATCATTAGATCTATAAGAGGTAATCTTTACTGAATATCAACAAAAGTATCAGACACAGTATTACTTTATAGAGATTAGCTCACATAATCTTCAAACTGCCAGTGACAAGATTTATCACACTTATTTCAGAGATGAGAAAACTGAGGCTCAATTATACCACTCTGAATCACACAGAAAATGGCTGAACTAAAGTTTGATCGCATGTTTGTGCAGAACTAGAAGTGTAGCTTCTTCCCATCATTTGTTCTCTCCTTCCAGAAAGAAGGGTAGCAAAGATCTAAACTTAGGTTCCTTATAATATTTTAAATTGAGTGAACTTAAGAGGGTTAACTGTCAAATGTTAAATATTGGCCAGTTAGCCACCTGTCTCCAGAATACAAATCACAATGAAGTGGGTACCATGTTGCACCCCTCTTAAGTGATAAAAGAGCATTGGAAAGCAATGTAAGTAATTATATCTAGTTCCCATTGGATGTTCAGTTTTCTTCTGCCTCAAATGGCTGACCAATGGCTCTGTTCCCTTCAGGGTTAAAATTCTTTCCTATACTAATGTAAAAGCTGTTGATTTATATCTTCCAATGATTACAGTTCTATATAGTCTCAGAGTTCTGGACAGGAAAGTTCCTAAAATTATTTTTGAGTAAGTGAATCCCTTTTCTCTCTTTCTGCTTTCTTTTCTAGGATATACATCTAACATTCTGTAACATACTCACAGAACCTTGACTGCCACTTTTCTCATTTCCTGGGCACCTCCTTGGATAGATCCCAGTTTCATTACTTTTCTCAAGCTATTTGGGGATAGCCTTCCTTCACTTATCTAAGCCTTAGTTTTATCAACTGTTTGTGAGGTTAGGATCTACTTCATAGGACTGGTGAGAAACCAAATGAGATAACATTTTTAGGGTTTTTACATGCTACCTAGCAAGTATGACATCTGAAGTAGTCTAGTCAAACCTAACCAGAGTAAAATAAGCATTTTCCATTTTCCATGGATACACCACATATGAAAAAAAGAAAAAAAAACCCCCATTGCCTTTCAAGTTAATTTTTGGTTCTATTTAATTTCTCCATGTATACTTGGTCATGCTTTAACTAACAGTGATATTGTCAAGCCACCCTCTTGATTCTCGCCCACCCTATCTCTAGGCCAAAGACAGCCCTGATAGTGATGGCAGAGATATAGGAGAAAAGGGAAGAAGACAGGTGTTGGAGAATTCTTATTTTCAGAGCTTCAAGGACATGTAGCCAATGACAGAGTGGAAAGAACATGGGCCTCTGTGCACACTGCCTGGAATTTAATCTTGGTTCTGCCACTTTCTGACCATGATCTCAGGGAAGTTATTAAAATTCTATGTTTCTCAGTTTTCTCAACTGTAAATGAAGCTAATAATATCACCTCCAAAGGTAACTGAAGATTAAATGAGAAAAAGATGTGTGAAACACTGAGAGCAGTGTATGACACTTAGGAGATGCTTGCTCAATCCCACTTTGCTTACTCCATTTCTCTGTTTCTCTATGGCTGGAAATTTAGTGTAGGCTGATTATAATTTACAAAGTGCTTTTAACTTTTTAGTCTCAGGAGGCAGAGAGAGCGGATTGTCCCTCTCATTATTACATTAGTAAAGATAAGTAGACAAGACCCAGGGCTATGAAACAGTGGGACTGAGACTCATCGTCTCTGTGCCTTCTCCGAGCTCTAAAAACCTGTTGGTCTGCACTGTTCTCAGTATAGGAGCCTTAAGGTCACCTGCCAACCCTCACAGCACTGATCAGCTCTGTTTCATACATCTCTCCTTTACCAACAGTTTGCTCCAACAGCAGTTTGTCTACCACACATTCAGTACATTCCACATGCCATTTCTTCTGTCTAGGGCAAGCCCATTCTTCCTCTGCCCCATATCAAGCTCACAGTTGTAGCCTTTCAAAACCAAAAAGCCTTCCAGGATTGGCTCTGTCTGCCTAGGTTTAAGGCCCTCACTCACCAGCCCCTTAGGCTCAGAGTGGCACTGCCCTACCTTGCACTTGACGCCAGGCAGCTCGGAAAGAGGGTTCTTCGGGAGTTGGTGCAGCTGTGACCTTGGTTCCCCCGGCAAGACAAAAAGCTCCTTGAGGGCAGGGGCTGGGTCTTCCAGGTCTCTGGTCTCCCCAAGACAGGGCTCTGCCCACAGTGGGCGATCAAAGCTGCTGATTGCCTGACAGGGGGATGGACTGGATGACCTTTGAGGTCATACTCAGCCCCCTGACTCTGCTGTATAACAATGACACCTGTTCTAACCACTCCATAATCCTTGTTTCCCAAAAGACCATGCTCTTTTGTGCCTCTAAGCCTTTGCACATGTTTCTGTCTAGAATGTCATTTCCATTCTTTCCATTCTTCCTTACCTAAAAACTACTATTTTTAAAGATAGTTCATCTGTTACTGTGAGTCATTATGTATCCCTGTTCCCCAGACAGAATTAGTAGCTCCCTGTCTGTGCTTCCATACCATCCATTCATTCAGTATTTGTTAAAAGCCATCTGGACTATGCTAAGCTCAGGAAAAGAGACTGACCACATCAGACCTGCCCTCAGAGACCTCAGGGTCTAGGAGGTTAACCACTAAGCAAAAGCTAAGTGGATTGTGGATGGAGAGGCCCAGTCAGGAGAGTGTAGGAAAAAAGCAAGCCTAGGAAGGCTTCCTAGAAGGGTAGCTCTTTCAACTTCCACCCATGACACTTAGCATCTCTAACTCCCCCACCAGCTACTTGGGAAGTAATGCAGTTCTTTATTAATTCTGAATATTTGATGTCTAATGTGGTGTTTGGCATTTAACTGGCATTCAGAGTTTGTTGGAATTCATATATGTATAGATAAATAGCCAGTTACCTTTCTGCAGAAAGATATTTGGCTTCTTAACTGCCATGAAGAGCCTCTAGGTGAAAGGTGGTCCTGATATTCTCATACCCCCATCACCTGCTTTAGTATGTCTGTGTTCTCCCAGAGCCAGAATGGTGCTGATATGTGGCAGGTTTTTGATAAGGTTAAAGGAAGGAGGAAGGAAGGAAGGAAGGAGGGAAGGAAGGAAGGAAGGCAGGCAGGCAGGCAGGCAAGGAGGGAGGGACAGGGTGAGAGGACAGAAGGGAGGGAAGGAGCTCTCCTCCTGAGGAGTACTTACTGCAGGGTAGACATGGCCAATCTGAGCAGTCCTCCCTATGTGAAGCTCATCTTCATCTTCTTCTTCTGTTGTCTTTCTGTACACTGGGTTGTCAAAGTTCATGCTCTTGGTGTTCTTCCGCTTCCAGTTTCTCCAGATCAGGTACCCACTGGTACACAGCAAGGCTATCACCACTGGAAGGAAGGACATATCACATTAAACAACTGGGATCTCTGGCCCAGCATCAAAACAGATTTTGCCATCTATCCAACTTTGCTGCCTTTTGCTCCCCAGCACTGTTTCTTTATGCTCATTTTCTCCTGCTTGAAAGTCCTCTCGAGAACCAATGTTTTCCTTCGTTAATTCTTCATCTTTTGAGATCCAGCTCAAATGTGAAGTCTTTCCCAACTGCTCTCTGGAAAGACTCTGCTGTTCTCTTAGGTATATTCTTATTTTTAAACATCTGTTCTCCCAACTGGAATGAGTCTTTGAGGGCTGGGCTAACTTAAAAAAATTATTTTTTAAATCATTTTATTTCTGTGTGTCTGTGAGAGTGTATACATGTGCACATGTGTGTGCAGGTACCTGTGAAGACCAGGAAAAGACTTCTGATCTCCTGGAACTGGTGTTACAGTTGGTTGTGAGCTATATGACATGGATGGTAGGAAATAAACTCCACTCTTTTACAAGAGCAGTGAACACTCCTAACACTGAGCCATCTCTCCAGCCTAGGCTGTGCTTTTTTATCTCTCTCTGTACCATGTCTAGCACTGAAAAGGTTCTCAGTGACACACGCTAAATGGCTGAGAAATGTTTGCTCAGACCTGTACCCTAATGCTGCCGCTTCTCTGGAACTCTTAAGAAAGTCACTGTCCCTCAAAAACTACATGTCTTCCCAAAGCTAAGGCTCCATCAGACGAAGAGTGTCTCTAGAAGGGGATGAAGAAGGCCAGCATAGGTTTGAGTTGAAGGCTTTAGAGCTAGGTAAAAATACTAAGCATTAAGTCCTTGTTGGACAGATGGGGAAGTCAAGTCCCATCACCATAGAGAATAAAGAAGGGAAAAGGCATCCTAGAAGCTCTGGGCCAAGGCCTAGGAAGGAACCCATGCTCTATTCCAGCTTGAGGGACAGGTCCTTCTAGAACTGGTGGGAGTGCAATCAAAGAGTTAGATCAAGATGATGGGAATGAGCAAGAACTCAATGGCCATGTGGGAACTGCAGAGGTAACCCAGGGTGGCCTACAGGAAGGGAGCTTCCAAGACTGTGCCCACCAAAGTAAGTAGTGGTCCTGAGCATATCAGTGGAAACTATTTAGGGTGTTGTAGAGGAGCTTCTGTTTGAGAAAGAATACCATAATTAAAGATAGCAATGAGGAAAATTTAGAATGTTAGAGAAGCTGGCAAAAAGACTATTAGAAATAATGTACCTAATCAAGAGTCAATATTTAAAAATCAATAGTTTTCTTTTTAATAAACAGTAACACATTAGAATGCCAAGGGTGGTAGCTCACATCTGTAATTCTAGCACTCGGAAGACTGAGGCAGGAAAATTATCATGAATTTGAGGACAGTCTGGACTACATAGTGAGCTCAGGGAAGTCTGCCTTACAGAGTGTTTGCAACTCTGCCACAAAAAAACACCCACCCACCCACCCACCCAAACAAACAAAATTCCCCGAAATAAATAACTAGTTAAAGTCATGAAAAAGCTGTACAGTGGTGGCACACGCCTTTAATCCCAACACTTGGGAGGCAGGAGCAAGTGGATCTTAGTGAATTTGAGGCCAGCCTGGTCTGCAGAGTGAATTCCAGGACAGTCAGGACTACACAGAGAAACCCTGTCTCAAAAAAAAAAAAAAAAAAAAAAAAAAACAAGCAAAAAACAAAAAAACCCCAAATGTCATGAAATAATAAGTACATTCGTAATGGCCCAGTAAAATTTACAAAATACCTGAAATCACCTAACAAGAAGTAAGCAAATGTGATATGATCTATCAAGTTCTGCTAAAGGACATAAGTGAAGGCTTAAATAGAGATGTCAGGTCCTAGATGGAAAAATTTGATACAGAAAAAATGTAAATTATCCTTATATAAATGTATATATCCAAAGCATGTTCAATGAAAATCTATCATAAATTTTACAAAATGGCACAATTATTTTAAAGAATAATTTAGAAGAGAAGCCAGATAAAAACATTTAAGAAAATGTTTACAAGAATCATATTTCATAAAGTATTTCTAGTCTACGGAACTAGACAGATAGTAAGTGAAGAGATTACACAGGCTAGCACATATAGGCATGAGTTTACAATAAAGATGATCACTACATCAGAAGGAAATGATGGATCCCTAAATACAATGGTTTTGGAGACTCTATACACATATATTAAAAAAATAGTTATGAATTAGAACTGGTATATCAATTAGAAAAGAAAACAGAGTTAAATCTCTACATCATGCCATATTTTAAAATAATAAATATCCAATTTCTGAAAAGAATTTAAATTAGAGAAAGAAAATACAGGAGACATTTTAAAAATTCAGAATTAAGTGGGTCTTTCTAAGCAAGACAGAAAATCCAGAACTCACAAAACAAAAGATTAACAGATCTGACATTTTAAAAATGTAAATTTATGAATGATAAAAGATACTATGAGCTAATTTAAAATCAAGTATCAGACTGGGAGAAAATATTTGTTTATACATCATTATGTTTTTAATATTTATTATGTATTTCTACAAATAAGATAACAAAAATAATGAGGCTGAGTGGGCAATTTGTACAGAGTAAAATGCAAATAAATGGCCAGGAAGCTTATGGGAACCTTCTTGTAGAAATAATACTCATCTTTCCCCTTCAATATTTTGAATTAAATATTGCTTTCCCAATATTTAAATTAGTAAACATTTAAATATTGATTCTTTCAGGAGGGTTATAGCAACCAGAAAGCACACATAGATGGCAGGAACAGGGTCACTCAAAACAAGCTAGAATAGTAGTCTCTCCACCATCTTCTGTGTTGAACCCTAACTCTCTCCATGCCTTGCCCACTCCTGGCTTTGCTCATGCTGTCTGTACTGCCTGGGCTGCTCTTGATTCTTCATTTGGCCAACCCAGCTCAAGGGCTATTTCTAGTGGGAAACCTTGCCTGTTCTCTTCCCTTTGAGACCAAGTGATTCCTTGGCATTCCCACCCAACTCAGTAACATAGCTTTACTCTTAGCGATTTGTGTCCCTTGGATAAGAATGCTGCTTTTAATATTACACTTATCTATTTGGGGGTGGGGTGGGCAGTGCATGCTACAAGGAAGGGTATGTGGAGATCAGAGAACAAACTTCAGGAACCAACTTCTTCCGCCATGTGACTTCCAGGGATAGAACCCGGGAAGTCAGCTTTGGTGGCAAGAGCTTTCCCCACTGACTCACAGGGCAGGGCCATGTCCTAATGTCCTTTCACTGCTTTGCCTTTCCTTAGTAGAGTTTGCACATAGTAGCTGCTTGATAAATGTTTGTTGAAAATCAAAGAGAAAGAAAACAAGACAGGATTATTTATTTATGAAATGACAAGCAGTTTGGCTTATCTTTAGCAGACATATAATTCCCTGTCATGTACCAGCTTGTGTAGGATGTGTTGCTTTCATTGGTTGAATAAAGAGACTGCCTTGGTCTTTTGATAGAGCAGAAACTTAGGTAGGCAGGAAAGACAGAACTGGATACTGGGAGAAAGAAGGCAGGCAGGGAGAACCGCCATGGAGTCGCCTGAGTCAGACATGCTGAATCTTTCCCTGTAAGCCACAACCTCGTGGTGACATACAGATTATTAGAAATGGGTTGAATCAAGATATGAGAGTTAGCCAATAAGAGGCTAGAGCTAGTGGGCCAGGCAGTAATTTAATTAATACAATTTCCATGTAATTATTTTGGGGCTAAGCTAGCCAGATGGCGGGACACAGCCCACTGCTTTCCTCACTACACCAGCCATTGCTAGGAGCTTGGGAGAGTGGTGAGCAAGAGACACCAGCTTCGGTCCCAGGGAGTATTCATTAGGTCTTCACACGGTGCGAGTGTGAAGGGGGTGGGCAGGGAGATGGCACCTGGATGTTCACATAGGGCCAGAAGCTGGAGAGCACTGTGTGCCATGCAATAACCCAAACTGAACCAGGCAGCATGCAACGTTCTTTATCCCTCCTGTGTCTTTCCCAAAGTTTGGGAAGAATCCTTTTACCGCCACTGACTGGGGCCACACTCACCTATGGGCACGATGATCCCAATGACAGCAGCAGTGACTGTTGAGCCCATCTGGCTGCCTTCATTCCCATCTGTAAAACACCAGCATTTAAAGAATGATGCTCTATCACTGTGAGTCCCAGCCCTTACTAGCCTCAAGCTGTAAGAACCATCCAGCCTCTTCTTGTTCTCACTCTAAAATGATGAGTATGTAATAATCCAGTCTTACTAAATTTCATCAAAATTCCTCAACAGAGGTTATTTCCATTTCATATAATGGCAAACTAAATTTTGATAAATGCAGAGTAGGACTTGAACTCGGGACGCACACCCCACGCCCTATACTCTTTCCATAGTCTCAGGACAGTAGAAGGCTGGGAGCTGTGCATGGCAGGTGATTGCTTAGATCTCCTTGTTGATGACAGGATCAGCTGTCTTTTTCAAACAAAATCCAATATATTGTCTCCACTCTTTTTGGTGGTCTGCCTGTTATATGGGTTACCAGCTTGTTTTCCTAAGAGGTTAAAATAAGATACACTAGAGTGTAGTAGAGTGTAATCAGAAGCATAGGATTCTGGGTCAGGCTTCCTGGGTGCAGATTCTATGTCTCTTACTCATTACCTGTGTGACACTGTGAAAGTTAATATTAGACACATAATGCATTATATTTCTTTATGTTAAAATACATAATGCATGTAAGGATTAAATGAGATAATTTATGTAAGATACTTAACACAATCTAGCTGGCCTTGCCTAATTCAAGAGGGTAGTGAGAGGTAGGAGTTGTTAAAAGGTATGCTAGCCAGGCATGGTGGTACATGCATATAACCCACCACCCAGGATGGTGAGGAAAGAAGACCTCACGTTCAGACTAGCCTGGGCTACATAGTGAGACCCCCTCTCTCGGGGGGGGGGGGCGGTTCTTGTTGTTATTGCTGTTAAAGGCACGTAAAAGCACATTCTTAAACCGAAGAGTGCTTGGAATATATACTATATTTTAAATACATTTCCTTTGCTAACTCACAGCCATCTTCCCTGTGACATCTGTACCGCATTGGCCCTGGGGTCCCATGAGAGCCCTCTGAGGTGTGAAGAGGAACATCTAGCCACATTTTCTCCACATCAGGTGTGAGTGCTCCCTGGCAATGTCCCCAGACTCATCCCCTCAATCTATTTCTCCAAGTCACCTCCGGCAAATCTGACTGATCAGAGGGCTGTGCTGCTGGCACACTAAGTGGAGGGCTGCAGAGACGGCTCACTTGTTAGGTGCTTGCCATGTGAGAAGGAAGATCTGGATTCTGCTCCCCAGTACGTGGAAAGCCAGGCATGGCAGCATGTGCCCACGGTGCCAGCACTGAGAAGGCAGAGACGGGAAGAAACCTGAAGCTTGCTGCCAGCCAGTTTGGCTCAGCCAGTGAGCTCCAGGTTGACTGCCTCAAGAATGAAGATGGAGAACTATTGAGAAGACTCTCGAGGTTGACCTATGGCCTCTACATGGACCACTCATGCACACACGGGTGGGGTGGGAAGAAGCTGACTGAAAGCGCTGCTGACCTCTTGCTGTGATGTGCTAGAACTTCCTGGGGCCCATGAGGACTGCTTAGAGCTCTGCCCCAGATGAGAGGAAATGGAATTCCATCTCCTCTGCAAACTCCAGGATGAGTACTCTATTCTTAGAATCCAGCTTCTGCTGGCAAAACACACCTGATCTGGAGGGTGTCACCAGGTTGCCTGGTTTCTGGGCCAGCCATGTATGGGAAAAAAAAATGTGAGGGATGCTTTAGCCGTTAAAATGAACTCCCCCTAGTAATTACAAAGGTATTTTCTGGTTAATGAGATAGAGCAGTTCCAACAGAGACAATAATTGCTTCCAATGATTTAAGGAGTGGTGAGCTTAATTATTTTATCCCAGTGTTTGGAAACAGGCACAAGCAGATCACAGTTATGGATGTTACTGTCTAGGCAGCTCACCATGGCTACTGGGAGCTCAGATTAGAGCTTTCCAAACTTGATGACTCTCACCTCAGGAACTCACAAAAACTGACATACACCTAGGCAGCAGGCACTTCCATTGGTAATGCCTCTTTTGCCCCAGCCTTGGCTGGCCTGCAACTCTCTATGTAGAGCAGGCTGGCCTAAAATTCACAGAGATGTATCTGCCTCTGCCTCCTGTGTAATGAAATTAAAGATACGTACCACCATACCAGGCTCCTTTGCCTTTTCTGACCATCTTGAGAAGCGAGTGGGGGGTAGCTTATTATTTGCTCCTTTTAGGGGAAGACTCTGAGGCTAAGAGATGGAATTAATAGTCTGCCTCCAGGCCCTTGAAAAGTTACGGATACCCAAGTTTCCTCAGTCCCAAAATGGCCCTTTCCCATCATTGCTTCCTTCTAAGAGGCAGTCATTAGTTAGTTCTGGGAAGAGCTCCCTTCCCAGCCACCCCCAACCTTCATCTTGGCTTCCATAGGACTCCCCCAAGTCATGAAAAAAACAGAGAGGTAATTTCCTTACAGTGCTGGGAGTGGTTGCTGGTTGCAGGGCTTAGGGTAGACAGGCTGATGCTGGGAGCCCTGGGAACACTAACTGAGTTTGGGACAGCAGTTGTCCGGCTTGGTGTCTCCGTACTGTGGTTCTGGTAGGTAGGGTCTTGGATGGTTGTCCCAGGGGCTCTGGTAGTGGTGGGTACTGTCCTTGTCATGGCAGAGGCTAACGTTGTAGTTGAGGTAGTCTGAGGTGCTGGAGGGGAAAGACCAGGAGGTCACTTAGACAGAGCAGTTTGTTGCTTTAGTGCCCAAATTATTGCTGCTGTATGTTATATGGAGGGACTCATCCTCTGGGTTTAGCTCAGATACCACTTTTGTGAAACTTTCCCTCATCCCCCTGAATGGGCCATCATCTTCTCTTTAGCTGAATCCTGAATCCTAGCACTTCACTTTGATTTGATGAGTCAGTGAAACAGTGCTGCAGAAGTAAGTGTGGAAGAGGCCTCTGCAAAAGACTAGAGGGAGCAGAAATCATACAACTCTACAAGCATTTTATCCAATATATAGTTAGATCGTTAACGTTAATTCTTCACCTTAAACAATTGAACCTGAACATTATAAATGATGCAACAGACTTAATGTTCAAGCCAAAGGCCTTGGATGTACATGCAGATGGGAATCAACCCTGTTTATGAGGATGAAGTGGTACCCCACCATTAGTTACAATTGTACTGCAAGGGCTTCTGTGCGATGTGCTGGTCTCGCTAAGAAACAGGCAAGCACAGTCGTCTTATAGAAACAGTCAGTGGAGATGGGGAGATTGAAGGCTCTTAACTCAAGGTTTTAGTTTATATTTATGGGTATTTTGCTTGTGCACCATGTGCTGGCCTGGTGCCCTAAGAGGTCAGAAGAAGGCATCAGGATTGGATCCCCTGAAACTGGAGTTAAGGATGGACATAAGCCACCATATGGATGCTAGGAACTGAACCCCGGTCCTCTGCAAGAGCAACAAGGGCTTGCAACCACTGAGCCATCTCCAGCCTCATTAACTTGATGTTTTCAAGGGAGTCCAGAAACTTCCTGAAAGTTGAATTTAAAATACTTTATGTATATGTGCATTTTTCTGGGAGATGGGAGAGCCGTAGGAGACCCCCAGGGGCGCATGCATTCAAGGAAGGTTAAAAAAGAGGAATATGCAAATGTGACAAGCAAACAGGGCAGACAGAGGAGAACCAGGAGCACACTGTGTCCTAGAAGCCAAGGGCAATGTCACTAACCTCGGTAGCATCTCTTCATGTCTGGGCCCAGCCACATTGTGTCAGGACAGGCACATGTGTACTTGGGGGAGTGGCTGGAGATCTGAGGAGCAGGAAGGCACAGGTATTCACACCCACCATTGGGCTGGGCGCTCAGTTCACAGGCATCTGCAGCTGATGGCAGGGGAGGGGCAGACAGACAAAATGTTGGGCCACTGACAGGCCATGCCAGGTCCTCTTGTCTTCCAATAATGAGATCCCACCACTGGACTTGCTCTCCTTTTATCTGGGCACCCACCAGCACAGTACTTGGTACTTTATTCCTACTCTCATTCAGTTCTTACAGTTCTGACAGATGGGCCCATGCTCAGAGAACAAATGTACAAATTACAACTCAAGGAATTTTAGAGGCAGACTTTAAATTGCAGTATACTGATTCCCAAACTAAACCTACCCCACCCTTACGGCTTTTGTCTTGATTTTTCCTCCTCTAAGTCTCATGTCATATCTTTCTTCTTTAAATTCCTAGAACTAGAATCAGGCACCACAGTTATCTCCTTGCTCTTCTTTGCTGTTCCTCTCACTCCGGCAGCCAGTACCTGTTACAGTTAGTGGTGATTGAGGAGGAGACAACCTAGCAGTAAGATGACTAGATCTGTTCCCACTGAGCCACCTGCCTTGCTGTAAGGCCTCAAGACACATTATTTTATATTGCTGCAAAATGGGTGTGAGAAGTGAACAAGAAGCTATGTGTCCCAACAGAAGGAACTTTGCCATCAGGTGGATCTGAATGTATATTTTTGTTCTTCTACCTGCTAACATTGTTTTATCTCTCTAAGCTTCAGTTTCTTCGATAATTGAATGAGGAAAAATAATAAGCACCTGTTACAGTATTAGTAAAACTAGGAAACTTATGTGTTCATTTCTTCCTAGCCTTGCTTCACACAGAGGCTGAAGCAAAATGAGACAAAATATGGCAACATGCTTTACAAGAGGAATTATTGTATTCCTGGAGATGCTGAGTCATGGCATGAATGGGAGGAAGCAGCCTGCCAAATGGCAGGAGAGGACACAGGCAGGCACCCAAGGGCCAGGAAAGGTTTACTTACCCGTTGGCTGCTTCAGCTCATGGAAGATTACAATGTCATGAGGGTTATTGAGGTTCTCAGCCAGGATGGAGATTTCTAAGCCATTGAGCCGATTTGCACTGAAAATGGCCTCATTCTCCAGATCTGTCCAGAATACCCTGTCCTGTGGAATACAGATGTAAAGGGTAGGGAGCCCAGGATCCTAACTCATGATCCCAGTCTTAGGACCTAGCCCCAAATCAGTGATGGGAAGAACTGACCTGACAGCTTTCCAGAGCGACCTACCCTGCCCACAGGTTCTCAGAGGATTCTTTGCCTCTGATGATGATGCAAACTCACCTAACTTCCTTCTGTCTTAGAGGACATTTGACCAGAGGACCAAACCTACTCTATAGCTGAGCTAGGCTTACTTCCTGGAGCCAACAGAAAACCAAGGTTGGATCTCTATAGCTAGTACCATTCCTGTGGCTTGGAACTAAGTCAGAAGGAATGCGTGAGTTCCTGAGGGCCAGCTGCTATCGGGCCTCCTGGGAGGATACACACAAGTTTATATGGTTATTCCATAGAAGCTTGGATATGCATCTGTAGGCAAATTCACAATTACAGGTGCAACCATGCATCTTGTCTACAGATCCAGATATACCCCACAGGTCCATCTGTCCTCACAAAGACACACTCATGAAGTTCCTCTGTTAGTATGCATACACATAAAACTACACACACAGGAACATACACTTTTACTTTGGTGCATTTATGTACATACATGCACATACACATTCTTTACGTGTGTCAGGGAGATGCTCAAGTACACATGCATGTCCAGTACACTTGAACTGAAGCAGGGCTGCATTTGGAGGAGATACTTTTGCCTACGAGTTCAATCAGTACTGAATGGAGCTGCTCTAAGAAAATACTGCCATTGCCTCCTAATTATGCCTTCCCTTGATGGCAGGGTTAGTTTTGGGAAGAGCTGGGAGAGTATAAGAAATTCTGGTAGCTTCTGGCTTCCTTATTTCCCAAGAAGAAAGGAAGTCAGGGTCAGGGCTTCTTGATCCTCTCTTTTTGAAAGCTTGGATGGTGTCTGATTTACTTCTGTGACCCCATGATTCAACAAAGGTCAGCACAGAAATGAGCTGACCTGCATAGCATCTCTCAGGACATGACCTATATGAAATGATTCTAAGGAAACACATATTCCTTTCCCCTTCCTCCTTTTGTTAGGAGCCTTCTTCATATGAGATATAGTGCTAGGTGCTAAGGACATGGAGAAGAAGCGTCTGTGCTGAGTAATTTATCTGTGACATTCTCTGAACGAGGCTCTTGGGGAGAGAGAACACAGGAAAGACTGTCAGGCAGGCTGGGCTGCAAAGCCTCTGTATAGGTGGCTCTCAGAATATATACAAACATGTCAGTTGGCTTCCCTATTCTTTTGTTTCCCTTTGGACAAGTCTCAGGGAAGCATCGTATTTGAACAAGCCCTTTCTAGGTTTCATATTCCCAGAAGGGTCATACCCACCCTCTTAGGGCTTACCTCAAATACAGCTATCCCAAAAGGGTGACTCAGGAAGTCAGGGGAGAAAATCAGCATCTTTCTGTTGCCTCCATTGAAGTCAATGCTGGACAGCTGGTGCAGCTTGGAGTCCACCCAGTACAAACGCTGGCTCAGCAAGTCTTGGGGAGGAGGGATCAGGTCAGACACCAGTTACTACAGCTGCATCTCTGCCCCACTGAACTCTTCTCCACCCACATTCCCAGGCCTTACACTGAACTTAGCCTGAGGGAACAAAGACACCTGGCCTCCATGAGGGGACAGAAAGAAGACTAATGGGACCCCTAACAGTTATCAGGATCAGTTCTAGTACAGGCTCCCAACTCAGGTAAATAGGCAGGGCTCACCCAGAGTGATTCCATTGGGCCATTCAATATTGTCTGAAACCAGTGTTTGCCGGTATGCACCATTGAGCCCAGATTTCTCAATCTTTGCTTGGAATCCCCAGTCAGACCAGTACATGAACCTGAAAGACAAGAAGAGCCCACATTTAGCTTCTTGTTTGGGACAGTTGGGGTGGTCTGAGTCACAAAGGATAGGGGATCCACTGAATAGTTGGGGGTTATATTTAATGGGAAACCTCCGAAATCCTTTGGAACTATCTCTGTCAGAACTGACAGGTACTTTAACCTTCATCTAGTGAGAGCCTGGGGAAGCTCGGCTCACCTCTAAACTACCCAGTCTCAGCTGCATAGCCTGTAAGCCCAGCCCTAGAGCACCTGTGTGGAAAGCGTCCCTGCAAACCTCTCCTGATTTACAGAGAAGAGGTTAAATGACCATCCTAACTCAGGTCCCTGCTCCTAGACCCTCGTTCCTACTGGAGACCATAGTAGCCTACTGGTACAGATTTACGCTTTCATGAGAATGCTTTCAGTAGCTGACCTCAATTTAAGAGGGTTTCTTATTCCTTCTTAACAACCGAAGACAAGGAAGAAGGAACACTTCCACTGAGGAAGGAACAAGGTATTGTTTTGTTCATGATTCCTAAGCCCCCACCCAGGTGTGGACAGAATAAAGCAGCATAGGTGGTAAGGAGCCCACATATTGAGCAACAAGGGTGGAGAGAGGTGAGGAGTTAGGAACAGATCAACCCCAGTGACCTTAATCTTCAAATCACATTGATTGTGCTGAATGCATGGTTTTATGTAACTCCCACTGGGAAAAGCCATAGGGAGAGATTCAGGATTACAAGGAAAAACTCCACTGTATAATGGGTAGGTGGTGTCTCACAATGAAATAGACTTCATGAAGAGTAATGAGTTCTCTGTCCCTGAAGAAGGTTAAGCAGCTGCCAGATACCCACCAACAAAAGCCTGCAGGGCCACTACCCCAAGAGCTACTCTCAAGAATCTCTAGTACTGCAGTGCTCCAAGATGTGCCATTTCAGTGAATGAGCCAAGAGTCCAGGGAGCTGTCTGTGACTAGTGGCCAATGCCTGAGCTGGAGACAAGTGGGATGAGGGCCATTTGGATTTCTTTCCCTGTGTCTCTGACTGAGCCACAGGCTTCTTGAACCCTTGACAGTTCTTAGACACATGAGAACAACACGTGTGCTGGTGAAATGGAAAGTCTGAGTGAGGATACTCACCCTCGCAGGGGGTCAACGGCAATGGCTCGGGGCTCACTGAGTTCACGACTGAAGAGAGTACATCGGCGGCGGCCATCAAGTGTGGCCACTGAGATGGTCTTGTTTCCTGAGTCTGTCCAGTAGATGTGCTTATGGACCCAGTCCACCGCCAAGCCCTCTGGAGAGTGCAGCTGCTCATCAATGAGGACCACCTGCTCGTCCAGGATACTGGCCTTGTCCATGGGGGCACTTAGGAGAAAGCAGGGCTGGCCATGGGCAGATGCTCCACCCATGGGCCCATGTGGAGCTGCCTTTGCAACCCTCCCCATTTTGTCTTTTCTCTGCGCCATGGCAGTGGGTTTTAGAGGAACTTGACTAAGCTCCACACAACACATCCCTTGAACCAGGAAAGGGGCACAGGCCGAATCAGCCAGTTTCTAGCCTGGTGGAGCTCAGTTAGTGGGGGAAGAAGTGTGCAGGCAGATACAATGCAGTGTGGAAGCTACAGCAGCAGGGAATGGAGACTGCATCTTCCTGCAGAGTGGGAGAAGCCTTGTGGTTGAGTTCTGAAGGACTAGATTACCAGGGGCGCAAAAGATAAAGCCGGACACAAAGGGACCAGTGTATACAAGTCTAGAAGCAAGCACGTTCTGGAACGACGCAGTGTTTGGTGTGGTGGAGCTGGCTTATGGGATGTAAAACTGAAAGTAAGTGCAGGCAAGAACCACATCCTCATAGGTGAGTGTGCTGCTAATTAGAGTTTATACTGGAGCAAGAGTGGTATAGCTAGGAATGTCAGATCTCTGTGGCACCCGTGCAATGGGCAGGTTTGAAAGGAAAAGAATGAAGGAAGGGAAAGAGATGGGGGGAGGTTATGACATGCAGAGGTGAGATAAGTTGTGTGGTGCAGAGAACCGACTGCATAAACACACGGGCATCAGTAACCGGACTTTGCTTCCCAAATGCTGTGCCTACAGGTCGTTCCCTCCCTCACCCCCGACATTTCTCTCCATGTTATCACTGCCATCCATAATTCTGACATTCTCTTCATATCAGACCGAGAAGCACCCTTAGATAGCCCAGAGACACCTTTACGCAATGCGTTCCAAACTGCTCATCCTCATTCCTGTCCCTCAACCACAGACTGCCCAACCCCCAATCTCTGATCTCCCGTGTGTCCCCCAATAAAAGAGCAGCACAGCTGATAAAAACCCCAAGCCAGATTCCTGAGACTCCCCAAATTAACCCATGAGTTAGTCTGGGTAATGCCTCATTCAGCCCCAGACCCAGTCTCTCATCAAATCCTGCTTGCCAGTCACATTTGTTGGATAGGCTCTAGCTGCTTGTATGTATGTAAGGCGTGAACTCAGTATGTGTATGTGCGCTGTGGGAGGCAGGAATCTAGTTGTCAGTACGTCACACTCGGCAGTTTGTTTTTGTCTTCTCATCTACCCACCCACCCATCCTATCTTTCTTTCTACGATGACTCGGTGTCTACCCAATGCCTGGTTATCATCAGTCTTGCCAAGTAGATCTCAAAGGTAAAATAAGGACATAAACTGTGAAAAGGGGCCAAGATATGCAAGGAGATATGGCATCTGAGACAGATCTAAGAGAGAACTTTCTCAAGTGTCCGGTGATTTTTCCCAAGTGCCAGAGTCCACTCCTGAAGTCACAGCCAGTGATCGGAGTACCCCAGTGACAAATGAGGTACTACCACCCAGGAAGTTTTCCCAACTACCAAATTGGGTCAAGGTCTTCTTTCTACCTTCATCTCATGACTGCAAAAAGGTGGCTCACTAGTTATATGTGGGATCCTCCCGGCAGAGATCAGATCTTAGTCATCTTGAATCCTCGGGATCCAGAATATAGATCTAAGCCAGATTTGTAGTTCTCCATGGAGAGCATTTTCCCTTTTCCTCTGTCCTGTACTTCACTGTTAGGCCACCAGGGGTCAGACACAGTCTAGGATGTGGGCTCAAAGTCCTGGTACTTCTACTGCCACTGTGATTCTGTATCCCTTCTCAAGCCCAACTCCTCTTGGGGCCATGCTTCCTCTTCCGAGTAAATAGCCCCTCCCTCAAGTCTCAGGGCTTAGCTGCAGGGGGCAGGCCACTTACCTGTAGATCTTGCGGTAGGAAAGGTCACACCAGTATATTCGATTGGTAGCTACTTCCACGTCCAGTGACACGACATTCTTGAGCGTGGGGATGAGACGCGAGTAGTCCCGCTTCACCAGGTCTATTCTTCGTACCTCGTGTCGGTTGGTGAAGATTAGGGATGGGCTCTTGCCAACTGCCATGCAAGGAAGCAGTGTCAATGGAGGAAGCAGGGAGTCCATAGAGACCAAGTTTCTGCCACTAGTTTGCTGGAGGAGGCCTCGTTTTCCTATGAAGTAGGGATGATGGTCCTACCTCACAGGCTAGAAGGGCAGATGAAATAATGAGTACCAGCACACAGCAGACGCTCTCTTCTCCACTAGATCCAAGCTCCCAAGTCCACGACTCCTAACGTCCTCAGGTCTGCACAGAGGCCTTGTGCAGTATAGCCCTGCTGTCTGTCTAGCTTATCAGCTTTTTTTTCCCATCCTGGATTCCAGCACAGCTACCTGCATTCTGTTTTTCCCCAGCCCTTTCACTGCCCCAGGCCCTTTTCAAGTCTCTCCCTTGTCCAGAGTGTGTTCTTGGCAGCAATCACTACTGTTTCTGCTTGGGGATCCACCTGTCATCCTGCAAGAATGACCCGCATGACCAAATAAAGGTCCTAGAAAGATAGCCCAGCAGGCTGGGTTAAGTTTGTTGAGCCATCTACAGAGACAGGATATATGTGGCATCTGACAAGATCACACACATGCACTGTACAGAACATACAACTGGTCACGTATATATCAAGCTTATATTTAGATTCTAGAGTTAGACTTAGAAGATCACGTGGGACCTAGATATTTGTGACTTTCAACTGGAAGGTTGCTGTCCCAGAGGTCTTTAAGGACCTTGCACTGCCCACCTCAGGTGGCTTTGAGATGTATCAGGCAATTCTCAGGAGCAGTTCCCATGGTTCCCACTACACATTTGTCAGCCACCTGGTCCCTGTCTGTGCATTTGTGCCAGGTTTATGGGGACAGGATGGGCCCAGTATAGAGCCATGTAGTAATTGGGGCTGTACCGTGTACACACAAACATACAGTGTGAGGATGGAAACTATTTCAAGGCAGAGGGGCACGAGGAAAGTGATGATACAGATGGCAGGGGAAATGGGGCTAAAAGTACAGGAAGTATCAGATGGAAAGCTAGGTTCTAGGCCTACTCTGTCCCCAATGAACCAGAACTTCTCTCGCTCCAAATAACAGTCACGACTTTACCCCTCTGAAGTGACCAGCTGGGTTAGAGGCGGCTTGTGAATTGTAATGAGAACTGTGTCAGCAACAGGGACCTGTGTGTTTATGATCTGAGGGTCTTTTTTATAACTGCACCTTAGATATTCACATGTATGGATCTAGTATGTATATCTAGTACGTTATTTCTACTGCACATATATGGACCACATTATTCATCATGTCCCATACAGAAGATCAGACAGGTTACATGTGATGTATGTATGTGCATTATATAATGTGTGGTGTGGGTGGTATATTTTAGGATTTATGGATCTGATGTCAAGAATTGTAGCTACTGTGTTATAATCCATGTGTTCTATGAAGTATTTATGTGAAACTCCAGACTTCTACTGAACTGTTTGTGTAATGTGCCCATGTGGAGAGCTACCTTATACTCAACATGTCCAACACAGTCTACATTCTTCCCAAACATGCCTTTCACCCTTTCTCATATGCTGAAATAGTAATTCATTTTTTAAATTATTTGTTCCTGAAATCTTCTGGCTCATTTTTCTCTAGGATCCCACTGTAATTTATAAGCAAATCCAGCTAGCTGGCCTTCAAAATATACACACATCTGTTCCCTTCTTGCTATTACCGCAGCAGCCATCCTGCTCCATGCCTTTCTCTGGAGCACTGCGATAACATGTGGTCTCCCTCCGGCCTTCTGCAGGCTGTTCTCAGCGTGAAGCCAGAGGAGTTTCCACGTTACATTTCCTTTCCACTCAGAACCCTCTGAGGGCTTCCCTCAGATTCAGGAGTCTTTACAACCGTCTGGAAGGCTTTGGGGAATGCCACGTCACCTCTGACTTCACCTTTCACCTTCTTCCTGGTTGCATCTTCAACATTCAGTCACACTCCTTTCCCCAGGCTTTGGCACTTTCTTTCCCTTCAGCCTGGAATGCCATTCCTGTAGATAACTGTTGGGCTCATCCTTTCACCTCCTGTTTTAGGTCCTCACGCAAATGCCCTTTTTATTTAGTGAGGGCTTCCCTGACTATTGTTTAAAACCATAACCCACCTCTCTCCAAGACTTTTCCATCACTTCCTACTTTATTTCCCCTTACTTGCCACCTGCCATACACTGTATTTTATTTATCCATCATATGTTTTGTCTGTCTTACTCATTAACAAGGTGTCTTGTGCTGACTGAATCTCTAGTGCCTACAGCGATGTTATTGCACTTAATATAAAGAATTAATAATTCAGTTGACTGAATAGATCAATATATAGATCTACACAAGTCATGCACTTCATGTGAGCTGTCTATGCCGGTTGTGTGGTCCACACCTGTGCCTATACGTTGTGCTGAACAAATGGAGTCCCCAGGCTATCATGGATGGCTCTAACCATGCCTGTGGGTGTTAGCGTGCAGTGCACTGTGCATGTGATGTTCACTTGTATTTTGAGCACTGTGGGAGTGTGTGTTTAACCACTCCTCACATATGTGGCAGTCGGGTGCTTCATAGACCCTCCAGAGTTGTTCCCTTTTCCTTAGGAAGTCCATACCTACAGCTTTGCAGTTCTTGGTCAGTGTATCCATCTCATAGCCAGGGTGGCATTCACACTTAAAGTAGCCCTTGTAATTCACACAGATTTGGCTGCAGGCATCTGGGTCCTGGCATTCATCAATGTCTGTGGGAAAGACCAGAAGTCAGAACCGGCAGGAGGATCTGTATCTGCTTGGGCAGATTGGGGAAGGCTCACCGCCACAGGTCTTCTGGTCCAAGAGCTGGAAGCCTGTTGGGCATGTGCACTCAAAGCCAATCTTGAGGTCAGTGCAGATATGGGAACAACCGCCATTATTGTGCAGACACTCGTTCAGCCCTGGGAAGGGACACAAGCTGCTGAACTCTGACAGGCAGGGAAATGGCACAGAGCAAAGCAAAGCCTTGGGGCAGCAGACTCCCATAGAACCAGGAAAACAGGAAGCTGCGCTGAACCTTTACCTCTTTAGCCAGGTGAATGGGAAGGAGGAGGATCAGATGGCAGGCCCCTGATTAGAAAAGACGGGCCAGTGGACAAGGAGCACACAGGTCTTGTCCTCCTAGCCAGAGCTCCATCCACTGCCAGACTAGAGGTAGCTAGGCCTTTCCTGGAGCTCTGGGGTCTTTTACAAACACTTTTTAAAAACAGTTCCTTCTAACCTTTAAGCTTAAAGCTTGCATGTGTAATGTTCGCCCCTCGAAAGACCTCAGGAATGCTTTCTGAAGGCTTCTGTACATCCATCCTCAGCTTAAGGAGCCTGCTTCACTCCAAGGCAGGTGATGCCACTCTGGAATGGTGCTGCCCTTAGAAACCTTTTCCTCACAGGAGCTGCCTTCTGTAACTCTCTCCTCCTCCCATCTGTGCACCATGGGGCTGGCTGCCGTGCAGGGGCTCCCTCAGCTCTCTGCCAAGTGCTTACTGCTGGTCTCCTACCATGTGCATAGCCCAGAGTTAGTCTGTCGGTCAGGAGGAATAATGCAGAATACCCTTACTTGCTACAGCTGAGTCTTAGGCCAGACTCTCTTTCACACGTGCCTGTGGACAAATCAGGATTCTCCTACCAGAATTTACACAATGTCCACTCCTCTTTGACCTGACCATTCATCTACCTCGCCACAAGCCTAGACCAGAATTACCACGTGCTGCATAGAGTGAAGGGATGTCAAGAAGTCACCTGGATCTGGTTCCCTCATTCTCCACTCCCTCACCAACTTCTGGAGGGTTCTAGGGGAGGCCAAAACCAAGGTTTAGCAAGTTCTCACAGCATCTCCTGGGCTTAGAATCACAGAAAGTTAATTCCACAAGCCAGGTGAAAGTGCCACACTGCCCTTCCGCCCACCAGGTTCATGCACTGAACTGCACTCCAGCCAAGCGAAGCAGCGCTGAGTGGAGCCAGCTGTGGCCATGCATACAGCTGGTTTGAGCTGCCCACCCCAGGCCATGCACAGCTGTGGGTGTCCCCGCCTCCAGCTGGAGCCATGCTTAGGGAATGTCCCCATTACCCCTGGGCCTCCTCCTGTTTCCCTGGAATGTTGGTGCAACTGAAAGAACAAGACCACAGCAATCCCATGACTTTGGGGGACTGGAAGTGGCTCTGTCGGGCCCATCCCTGGGAAGCCCCAGGCTTCTGGAGGTGTCTGAGCCACAGGAGCTTCAGAGTAGTCGCTGGGAGATCTCCCGCTGGGAATTATTCTGTCGTGCACACCCTGTCACCTGTCTTGAGCTCCATCCATCCGTTTGTTCTCCCATTCACGCGCTGCCTCAGTAAAGCACCCACCCACTTCCTTCCGCTCTTTCTGTAGGTGGTAGCAACTCCACAGTTGTGCTTACTGGACACTTAGCCAAATGGAATCTATAGGGTGGTGCTGCTCAGGAAGAGCTCGAAATGACTGTGGCTTTTTGATGAAAGAAGGTACAGAGTACCCCAAGGCTAACAAAGGTTGAGAGGGGAGAAAAGCTAGGAGGCCCCAATATCCCTGACCACCTTCTTTAGAAGGCCTGAAGAGAGGCTCTGTTCCTCCCCAATTCTGTGTAACCTGTAGGCAGAGCTGGGAGAGGAAGGAAGAGGTAGAGTGGTCTAGAGGCCTGAATAGCATTTGACGTCACTTTCCCCAGCACAGTACACACTTGCATGCACACACCTTCATGCGCACACACACATACCCATACTAGCTTATGCAGAGGCATAGACAGGTCTGCAGGCTCTGCAGACATGGAAATGCAGGCAGAGATGCATGAATGCAATAGTTCAGAAACTTGGATACAGACGCTGGTCTCTTCACCAGCACGGACAAAAAGAACACACAGACACAAACGAGCACATATTTCTGATGAGCATGTCATGCAGAAGAGAGTTTGGTAGGTTAGTAGTCCCTGGGTAACGGCAGCTCCGAGTGTAGGGAAGCTCGGTTCAGCTAGCTGCTCCTGTTTCCCTGCCTCCCTTTCCACGAGACCCTTCTGGATAGAGTGTGGGTCTCCTGCAAGCCCAGGTGGAGGCTCAGCAAGCTTTCCTTAGCTGCTCTTCCTTTCAGTCAGTCTGGTTTCATTTGAAATCTTCAGAAGGAGAGCAAAGAGGCTGCTCCTGGGGAGCTCTGGGACATGATGTTCCTCTGAGTACCCAGTAGGGGAGGTGTTGGGCAGTCTTCCTGGAGAGAGGACAAGGAGGGGCCAGCCTAGACTCTGTTTTCAGGGGCCTCCTTTGTCCAGTTCTCTGGAATTCTGTCCTGACATAAGCAGAGATGACTCACATCTCTTCTGCGCTTGCTAGTCACAGGCTAGCCGGCCCTCCCTGCTTCCCTCTAGCTTAAACTGCACATCAGCCCTCGCCCTCGCCCAGGTTCCAGCCTCTCAGAGTTCAGAATGGTAACACTGCCTGCTGCTGGGAGGACCCTGCTCCCATTCAGGCCTGGCCTGGCAGTGATGCTGGCTGGGATACACTTCTAACGGGCTTCCTTGCTTCTTCCAACCTTTGACTTTGCAAGGCGTCCTACCAAGGGCTGGAAGAGCTCAAGGACCAAGGCCATGGCTAGATCATCAGGGCAGGGACATAGAGAAAGAGAGAAACTTGCAGAGGGCACACACTCAGTTTATATGGTCTGTGAATGACAGAAGCGAAGAGGTCAATTTTATGAGAAGCAGCCTAACCTTTGAGCATCTAGACTTCAAGGGAAAGCCCCTTAGAGCTTTGCAGCTAGAGATCCTCGTGGCAAATGGCCTGATGCGAGGCTACAGGACAGATTGCACTTGGTCTAGAGGGTCAGAAGAGGTATTAGGGCCTCTATCCTGGACGCCAGGAGGGAACACAGTGAGCACATTAGTCCAGCTGTTAGGTGTAGATAGGTAGCATACCACACTCTTTCTGAGGCTCATCCGACCAGTCCCGGCAGTCCCTCTGACCATCACACACTTTCCCGCCGTCCACGCACTCGCCACTCTTACACTGAAATCTGCGGGGACCCTCACAGGTTGACTCTGTCGGGCCAGACAAGAGAGTGGACAGTGCCTGTGAGACAGTGGGTGGGAGGGCAGGGCCGGGCAGGGTCAGCCAAGGCCTACAGAAAATGAACAGAGTTCAAGCGCCAGCCCTAACTCTCTTAGGGGACCTTAGGACAGACAGTGGAACCAGGGCCTATAGGGGCTCTTCCCACAGGACAGAGCCTCATTCACCCACACAGGGGTCTTTGTCTGTTCTGGGAGTATTAGGCTCCTGGGAAGACCGTGCAGCAGCTCTAGAAGGACTGAGTCTGGGCTGACCATCTCTCAGGGGGAGCGTTTGCCCACATTGCCTCGCTGCCCTCTCTAATTAACTCCCCATGGCTAGTGGGTAGGGCCTCTATTTCGGTAGGACAAGTGGGACTCTTTGGAGGACAGGATTCAGCATCCGCTCAGTCTGAGAGCTAGTAAGGAAAGCCTTGGGTGCAGACAAACAGCGGGGAGGCTAAATTCCCTGCAGTGCATTCTCATGTCCCCTTAGCCCTCTTTCAGCTTTTACAAAGTCCTTAATTAAAAGTCCACTTCTTGGGCTGGCGATGGCTCAGCAGTTAAGAGCACTGGCTGCTCTTCCAGAGGTCCTGAGTTCAATTCCCAGCAACCACATTGTGGCTCACAACCATCTATAGTAGTATCTGATGCCCTCTTCTGGCATAAAGGTTTATGTGACAATAGAGCACTCATATATAGAATAAATCTTAAAAAAAAAAAGTCCAGTTCTTGTGCCCCAGAACCCCATGGGAAGGAATTATAGTGATAATGGGCAAGTAACTGACGCTGAAAGGGTAAATACATCTCAGAGACCAAGGAAAGAACGCCCCCATTCCTGCTCTCTCCAGGCCAGGGAGGGCCACAGGGCCTTTCCTCAGGCTGAGCTTCCATCCTCAAGAGGGTGCCAACCTTCTTGAGCAACGCACCCTGCAGGCAGCCAGCTTCATCACTCCCGTCTGGGCAGTCGTGTTCCTGGTTGCAGCGCTTGATCGCAAGGACACACGTCCCATCCCCACACTGGAACTCATTCTCATTGCAGGGTCCCGGTGGTGCTGAAACAGGGCAAGAGCAGGTCAGGACCAGGGTGGTGCTGGGAAAGCTGTCCCCACAGCCTCATGCCATATCCACCCCAGAAAGAATGGAACAGCGACCGAGCTCAGGAGGCCCCGGAGGACACTTAGCCAAAGCATCTCTAGTGTACACATGGGGAGACTGAAGCTCAGAGAGGGGGAAGGCCTTGCCAAAGGTCACACAGCATTGCAGTTTCCTGTTTCCCTGTCCACCACCACCTCAGCACAGACGTGTGGTTTTCCATTGAGTCCTGGCGCTCATGACTTAGTGATTTGGTCCACTCAGTCAACCTTTCCTGAACCTGGCACTGTGCTGGGTGTTGGTGGGGAGCCCGGAGACTAAGAGCCACTTTCTGGAAGCTCAGGTGCAGAGGTGAGAAATGCACAGAAGAAAATACCACAGTGAGTTGTGCCTGTAGGAGAGGGCAGCAGGGTCTGCCAAAGTCCTGCAACGGACCCACTCAGCTGGGACAGTCAGAATCTGACCGGCCCAGCATGTAGGCACTCCTAGGACAGAGGTCTCTGGGCAGGGGACCAGTGCCAGACTCCCTATAACAGGGACGGGCAGCAACAGGTGCTCATAGCAGAGACAACAGGTGCCTGGCTTCTGGGGTCAGATCTGAGCTCCATTCCTTAGCAGCCATGTGACCTCCCGCAAGTCACTTCATTCTCCCAGTGTAAGTCTCTGTTAAAGCAGGGTATGTACTCCCGGTAGGAGGGCCATATCAGCAGGCTCTGGGTGGGACTGGGAGCGTGGAGGGGGCTTACAGCAGTTGGCCTCGTCAGACTTGTCCTTGCAGTCGCGGTCGCCATCGCAGCGCCAGCCCAGGTGTATGCACTCGCCACTGCGGCAGGTGAACTGGGCCGTGGGGGCGCAGGCTGCAGGCGTGACTGTGGTCTCCTGGCCCGCTCGCCCGCAAAGCTCGGCAGCCTCATCCGAGCGGTCCTCGCAGTCAAACTGGCCATCGCAGACCCAGCGCTCAGGGATGCAGGTACCACCTCCTCCACATCGGAACTCGCGGGGCGGGCAGGCCGGGTCCGAGCAGCCGCGCTCATCACTGCCATCACCGCAGTCATCATCGCCATCACACACGAACACAGAGGCCAGGCAGGAACGGTTGCTGCACTGGAACTCATGCGGGGCGCACACTGCGCAGGACAGAGAGCCGGTCGGCCGGCCAGATCCCATTCCCCATTACCCAGCCCAGCTCCTGCTACAGGGGTGACAGGGTGTTCTGACCCTGGCCTATAGGCTGGAGTAGGTCCTGCTGGGGACTTGAAGGGGGAGCACGGTATGAGAGACCGCCACTTGAAAGCAGGGGCCTCAGTCATTGCTAACTGACCTTGAACCACACTTGCCTTCCCTGAGCTTCAGCAAATATACAGAATTTCTGCCCTGTAACCAGCAGCGTGGTGGGACTGCGAGAGGCTGTAATGCAGCAGAGCCCTACCGTTGTGCAGGATAGGAAATCATCTGTAACATGACTGACACCAGATGAGAGGGCAAGGGTTTGCCCACTGTGGCAGAGTTGTATATATAGCTTGCCGAGACTACAAAGTCTCCAGCCTGGCATCTACTACCCTGGTCCCCACACTTCACTCCTGAACACACCCAGCTATGGACACCTTGATGATTTACTAGGCCCAGAGCATACAGTTCCCCTCCAAGGTTTTGTTCAAGTTGCGGCATCTCCTGGGAACCCACTGCTACCCACTGTTCCTTTTAGTTCTCAGTCAGCCTTCTTCCTGTGCCCGGGTCCAAATTCCACCTTCATCCAACCCAGGCTGCTTGTTTCCTTGCTTAGGAAATCTCCTGCCCCAGCCTGTCTAGTGCCTTTCAGTCACCCCACGTCTGGGTTCCAGGTCCTTCACACCCCATTATTCTAAGGACTGGCAGAGCCCCCTGCAGGATGTGGGCGTGGATGAAGTCATTAAAGAACAGGTCCTGCCCTATCTGGGT
The DNA here is from genome assembly GCF_982192425.1 of Myodes glareolus. NCBI lineage: Eukaryota > Metazoa > Chordata > Mammalia > Rodentia > Cricetidae > Myodes > Myodes glareolus. The sequence goes on from NC_142028.1 coordinate 83,947,886, forward strand.
TCTGGGCTTCCTCTCTCTGGTAGGCTGGTCTGGAGTCCACAGAAAAGGCCTTAGAGCCCAGCCAGCCCAGGTGCTAGTTTACAGGTAAGAAAACTGAGGCTCAGAGAGGGGAGCACCTTGCTCAGGGTCACATTGTAACAAAAGACCCAGAACTCAGGTTTGGGGTATTTCCTTCCTACTCTGACCTCTTTCAGCTTTCCTGTTGTTTGTTTTCCCTCACTTTCTGGAGTGTCAGCTGCTTTTAAGCATCCATTCCCTCCTCCATCAAGCCTTCTCCCCTCTTTCATGTCTTCAGCCTTTGGCCTCGAGACTCATATGGGTCAGAAATGCTGTGGCTATATCCACAAACATCGTGGTGGCAGTTCCATATCTCTCCATATGGGGGCGCCCAGGGTCCATGTTTCTATTTTCCGGTGCCAAGATGTCAATTTTCATTTACTGAACATAAAATAAAGTGATGTCTTTGGTGTTACAATGTAGGCAGACCTTGTCATGTTCTCCTGACAGCTCTACTAAGTTTCTGACAGCTGCATTTTCCCCCTTCTGGGTTTTGGGGATGTGGGGCTATCAGAGGGAAAAAGCATGCGTTCTCTGGTGCCACATTCCCCAAGATGCTGCTGCTGACATTCTCCTGCCTGTCTAGACAGACACTTTACATACCCAGGGAGAGAATAGTCTGTCTCCTGAGAGTCCTGACAGGAAGTGCTTCATAACACTGGATTCTCAACAAGGTTCTGAAGCCGACAGTCACAGGAAGATCCCACTACTAAGGCCCAGGGACCTCACTCTCCACATTCACAAATAGAAGGGGCTCAGAGAAGGGAAGAAGGGAAGGTTCCTTTTCTGCCCAGGCTACAGAGAGCCTGATAATCCTTTCTAATACCTTTGGCTCCTGTAATTAACAGGAGATGTCCCTGTCCCAACATGCCCTGGTCAGGTGGCCCCCCACCACTCCTTGCAATGGTGGCTGCTAGTTTTATACTGGAAGCATCATTTGATTATAAGGCTGGGGTGGTGAGAGGAAAGGGTGACTGGCATGGGCGGGAAGTTCTCATAAAACTATCACAGATGAAGCCAGTGCCAGCACTGAGGCTTCAGAGTGCAGACACTCGCCAGGACCCCTGCCCCATCCATACATTTCTTCAGACCCCTCAGCCCTCACATTTGGAATCTCAGAAGCCTCAGGAGGAGATGGCCTTGCTCCTGGACCAGGAGGGATGGCCAGGAGAGACTGGGTGGGGTGAGGAGATCCTCTGAGAGGCAGTGGTGGACAAGTGCCTGACATGAACACTCCTGAATTTCAGCCCAGGCCAGTCTGTAGTCCCCAGGGGAAGATTATAGAATCGCCTAATCGCCCCCTTCAGAACCTTACTCCAGACCTGGCACATAGCAGGTACCCAGGATAACCAGGGAAGCAACACAAGCCAGACCATTCCCCCCCCCCGCCCCAACCTTGCTGGCCTGCTCTCTGAGAAGGAGATAATCCTGTGTTTGAAGTTCAGCCATGTGGAACTGTCCCAATGACCACGTCCATCTGTCCCTGCTGAGGCTGACGGGGGTATCTTCTCTGTGTGGGATGCGTGCCCCAGTCTGAGCCGTGAGCAGCAGCCATCCTTCACACCCTAGGCATCTGTCAGCACACGCCCCATTCCCAGTGCCTCCAGAGCCCTTGCACCAGACTCCACCTTCACACAGCCCAGCCTTTCGTTCCCCTGCTCTTGCTTGGAGATCAGTTGACTTGTAGAATGGATGAGCAGATGTCAGACATGGCAGAAAGCTGTGTGTTAGACCTGACTTTGAATCTCAGTTCCAACTCTCAGTCTTGGGCACGTTTCCTCCCTGTCTGAGCCTCAGTTTCCTCACCCGTGAAATGGGGATGGTAATGGCTCTTCATGAGGTGGTCGTGAGGATGAAAGAGGAACATGTCTAGGGGCCCAGCCGTTTCTAACATTCTCGTCATTATCCTCCCTCCCCTCCTACCAGGCCCCACAGAGAAACAGGGCCCTTTCAAGAAGGGTCCCCACTGCTGAGGGTGCCCAACTGCTTGGCAGACAATGGGGTTCTGGACTCACAGGTAGGACAGCCGGCTTCGTCCGCTCCGCCCTCACAGTCCTTCTCTCCGTCGCAACGCCACGAGGCAGGCACACACTTGTGGCTGCTGGGTCCACAGCTCAGCTTCTCATCGGGACACTCTTCCCTGGCTGCAAGACAGACATCCGGTGTTCATGGCTTAGCTAAGGAACACAGCACCAACCAGTCCTGCTGCTTGGCGTAAGTCCCTAGCAGTCCACTAGGGCTGTCCTGCTCCGTGTCTTTTCATTGGAAGCCAATCTTCTCTAAAGGCGTCCTAAGTCCTAATTCTGACCCCACCCCACACTGCCTCACCTAACACTCTCTCATGCTCTCCTAGCCCAAGACATTCAAGTCTTTTCCTTTTTTCTTTTTACTCTTTTGGTTTTTCAAGATAGGGTTTCTCTGTGTAACAGCTCTGGCTGTCCTGGAACTCACTCTGTAGACCAGGCTGGCCTCGAACTCACAGAGATCCATCTGCTTCTGCCTCCCAAGTGCTGGGGTTAAAGGTGTGTACCACCAGTACCCAGCTTCAAGTGTTTCTTGATCCAAGGGCCCTACACATCTTCCCTTTAAGATTTCACAATATGGAGCTGCCACACCCTTGCTGTGTTCCCACTGTGTGCCTTTGGGTAAGGTATGCTAACAGACCTCAGTTTACCTTCCAGACCAGCAGCTCCATGATTTGAACCCGTGGTTTGGAGGACTCACCAGAACCCTAGCAGCAACAATCTTAAGTCTCTGTGAGATGGTGCCGAGCCCACCGCTGAGAGCAACCTCCACGTGCAGGGCCCAGCGGGACTGCACAGCTATAATTACTGCAGCCGCAATCAGAGGCTGACTCAATCAGGGGCCTAGAGCCCCAGGGTTGATTCTCAATTTGGAAGAATAAGAATCCTATTCAGGACCGGGGGCAGCTCTTACTCTGAGCTCTCCCTACTCCACATGACAGCTGGGGCAGACGAATATGCGACCTTTCTGGTTGGCTCCCCGCTGCCTTCTCCAGGGTGCAGGAGTCCCGGCTTCACGTCTGGATTGGGCCAGGCACAGTGCTAGGCATTTCCATTTCATCTTCATAATAACCCAGCAGGGGGAGGATTATGCTTTGGCTTCCAGCATGAAAAGTGAGGATGTGGGCTCTGAAGGCTGGCTGCCTCGGTTTGAATCAGAGCTCAGTCATTCACTGGTCACGTGACCTCGGCCTAAAATATTTCTCTTTGTTTCAACCAAGTGTAGATGACGCTATGAGCCACTGCATAGGATGGTTGTAATGACCAGATTAATGTCTGTAAAAATGTTTAGAAGTGCATCCATCCTAGTTCCCCATTATTATCATCCACATACACTGGGTGAGACTCAGTCTTGTTTATCCATTCAGTGGGTAAGATTGAGCATTGCTCCCTCTGTCTGTCTCTGTCTCTGTCTCTGTCTCTCTCTCTCTCTCTCTCACACACACACACACACACAGAGTGACATGAAGATATGGCAGATGTGTCTGATATCAGAGCTGGGAACAGTTTCGTACGTTCAGAGGAATGGTAACTCATGTCTCACTCTGATCTGTGTCCTCTCATCTCATTTCTGTGGCTGGTGGTGAGAGGCCACAGAGATGAATAAAAATGGGCCGAGACAAGAAAAGGCACGGGAAAGTGGGTTGGGGCAGGTGTCTAAATCAAGGTCCCCAGAAGATACATACTATGGATTGAGGAAGAGTACCTTCAGTCCCACGTAGACCACAAATGTGGACAGGTCTGGAACACTTGTCATGAATAGGGCAGCCAATTGGGAACATGGAATTCATATATTCACTCTACATGAAGTAGCTCTCGGGTGGGGCTCTGGAAAGCACCGACATTCAGTGAGCTCTTAAAATTCCACTTGGCAGTGTGGGGAGTGGGGGCTGGAGAGATGGCTCAGTGGTTAAAAGCACTGGCTGCTCCTCCAGAGGTCCTGAGTTCAATTCCCAGCAACCACATGGTGGCTCACAACCATCTATAGTAGGATCTGATGCCTTCTTCCGCCCTGCAGAAACGCAGACTGAGGACTCATACATACATACATACATACATACATGAAATGGTCACTTTTGCTGGGAGGTGGTGGAGCACACCTTCAGTCCCGGCACTTGGGAGGCAGAGGTAGGTGGCTCTCTGAGTTGGAGGTCAGCTTGGTCTACAGAGCCAGTTCTAACACAGCCAGGACTACACAGAGAAAATCCCTGTCTCCAAACGCCCCCCCCCCCACAAAAAAGTCACTTTGGGTATCATCTGGAGTGATGAAGGGGGATGGGCATCTGGAGATGGCTCTTCTGTCACCAACACTGGAGAACCCTGAACACTTCTTGATGCTTTAGACCATGAAGCAGCTGGAGCTGACCAGCTGACTCCCAGAACGTACTCTAACCAAGAGGCAGAAGCTCGAGTGACTGGGCCTCAAGTCATATTGGCTGAATCTAGATGTCGAAAGCCAAGGAATTTGCATTTTTAAATTTTTTATATTTTTCTTTGTGTGAATGTTTATCTGCTATGTGTGTGGAGGTGCTGGTAGGAGGAAGAAAAGATACCTGGGTGCTGGGACCCAAACCCAGGCCTTCTGGAAAAGCAGAGAGCACTCTTAATGGCTGAGCCACGTTCCAGACCCTGAAACCTGCATTTAGTAAGTTCTCTCAACGTAAGCACTTCTAGGTGAGAGCCCGAGTTAAAAATCTGCACACAGAAAACATACGGCACACCGCATCTCTCTGTAATACCATGGCTCCCTAGCAGTGATTCAGGTGTCCAAATGTTTGCAAGCCCTGAGAGAGCAGCAGAGTGGAAGGACAAGGCAACCACTAAGCACTAACCCAGAGGGAGTGCTCGGAGAACTAGGCCTCACAGGGAGTTGAAAGGGCCACGGTTACAAGCACCTAAGTGGGTCAGACTGCTCCAGGCCGAGGAGTTGGTTCCCTACTCCACTTCACCTTTAGGAGACAATTAAGTCATAAGAGCAGCACCCTCACCAGTGGGGTCAGTGCCCTCTTATAGAAGGAATGGATACCAATAAAATGTGGTATATATACACAATGAGATTTTTTTTTTAGCCATAAAGAACAAAGTTACGCCAAAGTGAATGCAATTGGAGATAATCACATTAAGCAAATTAAGCTAGACTCAGAAAGACAAATATTGCATGTCTTCTCTCATTTGTGGTTCTAATTTTATATGAATATATAAAATTAAGTGTGTGTATACGACATTAAAATAGAAACAAAATTATCTAGAGGAATGAAGGAGCTAACAGGAGAGGGGAGGGAAGAAGGATATGCTTATCACGATATGTATTTGTATGAAAGTGTCCTTATGGAACACAGTACCATGTACATGAATATACACAATGAAAATTATATATAATATAAATGCTCGAGGTAGCCTCCATGCCCTCTGTTGTGAAGATCTGGGTGAGAAGGCAGTTCTGTGAGGAGTGGACCTCACCAGACACCAGTCAGTCTGTTGGTGCCCTGTACATGTAATGGAACTGCATGCACTAGATTTCTGTTATGTACAGTTTACCCAGGCCAGTCTGTGGCATTTAACCAGAACCAACCAAAATACCCAGCATGCCCCTCACCCTAACCCTGGAAGGAAGAAGGCTGTGAGTACAGATTCCAGGGGCACCACTCTCAAAGGGACTGTGGCAGCAGTGTTTCCTAGACTGGGCAGGGTAGTGGTCCTAAGGTTCAGAGACATCAAGTAGCTCACCCAAACGTGCACAGCACATTAAAGAAAGAATCTGGGTGCCTCTGACAAAAGCCCTGTCCTTCCATCAAACCATGCATGGCAGAGACACAGCCCCAAATTCTCTTTCCCCATGCCTAGGTGACTGAAACAGCCTTTGGCCAGATGCGCCACCTCCGGAGGCCTGGTCCTGCAGCAGGCAGCCGATTGAACTTTTAATGAATATTTATACAGTTAACAGCATAACCTTTCAACAAGGACAATGATTAAACAATCTGTCTGCTTCCTTTCTTTATAATTAATAAGGCATTTGCTGTGTCCCTAAATAGACAGTTCTAATTACAGGCTCTCAAGGACCCAGCAGTGCCTACTACTGGTTCCTTCACCCCTAAAGAGCCAAAGCTCTTAGAATGCCAGGACAAAAGAGGCCAAGAAGACCAAGTTGACAGGCGTCTCCTGGAGTGGTATTCCAGGGCCCAGAGAGAGGTAGGTGTGTCAAATGCCTGTCTCTCCTGAAACCACACTGTGCCTCTCTTGTGGTACAGCTCTTCCCCAAAGCTGGGGCTCCAGGCTCCAGGTCAGGCCTCTTCACTGCGCAGCTGCAGGAACTGCTGATGGGCATCTCCCAGGCAGAGAGGAAAGCCTGGAGAGTGGAAGTTGCAGGCTGATAATCTTACGGAGAGAGACGAGCTGGACCTCCATCCCCGCCCTCATGTACAGCCACTGCACAGGAGGACACCGCTGCTTTCCCAGCACAGCTGGAGAGGTCAGTGAGGTGCTCAGCTAGCCTTTCTTTGCTCAGCTAGGCTGAGCGACATGGCCATCTGATGGCTACTCCCAGGACCATAGGCAAGTTGGTATAGGTGAAGGAACCTGGGTTTTAAAGTCAATAAACTTAGGTCTAGATCTCATTTACTAACACTAAAGTTCTTAGGCAAGGCATTTAACGTCTGTGCTTCCTGGGTCTCCTCTGCTGCCAATGGGGTTGGTAAGGGGTTTGTACGAGGCAGTGTGGAAATGCCTGTTCTCAAAAGCCTGGAATACACTGGAGCTCAGGACACAATTGCTCTTATCTCATGCGATGAAAAGGTAAATGACTGGTGGGGAGGCCGGTATCACCCCATGGGAGTGCGCAGGAGCTCCTGTGTCTCATCACGCTGTGGTTCCCATCCCAGTACAGCCTTTCTCCCTGGGACAGATGCTCCCAAGGGACACTTTTGGCTTGCTGTCCAAGTGTCCCAGGCAGAAGCAATAATCATCACTGCACTGCCCCCTCACAACACTGGTAAGGGGGCTTAAAACTCCACCCTGAAGCAACTGAAGGCATTTATTAATTTCCTGAGAATCCTGTCCCAGAAATCCAAACCCACAGGTACTTTTGCCAACTCACAAGTTAATACATAAAGAAACAAGGAAAATGCTTGTTGATAGTACCGAGTGGCTACTCACTGGTCTGTAGTTTTAGAGACTTGAGTTTTAGGGACAAATGGGGATTACTTGCTCCAAGTGGACTGGAGACTTGGACCATAGCAACCACCAGTGTCACTGGACTGGGCCCCTGCATTAGGAAGCACCCTGTCATCCTGAAGGAGCAGAGTTACACTAGGTTCCCTCACCCAGCAGCAGGCAAAATAGGTGATCTCAGATCTCCAGGCCTATACTCCTTCATCTATAAGAAGCAGGTGAGCAGGAGTGAGCAGTCAGGGCCCCTTCTAGCTGCTAAGATGCAAGGGGAAAATTCGCATGCAGCAGGTAGCACCCAGATCTGTAGCTCATCCCCTTGAACCACTCTCTTTTCTCCCTGCCTGCCTGCACCCTCCCCACAGACGCCTCAAGGTGGGTCAGAGACTGCTCCAATCAAGAGAGCTATAATTAGAGCCCAAATGATACTTTCATTAGGCAAATGTTCTGGGCTTTCCCATTGTGACTCTGGCTGTATCTGATGAGTACCTATCCCAGGTCCCTCTGCTTCTCACACCCCCAGCCGATAGTATTTTAATAGTACAAAGCTAGTGTCCCAATATCCTAATAAACTGTAATGTTGGGGGCAGAGATGCTGCGGTCCATGAACAATAATAAACAGCACTGGCACTTACTCCAATTCTTGTATTTTCTCAGCGGAGCCATACACCCATTATAAGGTAAATATCACCATATCATTTTACAAAAGGAGAAACTGAGGCTCAGGAAGACTGGACAACTTATATGAGGTTTCAAGGCAAAGACCTGACCCAACTGAATCAGATCCCAAACCTACTACACTCTTCTATCTATAATCTTTTCTGTTAGGGGTGAGGAGTAAGGCTCTATCCTGGGAGCTGGCACAGTCCCAGAAACCTGGTAGGCTATGGAGGTTGCTATGGCAACACCAATTAAATGGACAACGGGTTGGCTGCTGGGTTTTCATTCAGTTGGGAAGCTGTGAGTAAGCCTGCTACCAGTCCTGCCGCCCCAGATTCTGCCTGGTCTTCAAGGTCTTCTCTGGCTGATTCTTCCAGGCAGCCCTCCCTAGTGACAGAACCTGTGGCCATTGCTTCTGACCAATGCAATGGTTCAGGGAGTAGGGATCCCAGACGTCGTACCCCCCTGGACAAGGGCAGAAAGTGGGGCTTGGACTACTAAAAATTTAGGAATCTGAAAACGGGAACATCTATGGGATTCTAGGTTGGGACCCATACTGGGGGGCATGCAGTGGAGACAGGTTCTCACAGCAACTGCCTGAGTAATCCACAGGGAGCGAGGCCTCTTCAATCCCAGCTGCTGCTCCCATGAATCTCAGAAAGCCTGAAAATCCTGTCTTTTGTCACTGGAGAGGTGCTTGCCACAAACAGGCTGTTTGTGTGTTTGTGAGGTAGGTCTGTCAAGTTTTCAGGCTCTAGCTGTTCCGCTGTTAAATATCAGGAGGCCTAGGAGTCAGGAGGAGTGGGCAGTGTGGGTCCAGCACAGACGGTGAGGTAGGAAGGCAGTGAGCACTGGCGTTTTGAGGAAGAAAGACAGAGAAATAGGCAGGATGGGAGAGAGGGGTAGCAGGAGGGAGGCTGCAGGCAGGAAGCATGAACAGGAAGGGAGGGAGCTCACGAGAGGGAGGGGGATAGGTGAGCAGGCCCCAAGAGGGCAAGGAGGAAGCACTATCACGAGACAGAGATGTGGAGAGAAGGAGAGCAAGACAGCCCTCGTCCCCCAATAATGTCCGCAAAGCCCCTACCCACACCCTGGATGGAGGCAGAACAGGCTGACCGTTAGGGTAGGGAGCTGCAAACCACCCCCAGAAACTCTCGAAGAGGCACACGACTCTGTCCCTTCTCAGCTGAGCAGTCATGGCCAACTGGCCACACCTGGTCCAGTCTCAGTTTCTTTCCCTATGGGGAATCCACCACCCTCTCTCTAGGCTGGCATGAGGATGACAGTCACAGGCAAGTGTGGTGAGGCTTTGTTCCTTTGGAAGGGCAGGAGAAAGCGGTGGGCTTCCCTCTGCCCGCACGCCTCCACAACAGCATGGAGTGGCATTTGGTATGGTAAGGAAAGGATGGGGCCTGCAGTAAAACTGGGGAGGGCTTGGCAGCTGCCTAGGAAATGAGGGGCCCTTTGTCTGGGGTTGGGGGTCTCTCTTGCTCTCCCTTTCTCTTTCTGTCTTGGAAACTGGTAGCCCTGTTGCTAGGAGACAAGGAAACCCAGCTATCATTAGCGGCAGCCTTAGATGGGACTCTGGCCTCCATTGTCCCTGTCTTTACCTCTGGGGCAAATGTTAGCCCCAGAGAGGGGCTCCTGGATCCCCCCTAGTCCCACCATCTCCACGTGCTTCCCCCCCCCCCCCTGCCTTTTGTCTCAGGCTGGCGCTACAGACGCTCTGCCTCTGGACCGCTGGGTCCTCCCCCTCCCCCTCCTCATCTCCTTTTTAATTTAACAAATGTCAGGGAATGACCTGCCAGGTCTAAGTTTGCTTTGAGGATTAGAGCCTAGAAAAGAAATCCCGGAGAGACAAAGCTCTGAGTGTGGAAGGCAGTCCTGGAGCACCAGCTATGCCACCTCAGCCCTGGTTCCTCCTGTCACCATCTAGCTAGCCATGAAGAACAGGCCTCCTGTACTCAGCTCACCCAACACAGAGGGAAGAGCTGGGCCCTCAAGTCCTGGCTGGGTGGCCATGGACAAATCAGGCCAACTCTCTGAGCTTCAGCGTGCCCCTTTTGAAAATGCAGAAAGTAGTAGCTCCTGTCTCTAGAGGCTGCTCTGAAGATAAAGGGACTACGGCGTACAAAGGGCTTAGCGAGGTGTGGCACACAGTAAATGATTAACAAGCACCAGCTGCCCTTAGTGCCACTGGAATTACAATTGAGATCCTCAAGGAGGAGAGCAGGGGGCCGGGAAGATGAGCCACGGCTGCTTCTGAGCAGCATTTGGGGGCTGATTCTAACTCCTAAGCGTGCTGAGAAGAAAGCCCGGACACAGGCGACTGGTGATCTACTAAATGACTGCTTACCAGGAGCCTCCCACTCCCCAGAGGGCCCGGCACAGAGTATCCTCTGACCATCTCATGTGAGCCCAACAACTTGCCAGCACGAGAATGCTGGTGAGGAAACTGAGGTCCAGGGCAAGACTCACAACAAGTGGCCTTCGATTCGTCAGACCCGTCAGGACATTCCTCTTCGCCATCACACTTCCAGCGCTCCGGGATGCAGTGGCCGTTGTCACAGGTAAAGTCGCTGTCTGCACAGGTCCTCTTGGCTGTGGGACAAGGACACGAGACAGCGTAAGGGTCTGCTGAGCATAGAATGCTTCTCTAAGACAGTATCAGGAGGCAGATGGGTAACTGGCTGTGCTCAGCCTAAAAGGGACACCCCAAACCTCCCACAGGGTCCGTAAGTAGGGAGCTCAAGTCCAGCAAGGCTGGCACCACCGCTTCCCACCACCCGACTTCTCAACTCCTCCCTGCAGGCAGTTCATCTGCCTAGCCCACCACATAACCAGGCCCCTTGGAAAAGCGCCAGGCAGCTCATGATCACGAACCCTAAAAGTCAGACTTGTCAACATAGCCTGCATTCAGCTTCTAGGAGCTCTGCCCAGGCTTGGGTTGGGGGTCCAGGAGTGGTGTCAGGAAAGGAGCGCTCTGCACAGGGGCCAGCAGGCCTGAGTTTGTGTCTTGGCTGTTCTGCTTTGCCAAGTACTCTCAAGTAAGATACTTTCCCTTCTCCGCCTTTGGCTTCTTTGTAAGGAAAGGGAAGGGGATTTGGTTAAGACACAATCTTTATTTATTTATTTATTTAACTTTTACATGCACTGGTGTTTTGCTTCCATGTATGTCTGTGTGAGGGTGTCAGATCCCCTGGAACTGGAGTTACAGACAGTTGTGAACTGCCATGTGGGTGCTGGGAATTGTACTTGGGTCCTCTGGAAGAGCAGCTACTGCTCTTAGCTGCTGAGCCATCTCTCCAGCCCTCAAGACACAATCTTTTGCACATAGTAAGTAGTCACAGGTCAAGAGGTCCTAGAACTGGCAGGGATAGTGTCCTTATGGAGCCTGGGAGTCCTCTCCCTGAATGACAGAGGCACTAAATATGATGTTAGGGCCATCTGGACACTGCCCCTTTCTAGGGGCTAGTAAGTCTTCCTCCTTTTTCTTCCCTCTCCAACTTCTCAATTGGCATCACCCTGGGTCCCTACACACTATGAATACCATCGCATTCCGCCCAGGCTGTCATATGAAAACCCTCTCTCTAAGTGGTCCTCTATAGCCTGGTAAGCTTGGTACAGATGGTAGCTGTTTGGGGCTCTAGGCTGCACAGGCTCTGTCCTGCACCTCAGTTTTGCTATTGTGAGCAGAGCCCCAGCAGAAAGAGGTGGGTGAACAGGGCTGTGTTTCCATACAATTTTGTTTTCAAAGTCTAACCACAGGCTGGTTTTGGCCTGTGCCCTTAAATCTGATGCCCTCTGCTCTGTGTCCTCGCTGATTCTATGGTCTGGGGTGGCTTGCTTTTTTCCTGTCCCTCCACAACAGGTACCATGTCAGATTCCACAGAGGACCCAGGGCAGACCCTAGGAGGACACCAAGCCCATGTCTGGCCTCTCTACTCTTACACATCCAGGGCAGGGCTCCTTCCCCTTGGGAAGCACATTCCATGACCTAAGGATTTTTTGTTTTGTTTTGGTTTTGGTTTTTCCATCTTGTGATCCTCCAGTTACATAGCAGGGTTTTGGGGGAACTGACTGGCTTCTCTGGCTCCACTCCATGTCTGCTTTGCTTTTCCGTGGCATCCTTATGGTGCATCTGTATTCTGAAGAATTTTCTTCATGTCTTCCTAAGATAGATGCCTCTTTTTTATTTTTCCAGTTCCCTCAGTCTCTGTTGGATGTTTTACTCAGGAAACCCTAGGACAAGCAGCCTGATATTTTCCCCACTTGACATAAGCAAAGTCCCAGGCAAAGCTGTTAAGTTATATGCCCAAGATGACATGTTACGTGAGAGCAGATCTGAACCTGTCAAGTCAAAAACCTGCTCTTTCAACCAGCACAATCCCTAAACGGTGGCACATGTGTCAGAAAAGCCCCCAAATAAGTTGAGGAGTCAGTGACAGACCCAGTATCCAATAAGCCTCTGCCCTGGGAATACAGAGAACTGGACACCAAGTCCAAGATGCTCAAATAAGGGGGCTTGCCTGGGACTTTGCTTGCCAAGGAACGAGACAGCTCGCACGAGGCGATGCAGGGACTCAGCCAGCCAGATAACATCCCAACAGCATTCTTTCTGAGCATTCTGGGAATGCAGCGGAGAGCTTAGTCTTTCCCTGTATGCTAAGACGTGACAGACATTGGGCATGGAAGCCATAGCAGTCAAGTGTTAGAAATGACAGTTTCAGGGCCGACCAGCCCATGGCAGACTTAGGAACAGAGTGTTCCAGTATCTTGGGTCATTTTCACTCCAAATCCTAGGAACCCCTCACAGCTACCCTGGTGGCTGCAATTAATCCTTTCACAGAGGAAACTGAGGCTCAGAGGTGAGTGGGTAGGCGGCGGTAGGAGGACTGCAAGGGGTCTGTGTGACAGCTACCAAAGGCAAGTAAATCCCTTTCCACTAAGACTTGCAGTCATCAGGGTATTGGCAGGTAAACAGCAAAGATTCCTGAGACAGATGCCCCTCAAACCTCGGGGACCTTGTGGCAAGGCAACCAAGCAGCACAGAGGCTCTTTCCCCAAAGGTATATATACCCTTGCCATGTGCCCAAAAGTGTATAGCAGAAACCTGGCCTACGGTGACCTGGGCTTGGGTAATGTACTACCCTGGAGAAATGGAGGCAGCACGGTCACTTTCAGGTGTGAGAGGCGCTCTTTTGGACCTCTGAAATCACATAGGAAGATCTGGCATAGGAGCTTAAGATGAATTCTGGCATGTCCGCCTCTTCCCTAGGTGACCAACAGCAAGTCCCTTCTGTCTCTAAGTCAGTAGGGAGGTGGCTATCTTGTGTAGTACTGCCCCAGGACAAAAGGCAAAAGAGCTCAAAGAATAAGCTCGGCATCCTCAGGTCTCTCCAGTGTAACCAGGCTAGTTCAGGCCTGCCACAGAAGAGGCCAAGCAGTCGGTCAGGGCCATCATTGCAAGCCATGCCAGACCCTACTCTCCTGGCCTTGGCTTTGGTTCCCAGGGCAATTCCCCAGCTGGGCTCCAGGCTGTGGTTCCCTGTTTCCAGGGATTTATGTCCCTCTGTGCCAGTCTGCCCCTTGTACAATGCCCACCTCTGTGAGTCCCTGTACTCCACACTGCAGGAGTGATACACAGTCATCCAGGGTCTGCGACATCATAATCTGGCGCCATGGCAACAGATGGACTGCTACAAAGGACTTGGGATTCCACAGGGTGGCGAGGAGGGGCCTACCCCAGGGAAGAACAGAGGACAGTGGGAAATTCAGGACAAAGGAAGTGAGAGCCACTGCTATTTATAATAACACGAGCAAAAGAAAGCATCAGACAGTTCACGGTCAAAGGGACTCTTCTGCCCTCTGTGGCTGTGTGACCTTATTCAAGATATACTACTTCTCTGAGCCCCACAAAACACAGGGTTGCTATGAGGGACAAATGGGATGGGGTGGCGCTGGGGATCTGTGAACTGAGACACAAAAGGAGACATGGTTGAGGAGGGTACAGTCACAGCCCCGGCCCCAGCTAAACGGTCTGTGACGCTGGTTGTCAGTCAACACATGTGGGTGTGCTCCTCCTCAGGAGACGGAGGCGTGGTGCTGATTGGTCCTTCAGCAGCTCTCAGCCCCTGGGTGATCTTGCCAAGTATTATGATCTCTCACCACTCCCACTTACCACCCCCAGAGGCATCCTTCCCCAGACAACGCATAGCCTCAAACTGAGGATCCCAGCCACGCACTCCTGCGCAGAGATGTAACTTCCGATACTCCAACTGCTCATCACGGCCAAGGGAATGTCCTACCAAGCCAGAGTTCCCAGATGAGTGACAGCTCAAGATCACAGCATGTACCTGTGGGAGGCTACACTTGAGCTGGACCAACTGTGCAGCCAGGAAGCCTGAGAGACCTTCCTAGGCCACTGGAGGAAGACTGTGCCCAAGGAAGGAGGTGCCTATTGAGGATGGGGCTGGTGGTGAAGGGTGTTCTGGGAAGGTCTAATAGGCCTGGACTGGAGGAAACAGCACAGTCTGTAGGGGACTGGGTGGACAGCAAGTATCATGAAGCCTGCGAGTTCTACCGTGCTAGCAGCCAGCTTGCTCTGCCTGGCATCAAAACTGCCCTTTGGAGGCTCAGTTTGACCTTGCTTTCCTTGAGCTCACCCAGGGACCCACTCAGGGTCTGGTTAAGCACAGAACTGCTTATTCGGCAGCCAGGGAGACCCATGGCTCTGTCTGCTTTGCCATTCAGTAAGGCTATGCGACATGGACCAATGGCCCCTAGCAGAGGAAGAGAGTCAGGATACAGGCAAAGAGCCTGGCAGCCATGCCCATGTCTTCCCCACGGAGAAGCCCCCACAAAAGTCTGCAGCAGATACCCGATGGGCTGTTTCTTCCAGTACTTCTCATTTTGTTTAATGAAGAGATTTCCCCTTTCTGGATGCTACGTCTATTAATGTGCCAAGAAAAGTAAGTCTAGTGAGCCGTATCTGGGAAACACTATGTGATCCAAGCTCTTGATCTCTGCACCAAGAGAGAACAGTACTCAGTCACCTCACTGTGGGCCTCTCCTATTAGACCATGGATAACAGATGTTCAAAGAGCAGCCCAGATGAGCTCAAGGGTTCTCACTGGGGGAACATAAGTCCTCAAATCAGGGACTGAGTCCAGCCACCTGGACCAGGGAGGCGGGAGACATCAGGGCTGCAGATTCTGTCTTCCCTCTGGTCTCCTGAGCTTCAGAGAGAGGCAGAGCAGAGCCCAGTAAGAAAGGTGGAGTCTAGCTCAGCACTCAGGGGAGTGACCTGGGATGGGTCCCTACCCATGGAAGGAAGAAGAAGCCAAAGACTTAAAGCTTTCACCTCAGAGCCTGCCCAGAGGGTCTCAGCTGCTTCCACTTCCTCTCTCAGGCCCAGGCCAGCACCGGGTGGCCTGGCTCTGCCTGCAGCCAGCCCTAAGGCAGCTGGGCCACTTGTACCCTGTTCGGGGAGATGAAAGGGCTGCTCCCCACACAGTTACCCTTCTGCAGAGCTTGCCAGGCCCTGGGGTTGCCAAGGCGACTGCTGCCAGCAGAATGAAGATCCGGGGTGGGGGCAGGGGGCGTGCCAGCCCGCCCCTGGCCTACTAACCTGGCAGGCAGATTTAAATGACAGCCCAGGAAGCTACTATTAAACTGTCACCCCAGTCAACAGGACGACAGACTAAGAGTGTTCTCTGGATGGGGCAACAACACAGCAGGGGCGAGAGGGGGAGGAGACAGTGGCCTGGAGCAGCCTGCACCCCCTTCCAGGAGGCCCTGGCCTGCAGGCTTGTCCACCCACTGCCAGAAACAACCTCTCGGGCTAGGGTGGGTCCTGGCATGGAGCTGCCACACAGTGCAAGCCCTGGCAAATGTTATTCTTCACACTTAAGCAGAAAAACCCTTTTCCCAAGTGAAACTCCAACACAGAAAATCGATGAATATGGAGCTGCCATGTGGAAACAGGGCAGGAAGTGAGGAACCCCACCTGCTGTTTCCGCAGCAGTTCTGCAGGAACCTTCCGGAAACTCTGGGCTGGGGAGCTGCTTTGTGGTTCAGACTCTTACCCCTCCCCAGGCACGGGATGTTCCCATAAGCCCTGGGTCCCCTGGGTCTGACATTTAAAACAGCTTCCCTGTGTCTCAGGCTCTAACTCTCTAAGGATTCCTAGTCTTCATGCTTCCTACCCTAAGCTCCTAGGACTAACAGTCACTGCCCGTCAGAGACATGAGCAAACAGCGGATGGCATCACCTACATCCCTGTTTCCCTGGGTCCAGGCAGCCACATTCTGACAGCCCACAACTCCAGGCTCTCAGTGGTACTGCAGACTTCCTAGAGGCCTGACACACATCAAGCGTGGCATGTAGGCTCAAGCCCCTGCTCTATGCTGCCAAGCTGGCTACAAGACTTAGGCCACCACTGTCCATCAGCAGGTGACATTCAAGACATCTGGGTCCTTTCTCCTCCCACCTGGGGAGAATGAGGAAGACCCCAGAGTTGCTGAGGAAGCCAGAGACAAGTACAGAGATCCTCTCATGGTGGGGATCACTTACGTGAAGTCCTCTTTGCTGTTAAGTTGGTAAGAGTGTCCCGAGTCTTTCCAGTTGTCTCCTCTCCTGCCCAGCTCACTACAGGTTACACATTCTCTCCAGAGCACAACAGGAGTCAAACACAATGTCCCCAACACAGAGGCAATAAAATGAGGGAGGGAGGGGCCAGGAGGCCAGAAGGAGAGATCATGTAGGAGATACCTGCAGAGATACTCTCGTGGAAGTAGTGGAATCGGGCCTGGAATGTCAGGATCACCTGGTGATCCATGACTGTGGCAGACATCAATGTTACTGCGTGAGCATCTGGTACCACTGTCTCCCAATGAAGAAATAGATCTTCCTGCCATCTTTTGCTGGGGACCTTAGAGGAAGGAACCATCCATCACAGGAGGCAGGAGAGAGTTCTAGAGAAAGACTTGAACAAAACATCACAGCAGGGTTTGAGTCAAAACATAAGCCCATACCTCTCTCCTTGATACAGGCTCTCTCCTTAGTATCCTCAGCCTAGGAACTCCCTCAGAGACTCTCTAGCCCCACATCCCTAACTAGCAAGGTGGCTCTTCCACTCTGGGTCTTAGTGTCCTCATCTGGATCAGCCTTTAGGGGTGACTTCAAGACAAATAGAGGTCGTGATCTTTGGTGTGCACCGAGGTCCTCCAAAGGGTCACCCAGAGCTTCCCACAGCCAGCTCCTCCTTTCAGATCCACCACATCCCCGCTGCTCTCGGACACTCGGTCTGGCTGTCACCAAGGGAGGTTCAAGCTCTCTCTGGAGTATGTGGGACTCCCAGTCGCCACAGGAAAGATGAGCAGCGCTGAGGGATAGACAACAAAGGCATCTTCCTGTCCCAGTGATTTGTAGAAGCGGGCAGCACTGGGCCAGTGACAGCTGGGGGTGGGGGAAGGGTTTGCAGGAGAGAAGTGGATAGGCTGGGATCAGCAGGGGTCTTGGGCTGATGCCTGCCAAGGACCCAAACCCAATGTCTGCATCCTGCTTGGAGGCACAGGTGTACACCTCAGGAACACCATCTCCTAAGGAGCAGATACAGCCTCATCCTTGAATGTGGACTTGGCACTAGGATTCTAGGTCCCAGGGAAACAGAAGAAAACTCAAGGCATCCTCGAAGTAGAAGCTTCCAGAGAACAGGAGGCAAGGTTGGGAAATCCTTTTAGACCAGGGTCTTGCCTGGCTCCAACTGCACCATCCTCACTGGGACAGAGGATACCTGACTTATCTCAACCTCTTCTGGCCAGGAACCTTTCTACCTAAGCCTAGATAAGCCACCTGAAGCCTCTCTAAGACACACACACACACACACACACAAGGTCCCTTTCATTTGGGTACCTATTCTTCCAGCCATAGGCCTCCTGGTAGGAGGAGGGGTAGCTCTTCTGCAGTTCAGAGGTTCTAGATTGCATTCTAGCCTTACTCTGCCAATCTGTCAATCTGCTGAGGGACCCTTGAGCAGGCTTCTTTAGGATCAAGGCCCTACCAGCTGCCAAGGGAAAGTCCAGAGATCCCAGAGCAGAACTCGGCAGCCAGTGCCAAGGAAGCCAGGCTACAGGAGCCCAAAGATCCCCAATGGAAAGGAGTGACTAACCTCTTCCCACAGGAGGTCACCCCTAGGTAGTGGCTGCTCCTGCTGGGAAGAGGCTCTGGCCGTGTAGAAGATACACTCTTCACCCATTAGGCCGGTAGGTGAAGCATTCCTGTGAGCCCAGAGGACCATTCAACAGCAACATGTGTTCCTGGGGAATCTGCTTCCTCGTGCTGGGCCTGCTGCCTCTGTGAGTGTACCTCTATGCTGGGTTCTCATTCTTGTTAGCAAGCGTGGAGCAGACAGGATCCAGGAGCCTGTCAACCCCTGATCACACTAGCCATGTAAGGGACCTCTGTTCATCTGTGCGTCCAGTTTAAGGTACGGCTCTGAGAAATTGTTGGGCCCTGTGGCAGGGATGCCTGCAGGCTTAGTGGGTGTGTGTGTTCATGTCACCAGACATGTATGGAGATCTGAGGACAACTTACACGAGTCCATTCTTTCCATGTACCCTATGGGTCCTGGGGATTGAACTCAGATCATTAGGCTAGATGGCAAAGTACTCTCCCTGAGTTTTCTTGCTGGTTCCTACTGGCTTATATTCTACTGAGGATAGGGTTAAATTAACCTTGGGTATCTCTAGCCCCAGCCTGCAGGATGCTGGCTGTGCTCTGGAGCCTTGGCTGTCTCCGTGCCTTGATCTCCCCGTCAGTGGTGTGATGGACTGGACAAAACAAGCTTCACACTCCTTAACTTTTAGATGCAGTGTTCCCCATTGCCAGGCCCAG
The DNA here is from genome assembly GCF_982192425.1 of Myodes glareolus. Lineage (NCBI taxonomy): Eukaryota > Metazoa > Chordata > Mammalia > Rodentia > Cricetidae > Myodes > Myodes glareolus. The sequence goes on from NC_142028.1 coordinate 83,966,686, forward strand.
GGCAAGGCAGGCAGAGAGAAGAAACCATGGCTTGGTACCCAGGGCCTCACTGTCTGCACTGCTTTGGCTCAAAATGTTGGGAGACATGTAGAAACCAAGGTCAAGGTTCCTCCTAATCAGAAAGACTTTCTTTCCCTGTCCTGCCAACTCTTATCTTCCTCAGAAGATGGTCAAGGGACTGTTCGGAGGCTGAAGGCTCAGATGGACAGACACACACGCAGCTTAGGTCCTATGAGGTGCTAGATGGAGATGCCCAGGTCCTATGAGGTGCTAGGTGGAGACCAGGCCACATGAGACACTCTAGCGGAACTTGGGCCTTGGAGGCTACCTGGCTCAATTCTCAACTTTGTAAACATGAAAATGATGCCAGAGACGCTGGGACCAGCCTGAGGTGACACTCAGGTGACACCCCCAGCACAAACTTAGCAAAGCAATTTCTCTTTCACAAGCCCTGACAGGACAGAAGTAACTGCAGCTGAAGAGGGAGGGGCGAGTGTGGGAGAGGACTCAGCTGATAAAGCTCCTGCGTGCAAGCGTGAGGACTTGACTTTGTACCCCCGAGCACCCATATTTAAAACAAAGTCAGAACTCTGGGAGAGGGTGAGGAGAGACGGGTAGAATCCCAGAGCTCACTGGCCAGCCAGTCTAGTCAAATAGTGAACTCTGGGTTCAGTGCCATCAGGTGAGAGATGCTTTGCACTGCACCTGCACACTCCCTCTGCCTCTATCGTCTCTCTCTCTCTCTTTGTCTCTCTCTCTCTCACACACACACACACACATACGAGTCACATAACCACAGATCCAGCTCTCCATATCCCAAGACACAACAGTACTACAAAACACACAAAATTACACTACTCGGACCCACTGAGCCAGAAAATGGGCACTGGTCACAGAAAGTTTCCAGTGTAGCCATCAGAGACACTCACTGACAAACTGCAAAACCCCAGAAACTCCTGTCATGGGATCTAACACAGGTGCCAGGAGCAGCAGGCATAGCCGCCCCTCCCCCACCACAGGCACAGGAATCCCACCACTGACATATGGCCAATCTGTGCAGGCCAGAGGCTGAATGCTGTCCCTCCTGAACAGGGAGGGAATAAGTTCTCAACAGGAGACCCCCACTTTGTACAAATGGATTCTTCACCCTCCTTGTTCTTTGGCTCTGGTCAGAAAGATTCTCAGGGAAGTGGCAAGGAGCCAAGAGCTGCCACGAAATGACTTTAACCAGCAGACAGGCCGGTAATAGGTTTCGGTGGGAAAAAGGCAGGAGCGGGCGATTCATTCCAACTTGCTATGCGATAAAGAAAATTAAGGCATAATACTGAGGAGGCAGTGGCTCTGTTAACCTGTGTGGAATACCAATTACTTCAAGCGTCTCAAATTTGTTAGGAATAAAAAGAAAACCCCAAACGAGTGTGATTGTGGCCCAAGGCTCATCTGGATTAGGCTGTTTGTTTGCCCTGGAACCCTAATGATGGGAATGAGGGAAAATTCCCCGTTACCTGGGAGACCGTTTTGCCAAAACAGGATAGGGGGGAAGGCAGGCCCATGTGCAGCCACTGGTCTGCCTGACAAGTGCTAATGACAGAAGGAATCCCCAGGTTCCCTCCAGGAGAGCTGGGTGCAGAGACTGCCATGGCCTCCCTTTGTCCTCTCCTCTATGGTACTCACTTTCCCAGGTGAAGCATCCGGGAGGGCCAGCTTCATTCAAATCCTGGGTCAACAGGAGAGTCACAGATCTCTACAGCTGGAAGTCAAAGAATCTGGAGGGGAGGAGGGACACTTACTATGAGTCAGGCATCGGCCAGGTACTGATGAACCCCACAGTTAGGGAAGACTGGGGTGGGGCGTCTGTCTCAGAGCACTGGTCCAGCCAGAGGGCAAGCAGCAGAGGTAAAGTTAGGGAGCAGGGGCTGCTATAGCACAGGGCTCAGCAAGCGCCGAGCAAGACACAGGCTCGGAATAGAGCCAGATGTCCAGCACAGTCTCCCTACTCACAGACCTTTGGCCCACACATCGGCTATGCTACCCTTTCTCTGTGCTCCTTATGAAAGGTAAAGATACCAACTGCCTCGGGCCAGCATATTCCCCAGGAAAATAGCCCGTTGTATCTCGCATGGAAGTGAAGACGCCTATCCTGCAAGCATTGTCTGCTTCAGAGCAAGTTCATTCCCCTTGGTCTTGCCCTTCAGTTCCTCCTGGCACAGAAGTCTGAGAGTCTAGTCTATTGCCTGCTGTGGTTAACCTCCTGCCAGGAGCAAGTTAAAGGACGCAGGGCTTAAATCCTGTCTCTGTCCCTTACTGGCTGTGCGACCTCTGGCAGGTCACTTGGCCTGGTATATGTGAATTAGATGAGGAACATGGGCTGAGACTTGGTCCTGACTATGGAGTGATGGCTACCTCATTGCTCCTTAAGGTGTACAGAGCCTATTACATACAGTTCCTCACTTAGTTTGGTGCTGAGAATCGAACCTAAAGCCTCTTGCATGCTAGGTAAGTACTCTACCACTGAGTGACATTATTTATTTATTATTTAATTATTTTGGAGACAGGGTTATAGGTCACTTTGTTGCTCAGGCTGGCCTTAACTTAATGTAGCCAAGAATTATCTTGAACTTCCAATCCTCCTACCTCCATTATGACAGGCTTATGCAATGCTGGGGATTGGACCCTGGGCCTTGTGTGCACTAGGCAACACTTTTCTGACTGGGCCACCTTGCCAGTCCTTACTTAATTCTTACAACTATCACACAGCGAATGAATGGACCTACTAGGTCCGGTGTTCTCCAGCAGTTCAAGGTGCCCCCTTTATGGAATAAGAACACAGGAGCTGCAGTGGGAGTTCTGAACGTGACCCTGGTCAGTCCTGAGAAGTAAGAGTGGTACTCTTTCAGGAATCTCTCCGAGCCACCATGAAAATCTGACAGCATAAAAGATGCCTAAGGCACACATTTCTGGCCAGGGCAATAGCCTATTAGAGCGGAAAAAGCACCACACAGGGAGCCCAGGGAAGTCCTGTTCCTCTGCCCTGGCTCTGCGCATGGACAGGCCTGACTTGCCCCATCTGTCAAACAAAGCACAAGGATTCCTGCCCCCTTCCCGATGCCAGTGTATACCTGCCAACCCTATCTCCATCCTGCCTTCTGCCCAAACAGTCTGTGACCACCACCTCTGCCAGGAAGGCCCAAGCGGCCCACTAGGCAAATAGCCTGGCCTGTTTCACTCTGTCCACAAGCCAGGCCTGAGGCTAGACCACACACAGGGAGGTATGTTAAAATGGACATGCAGGTCCTCAGGCATGGCACATAGCACACAAACATGAATGTACAGAGATACTCAGCCACATGTGTACTCATGTACCCCAAATACCAAACATACAGAGACACACATGCCACACTGGGCACATGCTGCAGCACACAGGCCACATACCCACATACCCACACACACACACACACACACAGGTGGCTTCCTATGATGCTCACACACTGCAGAAAATACGCCGAGATTTGCCTGCCTCTCCTGTGACAGCCAGATGGTAGGATTCTCCCACTGGGCTACCATTTAATGCTCTAATTAATTAAAAAAAAATCTAGGTATCCAAGGCCTGGATTTGTTCCAAATGTCTCAGGCATGGCCCAGCCAGAGGCCAAGGAAGATAGCAGGGCTTAGGGGGAGGGGGCACACTGTACCTAGCAGAGGCCCCACCCCTCACCTTGCTAATAAGAGGGCAGGGGCCATCTGCCCCTACAACTCAGGACAGGGAAGGACTCCATTGTGATATCCCCATACATGGCATTCCTTTTTTTGCAGGAGTAGGTGCGTGGTGGGGGGGGCAGGACCCTCAGACTGCACTACAATGTGAAGGTGTTTGCCAACACTAAGGTGAACTGGAAGCTTACAGACAGATTCAAAGCTGTCTTTGCTGCGACCACTTGTGTAGAAGACACTGACGGGAATGTCTTCGCGTCTCAGTAGTCTGCTGTGGACAGGACTGAGGCAAAGCTGAGGGACCGCTAAGCCCCCTGCCCTGAGCTGCTATATACTCCAGTGTGGCAGCTGACTGGAAGCAGTCTACTAACCTAGATCTTCCAAGGGGCTACCCCTCACCCTGTACCCACACCACTGCCCAGGCCATGAGGATGGGGACGGGTGCAGGCAAGGAAGAACTGAGCATCCTTCGCCCTCCAGGCCTTTCCCAATATGGTTTTTGCTTCTGAGCATTTTGGAAAAACGCTTAGTAAATTTACCGCCTCACTTATGAGTAATCTGCCGTCAGGAGCTCTGCGTAAGCGCGGGGCTGAATTAACAAGCCTTAATTAACGTTAATGTTGTGACACATCTCAACCTGAGTGGGGAAACCCCCCATATCCTGTACCCAAGCCCCTGCCTGCACACTCCTGCTCATGTGGGAGGTGAGAGACTCAGAATGGGCTCTCGGGGATCCTGAGGGACAAAATGGGGACTATCCCTAACACAAGATTGGGGAGGGGGATGGGTTGGGGTCTTGAAGAGACAGAAAGGGGTTTAGGATGCCAGAAGCCTCAAATATCCATTTCCAATAGAGTGCTCACACTGCCCTCTGAGAGCCAGACCCCAGGCTCAGAATCCCCCAACTCATCATGGCATATGCCTTGGTAAGTTTCCCCACCCTTTCTTTTGCCTCACAGAGTAAGGCCACTAAGTAACCACGGTCCACTGTGCCCATCAGTTCTCTGAAGTGGGGACCACCAAGGCCCTACTGTGCAGACAGGACACCTTGACACTACAAGGGAAGGTGACCCGCCCAGCTCCTGTGCCCCATGGCTGTAGTAGAGTGGGTCACAGTGTGGGTGGAGGGAGGGATCCCTGCCATCCATTACATTCACTGAAAAGAGCCCCTTGAGGAATCCAAAGAGCCGAAGATTGTGGGGAAAAGTTAGGCCCTGGGCTACCCTGGGTTGAGCCTGGGCCTGGCCACAGTGTCTGTGGGGCGACTCTGTAAATGACATGCGAAGGGAGAAGGAGCTCTTGACAGTGAGTGGGGGTATCCAACCAGAGTGGTCCAGGAGCCTGTCTTCCAGCCACTGAGGCTTAACTAGGCTGTCTCACCATCCCAGGTACCCAACCAGAGTCGGGCTCTGGGGAAGGGACCGCAGTGGTGGGAATCCCTTGCTCTCAAGACTGACACCATCTTCCATTCCTTCTGGTTGTCCTCAGGACGCCAGCAGATACCTGGCATGAGGGAGACACACTGTAATTTATCATTAATGACTCATTATTAATATTAATGAGAAGATGTCCATGCCCACGAAAGAGGCCCAGGGCCTTAGCCCTGCACACATCTTGGGTTACTTTGTAGTTTAAGGGCCTTATGTTCAAGTTGGACCCCCAAGTTGGACTCCACTTTGGCTCCAGAGACAGGAGGAGCCCTGGGCCCTAAGGTCTTCAGTTCTCAGTGAGGAACTACCCAGCCAGAACTTGATGCCAAACATCTGCCTGGGAACGGGCTGGGGCTTGAACAGATTCTACCTCCACAAGAGCACCGGGAGCCCTTGTTAGGCCAGAGGCCCTCAACAAGCCCCAGCGCACCTCACCCTGCTGGGGAGCGACCCCCCCTCTCCATGCACACCCCAGGAAGCCACTCATCACTTCTCACCTCACGCATCACCTCTGTGAAGAAGGAGTAAAGGCAGAGCATGCTCCACAAGGCACACGTGAGGACAGAACGCAGGGTGAGGGCGCAGTAGAGATCTCTGCCAGCAACTGGGGATCCAACAAACTGGGGACCCAACCCTTCCACGGGTCACTAAGAAACTGGGCCGGCTCGAGGGAGTCTCTAGATTCACGGAAATGCTCTAAGTAAACAAGATCAGTCAAAGGCCCCCGTGGACCCTGTGAAAAGCTGGGACCCCTGAGGCCTCAGGACAAACAGGAGGAACTTTCTGAGAGCGGAGAATTGCATTATTATTTCAGGAGCTATGCAAGCCAAGAATCCATCCATCTATCCATCCACCCACCCACCTACACATCCAACCAGTAAGTGTACTCTGGACCTTGTGTGGCCACTGGGGGTTGGGAGAGAGGGGAGAGCCATTCTTGCCTGCTGAAACCAGCCTAAAGAAACAAGATACTCCAAAGGGATCAGATCAATTCTAGGTCAGGACGGTCCACTCTTTGCTGGGGTCTATAAGAAATGCAAGGGGCCTCCAGCCATGAAGGCAGATCAAGCAAACCCACCACAGTGCACACTGGTGTTAAGCTCTGGCCCAGAAGGCACCCTGCTTGAGCCCTCAATGCTCTCTGTGATCCCCAGCTCCTTCCTTGACCACAGCTCAGTCCCAGCCCCCAGAGTCCCTGCCCACCGCCAACACCCAGTGAAAGGGAGCAGCATCTGTCCTTGGTGTGTAGGGGCCAGGGCACAGCCAGCCAGGCAGGTGGCAGGCTCACCCCTTGCCCGCTTTCCTGCCCCACAACATCCACGTGGAACCCACCCCCAAGTTTCTGGGGAATAGGCTCCGAGGAGGCCAGGCAGCCAGACCACCAGCTGCTTCCCTCCCTACACAAACCATGGACACAAAGCACCCTCCCCCAGCTCTGCCCGCCTGCGGTGACAGCCTCTTGGCACCAACTCTCCCCTCCCTCCATCTGTCAGGAATCAGTGCAGACAAACTGTGAGAACCAAAGAGGAAGTAGCAATGCTGCATGGACCCCCTCCCCTCGCCCTGCCTTCCTAATACTCCTGTACCCTCTCTACCCCTCCCATGTGTCCCCCCTCTTCCTCCATCTGTCTCCATGGTTCCTACAGATGAGGACATTGACAGAGTGGGCATACAGAGAGGATGAGGACAGGTTACCCAGAAACACCTCTTACAGCCACCATGACATCTTCCTTTCTCCCCACCCATCAAGGGATGATGGGATTGAGAGCTCAGTGTTCCCATCTGTGTGATGGGTATAGTAATTTCTTTCCAGACCACCTCCCAAGGGCTACCATGAGCTTCAAGACCACATGGAAAGCCTTGGTCTGGTGAAGCCTCACAGGAGATAGATGGCCAGTGTCTTTGACATTTTCTAGGGTTTCAGTGCCTTCCTCAGGGAGATATGAAGTCACAGCAGGACTTAGATGGATAAATGTCCTGCAGAGTACCAATAGAAACAGGATCACAGAGGACCCATAATTGTGAGAGGTGAGCAGGGCGAGGGTGGGAAACCAAAAAGCTATCATATACTGTGCTGGAGGCAGATCCGTGGCCAGTGTCCTGTGCTCCTCAGAGCACCTGGGATGCTGTGCTGGAGGCAGATCAGTGGCCAGTGCCCTGTGCTCCTCAGAGCACCCGGGATGCTCAGCCCTGGCTCTGGTTCTCTCTGCATTCTCTGAAATGTGGAGTAGAGACCCAGCATTTTTGTTTCCAAGGGAAGCCATGTCCCGCTGGCTCCCCAAGTATCTGGGGAGGTCCTGCTGCAGGGGGTGGGGAGCAGCAGTCTGGGCTTGTGGGGTACAGAAAGGCTGGTGCAGGGTCCAGGGGAACGAAGGGTTCCTGAGATGTGAGACTTTTACTTTTAACCCTGGGACGACTCTGAGCAGACCAGAACAAGTTGAGTCATCCTCATGCAGGGTGGCATTTGGCAGTGACAGTCAATAAGGAAACAGAACTGTCACTGGAAAAGCAAGCCCCCTGCGGGTATCACCTGTGAAAGTCCCTGTGTAGGGGGAGCTCTGGTTTGACCCCAGCCACAACATACAGGTGGAGTGTCATAGTTCTTCCCCCCCCCCCCTTCATAGTGGCAGAAGTTAAGACTCATTGAAAACACAGAAATGGGCCAGTGATCCCGTGGTAGGGCCCAGGGCACATAACCAACCTAGGGGGTCATTGGAGGGAGGAATCCAGGGCTCCAGTCTCCTCCATGCTCCCCTGGGACTCTCAGAAATCCCACCGCAGGCGCCAAGGGAGCTGGCATGCTGCGAGAGGTAGACGGCACACCAGGCCCAGGGTCACCCTCCAGTTCCTACCTTTCCCTGAGAATGTGCAGCCTGTGGTCCCCACACTGATGTCAGAGAGACAGAGACCCCCAAGGAGGATGGGCCTCTCTGTACTGGGGCCATGGCAGAGGAAGGAATCCAGAGCAGCCCCGAGTGAGGTCGGAACAGCCTCTGTAAGCAGAGGTTTCTAAACCAGCTGGAACCAGAAGGCAGGCCAGCTGGACCTCCTGAGGAGGTATCATACAAAACTCTGTCTTGACACAGAGAGTAGTGGGCAGTCGGGAGCCCCCTGTCCCAGGTGTTAGATGCTGGCAGCTGAGAGATCCCTATACACGTTGACCAGAGGCTACTTCACTACCCAAGGGCAGCTTGCTCATGCAGCGCCTTGGGACTTTCATGGGACATCTCTATAAAGGCAGACACAGAGGTCTCCAGTGGTGCACAGAAGAGAACAATTTAAGCCTCTCCCTTCAGCCTTCCCCATCCCCAAAGGTAGACTACTTGGGCATGGCAGGGGACAGAGGATGGAGTTGAGGCAGCTCTTCAGCCCTATCTGACACAGGACTGTGTCCTCTCTAAAGGGCCCAGTGTCCTTCCCTTCCTGGGCACATCTAGGGGCAGGACCAGATATGTAAGCTCCTCTGCACACCACCCCACCGGTCCCTGAGGCTCTGCGCTCATTTCTTGACAAGGTTCCTGGAAGGACTCTAATTAAACTGGGCCAGTAAGTTCCATCCTGGGGCCACAGGATGAGGTGCACTGAAGAATCGTTCTGGGGGCTCCCTGGCTCCTCCCACCCCATTCGACAGTCAGGGACAGGTTGAAGACAGGGTTAGAGGATGTTAAGGATCATTCCTGTCCCTACTGCTTCTGTAAAACCCCACTGTCACCTGGAGGTAGCTTGTGATGGCTTAGTACACAGAGAGGTCAGGTAACCTGCCCAGAGTTGCTCAGCTGTTGAGGGTTGGACTTGGCCTCGCTGGTGAGGTGAAGCCCTCAGGAGGATTTTCACATCTGGGCTCCCAACTAGCCATGAGCTTAGCAGAGATGGCTAGGCAGGCCTGGGAAGGAGCTGAGGCTGAAGTTCAAATGCTGCCCACAGTGGCTCAAATACTGCTCTACAAAACCCTCCCCTGGGTAAAGCCACAGCTTTGCCCAGGTCCTGCAAAAAGTCACAACAAAGTGTGGCTTTCTGGGGGAAGAGGGTGCAGGGGGTAGGGAGCAAGAAAGAGAGCATGCTCAGCACAGAACTGTGGGGGCAGGAAAGACCCCAGGCCAGGGAGAGGGAAGGAAAGGCAAGTCCTCCACCGATGGTATAGAAATAAGACTGACTTACAGTACACACTGTTTCTGGTGCTTTCCATGAGAGGGAAATTACTTAATCCTATTACTGGACAGTCTAGGGTTCGTGTTGAAGGGACTTACCCCAGGCTGAGGCTGGGACTAGCTGAAACTGTACAAGGGACGATGTCACTAGTACCCGTTTGCACAGTCCCTACCAGGGGAGAACGCAGGCGAGGCAGGCGGCAGGAGGAGACACACAGCCTTTCCCAGGCGGCCAATATAAAGTCTGCTCTGGCTAGCTCACAAGCACTAAAAAGCCACCCACAGCAACTCAGCAAAAGTAAACAGGCATAAAAAGCTCCAAGTACGATGGAGGAGATGGCTTAGTAGGTAAGACCATTTCCTGTGCCAGCAAGAAGACCTGGTTGGAACCCAACGCCCTTGTAAAAGCTGGCCAGGCAGCACATTCCTGGAAACCCAGCCTTAGGGGCAGAGACAGACAGATCCAGGAGCTAGCCAGCCAGCCTCACTGAAACAGTGAATATCAGGTTCACTGAGAGAACCAGGCTCAAGGCAAGAAGAGCAACAGAGGAAGACAACCAATATCCACCTTTGACCTCTGCATGAACACCCCCCAGCTCCACTCCCACCTGTCACACATACACACACAACACATATACACATGCACATACCCACCACACACACACACGCTACACTTTTGAAGATGATTTCCTCTTTTTGTGTACAGTTCAGACCATGTCCCTCAGGGTTAGGGCCCATACTGTTGGCCCTCACAGCTCCTGCTTCAGCCTCTGGGCTTGGGCCTCCTGAATCTCCTTGGAGCCCTCACACTCAGGACCTAACCACGATGAACTCCAGCTTCTATGAACACGCTGAATTTCAGGGGGGAAACAACAGAATCCTAGAGGATTCGGGCTGAGAAGAGCCTAGAGGTCCCCACTTCCAAAGAGTAGAGATACCCACACCCTGCAAGAGGTTCAATGATCCGCCAAATGGCCACTTGGCAAGATGGGCCTGTAGCCTTGCCCCCAGCTATTGATAACTGCCTCAGTCCTCAGGGAGAGCCGGACAGCACATCACAGGCTGGGAACAGAGACTGCTGGCACCTCTCCAGTGACAAAGAAATCCCAGCCACAACAGCCTGGAGAGGGTTTCTTGGTTTGAGCCACCGTGGCAGAGGTAGGAAGAAGAGTATCACCTTGGTTTGTCCTGAATGGTCACTTCCCTCTTGATTACTCCTGCCCTCAGGCACACACCGTAGGCCATGGCCAAAAGAAGAAGGGACTTTTTTTTTAAATTAAATTTTATACACTATATTTTGATCATATTCTTTCCCCTCCCCCAAATCCTCCCAGATCCTCCTCGACTCCCTACTTACCCAACTTCATGTTCTCTCTCTCTCTCTCTCTCTCTCTCTCTCTCTCTCTCTCTCTCTCTCAAGAAACAAAACTGGGCTTTAGGGGTGATGGGCAGCAGATGGCAGATCGAGGTCTAGGAAGGGGATGGAGGAGGGCTGGCTTGAATGCCTTTGGATTCAGGCCATCAGGAAAGCCCACGCTGCCTCCAGCTATTTAGCCAGGCGGCTTAACCTGGGCCTGGTGGGACCTTCCTGCCTCTTATCAGCTGCCATGTCCCTCATGTCACTGGGGACCCACTGGGAACCAAGGCTCCTGGTGAGCCAGTTCCTGGGTACACCTAGAAGCAGCTGCCCTGGGCCCCACTGCAGTCAGGATGGGGAGGCACTGACGTAGTCCAGGCAGCTCCTTCCCTCCTGGCAGATGACCTCTGCCTCTCCTGCCGCTCTCCCAGCAGCTGCCCTCCTGCTGTGCCCTTGGCGGAGGACAGTCCTGATAGTGATAGTGAGTTCCCACGTGCGTGCATGCGTACGTGCGTGCATGTGGGAGTCATGCCTAGGGAGGGGCTGGGAATGTTCACCTGCTGGTCTTCACACCTCCATGCTGTGGCTGCTTCAGGATGGTTTGAGGGGCTGCTGAGTCTCATCTGTTTTCTTCCCTCCACAACCGTACTTTATCCAACCCAACCAGGATCTTACGCAGGATGGGACACAGTCTAAGGAACCTGGACCTTTGGACTGAGTTTTAGATCCTCTGCTCAGCTGCTGTCTCTACAGGCTCAGGCCAAAATATTGTTCAGGGTAGTCTCCCATTCCCCAAGACAGCTCCAGCCCTGAGCCCAGACCCAGGCAGGAGCTTGATGCTCAGAGGACCCAGCAGTGCAAATAAAGCAAGAACCAGTGAGTGAAGAGGGAAAAGAAGTTCCAACAGGGAAGCTGCCTGCCCAAGTCACACAGCCAGAATTTGGGACAGAGGCAGAATAATCACCGCAATGCTAATGCGTCAAGAAAAACGAAGCGATAGTTTGGTTCCGTTGTGGGTTTTTTGATGGGTAAGTGTCCTTGGGCCAGAGCATAGTTGTCCTTTATTTCTGCTCTGCGTAGCCTAGATATGGCTACTTTGTCTGTGTCACAAAACTGGGACACAGTGGCCCTGTGTTTAGGGTATAGAGAGGTCCTCCGGGCTGGACCCTGGGCCATTAGGGCATGCATGGGTGTTGCTAAGATGGGAAGGTACATGATAAAAAATGCTCCTGCTAGCCAAGTCCTTCCCAAGACTTCATCTTCTTTGTTTCAGTTTCATGTATCTTGTTTTGTTTTTTGTCTTTAGTTAGAGTCTAGCTATAAAGACCAGACTGACCTGAAAAAAGATCCTCTTGCCTCAGCCTCCCAAGTGCTGGGGTTACAGACACCACCATCCACAGAAGAACAGGTCACCACATTATGGACCACCCTCACAATATAATACAATCCAGTCCTTTAAAGCAATGCACATCTATGCTACTGGCATGGAAGACTCTATGCTATAAGGAGAAAAACAACCTGAATAATAGGACCTCATTTTTGTTTTAGAAAATTACTTTCATATAGTCAGAAAAAGTTATTTCCATGAGGAAAGATAAATATATAAATAGAACCAACTTAAGTTTTACTTCCAGAATTTACAGTAACAGATCAAGTCCTGAGGGGCCCCCGTGTCTGAAATCTCTCTTCAGGACATTGGGGCTTATTTACTGCCATCGTCTGCCTCCCAGGTGCACGTCTGTGGGGCCACAGTGGGTGTGACGAGCCGGTGGCCAGAGACTGACAGAGCATTGGGGATGGAGGCCAGTGCCCCTGGTAGGGTAGTGCCACAGGACCACTACCGAGGCTTTCACAGATGCACTGTGCCAGGAAGGCTCTGGCCTGCTTGTCCTGCTGTGTTCTAGAAGGCAGTGTCTGGGGCTAGAGAGATGGCTCAGCAGTTAAGAGAAAGTGTTATTCTTGCAAAGAACCCAGGTTTGATTTCCAGAGCCCACATGATGGATGGCTCACAACCATTCATAACTCCAATTCCAAGGGATATGACACCCTCTTCTGACTCCATACCAGACATACACACATGGTACACACACACACACACACACACACACACACACACACACACACGCAACAAATCATACATGTAAAATAAATCCAGAAGGTTGTAGGTAAAGGCAGTTGGGTCATGGGAACTGGGTGAATGGTGCTGGGTGACTAAGTCATCAGAACATTCAAGAAGCCTGATCGGACCCCAGAATCCCTACTCCCAAGGTGCCTGGGCCTAGATCTCCCAGCTGTGAGTCCTGGACTGGCCCCCAATGAACAGAGACCAGACCAGTATGGTGGTGAGAAGCATGGAGTCGGTGCTTAGCAGGTTTTCCCTGAAGCCCTCAAATTTCTTGGGTCATTCCAGTCCCAGAGTGGATGCCAAAGCAGCTTGCACCAGGAGGGAGAGCTTAGGGGCTGGTGATTAAAACAGGTGCTACCAGGGGGCGTGGCTAACAGCCAAGGGCATCCCAGGGCTAGTGTGCTCAGGAGGGAGTCAGCACAGACTATGAGAATGACTGGCAGAGATGTGGAGACTGCTCAGAAAGGGAGGCTGTGGCACACCGGTAAGTCAGACACACTGAGTGGCTGATGTGTGTGAACAGAACTCTCTCTTCCTTTCAGCTGCAACAGACCCTGCAGCCGCGAGCAAGTCGTAGCCCTGACCAGTCAGGTGGCTTAGGGCAAGCGACTTTGGATCTTGGCCTTTTCTTTCTTTTCTTTCTTTTCTTTTCTTTCTTTCTTTCTTTCTTTCTTTCTTTCTTTCTTCCTTCCTTCCTTCCTTCCTTCCTTCCTTCCTTCCTTCCTTCCTTCTTTCTTTCGTTTGTTCATTTGTGGTTTTTTTGTTTTGTTTTGTTTTGTTTTATTTTTTGAGACAGGGTTCCACTGTAGCTTTGGAGCCTGTCCTGGAACTAGCTCTTGTAGACCAGGCTGGCCTCAAACTCACAGAGATTCACCTGCCTCTGCCTCCCGAGTGCTGGGATTAAAGGCGTGCACCATCACCGCCTGGCTTTGGCTTTTTCTTCTATGATGCACAATCATCACACAGTCAGGACTTGGCTAGAAGTCTTAAGTAAGACCCCACAGAGAGAGCACTCAGAAAACCATGCACACAGAACGATCACTTTACTACGCTTGCCAGATGTCCTGAGAGGCCTGGCAGGGCCCAGCCAGGACAGCGTATCCCTGCAGTCCCCAGTACCAGAACCCAAAGCTCTGAGGTATAGCAGCCATGTGTCTGCCCCTCAGCCTTTTCCCAGCTCAGCAGAGACAGACAGGTGTGGCAGGTGGGTGTGTAAGAGTGGGGGGGGGCATGTGTGTTCTTCCCCGAGTCCCACTCAGGAGCTGAGCACCATATTTCTAGGAATGGACCCCTAATGACACCAGGGTCTGCAAGCCAGGAGTGTAGGTAAAGCAGTGACAGTGGTCTGACATTCCCTTCGGTCACCATCAACAGAGCACTCAGGTCCTCCTTTCTCAATAGCACAGCTAACAGAAGCCCATGAGGCTGGGGGAGGGGGCCTGTGCTGTGTCTCCATGGGGTCGCCAGAAAAGGTTCCTCCCAGTCCCACTTCCCAGATCAAAAACTTGTATCCTAGGGAGACACTGCTGGGAAATGTACCCTTTGACCCCATCAGGGTGGACAGAGCAGAGGCAGAGACTGGTTTGCACTTGTAGTCACAGTGCCCAGGAGGTTGAGGCAGGAGGATTACTGTGAGTTCCAAATAAGCCTTGTCTACAGAGTGAGACCGTGTCTCAAGGGAGGAAAATATAAAAAGGAGGACTAGAAGGGGGAGGGAGGGAGAGCGGAGAAGGAGGAGCCAAGGCCATAGCTTTTAGATGGCAGAGCTCCAATCCAGAAGCATCAGTCCCTGCAGCGCACAGGCCACGCCTTTTCTATCTGAGCCTCTGTGTCCTTTTAAAATGGGGGTAAGAAGAAAACAGACCAAAAGAGCTGAAGAAAATAAGCTGTTCAACACGGTCTTGAGCCTGGAGCTATTAGCCAGTTTCTGTTGTCGGAGCTCTCCGAAGGGAAGTATCTATTCTGGAGTCCCTGGGGCCCAACAAGACCCTGGCAGAGTGAGGCAGAAACTGAGACTAAAGGTGTATAGGGTAAAGAAAGGTCCCCTGGGAGAAGTGTGGGCCTAGTCTGACTTTCTGAAACACCGAGGGCCTTAGGGACAGGACCATTCGCCCTGGGCCAGGAGAGTGCACCTGACAACACCCTGCAGGGTGGTTGTTCCACTCTGGGTCTCTCTTCCTCAATCCCTGGGGTTCCATGGCTTCACCTGCGATCTCATTCCCCAAGGAGGAAAGCTGTCAAGTCAGCCGCCTGTAGGCAGCGAGGGAGGAAGAAGCCACCGGTCATGGGCCAGCTGCAGCCTCAGAAACTGAGGGGACTCTAACCAGGTGGACCCATCGAAGGTCCAAGAGAGAGCCTTGAGCAGCACTCCCTTGGCCTGCTGGGACAGTCTAGTGGCCCAGACCTGGGCGTACAGCAGGGCAGGCTTGGGGCTTGCTGGCAGTTCCAGCAGTGGTAGCAGACACAGCTAGGAGGAAAAGAGACAGGAGGCTGGTCACCTAGGACTGCCCTTCCCAGTCCCAGACTACATTCAGAGAGCAGCCCAGTCTGTCGGATTCATTTCTGCCCTAGCTCCTCTCTAGATACTTTCTGCCACCTCCAGGTCATCTTGGAGCCACCTCCCCTGTGGCTGGACATCTCCTGCCTGAAGTCACACCCACTGCCGGAAGCCCATACCCTCTGCTGTAGACTTCAGAATTTTGTGCCCTGGAGCAGGGCTTGGGTGGCCTGCTGTGAGCAGGCTTTGAGGTTCTCTGCAGTTTCTCCCACCGTGCTGCCCACTGCCACTTCTCAACCGCCTCCTGCTCACCAAACACATTATCTCACTGAACCCCACCTCTCTGGAAAAGAGGGACTATTGTCACCAGGGCCATTCAACCAGGAGGGGACAGCTGGGGTTAAGGCTATATGATCCAGGGTGACACAGACTTGGGATTTCAGTCCCACCCCCCGCACAAAATCCCTTATCTCAGCCTGAGTGACTGGCAGAGAAGGCTTCGTCAAGGAGGTGACCCTTTCCCCGAACTGTCTGAGATAACAAAAAGCATAGAACATATAAGGGAACAGGGTCCTGGAGGGCAAACAGCACACACAGAGGCCTGAAGGTGAGAAGCAGAAGGAAGGTGACTGAGCTGCGATGGTGGCCAGGTTCAGAGGAAGAGGCAGGAAGAGGCTGGAGGGCAGTGGGCACAGGGCCTGACAAGGAAGGCCAACAAAGAGGCCACTGTGCTAGCTTCATCCTCAGGGTGCTGAGTGGGAGAACAGCTTGGTCAGATGAGGAAACCAAGGTTCAGATAAGAACAGATTTCTGTCAATAAAGATCATCCATCCAAAGGCGGAGTGAAGTGGGGCCTGGTGTCTCATCTTGGCTGCACCCTGCAGGCCCTATGTGGACTTCATTACAAGCCAAGACCTGTAGCCAAGCTGTCATCGTTCCTGAGACCACCGCCAAGCAAGCTCTGGGATTCCTGAAGCCTGGCCCAGACCAATTAGTGGGCTGAAGCCTGGGAGGCTGGACTGGACCTGCTCTTCACCGACTATGGATAATGGCAGCTAGCTAGAACAAGGGGAAGGCAGGTGGGTACGGAAAGGGTGCATCCCAATCTCCCATAAAGCAGCCCACTCTTCCAGGAGCTCGGACAGTCAGGATGAGAAATGGAGGCTTGGGGAGGCCGTGCAGGCTGGGCGGGCTCCATGGTTGCATGCCTAAACATACGGCAAAGCAATTTCACCTAAACACAAGCATTCCTTACCCCTCCGAGCGTCTACAAGGTAGGGATGACTCAGAAGCCTCCCAGGGTCAAGCATCTCACAGACTGGAGGAGCACCAGAAGATGCACACGGCCTCGGTGGCAAATTCTTGGCAAGTATGAATAGGTGCTGTGTTTGAAGGTCTGGGAGCAAAGGCCTGGCCAGAGATCAGAATCTCCACCTCTACTCCCAGACACCAGGAAGCAACAGGAAACCTAGACCTACGTGAGTCCGCAGTCACGAGTCCCACCCAATTTCCCCTGGCTGGAGCCCTAGGGCGGCAGACCTTTCCTCTGCTTTGAAGGCACTTTGGGAACTGAAGCCCCAGCAAGCTTCCCTTCCCTGGCCCACCAGCTGTGGGCCAAGAGCCTTCCCAGGAGATAAGCATCAAGACTTAGAAGACTTCAGTGTGATTTCCAGAGCCAAGGACAAGCTGCATGACTTAAGAGTCAGGTCACCTCTTTAAGCATAGGTGACCTCTATAGCATGCATGGGATCTGTGCCACCTTTTATGTGTGTTTGTTTGTTGAGACTGGATCTCACGACGTAGACCAGACTGGTCTTGAACTCATGGAAATCTGCCTCTGCCTCCCAAGTGATGGGACTAAAAGCATGAACCACCATGACCAGCCAGCCCTGTGCTGCTTATTTTAAGAGACAAGGGACTCTTCTAGAGCTGAGCTCAGAAGTAGCCTTCTAAAGGAAACTTGTCTCTGCACCCTCCTTCCCTTCAGCCCCTGGTACTATGAGCTATACCAGAAGTTTGGACTCACTGTGCCTACACTGACCATGTTTACAAATGACAACCACTACCCTCACCCTATTTTGAAGCCTAGAAGGGTACTGGAGGCTGAGCAACCAGGGTCCTTGTGGATAGATAGGGCAGAGAGGGAGGTATCAAGGATGGAGTGAGTCTGGGCCGGTGTCCTGGAATAGGGTATCCTCAGTGTGTGTGTGTGTGTGTGTGTGTGTGTGTGTGTGTGTGTGTGTGAGAGAGAGAGAGAGAGAGAGAGAGAGAGAGAGAGAGAGAGAGACGGAGACGGAGACAGAGACAGAGTCCTGGAGCTGGAGTTGTTGGTGTGTGTGTGTGTGTGTGTGTGTCCTGAAGCTGGAGTTGTTGGTGTGTGTGTGTGTGTGTGTGTGTGTGTATGTGTGTGTGTCCTGGAGCTGGAGTTGTTGGTGTGTGTGTGTCCTGGAGCTGGAGTTGTTGGTGTGTGTGTGTGTGTGTGTGTCCTGGAGCTGGAGTTGTTGGTGTGTGTGTGTCCTGGAGCTGGAGTTGTTGGTGTGTGTGTGTGTGTGTGTGTGTGTCCTGGAGCTGGAGTTGTTGGTGTGTGTGTGTCCTGGAGCTGGAGTTGTTGAGACAGGTGTAGATGCTAGGAATGAACTCTGGTCCTCTGCAAAATCACTAAGTATCTTACTGCTAGACGGTTTCTCCAGCTCTGTGGCGAAGAATTTCTAAATACCTTCCTCTCCCCTTCTTGCCAGCCCCATGAGACTCCCCATGTTCTAACGTAGGACGGAGAGAGAGGTTTTCTGGTGGGCACACGAGAAAGCAAGCTCGGTAAAGTCAAGCTGTGTGCCACCAATATCTGCTGCTACTAGAAGCCACCACACTTTCCAGTCCGCACCACTGGCGTCATGGACTCCACGTCACCCATCTCAAACCAAAGCAGCTTCCAGCCGGCGTCAGAGCTCTCTTGTCCCGTCTCAGATTACCAGCCGCCCCTGTTCATCATGCCCACATCCTTGTGAGAAGTAACAGGCCCCACTGTCCACATCATACTCTCGACCACAGCAACTCAGACCCTGAGCCAACAGACGGAGCAGGCAGAGAGCTCGATCAAATTCTGCCACACTGTGCTGTGTGACCTTGGGCAGATCACTCCATGTCTCTGAGCCAGTATCTCTGTCTGTAAAATGAGATGACCAGGAAAACTCCACAGCCACACTCAGGAGTGTAGTGATTTAAAGAGCCAAGGGGACAAGATACAAGTTTTCCATTTCTGTGCCCTGTCCTCTGTGCGCCCTGCTAAGAAAACCAGAACAACTCCCAGGCATGAGAGCCCCTCTAACATTTTTAGGCTAAGAACTCTAGTAAAAGATGCTTGAATTTAGGGTTCTGCTTGGCAACTCAGTAGCCATAGAGCAGGTAACTCAACCCCAGGAACCCGTGTTCATCTGTAACATAAACCACTGTGAAGTATTAGCACCCCACGGGCTGCAGCACTTGGGGGTCTCATTGATGTCAGTGGCATTGCTGGTACTAGTCCTCAAAACGGTCCTAAGACTTCACCAAGGCAGCAGTTACAGGTCATATGAGAAACTGAGGCAGTCGTATTGGGGTTTCAATACGCCCAAGTCATTGGTTAGTCCAGAGCAGGCTGTCAGGCAGACTGGCAATCAAAAGAACTCCAAGAGAGGCCAGTAATATATATGACTAGGCAGGTGAAGGCATTCGCTAGCAGCCTGAGGAGGTTGAATCTGAGGCAGGGAACCCACAAAGTAAGAGATCATCGACTCCCACAAGCTATACTCTTATCTTCACATACATGCTTTTATGCATGCAACCCATCCCCCCAAAAATGTTAAATAAGAAAACACCTCAAGGCCTCAACAGACTGCTTCCAAGTGGGAGTGTCAGTCAGCCTAGCTTTCCTGAGTGCTGGGCATGTGACACCTGGTGGCGTCCCCGCTCTGACACTGTGGATGCTCCTACGGTGTGGGGGGGAAGGGCGGAGGGGGGCCTGACCTGATCCCGTATGCCCAACACAGGCAGGCACACAGCAGGACTCAGTAATGTCAACTGAAAGACCTCTTTGGTATATGTGGCTAGAAGAGTCTGGGTTCTCAGTACCAGGAACTCCATTCCTTTACCGCAGCAAATGCCTGCTAATTCGGTTGCGGCCCCACAGCCACCTGAATACACGCCCACGCAAGAAGGAACTTCCATCAGTTGCTCAGGGTGTGCACTGGCCACACTCAGCAAAAGCAGCGGGGCTCGCGCAGGGCCAGCCTACCCTGCCGTTGCTCAGGTCGCTTCCAGGAAACACACTCTTCCTCCTGGGCCCCTCCTAGCTGGTGGCCCCATGACTCACAGCCAGCCTGGGCTGGCAAGAGAACGCTGTCTGAAGGGTGACTCGACAGAAAGGCAGCGGGTTGTGACCAGGACCGGAGCCTACCACGAGGAGGGTGCGCGCGCGGGGGTGCGGCCAGAGCAGGGCCTAGAGCCGAGCCCCGTACAGCACACCGCCGGCCCCACGATTGGCCGTTCCGGCCACAGGCCTATGGGGTGGTCCTTTCGCAGCCAATCAGGGGCCCCGGGGAGCCCATTCATTCATAAAACCGAGCAGGGAAGGAGCCCCTCGCGACCCGAACTGCGTGGAACTTTGAAATGAGCGCGCCCAGTTGGACCCAGGTTGAGGTTCCGATCCAGAGGATAGCGGTGTGCAGGGGCTGCGCTGCCGCGTCCCCGCCCACAGTACCGGGCCCGTAACCCCAGCACGCGGCGCTGGGCTCCACCCTAAGCAGGACACGCCTGCCACCCGGCTCCCGCCGACAACTAAGAACCATCCGGCCCACAACAAGGCCGTGAAGCTGGGGCAGGTGGCCCCGTGACGGATGCAGCCACGTGCGCAGCGGAGCATGGCGGCCCCCACGGTTCCCCCTCCCGGATCGCCGCGACTCACGACAGTCGTCCTCGTCGCTGTTGTCTGAACAGTCGTTGTCTTCATCGCATCTCCACACCGAGGGGATGCAGCGCTCATTCCGACACCGAAACTGGTCCTCTTCGCACTCCTTGACCGGCCCTGTGGGGGGAGGGGGTTGTGAGCCAGATCATCCGCTTCCCACCGCGCAGCCCCGGTGGCCGACAAGTCCAGCAGGTATAGGAAACGGAGACACCGGTGAACTCCGAGGCTCCAAGCACCTTAATCCGGAGGGAGGACAGGATGCCACGGGTTCCTCCGCTGTAGGGCCGACCGATGGCACAGCGAGACTCGACCCAAGCTTACAGCCCGTGGATATACTCTGCATTCAGACACACTCATCCTCACACATAGCGCAAGTCAGATTCACGCAGACCCAGCTTATGAGGAGCCCCGCACACTGGCTACACACGCACCGGGCACGGGATCAGTCCCCTAGCAACCTGTCACTCTTCTCGGCCCGCAGGGGTCCCTGAAAAGGCATTGTAAGGAAAGGCTGTGGTTGCTTCGCTCATCATCGTGGAGGAGTGCGCGTGTCAAATAAACCAAACCGCTTACCCGAGACGCTGAACGACTACCCCCCGCAAAGTTCACGGGCAAGGGGGACCCTAGAGCCCATCCCCCCAAGAGGATGCTCGGAACGGAGGCAGAGCTTCCGTACCCAGAGCGGCCAGCGGAGGTTCAGGGCAAATCCAGGGAGCTGGAGCCCCCGGAGTCTCTCTCGCCGGGCCTCGCCGCACAGCGCCCCCTCCCCCCGGCAGCGCTTTGTTGGCGGCTCAGAGTCGGCCAGGAAGAGCCGTACGCACCTTGGTCGCCGGGCAGTGGATCCGCTGCGGAGAGATGCTGGAGCTGCAGCAGCAGCAGCAGCAGCCACAGCGCCAGCGGCCGGAGCGCGCCCAGCTCTGGGCGGCCCATGGCGGGCCCGGGGCTCCGGCCGCTGTGCCCCGCGACCCCCGCGCCGCCGCCGCGCCTCAGCCCGCCAAGTGCTTGCCGCGGCGCCGGAGCTGCCGCTGCCTTCGCCGCCACCACCACCGCTGCCGCCCGCCCCGGCTCCCCGGCTGCATTTCAAGCAGGTTCGGTGACGCTTGGCGGCGGGGCGGGCTCAGGCTGGGCGCGCGGCCCCGGCCCTGGGCGGCCGCCGCCGGCGCGCGCGCTCCCTCTCGCCGTCTTCTCCGCCCCACGCTCCGCCTGCCGCCGCCTCTTTTCCTCCCCCCCCCCCACGCCTGTCCTTGGTCTCCACCTCTCTAGGCGAGAGCCCCACGACCCTGCTCTAGGTGCGCTCCTGTTGGGCGCTGCAGACACAGGACGAGCCAGGCTAGGCCCTGGCCCCCTGGTTTCCCCGCGGAGGTGGCAAGAGGGTGAGAGAAGTAGGGATGTGAAGGAGAGCTGGGGCTCCAGGAAAGATGATGTTTCAGACGCACAGGCCAGTGGAGTGAACCCACAGAGCGGGGGAAGACTAAAAGCATTGGCAGGGAGAAGCTAGGGGTGCCAAGCAGGACCTGTCATGGTTTCAGATCTGACGAGCGGTTGCTTTTTCTGGCCATGTGCATCCGTGACTGTAACACACTGTGTGATCCTGGGCAGATGTCTTGGGTCTGACGCCCAGACTGTTATCCACAATCAGCCTTCTCCACGGGCCCAGGCATAGAAGCAGGTCAGGGGCCTTGCTGGCATGGCGAGGTAACGCTGTGGAGCCCCAGAGGCTGTGTCATCCCTGCCACCAGAGGCCGCACAACATCTAGGTCCTCTGCTTGGGCCCCACAAGCCTCTGCACAAAGAAGGTTCTACAGCCCCACCTCCCCTACAGAGCAATGCATAGACTAGATTTCAGCCACCTGCTGGTGAGCCTGGCCCAACCTTCAGAGAGTGAGATTCTTGGGCATTAGCGATAAACCACTGAGGTGTCAAGGCCCAGTATTAAATCGGCCCCCTCTTTTGAAGAAAAGGGTAGAAGCTGCGATGCCTAGGCCAGGAAGGCTCGGAGTCAGCAGACTTCTTAGTTTTATGTCTTTCCCACAAAGGGTAGCCCATGACAATGGCTATGGCCACCCCACCAGAAAAGAACAGAGACCTTGGGAGACCATAAAGTGCTCCTGCCATCATCCTTGATCATGTCCAGCCCCCATTCTGGATCTGGAAGTTCTGGCCACAATAAGGTTCCTTCTGTTGACTTCATCAACAGAAGATAAGAGAGAAATACAGAGGCAAAAACGGGTTATTTCGGATCAGCACAATTGCTGTGAAAATATAAGCAGTGAGAACACAGAGGTAATTTAGAGAAGGCAGTCACTTCAGAGGAAGTGACATCTCACTGACAGCAAGGAGCCTGACCACAAGAAGGCCAAGCAGAAGGCCATTCTTGGCAGAGAGAAGAGCAATGGAGCAATGTCCCGCTAAGCTGGAGAGGCGAGTGCAGCAGGAGAGGCTTTGGGGGAGTCAGCAAGGCCCAGTCACAGAGTGGCTTTGGCCGAGTTTGGATTTTGTCCCAAGCACAATGATAACCATCTGTGACACCCCTGGAAGTTAGGATGGAGCCCCTCCTGCAGCCCAGATCCACCCACCCCCAGCCTAGCCTCCCTTTTACCCTGCACTTGGGAAAGTCGGTCCCATCATTGGGCTCAGTCTCATGGGTGAGAGGACAGGAAGCTGCTGAGATTGTTGCGCGAGATGAAGGTGAGAGGCAGCAGGTAAAAGGGCTAAGAGCACTGGCCTTGGGTCTGACTGCTGGGCCTGAGCCTGCCCCTTTCCTCCCTGACCCTCCCTGACCATATGAACTTAGGCGCCTCCATGTCTGTGGTTCAGGCTCCTCACGTACAAGATGGGGCAGGGGCAGGACCCACCGCACAGGGTGCAGTGAGGTTTCCATTAGATGTGGTTGTGCAAGAGCCACGCCCAGAACACAGCAGATGCCAAATGCACTTTAGACAGTGCTACGAATTTTCAAGCATCTTTCTCAAACACCTCTGATTGCTCCCCAAGCCTCAAAGAATATAAATGACCCAGCCTGAAGCTATAGCTAAGTTGGTAGGAGCCTATAATTTGAGCCACTTGGGAGGCTGAGGCAGGAGAAACACAAGTTCAAGGCCTATCTGGGTACAGAGTTCAGGGCCAGTCCTAGATGCCTCCACAGCAGACCTCCTGAGAGGCCGGATTCCTGCTCTACATACCTTCCTGTTCCTCACTCTGCCCCCGAGAGCTCAGCTTCAGGCCTTTTCCACTTTGTACCCTCTGCCTGAAACATTCACCTTTGCCGGTACTGTCCATGCTCAGACCTCTGCTCTCATAGCCTTCTCTGGGGAAGCGTTTGTTCTCTCTCTGCTCTTCCTGAGCTGCCCCGCTCTGAACTGCCATTGGATTCACTCTGTCCAGAGACCTCAGGTCAGAAGGGATTCCCAATGCCTGCTTTGCCAGCCCTGGTGGCTTATTCAAGGGTGGTGTGGCCCCAGATGTCTGCCTCAGGACCAGAAAGCCTGCTGTCCTGGTTGGCTCTGGGCTGGAGAGTGGGAAGGACGTAGCTGATAAGACTCCATTCCTTCCCTGAGGCTCTCTGGTCTAAGGACCAAGACAGCTAGGGAAAGACAGCAATGTCACAAGAGGATAAGTGCCCCATAGAGCAGGCTGTTGGTGGACATCAAGTTCCCACCCCCACTTCTCAGTCCTATGTCACTCACGCAACCCAGGCTGGAGACCAGGGGCCAGTTGAGCTGCAGAGCATGGAGCTCTCCCGCTGCTCCGTTCCTTTCCTTCGCTTTAGAGACGTGTAGCCCATTCTCCCTTGCTGTGCTGTGAGCCTGCTGCCCTCTCCTTGCCAGTGGCTTGTAAACGAAATGCTCTAATTCATGTTAACGCGTAGGTTAGATCATTCGGTTTCTGTGAGAGCTCAGGGAAGCTACTGGAACTCTCTCTGTGTTAACGTTCTCATGTGGGAGGTGGCTCAGTGGGTACAGGTGCTCGACACAGCCTCATCACCTGCCTTTCACTCCTGGGGCTCATGGTCGAACAAGAGAAATGGCTCCCTCGACTTGTCCTTTGACTTCCACATGTTTGCCATGGAACAACGTGGGTACACACACACACACACACACACACACACACACACACACACAGTAATGAACATTTTGATAAATAAGTTAAGTAGTAAGTAAAAGTAGGAATGGAGCCAGTCATGTGGTTTATGCCTAAATTCTCAGCACTTGGGAGGCCAAAGCAGGAGGGTCACCACAAGTCTGAGGCTAGTCTGGGATATAGGAAGATCCTATATCAAAATAAAAGTGAAAAAGGAACTACTACTAGCTGGGCAGCGGTGGTACACACCTTTAATCCCAGCACTTGGGAAGCAGAGGCAGGCGGATCTCTGTGAGTTTGAGGCCAGCCTGGTCTACAGAGTGAGTTCTAGGACAGCCAATGGCTATGTAAAGAGACCCTGTGTCAAAAAACAAAAAGACAATATGGGTTTGGAGGTGGGATTGGGGAGCAGCTTAGTTGGAAGCTACGTGGTCCTCTGAGGCTTCCCTGGGCTGGCGGCAGGAGGATGGCTTCCTGTGTGGCTGGTGAGGTCATGCTGCTGGTCAGCTAGAAGATTCAGTTTTTCACACTTGTCTCCCTGGGAATGCTTGAATGTCCTCATGACATGTCAGTCGGCTTCCCAGGGCAACTGATCCACTTGAGATCCCGGGACACGGTATTCTTTAAACTAAATTCAATTTACTCTTGAATTAGCACACAAAGTAACAGGCTTCATTCTGGTATTTTCCCACATGCTTATTTTTGGTCTATCCTGCCCACCCTTTGCTGGTCTCCCCATCTCCGTGGTCTGGGCCCCACTTGTACCATTTAAACTCCAGCAACCAACCCCCCTTTCACTTTCATATCATATGTGTTCTGATATTTTTTCACCCACTTCCTTAACTTCCCCTCTTTCCCTTCATGGGCCCCTTTCTGGGTCCTGACCTGAGCCCACACTTGTGTGCGCACATGTGCACATATGTCCAGATCAGAAGCCAGGATCCACGTGTGAGAGCGCAGGAGGCGTCCGTCTTTCTGGGGTACCTCACTTAATGCCTCCCAGCCTCATTCTTCTCCCAGCAAAATCATAATTTCATTTTCCTAGTGTGTGTGTGTGTATGCACACGCACATGTGTGCAGATGCATGTGGAGGCCAGAGGACTCCTCCCACAGACGTTCTTCAGATGCCATGTATATTGACACGGGTCTCTTCCCGGCTAGGAACTTGCTAATTAGGCCGACTGGCCAGCGAGCCCTAGAGATCCTCCATTTCAGATTTCAGCTGACTCAAGCACATGGGAATACAAGCACACGACACCATACCTGACTGCTTGTGTATGGGTTCTGGGGAGCAAACTCGGGCCTTGTGTTTGCAAGGCAAGCACTTTATCAACTGAACTAGTTGCCCAGACCCATGATTTCACTTTCCTATGCAGCTGAATAAAATTCCATGTGTATATCTGTCATATTTTCAAACTATCAATCAATAAATGAGCCACTGAACTGAACAGATAGTTTTCAAAGGAAGAAGTATAAATATTCAATCAATATTTTAAGGCACATTCAACATTTTGAGCCACCAGGGAAATGTGAACTAAAACTACTTTGAGGTTCTCACCGTCATCAGAATGGCAATCAACAAGAAAACAAACAACAACCAAGCTGATGAGGGTCTGGGGAAAAGGAGCCCTTACTGCTGGTGAGAATGGAGATCTGTGTGCAGAGTTCCCAAAGAACTAGACGACTAGATCTATCCTGGCTTAACTTTATAACGCTCGTGCACATAACACGACTCTACCCACGGCCGAGATACCTGCACGGATGAGTGGAAGACAAAACTGTGCTCACAAACACGGCGTCTTTTCCGACCTCAGTGTGGACGTCACACCATCATTGCTGCGACACCCAGGTCAGCCTATTCATGTGGGAGGGAGCACAGGCATTTGGCCACCAGGAGGCAAAGAGCCCAGGGAATGTCTTGCAGGCAGGCTCCTAGGGTTTGTGAGCTCAGGTTAACATAGCTGAAGCTCCACAGAGGACTTTAGCCCACGCACACAGGGCGTGAGTGATTGCTCTCATTACTGCTGTGGTCACTGCTCCTGCCACACAGAGAGTATGCAGCTCAGAAGGACCCTGAGCAACCACCTTGTACACAATCGCCCTTGACTGCAGGACCTTTTGTAGAAAGAAAGACACTCGGCAGCTGAGAGGTGACCGTGGTTCAAGAGCTGCAGAAGAGGAGGACAAACCTAGCTTCCATCTTTTGCTCCTCAGCCAAGCGCTGCGGAGACAGCTGGGGACACCACTCCTCCACCATTGCCTTCTGTCAATACTGGGGAGATCCCTCTCTTTCTCCAGACTTGCAGTCCCGGGCCCTAGCAGTTGGATTAGGTGAGCGTTTCCTGTGTCTTCTGTCATACCCTTCCCAATTAAATGAAATTTCCCGTTTCCAGGAGTCTCCTCAACTATCTTCCTTCTAGGTCATCTCTCAGGATCTGGGTGTGTTGGTCCAGGAACACTCTTCCCAGGAGTACCAAAGTCAATGGATAGCCAGGCAAAGTGGCACAATCCCAGCACCAGGGAAACTGGGCCAGAGAAGAGTGAGTTCTAGGCCAGCCCGGAGTACACACAGAGACCCTGTCTCAAAAGAAAAAAAGACAAATACGTAAAATGACTCCACGTTTGCATACAACCTAAGTACATCTTCTGGAGCACTCGGCTAAGCCACCTGCAGCATGTTTAGAACATCTAACACAGTGTGAACGCTCTGTAGGTGTTCCGTTGTATTGTTCAGGAACACCAACAAGGGGAATATCTGTATGTGTTCAGTAGATACACTGTTTTTATACAGTGTTTTGCTGTCCATAGTCAGTTGACTCCGAGGACTGAAACTCATGCATACGAAGCACCCACTGTATCTTCCTTAACTCATCTCACTTAGTAAACTTGGCTTCATCCTAAGCAATAATCTCCATGAAATCACAGGTTTGATATGCAGATTGCATTTCCAAAACCCATTAACATGAAATGTGTGGCTATGGCAGTAAATGACAGCGCCTTGTCCACGGTTGCTTTGAGGCACTCCGTTTGCTCTGAGAAAAGGGGGTGGAGCATCAGAGGCCTGACCACTCTGCCCACATAGAGGGTGCTTCTCAAGGCATCTTGGAAGTGGCCCAGGTCCTCAGCACCCATGACCTATGTCCCAGGGCCTTCTGGAGGAGCAGTCGGCCATTTTTTGCTTGTTTTTGATTCAGATTGCTGTTTACTTAATTACCTTTTAAACAACGTTTTAAATTTAGTTTATTTTGAGGTGTATAAGTGCTTCTCCTGCATGTGTGTCTGTGTACTATGGACGTGCCTGATGCCTGTGGAGGTCAGAAGAAGACATAGGATCCCATGGAACTGGAGTTACAGGCAACTCTAAGTCACTTAACATGGATGCTGGGAACTAAATTCGGGTTCTCTGAAAGAGCAGCCAGAGCTCAAAACCTCTGAGCCATCTCTCCAGCCCTTAATCCAAGTTGTATTTGCATGCAGTTTGTGAAAAACTTAAGTCACTGGGTTCCCACTTCCTTCCTATTGGCAACTGCTATATTAACTTTGGGCTGAATCGAAGGTATCTTTGGTAGGTATCTACATCATTAAATAGTACAACTCTTTCTGTCGTTTTATTTTCAATTCCATATTTATTTAGTGTGTGTGTGTGTGTGTGTGTGTGTGTGTGTGTGTGCATACACATGTGTGCCAAGGTGTGCGTGTGGATTCCATAGGCCAGCTTGTGGGAGCTGGTTGTCTTCTTCCACCATGTGAGTCTCATGGTGTCAGGCTTGGCAGCAGACACCCTTACTGAGGTCATCTCCCTGGCGAGGAAACAGGCAGCCTAGGCACATTCATTTTTCTCCGTCTTGATTGTTAATCGAGGCTTTGAGTTCCTGCCTTGACCACCCACAGTGGCAACTGTAACGTGGAATTGTAAGCTCCCTTCTCTCCTCTAAGTCACTTTGGGTGCTTAGAGCAGTGGTTCCCGATCTTTCTAATGCTACAACCCTTTAATACAGTTCCTCATGCGCTAGGAACCCCCACCCATAACATTATTTTCATTGCTACTACATAACTGTAATTTTGATGACTGTTATGAATTATAATGTGAACATCTGTGTTTTCTTAGTTGACCTCTGTGAAAGGGTCAGCCGACCCCCAAAGGCATCTCAACCTGTAGGTTCAGAAATGCTAGGGTAGAGAGTTTTATCACAGCAACAGAAACGAAACTAGAACAACAGCATTAAATGTGCTCACAAGGTTGTGAAACCATCACCATCACCCACACCCATCAAGCAGTAGCTTCCATCCCATCCCCACCCCAACTCCTGGCAATCATCACTCCATTTCCTGTTTCAGTCAGTTCCACTATTCGAGAAAGCAGAAGCACACGTTATTTTTTCTTTGGGGTCCGGCCGTTTCACTTATCTTGTGTCTTCAAGGTTCATCCATGTCACAGCGTGTTCCAGGATTCCTGATATTCCTTGTATGTTCCACATTCATCCAGCCATATGGCCTTGCACTGGTTCTGTGTGTCCATCGTAAGTGATGCTGCAGTGCGCACATGCACACGGACCTGCTTTCGGCGCTTTGGAATATGTCCAGACACGGGCTGCTGAACCTTGCTGTGACTGTGGTTTTCATTTCTGAGGAGCCACTGTGCTGTTTCCACAGCAGCCCTTCCGCTTCCTATTCCCGCCCTCAGTGTACGTAGTTTTCCAGCTTTCCCCATCTCAGCCAAAAGTTTCCAGTTTACGGATTTTTGTTATTTGTTTTGTTGAGTTTTGAAAATGTATTAGCTATCCTAATGAGCGTGAGGTTATTCTTTTAATTGTAGCTTGAATTTGCATTGCTAATGATCAGTGATAATGAGCATATTTCATGTGCTTATTGCCCATTTGTTTATCTTGTTTAGATACATTCAAGTCATTTGCCCAATTTTAAATCAAGATGGGGTGATTTTAGTGGTTGCTGCTATGGTGGGAATTCCTGGATTTCTTCGTTTTTCCTTAAAGGCTGATTTTATGGTTATTTGTGGTGTGTGTGTGTGTGTGTGTGTGTGTGTGTGTGTGTGTGTGTGTGTGTGGTGTTTGTGTAGGGATAGATGCATGTGAGTGCAGGTGCCCTTGGAATCCATAAGAGGGCCCTGGAGCTACCGGAACTAGAGTTACAGGCAGTTCTGGGTTGCCTGACATAGGTGCCCAGAATGAAACTCAGGTTCTCTGCTCGTGTAGTAAATACACTTTCTTACCCGCCAAGCCATCTCTCCAGCCCTGATTTCTGGATTTCTTCTGTCAGCCCTTCGTCAGGTCTGCAGTTGCAAATGCTTCCTCCCTTCTGAAGATGGCCTTTGTCCCTCTGTTGACGGTCCTTTGCTAAACATTATTTTTAAATTTTGTTGTAGCCCGATTTATTTACGTTTTCTCTTGTTGCCTGTGCTTTTGTTGTTTCATTTTGCAAAGCTTTTTATGTGATCACAACAAATAAATAACATTCACAGTGCACCATGATTAATATTTTTCTCACACAGCTTGTGTTTAACTTAGAATTAATAATTGATATTTTTGCTTTAGTATCTTATTTCTTGCTCAAAAATTTCAGTTTTGTGTTCAACCCTTACCCCTCTCCAGTATCCCTCATTTGTATAAATCTCCATACAGTCACACACAGTAAGTATGCTAGAAGCTCACTCCCCTGCATGAAGTCCCTGCTGGACACTTGTGTTCCTTCCCGGATTGGTCTTGGGGTTGCATTCTCATGTCCCATGGGAGTTTCCCTTCAAGGTCATCTGCGGCTTTTCTGATTTCTCTCCTGGGTGTGATCCCTCATTTCCTACTTCCAAAGTCTTCTCCTGTGCAGTTCTATCTTTCTTGGGGGGCCACCTCCCCAGTTTTCCAGAGGAAAGTGGCCTGTGTTCTCTTTTGAAACGCATGCTGGACCCATTTCTGGTGGTGAGGCCAGGGCAGGGCACTCTGATTGTGCTGTTTGGAAGTGGGGGTCTCAGGGCTGGTGACACAGTTCAAACAGGGGACCAGGATGAGGTTCCCATGCTTGAATCCTGGTAGTTTTATGAGGAGAGAGACCAGAGGGGCACACTCACCACAGGATGCCCTTTGTTGCCTAAGCATTCTGCCAGCAAGAAAGCCATCACCTGGTGCAGCCCTTAGGTACTGGATGAGAATCAAGAGCCAAAATAAACTTCTTTGCAGTAAAACTTACCCAGTGCTGCATTAGCAACAGAAAACAGGGCAGAACAGGGGACCTTACATTTCTAAAAGTGCCTGCCTGGCAATTTGCCATGTCCAGACTTTTAAATTGAAAATAATCATTTTCTTTCTAGATTTTGAAGGCTTGATGCATTGTCATTTCTGTCAAAGAATCTAAAGTCTAACGACATTTTGTTTCCCAGTCTCTCAAAAGAGCCCGTTCTTTCTCACTCAGTGCGTCTAGGAACATGTTTGCTTCTGATCATAGTGTTGGGCACATAGTGGGTCCTCTTGTTCTGGGGATCTTTTAGCTTTAATTTGGAGATTTTTTTTCTAGAACTAATTCTACAGACACTTTATTCTCTCTGGAGGTATTTAATTACTAAAGCATTGCCTCTCCCCACCCCCCATGCTGCTTGCTTTTGTTCACCCGTTTATAATTATTCTCTCTTTTGGAAAATCTCAACACTCTACAGAATCAAATTTTCACTTTTATTGTACTTCCAAGAGCACTTTGTGATCTGACTGCTCCTTTTTTGTATTACCTTGTTCTTTTCCCATGGATACAATACTTTCTCCTGTTTCACTGAAGAAATGCATTAGCAATGCTTCGTTGTTTCTGCCGAGGTGTTACCCACCATGCCTACCCGGATTCTTCCCGCTTAGCGTGTACTCTGTTACGGAAAACTCCAGCCACATCCTGGGAGACTATATCACGGTGTGAATAATGAACAAAGCTTTACCACCCAGAACAGGTAAAGGCCTCCCAAAAATCACTACAAAGACAATCAACTCAATTTATAAAGAACAGAAGAGATAAACAAACCATTTCACAACAAACAAAATAGAAATGGAAAATAAACCTAGTTTAAGTTCCAGGGCAACTAGGGATACACAGACAAAAGACAAACCCTGTCTAAAAAAAAAAAAAAAGAAGAAGGAGAAAGAAAAAAAGAAAGAAAGAAGGAAAGAAAAAGTTCTACAAAAGAGGAGCCGGATGATGATATGCATGGTTGATATGTTAGTCAGCACATGTTCTTTTTTCTTTCTCGTTTCTCTTTTAAAGGCAGGATCTGACCACCTAGTTCACACTTGCCGCAGAATTATCATCCTTCTAACTCAGGTGGAGATCACATGTGTACCCCATTACATCTGGCCAACATCTTCATCTTCCTCCTCCTCCTTCCTTTGTGTCTGAGTGTGTGCCACGTGTGTTCGGGTGCCCCTGGAGGCTAGAAGGTGTCAGATTCCCTGGGAGCTGGAGTTATAGGTATGTGAGCCACCCAACATGGGTGCTAGGAACTTGACTTGGGTCCTCTCAAAGAGCAGCAAGTGCTCTCTGCTGATGAGCCATTCCTCCAGCTCCAAACATTCTTTTTTTCTCTTTAAGATTTATTGACTTGTTATGTATACAGTGTTCTGCCTGAAGGCCAGAAGGGGGCACCAGCTCTCATTATAGATGGCTGTGAGCCACCATGTGGTTGCTGGGAATTAAGCTCAGAACCTCTGGAAGAGCAACCAGTGCTCTTACCCTCTCAGCCATCTCTCCAGCCCCCTCCAAACATTCTTACATACTCTTAATGCAATGTTAGTTGCTACAACTACTTTGGAATATTGTGATTTCATTACTAACTGCAAGGCTTAGAGGGAAAAGAAGAGCAGTTTATTAGTCCGTGGTTAAAATTCTGCTAAGGTAACAACCCTGAAGCCCCCGGGCAGTGATGAGAAAGGTTTGTTTCTGGCTTGCACAAACAC
Organism: Myodes glareolus; assembly: GCF_982192425.1. Classification (NCBI taxonomy): domain Eukaryota; kingdom Metazoa; phylum Chordata; class Mammalia; order Rodentia; family Cricetidae; genus Myodes; species Myodes glareolus. The sequence goes on from NC_142028.1 coordinate 83,998,916, forward strand.
AGTGCAGGTCAATGCGTCTCCTGAGCACGTCAATGCGTATCGCAATTTCCTTCTTTTCCTGGAGGGCAGGGGACAGGGTCAGGGGCTTCTACAGCCCAAGCTGGCACTGAACCAGCAGTGAAGCTACCTCAGCTTCCCACGATGCTCAGTGCAAGTTCCTTCCATCTTATAAGACCACTGTCTTCGGCTAACAGTCATGTGGGAGGCAGGGAAGTGTCACTCTAGAGGGAGTGGAGAAGGCTGGACCTGGGACGCTGGGCATCACTTCCTCCCACACGCCTCCATCAGAGTCAGTTGCCTGATGTGTTAGTCCATTTTATGACCCTGTAACAGAACACCCGAGGCTGGGTAGTTTATAAAGAAGGAGGTTTGTTCATCACAGTGCTGGAGGCTGAGAAGCCCAAGATTTGGTGGCTGAAACTGGGAACGTTGTCGTGACATGGTGGATGGCATCACAGAGGGCGAAGTGCATGTGAGAGGGGTAACTGGGGGTGTGGGAAGGAAGGGGGCACAAAAGAGTTGACCCAATTTATAACAACCAGCTTTTGTGAGCACTAATCCATCCTTGCGGGAACTAATCCAAGCCTGCAAGGAAAATATTAAACCCCCTTAAAGGTTCGCCTCTCAACACAACTGCCTCAGCAACCGGGTCACCAGGCAATTTTTTCATCTCTCTGGACCTCCATTTTCCCACCCTTAAAATAGGTGGAATGATTCCTACTTGTCGGAGGGACCCCAAGAGGGTCCCATGACATAATGAGCCCGAAGAGGGATGACTGTGGACTCTGGGTCCAGGCCATTAGGCCTGTGAGCAGAGGCCCTTGGGCTCCTGCTAGTGAAAGCAGGTCTCCTTATCTAAGAGCAAAGATGATAGTCACACAGCCTGGGTCAGGAACTGGGTAAGAGGGAATCTGGAGCAAGGGGAGAGACGAAATCACCACAGGATACCCTCCCTCTCTGGAAGATCCTAACACACGAGTGTCATGTGTCTTTTCTTCAGAGGGAGGGAGCAGCCTGGTTTCCTAGGCCCTGCTCTCCCGGCCTTCTGCAAGAAAGGCAGGAATCCTTCTTAAAGGTCTTCTTCTACCTCCTCCGCAACCAAACTTCAGTGTGAGTTTTGGTGGGAGCAACAAGTAAAAAGAAGTCTTGTCCAAGGGGTTGGGAAAGGCCTGACACACAGGGAAGATGGAAAGGCACCTTACAGACACATCATACATGTTCCCAAATGAGGCCCGGCAACGTGGAAGGTGAGAAGAGAGGGCAGATGTGTCTATGGCTCCTGCGAGGCCCCAGGAAGTAAGAAGGAGGCTCTGGCAGGGATGGAGACTAGGAGGTAGACAGGACCCCCAGCATGTCCTGGTCCAGCTCAGCATCCTGTTTCTAGGGAGACAGATGGTCCAGCTCCTGTGCTGTCCTGCCGCTAACTCTCTCTCAGAGGTCACAACCTGAGTGCCTAGCCAGACCCAAGCAGACACTAGGTTGGATATGGAGGAGGGATTTTCTGGGAAGGCACCTGGGACAGGGATCCCTGTGCCCCGCATCTTCATGGCTCATCTGCTCCCTGTGTGATACCGCTGGGACATTGCGCTGTAGGGCTTAGGGTTCAGCACATCTGTGCTGTGTCCCTGGGGCAGTAGTTGAAGAAGGACTCCAGATCCAGGATTGGACTGGATTAAACTCTATCACACAGATGTTCGAGACTTCAGGCAAGACCCCTCACCTCTCTGTAACTCATTTCCCAACTCCTAACAGGGTCCAAAAACAGTGGCACCGGCGCCTGCTGATAGTGTTGATTAAGTGAGCTAATATGTTCAAGATGCTTAGACCAGCACTTGGTACAGTAACCGTGAGAGCATCTGCTACTGGTTTGTTGTTTATTATCTAATTATATTCTCACAGCCGCCGTATGTGGCTCACTTAATGCTTCCATTTCAAGAGCACAGGCTTTGGGCTCACCCATACCTGGATCTACAGGCTGAGTCTGAATTCACACACACACACACACACACACACACACACACACACATCACACACACACATACATCACACACACACACATCACACACACACACACACACACACAGACAGACACACTCACTCACGCTGTGTGGCCTGGGGAGAATTCCTGTCCCTTGCTGAGTTTGATCTCAGGTCTGAGAAATGAAGGTGTCAGGAATGGATGGAATTTGTGGAAAGGCCCTTGGCCCCATTCCTTGTGCCCAGCGGAGACTACTGATGACTCACGACAGCACAGTGGAGGCTCAGTCAGGGTCTCAGAGCCAACTAATGGGTCCGTCAGCTGCCTGCCCCCACCCTGACTTCCCCACCTGTAAAGCCCTGAACTGGGAAGGTTGCTGAGTAGGCCCCCAGGACAGAGGACATAATAAGTGTGTGGCCTGCAGAATGACAGAGGCATGCAAATTGGAGTGGCGTTTCCATGACCAAGTCTGGTCAGGGATTCTCCCTGGAGCCAGTCCCTTATCGGAGTCCTCCCTGAAGCTTCCCCAGTGTGGCCCGTGTTTGCTCTCTGCTCAGTGTCTGTGACCCTAGGCCTGTCTCTCAGTCCCTCTCAGATGACACCTGGTGGGGCCATCTGACCCCCAGGTGAGCTCAGCGGGTGGGAGCACCTGCCAGGGCTATGACCTAGCACCTACTGCTGAGCGACTGCTGTGTGAGGCTCCTCCGCACTTTCCCTTGTAACGAAGCTAACCACCTCCTCAGCCAGGTAAAGATGGAGAAGGTCCCTAGGGTCATAATAAGGGACAAATGAGACAATGGGAAGATCAGGGCCAGCCACCTGTTAAGTACTACATAAGCCTTTGCAGTTCATTCACAAAGCACCAAGACCCCCTCATGATCCTTGCACTAACTCTTATTATTTTTATCACAACCATCCATCCGCTTCTCAGCCCAGGCCCTGAAGTAGGAGGCTGGGGCTCTTAGCTTGACTGTGGGTAAGGAATCCACTGGGTGCCAGGGGCTACCCAGCCTGCATGGTGAATGTTCCCCTGGCAGGAATGGAAAACAATGAAATTAGATCTAGTTTTTGAAAAAAAAATAGTTGGCGGTCTGGATTTTTGTATGAAATCTGACTGGTTCTTCCTTTGGTTGGTCTGCAGCCAACGTGATTAAAACAACCTGACTGTTGTGTTGGTCTCATCCTGGCTCAAGCTGGTCAGTGGCTGAGCCGGGATTCAGAGCTACCGCTCCCGAGAACGGCACGAGAACCAGGATGTGCAAGAGCTGGCACATTGGCTGTCGGTGGGATTGGAATTGCTTCCGTAGGCACACAGACTCAAAGGTGTTACAAAGGTCGGGCAGCGGTACTAGGCTTCAGGAAGCTGGTCCTCACTCTGCCCCAGCAGCCTCATAAATGAGGTGCCCCGCCCACACTTCCTGCTGGCGCACCTGTGCTCCACCTTGGGGGACTGCAGGGATTCTTGCTTTCCTGTGCAGCACTGATCACCGGGTGTGTGCTCAGCACCGGCCTGATGATTTCAGCTACCAGGGCAGGGCTGGTCTGTTTCTCTGAACCTCAGCTTTTCCAACTGTGTTTCAGGGCTGATGGTCACCCACCTGTTACCCCGCCCTTCAAGAGTAAAGTGGCAGCCTGTGGTTCTGCAGTGGCAGGCCTAGACACAAACCTAGGTTCTGCTCCTAGAAGCGGTCTGGGCCAAGTCTGCCCCAAGTCTGCCCCTCAGTTAGGACCTTCCTGCAGAACAAGACAGGGAATCGTCAGGCCTCTCTGGAGGACAGTAGGTCGACTTGCCTCCCCCTTTGTGCTGACCCCTGGGTTCCCGTGGCTCTGCTGCCTGGGTGTCTTATGCTTGGCCGGGAAATTGGGGATAAAAATATTCATCTTTCTGATTGCCTATAAAATAAATCAGTTGCTGGGGCTGAGAAGATGGGTTGGTGAGTGAAGTCCTTGTGAAAATCTGCGGTCCTGAGTTCAATTCCCAGTACCTACGTAAAAGACAGGACGGCCAGTATGTTAGCTCAGCACTTGGGAAGTGGAGTCAGGATTCCCAGACCTGCTGGACAGTAATTCTGGCCAAGCTGGTGAACTCCAGGCTTAGTGAGAGACCTTGTATAAAAAGTAAGACGGAGAGTGACCAAGAGGACACCTGACATTGACCAATTGCCTACACATACACACACACACACACACACACAGAGCTCACTGTCTATGTAGCATACAGTTGGTGCCAACTAGTGGCAGTTGCCTTCTTCTGTGAGGTTAAACCTCCCAGGCCCAACTTTGGTGTTGGGAACTGCTCCATCGGATGAATGCACTTTGACCCTTGTGTGGCAGACAGTGATAGGTACACGCTGCCCCCACTTTCTGCCGTAAACAATGAGTACCTGTACCCCAGTGTCTTTGTAAGATGGGGCCAGCCTTGGGCCTCCAGCCCTGAAGCGACCAGGGCAGCTGCTTGAAGTGAAGCTTTCCCAGCAGATGGTCAGCCGGGGCGTCTCAGGAAGAAACTGCTGACAGAGGCCATCCAGCCTCCTGCTCTCCCTGAGTCCACCTTGGCCCTGTCCCAGGCTCATGCTGACAGCAGCTGAATGCCTGCCTTCCACACTGTCTCCTGACTTACCTGCTGCACTCTGATTCTTCTCTGACCCCTGAAGTCTTCCCTCCCACTCAGGCAGGGTGTCCTAAGCCTAGATACCACCTTCTTGCTCCCCTTTAACACACGCCCTGGCTTCCATCATCCTCCAAGCCTTGGCTTGGCATTCTAGGCCTGTCTCGGTTTGGGTCTTGCTGTGTTCCTCCAACCTTAACCCCCTTGAGGACTGCACTGAGACCCAGGCTCTTGCTGCATGTCTTTCATTCCATGTTCTATCACTCCCCAAAGCCTTTGCACCTGCTCTATATTCTCCTTTTCTTCTTTCTGTGTTTGCTATCTGAGGCCACTTCTGCAAGGCCCAACACCACACACACACACACACACACAAACCCACACACATACACACACACACACACACACACACACACACACACACACACACACACAAGAAAGCAGTCATAACATGCATTCCCCTCATGAGGCAATATTTCCAGAGGGGAAACCAGAAGACAAACAAATCAGTAAATTAAAGTGGGTCAGAAGGCATTAAAGACCTCACACACAGCCGGGAATGGAGCCTGGAAGTTCTGCGGCCATTGTAAGTCTGAAGGTGTGGACCAGTAGCAGAGTCTCCTTTGAATGTACTGGGCCCTGGGTTCAGTCCCTTGTAAGGAGAATTATTGTTTTTTCAATTATATAGTTCCTATTATGTAGCGCAGGGTTAGCTTTGAACTTAGAGGGATCCTCCTGCCTCAGTCTCTCAAGTTCTGAATTACAGACATGAGCCACTTGCCCAACTTTTGGGACAGTTGGGAAGCTTGTGTGCTTCGGAGTGAAGGCCTGAGTCCAGGGCTGATTTTGATGGGTTGTTACTCTTTACAGTGTGGGAGCATCAGTCGGGTTCCCCATGGAAACTGGAAACCCGACCAGGAAGAGGTGATACGAGCCTTTAATCCCAGCACCTGGGAAGCAGAGATAGGTGGATCTCTGTGAATTTGTAGACCAACCCAGCCTGTCTACAAGAGTTAGTTTCAGAACAGCTAGGGCTGTTACACAGAGAAACACTGACTCAAAAAAAAAAAAAAAAAAAACAAAACAAAGAAAGAAAGAAAGAAAGAAAGAAAGAAAGAAAGAAAAGAAAAAGAAAACTGGAAACCCCATTCATCAATCCCATCATCCCTGACCTATCAGAGACCAGGAAGCAGCAGTGCATAGGAGACAGCCTTACCCCGCCATGCTGGGCCTTGACGCCAGTCTCCTGGCCTAGGTACTTCACCACCAAGAGCTCTTTCTGGGGGAGAGGAGAGCCGCCGGTAGCTTAGGCTAGCCTCAAACTTGCTATATTGCTAACGATGACCTTAAACTCCTGATTTTTCTTCTTCAGCCTCCCATGTGCTAGTACCATAGCTAGCATGAACAGGAACTATTTACTCTCTGAGTCAGTAGGCTCCGGGTCTCTGAGTCTAGAGCCAGTTTGAGAGATCACTTCAGACGACCAAGCAAAGACAGATGGGTAGAACTTAGGGGATGGATGGATCTGACAATATGAGGATATTGCCTGACCTTCCAAGGGGGCCGTGGGAGCTGTGGATCATTCATGCTGCCCACACTAGCCACTCCAAGCCAGCGCTCGTCAAGGCATGTGATCTGGAGCCAGGTTTCTGCGGTGCATCTGACCCCAGTTCTGTATTTCATGTGTCCTATCCATCACATTGACAGCTGGGGTCAGGCCGTTGTGAGCCCCTGGCCTGGTCCACCATGTTTCTTCTATCGTGCTTAGGTAAATGTGAGAAGCGCTTCTTACCGCCAATTGTCTGAGGCCCCGGGAATGGAATGGTTCAGCTGGTTCTTGCAGGTCACCAAGATGGGAGTCTGATTCATGTTGTGGAATATTATCTTAACTATGTAAAGCTGTGTTACGTTTGTCTATGTTATGGATTATTACTTTAACTATGTGAAGGTATATTACATTTGTTTATGCTGCATTTGTTTAATTATTTAATTATTATGTAAAGATGTGTTGCTCTTTCTCCTTGCCTGCCTAAGGCACTTGTAGTTTTTTTTGTTTTGTTTTGTTTTTTTTAACTCTTTGCTCTTTGGGGACCCATCGCCCAACTCCCAAATAAATACACGGAGACTTATTTTTTCTTACGAATGCCCAGACTTAGTTTAGCTTATTTCTAGCCAGCTTTTCTTAACGTAAATTATCCTGTTTACTTTTTGCCTCTGGGCTTTTACCTCTATTCTCTACACCTTTCTTTACTTTTTACTCTGTAGCGGGTTGGGTGGCTAGGTGGCTGGCCCTTGGTGTCCTCATCTTCTCCTTTTCTTGCTCCTCCCCTTTCTCCTTTTATTCTTTCTGTCTGCCAACCCTGCCTACCCATTCTCCCCTGTCTAGCTATTGGCCATTCAGTTCTTTATTAGACCTAGGTGTTTTAGACAGGCAAGGAATCACAGCTTCACAGTTAAACAAACTGTAAACTTTGCAACGTAAAAGAATGCAACACATCTCTCTACCATTAAACAAATATTCCACAGCATAAACAAATACATCTTAAACTAATATTCCATAACACACCCGAGGCCAGCCGCCAGGCAGACATGGAGTAGGACATACAGAATGAAAGAAAGGTAAAAAGCCCCGAGGCAAAACATAGATAAAAAGAAGCAGTTAAGTTAGAAGAGCTGGTGAGACAAGCATAAGCTAAAGTTGAGTGTTCATAACTAATAATAAATCTAAGTGTTCTGATTTGGGAACTCATTAGTGGCCCAAAGAAAACCTGCTACAGACCCAGAATAGCTCCCTGTCTCTGGGCCCATGAATGCCCACTGTCCCCATTTGGCAGGTATAAAAGGTGAGGCCCCTAGTCACACAGCTGCTGAGGGCTCATCTGGAGCCCTCTGCATCACCCCTTCCCAGGACTACAAGCAGGCCTCCTATTCCCTGGTCCCCACGTGGAGATGCTGGGGCCCAGAATGTGATGTCAAAGTGGCCCGTTGCTTAGGAATTTGCATATGGGAAGAGAGGGTCTTTGTCATCCTTGTGTCTCTGACAGATACCCACGAGGGACCCAAACCTCTCAGTTTCCTCAGGGAGTTACATTAGTGATTGAAATAAGTGCGTATCTAGTTTAGGAGGAACATTTTAAGAAATCACATCTGCGTATTAAAAGAAAAAAGCTTCATGTGTGGTCAGCTCTCAGCAGTGGAGCGACTGAGTTTCCTATGGCAGGGGCTATGAAGCAAAGGACCCTGGGAAGGACCCTGGGGTTAGTAGCAGGCCCAGGTCTGAGCGTGGAGTCAGACGCCTGCTTGTTTTGTCATTTATGTAGCTCACCCTGGTTTCAGGTTCTGGGCCCTGGGTGGGTGGTAACAAGAAGCACTGATGTAGACTATAAGACTTGGCATAAAACTGAAGCAGAGAAGGGGGCACCCTCTGAGAGGGGAGATCAGTACAGAGGCCTGAGGGGCATGAAGCAAGAAGTGGGGGTGAGGGCGAGCGTTGTCTTCCTAGGGAAGACGTCCAGGCTTGGAATGGCCAATGCAAAGGCCTGTGTCTGCAACAGCCCCCACAGCCTCCAGCCCCGCCTAGGAGGCTGATCCCCAGAATCTCCCTACTTCGATGCCCCTGCCCTGTCACCTGAGATAGGTCTGGGTGATTTGAGGCCTTGTTGAAAACAGCTGTGGCTCTACCAGAAGATACCCACCCTTTGTGTTAGAACAGCGATTCTTAACCTATGGGCTGGGACCCCTTTGGGGTTTCCCATCAGCTATTCCGCCTATCAGGTATTTACATCATGATTCATAACAGTAGCAAAACTACAGTTATGAAGTAGCAACAAAATAATTTTATGGTTGGGGGTCACCACAACACGAGGAACTGTGTTAAGGGGTCACAGCATCAGGAAGGTTGAGGACCGCTGCCTTAGAACCTGACTTTCACGCTGTCGGGTGCTGGACCCAGCAGGGGTGCACGGGGGGACTGAGAAGGTTTGCGCGGACAAGCATCTTATCTTCATGGTGATATATTCATTTTAAAATGAATTTATTAGCACACCAAACCTGGTATTACTGCCAAGGACTCTTGGGGGAAAAGGCTTTGTTTACTTCAATTCGAAATTGAACGTGCTCACACTCATAGGCGATGTCAGTAATTGGAGAAGGCTGTCAGCTCCTCTATATAATCAAGTCACTTAGAGCATAACATGGTTGGGGAAAATAAAATTGTCCAGTGTGGGGGAAGGAAGGAAGGGCCTCGTGCAAGTTGGTAAGCATCGTGCTGCCGGGCCACGCCACACTCCTGTCTTTAAAAACAGCCCCTCCTTTGTTCTCTGCTTGGAAGGAGAGCACAGTAACTAGGAGTGTAGACTTTGGAGCCCCCTACCTTACTCTAGCTCCTGCCTGTGGCTTTGAACCACTGCCTCAACATGCCTTAATGCCTGCCTCTGAACAGAAGACAATAGCAGCACTCACTACCTCACCTGCCAGAGGCTGCGATGGGCAGGAGTTGTTGGAATGACAGCTACCCTGGCAGAAGTTGAATGCATGATGGCTGTACTAAGGTTTGGTGCCTTCCTTAGAAAGCTGTCAGGGTCACAGGGCAGCAGCAGGTGGCCCTGCATGGTGAAGGGGCCCGTCTCCTGGCTCCTCTTTTAAATCTTTTGTTATCATCATTATTATTGTGTACGGTGTATGTGTACCTTTATCAGTGTGTGCTCAATATGTGTTTGTATGTGTTCACATGTACATATTCATGTGCATATAGAGGCCATCAGTGGATGGGTTCCTTTATCAACCTCCACCTTATTTTTCGAGACAGGGTCTCTTGCTGAATCAGGTGCTCACCGATTTGGCAAGATCAGTTGGGTAGCGAATTCCAGGGATCTTCCTGTCTCTACATCCTTGTTACAGATGTGTGCAGTTTGTTGGTGTTTGAGATAGGGTCTAACTAACTACTTTGGCTGGCCTGGAACTCACTATAGACCGGGCTGGCCTTGAACACACAGAGATCTATCTGTCTCTGCCTCCCCAGTGCTGGGATTAAAGGTGTGTGTCACCACACTTGGCTCTATGCCCAGCTTTTTAACAAAGGTGCTGATTATCTGAACTTAGATCCTCGTGCCTGCACAGTAAGCGTTTTAGCTACTGAGCCATCTGCTCACTCCCTCCCCCTTTGCCTATGCACATATACTTATGTGGACACCATACACACACACACACACACACGCGAGTGCGCACACGCGCGCGCACACACACACACACACAAGCACACAAACCTATTCTGTGCTGACCACATTTTGGTAAATCAGATTTATCACTCCTGGTACTGAGCTGTTAATTCTTTATCTCAGTGTAAAACATTTAATAACATCACTTTGTTTTCCGTGTTCATTTTTAAGAACATTTAAAGTCTATTTGAGCTGAATCATGATGGCTTCCCAAGTGCAGAAATAACGAGCCATCCTTTTAGGATAAAATCCAGGAAGCAAGTCCAAATGGGAAGGAGTGAGGGGAGGTGAATATGACCAAAATATATCCTATGAAATTCTCAAAGACAATAAAATATCGTATTAAGCAGAAGCAAGTTCGTCTCTGAATTGTCGTTATCATATTGCTGTAAACCTCAGACAATTTTAAAGTAGAAAGTTTATTTTAAAAATGCAGGCCCAGGGGTTTTTGTTTTGTTTTGTTTCTTTAAGGAGCTTTTATAAAATAGCAAGTTGATTAAGGGAAAGTATCACACAAAAGTTGGCTCTGGAGGTGAGCCCAGCAGGCAGATGGGCGGGAATTCCGCGTTGCTGGGTCAGCTTCTTCCCAGTGCTGACCAGGGATTCACAGAACACCTCAGCAGGCTGGAGGGGAGGAGGGATTGTGGGTATCAGGCCCACAGCTCTTTGCAGCCTCCTCTAACCTCCACAGCCTCTCCCAGGCTCCCTGGCCTCCTGCTCCCCAACCCCAGCCTCCCTGGCCTCCTCCTCCAGCCTCCCCCGCAGCCTCACCTAGTCTTCCTAGCCCCTAGCCTTCTATAACCTTCATCGCTTCCCCTAACCATCTCCACAGCCTCCCCCAACCCCACATGCCATAACCCCACTTCTCCAGCCTCCAGTAACCTCTGCAGTTCCCACTGCTGCATCCCTCCTAAGGGCATGTGTGTCTGCAGGGGAAATGAAAGGAGAGCCTCCAGGGAGGCGGAGAATCGTGGTCAAGGCCTCTGGGCAGCTGGTTGCTGTAGAAGCTCAGCAGATTGGTGCAAAGAACCTGGAAGTCAGAGGCCCTTCCACAAAAATACACAACCACGTGCTCCCCCCCCCCCCCCGCACAGTGCCTACCTCCCTTCTTGAGTCTCAGTTTCCTCATCTGTCCTCTGACTCCATTCAGTACAAAGAATCGAAAGAGATCAAGCAAGGCTGACGAGCACCCTAGCTTTCTGGTCAAACTTATCTTCTACCCTTTCTAAGAGAGGGCAAAGCCACTCCCACCTCCTATTGCCTAGGGTGGGAGCCTCACTCTGTTGTCCTAACTCAGACACTGGGAGGGTAGTGATGTCCCCAGCACCCTTTAGGTCCTGTCACAACTTGTTTGCTGAAAGCAGTTATTCTGTCTGGTGGGCTGGGCCCCTTAGCCTGCCATTCTGTCCCACCTCTGTCAGAAGAAATGGACAGGAGCCTGGGGTCTGGGGAGAAACTAGTCCGAGGCCACGCCACTTAGTGGCTGGTCAGTGGCAATGACGAGGAGGACGTTAATTGGCCAGGACATGAAGCAGGAGGCCTTTTCTCTGGAAACGGCCTGTTTTTCCAGGCCCGAGGAACCTCCTGGGAGGCGGGAGAATCGTGGTCAAGGCCTCTGCTTGTCTAATTTTCTAGCCTAATTAAACACCTGCAAATCTATTTGCTACCTAAGCTACAGGAGGAGCCCTAAGGGAGCACCGGAGGGGAAAAAATAACCCAATCATTCAAATCCAAGAAATAAACAGCCCTGCACAAGTGCTGGCCAATCATTTCAACGTCCTATAATTTCAGCTCCCATTCACCTCTTCCCTGCCCATTCTCACTGTTTGACAGATAGTTGATGCCTCTTGTTCTCAAAGACAGAGACTACAAAAGCCCTTCAGACCCTCCTGCCTCCCAAGACTTCCCTCAGCCCAAGAGTAAATGCCTGATGCCAACTCTAATCTATGCTGGCCGGCTGTGTGGCCTTGGGTGCCTGCCTAGCCTCTCTGTGACAGGTCTTTCTCTCCTAAGTAAAGGAACATGGACCTCCTCTCCTCATCCCACCAGTGCAGAAATGACAGAGCACCCTCCCCGGCAGGCTCCAGCCACATGGAGCTTCCTGTCACACCCTGATTGTAGCTTTTGCTGTGCGATAAAGGCAGTTGGTTTAAGACAATAAGCATTTACAAGCCAGCAGGCATTCTGATCTCACTGGGTCTGTTGCAGCTGAGTCAAGACTTCCCTTCGGTGACAGATGGATTACAAAACTGGCTCCAGCCCCCACCCCCAGCCTGCCCCTTGCAATGTGGCTCCCCAGCCCCCTTCCTCAGGAGGGGGCCATTTCTACTCGTTCATCTGGGCTGACCATGCAGAATGAGGCCCCACTTCAGAGGCCTCGCATGCAGCTGCCTGCAGTCTGGGGCACCGTGTGGCTGCTGGGAATGACCTGGGCCAGGCTGCTGGAGGCTGGAAACCCTGTGGCGAGAAGCCCAGCTGTCCTTGATGGCCAAGGCAGCCAGCTCTGCACCTGCCCGCGAGGCAAGGCTTCCCTGGGACACTGGCCCTTCAGGACAATAACTGAGACAGTCCCAGGTAAACCACGATGGTTGATCTCTCTGCAACGGCTTCACCAGCTGTCTCAGGTGCAGGAGCAAACCCCACCGAGGCCAGAACTGCCTTTCCGGCCTGTGTGTCTACTGTGTTAAATCAACTTGTGCGGTTTGGAATGTTGCACACCAGGGATTTCACTGATCCATCTTCCCATCTCTCAGTGAATATTGCGAGTGACCGCCTTCTGAGTCAAGTCCCCAGCCCCCCCCCCAACTTACAAAAGACCATCCCACCTAGGCTGGTTGATGCTTTACGATCCTCACCCCAGTCCCAGTTTCCAACTGCTCCCTGCCAACTGGCAACTCAGGAGCAGCTAGAGTCTATGTAAATCAGAGAAGAGTAAAGAGGGCACTTGTCTGTGCGGCCACAGGAAAACTCTTGTCCCTGCTGGGTGTGGTTTTCCAGGTACAGCTGAATGGGGCGCAGTCCCCATACCACAGTAAGTAACCTCTCACCGCCCTGGGGAGACCTAATACCTTCACTGCTTCCCCAGGGTGAACTTGGGTGGAATCGTGCCTTGGCTTGTCGTTGGGCCCTCAGGCTCACATCTCCCCCAGGAAGAGACTCTAGCAACAGGAAGAACTCGGAGCTGCTCTCCGCAGCTGCACAGATTCTGCGGGGCACAATGCAGGAGCTGCAGTTACAGGCCACACATCATACACGACACGGCTTGGAACCGTGTAGGACAGAAGGCAGCCCAAACTCTCCGAGGCACTTGGTTAAATGTCACCGCTCTCTGCAGCCTGCCATGACTGCTCTGGATCTAATTTGTTGGTGGAAAGGAGTCTTTTGTACCAAGAAGCAGAGGAGCTCTGGTTTGGCCTGTTCAAAGGTCCCACCATACACACTTCGGGCAAGCCACTGTTTTCTCTTGGAAATTCACAGTGATGCTATCTGCCATTTTCTGAGCTGTGAGGCGAGAGTAGCTGGTCAGGGCCAGGAAACAGTCACCACACGAAAGCTGCACAAGTATTCTCCATGTTTGCATCTCCACCCCAGGCCTAGTCCTCCTTCACATACACCCCACTGTGCTCTGGGACCCCACTCCTGTATCCCCCATGCCTCACTGGGTCCTCCCTCCCTTTCCTGCACCCCCTCTTATACCTCCCTTCCCCTGTTGCAGCCACCTGCCCACTGGTCTCCTGTCCTAGGGCTGCTCTGAAACCTATGCAAATGTGAAGCACGTGTGTCAGCCATTTTGCGTCCCAGCACATGGGAGGTAGGGACAGGAGATCCTTCATCAAGCTGATTAGCTAGACTAACAAACTCAGGGAGCTCTGAGTTCAAGGGAGAGACCCTGCCAAATATATAAGGTGGAGATTGGTGTCAATCTCTGGTTTCCATATGTATGTGCACATACATACATCCTTATACCCATGTATCCACACTCATGAAAGCATGCACACATACATACCGCACACATATACATGCAAACAAGTAAGTATAAAATTAAATTTCTGTCACTAACATGATAATCAGGACACAGAATGACTCCATCATCCCAAAGAGCTTCCTTCCCTAATGTGTTTTTTAAAATTTTGGAATAGCTAGTCTATATACTTTGCAAAAAAAAAAAATTTAAGTCAGGCAGTTGGTGGTGCATGCCTTTAATCCCAGCACTAGGAAGGCAGAGGCAGGTGAATATCTGTGAGGCCCGCCTGCTCTACAAAACAAGTTCCAGAATAGGCTCTAAAGCTACACAGAGAAACCCTGTCTTGAAAAACCAACAGTCTCGAGGCTGGTGGCATTACTATAATTATTGCTGTTGCTTTTGCTGTTAGTATCGTTAGGGAGATGTAATAATGGAAGAAAGTAAGCCAAGGACTGCCACAAAGGCCACAGTCAGCACAGGACTCGGGTATCTGACTCCGGAGCGTTCTGAGAGTTCTCAGGGATCCCACTGAACCACTTCAGTGCACTTCCGGCAATCTCGAGGAATCCCATTATTCTTACATGGGACCATTCATTTAACCAGCTTCCTCTTGACAGCCATTATCTGCCACCTCGAACAAGGCTATGCTGGGTACCTCTGTCGTTTGTCTTTCTGGACATGTGTAAGTGTATCTGTTGAATTAATTCGTAGAGACTGAATGCCTGGGTCACAGGGTGGGGGCAATTTTATATTTGATAGATATGGCTGGATTGTCTTCCAAGAGTCCATCAATTTATATTCCCATCAACAAGGCAGGAGAGAGAGCATTCTGCCTTGCCTGGCAAGGGAGATGACCAAGCACTGAGATCAAAGCCATATAATCAGGGGACAGTAACGTGTTCTTGTTGGCCTTTTTCTTTCTGTAATTGAGCATGGACATCTTTCTGTGTGTTTACAAGCCATTTGCATGTTTTTTCTGTAAGCCATCTGTCCACATCCTGGGTCCACTCTTCCTTTGGGTTACTAATCTTGAAAAAAAAAAAGCCATGTCTTTGTACATACTAATTTGTTCCCTTTCCTTTATTAATTCAGCCCCCACCCCCTCACACACATGACATGTGGTTGATTTTAGTGTGCGTATATTCTTCTTTTGTGGTTCCTGGTTTGAATCATTTTTAAAAATGATTATGTGTATGTACAGTGTGAGGGAACGTGCACATGCCATAGCATTCACATGTGAGGGAGTATGCACATACCATAGCATTCACGTGGAAGCCAGAGAATAACTTTACCAAGTTGCTTCTCTTTTTCCACTTTTACTTGTGTCCTGGGATGGCACTCAGGTTGGCAGCCATCTTGCCAGCTGGGTTTAAATTATTTTGAGGAAAACCTTTCTGTCCCAAACTTAGAGCAGCAAAATTAATTATCCACGTTTGTCTCAGCACCGGAGAAGCTTCATTTAGTATTTTAAATCCTTGGTCTGCCCAAAATTAATGTTGGTGCAAGAAGTGGCATTCTTTTTAAACATGTGTGCATGTGTGTGCACATGCACACTTGCTTGTGATAGGTGTGTCAGTGTGTGTGAAGCTACAGGACAACTTTGTGGAATTGGTTTTCTCCTTCCACCTTTCCATGAGATTTCAGAATCGACTCAGGTCGTTGGATTGGCACTGGCTGGAGTCAAGCGCCTTTACCCACTAAGCCAACTCACAGGTCCTCAACTTGCCTTTGTCAGCCATCTCAATATCGTTATTAAATCATCTGCAATAAAAATCGTTGTCATCTGTGTTTCTGTCTAATTTTGGATTCATAATTTTAGACATCATTCTAGGTATTCCTTTTCTATTTATTTTATTTATTTATATTAATGTATATACTAAATGCATATATTTCTCAGTGTTTGGTGCAGAAAGTTGGGCAATTGTATGTTTCTGAAGCTGCTAAATGCAGCACACAGAACCTTCTCATCACCTCTCCCCAGCCATCTCTACTCTACCGTACCACAGGAAGCGGCCTTGAGGGTTTTTTCCCTTGTACACTTGTTTTGCTCTTCTAATTAAGCTCTGCCCGTTTCATTACATGTATCAGGAGTTTATTCCTATCGATGGCTGTGAGCTTCACTGTAAGCACAGCCCACAATTTGCCTAGCCCATCTTCTGTCTGCAGACATTCTGTTTCCGTTTAGCACAGCAATGAATAAAACAGTTAGCAGCATTCACATACAAATCCTCCCACAGATGTTCGTTTCTTCTTTTCTCAAGGGTGAAATTGCTAGTCTAGGGGTCAGAGGACGTCAGTTGGATAAGAGATTATCAAAACTGGGGATCCAGCACGGTGGCAGAGCACCTGACTAATGTATCCTAAGGCCCTGAGTCCAATTCCATGCTCCAGAAACAGACAAAATCAAGAGTCATTAGACTATAAAAAACAAAAACAGTCCCGGCCCTAGGGAGACAGAGGCGGATCTCTCTGAATCTGAGGCCAGTCTGATTCACAAATCAAGTTCCAGGACAGCCAGGGCTACACAGAGAAACCCTGTCTCAAAAACGAAACAAAACAAAAACAGAAAACAGTTATATGAATTTCTAGTCCTCTGAAATTTTTGTAAGAAACTCAGTTGCTCATATGCCTTCCTAATATTTGGTATTTTCTTTTTCTTTTCTAAAGACAGGGTCTCTCTACAGTGTTTCTGACCGTCCTGGGACTTACTATGTAGGCCAGGCTCAAACTCAAGAGATCCTCCTGCCCTGGCCACCCAAGCACTGAGATCAAAGGCAATGCCACCACACCCAGGCTATAGCTGGCATTTTCAGTCCTGTCCGTTCTAATTGTTCTCATGGATGTGACTTCCTGATGACGAGATGACGGCCCAGCAGGCGTGGGGAACCTACTCCACGGCTCTTTGGGCGTTTGTGCACTTCCTCAGGCAAGCGTCTGCTCAAAACTGTGGCCTGTTTTAAGTTAGATGATCTTTCTAGGAAAGTGTAGGATTGCATTGTTCTTAAAGTCTCAGATACTATGGATATGATTTGCAAGTATTTCCTACTAATCTGGAGTCTGTCTGTTAATTTTCTCAATGAGATATTTAAAAAAACTTAACTCTCATTTGTATAAGGCCAATAAAAATAATAGATAGCACTATCAAGTGCTTCTCCTACACAAACGGTCACTGCTGCGGTCTGCTGCTGCTTTGCTCCGGCAGCTTTTCTTGGAAGAGGTGCGAATGTTAGCCAGGCACGGGGCACACTCCTGTAATCCCAGCACTGGGGACTGGAGGAGGGAGGATCAGCACTTCATTGTCGTCCTGAGCTACATAGACACTGCTAGGCCAACCTGGGCCACATGAGACTATGGTTTTTATAAAGGAAGCAGGTGAGACAGTTTTAAAAGGTGTGTTTTCGGGAGTGGGGGGAGTGGGAGGGTGTTGGGAAGAGGGGCGGAAATGGAAACTTTTATAATTTAATAAAATTACTTTAAAAAAAAGGTGTGTTTTCTTTATTCTTTGACAATTTTCACACACATATATATACAGTGCATCTTGATCTCACCTCCCCTCACTTCCTGGGAATGACCCTTCAGTGACAGGCTGCATTTTCTTTTTTTTTTAATATTTATTTAGTTATTTATTATGTATACAATATTCTCTCTATGTGTGTGTATGCCTGCAGGCCAGAGAGGGTACCAGATCTCATTATAGATGGTTGTGAGCCACCATGTGGTTGTTGGAAATTGAACTCAGGACCTTTGGAAGAGCAGGTGATGCTCCTAACCGTTGAGTCATCTCTCCAGCCCCCCAGGTTGCATTTTCTAATCTATAGGCAAGGAATCTTAAAATATTGAAAGGGTTTAGTAAAAAAAAAATTGTCAGGGCTGGGGAGATGACTCGGTGTGTAGTCATGCTTACCATGAGGACTGAGCTTATATAAAAGTCACTGTGATCCCAATTCTCCTCTGAGGAAATGAGAGACACAGAGAGGAGCATTCTGGACATCGACTGGCCAGCCTGGCCTACAAACACAAAGCAAAGAGATCCTATCTCAGGTGGAAGGTGAGGACCAACAGCTGAGGTTATCCTCTGAACCATACACCGTGGTACATGTGTTCCAGCACGTGCACACACACACACACACACACACACACACACA